>NC_079341.1:25749573-26370824 GCF_029582105.1 Oenanthe melanoleuca | reverse complement strand
AGAGAATATAAATTCCCTACCCTTCCTGAACAGGCTTGCACTAACTGAGGCCATAGAAGTGCTGCCCACTAAACACTGCTGCAATACCAAGCGCTTCCTGAGTTTCTTTTAATGTGCCCTAAGAATTCACACAGGTCTGTAAATTGCTAATTCAGCAGCCACGCTGGCTGCAGGTGGATGACACGCACTGTGCCACAGCCAAAGTCCAGTACAGGAGCAAAAGGAAGAGTGTTTATGACCAGAACTGTCAAGTCACCTCCCTTTTCCACTAAGGCAGATGCAGCTGAAGGAGAAGCCACTTTGGCTGCCCCTGGAGTGGCAGTGCTGATCAAGAGCTGCTGGTCCATCACAGGACGTGTGGCTCACAGGAGCAGTGGCAGGCAGGACCACTGGGCAGCCAGAGGGACACTAAATCACCCCACACTACCATCAACAAATAAGCAAAGCTGGAAAAAATCATAACCACTTAAGAACACAGGACTTCTAATCTAAAACAAATGCTTTGGAGCAGGGATTAAAAAATAAACCTGTGTACAAGATGAAGCTCTTGGTAGAAGTAATAAAAAGATAAAATGTTAAGTTACAGGGGCATAAAAAATAAGTATTCCCCATGCAAACCTACTTATGAATGACCCCTTTCCTTTTCCCCCCCCACTTTCCTATTTTTCTGATGCCATGGATTAACCCAGCTCAGCTTCCCCCAGCACTGCAGTACAAACCAGCACCATCAGCACCTGGCAAGTGCTCAATCTTAACGTTTTTCCCCTCTGCTTGCTAAGCTACAGCACACAAACAGGTATGTTTATTCATCTTTCTACTCCCAGACCCTCACTTTAGATTAAATGCTTTTTTTCATTTCCCTCCTCCAGTGAGGTAGGGAGCACAAAACACTCAGCACACTCTGTCTTTATTTCTTACAAGTTGATTTGTCTACCATCCTCTCCTAACAGGCTCTTCTCATTCCCTAGCACACTTTAATTCCTCTTCTCCACAGATGCTCCAGTTTGGGTTGCTTGGGGTTTTTTGAGCACAGAAGTGTGTTCAGTATTACCAGGGAATATGGGAATCTTAGTATGTCTTTACTGAAATAACCTCTTCCAAGATGCCCCTTTGCATTTTTCATGCATAAGAATGATAGCTTATAGCAGCCTTAGGATCAGAAAATACAAATAATGAGATGATCCCATTAATTCTTTAGGCTTTCAGGGACAGAAAAGGGGAAAATGTGGAATTATTAAAGGGAAAGTCTAACAAGACTAAAATACAAAATAGGTTGCAACTAGCTAATAGAGCCAAAATGTACCAAAGGTGTGCTAAGAGTGAATCGTCAAATATAGTAAAGGAAAGAGTTCACAACAATATATCTAAGAGAAATATTAAAAATCCTAAGAACTGGTAATATTAACAGAAAGACTCATTTACAGCTACCAGCTATTGGTGTGTCTCCTATAAACAACTGTGTAAACAACCACTCTGTTTCCACTGTAATTCTCTGTGCTATTTTGCTGGATTCCCAACAAACATTTTAATAGTACTTACTGCCAAGGAGCATCCTCTCACTGCCATGATTCAAGGTCCTCAATAACTACTTATCTGTTGTGAAATCTAATGTGAAGGACAAACACTACCAGCCCACAGCATAACAAGTTCTAATAAATTGCTTAATTAATGTGTTCAATACAAATGACAAATTATGTTACATCCTTTACTTCCATGTCTTTAATTATCCTGTCTTTCAAAACATTTTAAGAAGTCTTACATCACACAGTCAGTTTTAAAAGCCAAAGATTTATGGCTGTGGGCTGATTTCATCATTTTATTTCCTTCTTTTTTGCACGCTTCAGCTCATACAGCTTTTTGTCTAGATTTAAGATCTAAGATGTATGTAAATCTATTCCTAAACACAGAATACAAGGTAAATATGAAGTGCTATGTGGAGGGAAAAAACCAGCTCTGATTTAGTCTACAAAAATATGGCCTCTCAGTAATGTTATTGTTCAGGATAAAAGAACCAAATCCTAAAAGAGTCCAATTAAAATATTTACTCAGTGACAAGAAGGTACCAGAAAGGAAAGGACTGGACAAAATGCAGGCAAAACAGCATTAGTGATGTTCTTGCAACCTCCACGCAAGGGAAGAAGATTCAGGAAAGGTACAATCTGGTAACATCTTTTTTTCCTTTATGTTCTATATAATGTACATTAACTGTAAACTAAATAAACAGGTGTGGCAAATGAAGTTTTCATAACACTTAGAAAGGAATAATAAATTTGGGGTCAATTTACTGTCATATATCTGGCACATTTGACAAACCCAGAAGCACATGGTACATAAGAGAAATTCTTTTTAACATGCTTGTCTGTATGATAGACTCATTAAGCTCACCAGTTACTGGGCCGGGGAGGAAAACAGGTGAAAGATATGGTACATGAGAGGAGCTTTTTTAGTCCATGTAAAGGATGGATCTTCCATCAAACTTCAGCATTTTCCCCAGGTACTCCCACTTCAGCCTGCACTGAATTTATGCAGTTCTGGCATGGATTTCCAGTAAAATTTTAGGCCACACACTAGCAGAGAAGAAAAATTCACCATAGAAAATTCATAGCTGCTTCAAGAGACACACTGAAATGTGCAATTTGAATTTTCCCTCATATGCATCAAATATACTGAAAAGAGGCCCATGTTTAAAACATGACTCGGAGGACTGGGGATGATCTTAGTCTGATATTGCATGCTACAACCAAAAAGAGTGGACTGGAAAGGGGCTTAAGAATATACCTGGATATTACAGGTCTGTTTGAGATAAGGAGCATAAAGCAGCCAGGATTAAATGTCAGTCTTAACAGTGATCTCCTTACACCTATGACTGCTCTGATAGGTGGTAGGCTTTAGTAGCTCTCCTTAATGTTAATCACAAGAGCTTAGGGAGCAGAGCCTGCTACAAACCACAGAACCCCCAATTTAAGCCTTACAAACCTTATGAACATTCTTATAATTTTATGTATATTAACTTTCACAGAATTGCTCCATGGAAATCTTCAGCATATTCCCACAGATTACTCACAGACTGAAGGAACACACTACGAAACACACAAAAGCATTTAAAAAAATTCCAGTTACACTGGCCTCTGAAATTCTTCCAATTAGCTTGTGTGTGATCTTGTCCCTCTAACAGGCTCTCAAATTCAAATTGTTGTATTAACGCATATACACATTTAGAATAAGTGCATAATTTGGTGCTTAGCCAGTTGTGGCTAATGCATTAAGCAATAATGCTCATCTCAAAAATACTATTTTATTTGGTATCACACTTCAAATAATGGATGAAAACTGGCCTTAAACCTTAACCCACGAAACCATGCAAGTTATGGAGGATAACATCACACTGTCTGTACAATTATTCACAAAGTCTTAAGAAACTTTACTGAAAAACATTATTTTGCTTCACACAGTTTGTCATAATTAATTCTTGGTAGATTTTTTTAATCAAACTGTGTAAAAGATCAAGCTTCTTCCTCATGCAGAGCTACAACTCTTGAAAATTTCTTTTTTCGGAGTAGGATAAGTAGACAAATTTATCAGTTTCAGCTGGAGATGATACATATTTTCACAGCATGAATATATGAAATTATTAAACTTTTCCATCAGTATTCTGCTCATACTCTTTTTTCCCTATATAGTTTTCAATAAATTTTAACATCATGTTTTATACTCACTCATCAGACTCTATATAGAGTCCAAAGCCTTTCTTTGTTCCTTGAAAGTTTGTTCTTAGTTATGTATTCCATTGTTTTCCTAGGCCCACTTTCTGCAGCTACACTGGAAAACCTTGTCTAAAGGTGATAAGAATTTGTAGAAACTCTCCTTCCCACTCCACAAATGATACATCACATCTAAATCTCACCTGGGAATTTTCATCTTCTCTGGTATTTACTGTCTTCATCCTTGCTTTGGTAAAGCCTAGGGCAGCACATGTCTTCTGGCATACATCATAAAATAAGAGCTACATAAAACACCACATTTCATTGCATTTAAGCCATCTGTCCCATTTCAAAGCTATTGATATTTAACCCAAAACTGATGAGAATCAACAAACTGAATGTTGAGCGCCCCTTGACATTTTAAGAAAATGTAAACAGAAGGTAAAAGGAGGACAGCTCTTTCTGGTCACCCAAAGAGTGCATTTTCCTCAAAAGGGTCACTGTGAAGGGTAGCACAATATGGTTAGTTCAGCCTGCTCTGCTCACACAGTCCCTGAGCATCCTGTCAAAATGGCCAACACTGGGCAACCAACATCAGGAGCACCTTGAGTGCTTCCTTGTATGCTCACATTAGTGAAGCTGCATCCCCTCACCCAACATTCTGCTCTCAGTTTACTTATCAGAGCTAGTTTTACAATTCATGTGGTTTTCACATTCTCAGTTCTCTCAATCTCTTTCTTTGTTTTATGCATGGTACCCAGTCATCAGCTTTTAGCTTCACACCAAACATTTTCTTTCTCAGCTTAAAAGGTTCCCAACTTGATTTTCAGATTAAGTAATACTAAGAGGATTTGGAAAAAAAAAAAAAAAAAACAACCAAAAATTCCAAACAACTTGCTGGAGTAATACCAGGACTGTGTGGTAGAATTCAACCTGACTAGAATTCAAGGGGAAAAAACCCAATCTACATAAAATATTTTATTTGTAAGATCTTTTCTTACTGTTTACACATTATGCAAGAATAAGTAGCAAAGAACCAGTGCTACTGCTTTTTTTAAGTAGCAGAGAAGAGCAGTAATGCCTGCATACTCCCACCTTCACACTAAGAGGCAAAAGAAAGTTAAGTGAACAAGTGATCCACATTCCCTGGCTGTATAAAATGAGCACTAGTCCTTAATGAGGATTCCCATATTCGGGATATGTTGATGGAACAATTAAATTGTTTGGCTTGTGGGATTTTTAGGAAGGAATCTGTTTCTTTCACAAATTTGTAAAGTGCATGTGTACAGCAGACAATCATTTAATGGAAGAAAAAGTACAAGGCTACTTTGGAACATGGACTGGAAGAGACTACATGAAAAAAGCCATTTTGCACAAATTCATCTGTCTCACGGCATGATCCCATACATTCAATATGAGAAAATGAACTAATTATTCAATATTTGCATACAAATTACTTATTTTTGGGGGTTGAGGCATGGCTCCCTGTGTGATCTTGGGCCAGTTTCTGAACCTTGCTAAATCTCTGATTACTTATTTGCAAAGCAGATTAAAATTAGTTATGCAGTATGGGGTGAGATTAAATTGACTCAAGTTTGTAAAGGGCTTTCTGATCTTCAGATACTATGAAGAAGAAGGACTAGAAAAATCCATTTAAAAAGCAAAGCAGCATGTAAACCTATGGCCACACAAAAAACATTTGGTATATCAACTTCATACAGAAAATTTGTACTATTTCTTTGTAGTAGCAGCAAAAATTATATTAGCAGAAAGAATAAAATACATATATTAAAAATAATTAATTCACTTACTTCTTCCTAATTTCTAGGTCTGAAACTGGAACACATCTCAGGCCAGCTCCCAATACCATGAGGGATGATGTTAGTAGCACTGTTACCCTCAGACCTAAGATGAAAAAACAACAATATTTTACAAGTTAAATCAGTAATGTTGCAAAAGAAATGTTGCTTAAATATACATATATATTTAAATGCAGTCTCACAAAAATAACACCTATTTCTTTCAAATCATAAGCACTTGGTGCTGATATAAATTCCAGACACATTATGAAATTGTGAGTTATTTTCTACACTTACACTCCAGAATTATGAAGGCTTACTCTTGGCATAGTAACATACAGGACTGTATCCAAAATCTTTACAGACATTCTTGAAAGTGAAAAGTGGTAATAAAAGTATCATCAAAATGTACAATATTCCCTTCAGAAATAGAGGCATTGGGGAACATGCTTTACTGTGTTATCTGAAATCTAGGCAGACACAAAGAAAAATCTGGACTTGTTCATTCTTCTCCAACCACTTAATGAGCAGAGACACAGCACTGTTATTGTTTTCTTTCATAAAGCAGATATGCATTTCATCCCAAAGAAACAACCATTTATTCAGGGGAAAAAAAGTGCGAGTATTTTTTGCAGTCCTTGCAATTAGGGCAGATTTTTGCTGCTCTCAGCTCAAATTGTCAGAGGTTGTAAATATCATACATTAGAAAAAAGCCACAATTGACTGATTCCTTGAATATGTTTTTTCCTCATGCTATTTTCAACTCAGAAGTGCTTAGATTAGAAACAACCTTATCTTCGTGCTGCAATTCCTTTTGCCAGCAGTTTGTTTGCTGCTAAGGTGTTTCCATCAGCAGCAAACAGTGACAACTGAGGGGCTTAAGCTCCAAAACATCAAAATCATAAATACTCATAATTAAAAACCACAGAGAGAGTCTGCATCTGTGAAGTTGTAAATTTTGAAACAATTTCACAGCAAGAAATGGAAAATAAAGAGCCTTCACGTTCTTAGTAGAATATAATAAAAATTATTAATGATGACAAACATGTAATACCTCTAACATTTAGGTAAAACTAGTAATTACCCAAAATACAGATGGTAAAAGAACCTGTCCTGTGATAAGTCACCTATCAAACAAATGACTGATTCTTTCTAAAGGTGCCTATTTTCAGAGGAGCGCTCCCTCTGACTCCTGTAATCAATGTAATTCAAGCAATAGTTGCATTATATATTTTGTCTCCACATATCTTAATAAGATGTAATTTTACTGGGTGAGACAAAATTTTGCTCATATTTTGACATTTCTTAGTGAACCTCACTCATGGGTATGCAACTCCTGGTGCTGGACACTGCACAAACCAAACCAAAGACAAGCTTCTCTATCAATCAGTGCAGCCCAAAACAACTCAAACAAAAGTAAGTCAGTAAGTAACAGCCTTTCTAAAATGGAACTGAGACTTCCTTTGCTAAGGCTCAGTCATCAACACAAGGAATGCCAGCTGCAGTGATGTGACTCCAAAGCACACCTCACATCCCTAATGCCCTGGAGAAGTATCATTGGCCAAAAATATTTCTTTCCTGGTTAGGATTTCCCAGTGCCTCTCCCAAATTAGTTCCTTGACTCTGTGCTCAACCAGCAAATGCTGCTGTTAAACTGGTTTTTCAAGTGTGTTCAGAGAGCCCTAAACAAATGCTTATTTAATATGGCTGTTCAAAACCTTCCTGTTCCTATGTTTGCTGGGCCACCACAAGTCTCCATGTGACATTTATTTCCATGTTACCATACTGCCCATGCTGTGCTGGGGGCAATTATGTGTATCTGGATTGCATACATGATGCTTCTGCCTTTTCTTCTTGGAAATTAATCTTTGTTAGCACTGCTTTTGTGTACAATAAAAATCTGTATGCAGTAAGGATTGGAATTTTATTGAAGGAAAATTGAAATAGAAATCTTTTATATGAAAAATCTGAAGTTTTCCATTAGGAAATGCTATAGACATTTTTCTGAAAAGGTCTAGCAATGCACACACCACCTTATTTTCCATGTAAACTAGGCTCTTTTTGAACTACATTTCACAAAACCTGGTGCATTTTGCCTTTCAAGAGACACAAGAACAAGGACAGCATGGAAGGTGCTGCTCACGGGGCTCTGCTTGAAGTGCAAGCTGGGGGCAAGCCCAGGACACAGCTGTAAATGAGAAACAGAAATTCAGGTTTAAATCACCACAAGACCCAAAATGAGTGTTCCCATATAAAAAACTCCTATGAGTTCTAATTTTTAAGAAAATCTCTAAACCAAAATATATACAAACCAAAAAAAGTTTTAAATTAAATCTGGACAAAAATTTCCTTAAAAAAAACCCCAACATGCTATTTGGTGAAAAATTAATTAGATGCTGAAGTTTGCCTCCAGCCCTAAATGCAGGCTCATCTTAATGTCAACCACACGTTAGATAATTTTAAAGTAAAATTATTTGTTAAAGCTTCACAATCATGTATGCCTGATCTTTTCATTCTTTGAAGTCCTAATCTTGAATACTATTTACTGTAAGGTATCCCTTTAAAATGTTTTGATTGCCCAAATTATTCTTTGTCCTTTTTTTTCTGTTTCCACCATAACATGTAAATACACCCCTGAAAATTCCTTTGGTTAATGCTGCATGTTGAAAATGATGACACCAAAATGAAAAGACTATCAGACAAGCAGCCTATTAGACATTTTCTTTGCTAATTACACAATATAGTTTCACCCTCTAAGCATCTCACCCTATTATTTTGCTTTACATTTTAACTCTTTTCCATCATTGTTAGAAACGTCTTTTTATTTATTTCAGTATTTTTGTTTTGAATGCTGCAGTTGTTGTTACATTGAATTTGACATCTTGTATTACTCTAAAAGGTGCACCCCAGAGTGCTTAAGATAGCAACCATGCATCATAAAGACTAGAAACCAAAGTAACCAACGAAGCTTGAAAAACAGCCTGTGAATCTTGCAGAAAATTATGTCTCTACTTTAAAAGATCTAAGCAATTCACTCAACCAAGAGATTTTGTGTAGATGTAATTAACTTCATTAATTCTACCCTGTAAATGCAAGCATTAATTGGAGGGAGGGAGGAGGGTACAGCTTCTTAAAACCCATCATTCAGTTACTCTCCCTTTCTATCAGAGGTTTCTGACATGGATGGAAGGGGAAGAAATTCCTTTAAACCAGATTTTTGCCAATGGATGGAGTTTTGAGTTCTTTACACCTTATCTCCTTAGCTGCTCCTTCCCATCCTGTTCTTGCAGGAGGTTTCTGGGCCCCACAGGTGGCTCTTGAGCAAACTGTGGCCTTGCTCAGAACAGCCAAACCTGATTGACAGCAACAGAAAAGTCCAAGCAAGCGGCAGAAGTGGAGTCAGTAATAAAAAAGACGTATTAATTATCGTTTATGAGTGTAACAGTCGATATTGTTCAACTCTTTAACCCTCCTGTGGCTCGTAACACCATCTGCTTTATGACTTCAGCAGCCAGTGCTGAATTTGCTGTTTCATATTTCTTTTTAAAACTACTGTCTCCAAACTCTGGCCACTATTACAGATTAAACAAACTCTCAAGTCACAATCCCCCACCACCCACAGCCCAACACAGCAGAAGCAGAACCCCACCATGCTGGAAAGTGGGGGCAGCAGCTGCCAGCGGCACCCAGCTGCTCTTCAGCTCCCTCACAGCAACATCAAGCAAGAGCATCCAGGACGTAGGTGCTGATCCCCCACAAATCCTCCAGCATGCCTTACTTTCAAGATGCTCTTCAAAGTATATGAAAAGAAAATGCATTCCCTCACCCCCTACATTACTGACCTGTAACCCAATGAGTGAAGTACTATGCTCAGTTTAATAAGAAACTTAAAAAGATGCTGTTGTCCTCATTCCAACAGTTTATACATTAGAGTTTGCCATTCACAAGGAGAATGTGATTAACTCATTCCTGTACATCCCCTACCTGAGCCCAGCACAGCAGCTCCCTCAGTTCCCCACAAGTGCTACAAAGCACTGCAAGCAGCCTCTTCCAGCTCAGAGCATCACACACATGGCAGACTTTGTTTGAGTTTGGTTTCCCCCTACAATGAAGCATTCTTCCTTAGGGAAATCCCAGCTGGATGGGCAGAACAGAGAAGTTTTTACCTTTCTCCTTTTTTAAAGAGAAGTTTGGCCAGAGGAAATGCTGCTGGATTCAGCCCTTCCCTTGGCACAGCAGCAGTGATTTCCCTCATACAGCTTATACACCCTACTCTTAGATGCAGCAATATTTCAGGGGTTTCCTAACTTCCCTTGAGATACTAAAATCAGTTCTCACAAATACCAAGTACAAGAAGGCTCTGAGTAGAAACAAGTGACACCAGCCTCCTGCACTTTTTCACAGTTTTTAAAGACCAGGCTGAAAGCGTGAATGGTCCCCTTCTCACACTGAACTGAGAGCATTTGCTTAACTTCTATCATTTTGACTAAAATATATCTAGCTCTGAGAAAATAGAAAAAATAGGAAATTAAAAACTCACCAATTGCACCAGCTGTTTCAACAATTCACTGTTAAATCATGCTTTCCCTCCCAATTTAAAGCAAATTCAAAGAAGCTGTTATTTTGCCTTTCTTGACAAAACAAACCACAGTCACTGCATGCTTCCTTCTATGAAATTAACCTATAAAAAAACAACTTTTACATTTAGTTTCAGTAAGCAAAGTATTGAGCTCCAGGTCTTCCACAATTTTAATTTGGTCATAGAATTGTTTTTATGTCTTGTTTAAATGTCCTCCTTACTGGTCAAGCATTATTTTTAAATGGGTTTCTTTGCTGGATACCAATTCTCTGTTTCATATGATGGATCTGCTTTTCTCCCTTCTTAATATATGCCTATACATTTAGCTGTAATTTCAAAAAAGGCTTAATTAAACAGCTCTCTTTATCAGTGTATCCTGAAAGCACAGCCCACACACACCATCCTCCAGAAATCTTTGGATTTTAATGACAAAATACTAATAGCTGCAACATTTACTCTCATAACATCAATTATTTTTGGCATGATTAAAATACCCCCAAAAAATTGCTTTGTACTAAACACAGTGAATAAAACTTGCATTGTGCCTGCTCTTTGCCAAATTGACTACAGTCATTAGGGAGAATAAGTGGCAATCCTCTTTCAGAAGAGGCATCCTTGCATCAAGCAATACAATTTTCAAAAGAAAACAACCTTTTCATTGATGTAAAAATACTTCATAGCTTGAGATGTGCTCCCAGTCTTTCTGCTAACACACAGAATAAACTTGAAAAGTCAGTATATTGGGACTGCCTTGGATTCCACAAAGGCACTTGATTGCAGAGTGGCATAAATTGTGTTTGGAAACTCTAAAGAAAAGAAATACGTTCTCAAGAATAGCATCAACAAAAACTGAGAATCAAATACAAACACTGCATGCATGAAAGAACAACTACCAGGTCATATGTAGCTAATCCAAAATTACAGACTCACAGATAATTCTGAGGTGGAAGGGACCCACAAGGGTTGAGTCCAACTCTTCAGTGAATGGCCCATACAGTGATTGAGCCCACCACCATGGAGTTATCAGCACCATTACCACCATGCTCTAGTCCTAGTTTGGTGGCCAAGATATCATTGGTGCTATTATTTGCTGCTTCTATCACTAGGGGCTGTGCCTCCCTTTTTCCCTCAGTATTGATGCTGAGGCTTCTGTTATTGCCCCATTTCAAACCTCTGTTTCTAAAATAAGCTGAAGCCAAGTGTTTTCATTCCTTCCCCTGGCTTTATGTGGCACTGCCAAGACAGCATCCCAATCTCAACTGGAAAGATTTAGGACCCAACTACTTTTTTTTTTTTTTTCTGATTGAAAATGAAGCTAACTCAATTTAAACATTCTGCAAGACAGGTGACAGCACCCTTCTGGCATCAAAATGTAAGAATCAAACTCTATCATACAGAACCTGTCTGAAATAAATTAAACCCAGAGCTACATTTCAACCCTCAGTCTTGTCTAGGGCACAAGATCTTTTCCTGTACTAATCCACAACACAGCCCAGTTCCACCTTTCAGTGAAGGGTTGCAGGGCAGATTCCAGCTGACACTGCTCCAATTTCTGTCTGACAAACAGTTGGCAGATTGAGATGCCCATATGAAATATGTACTAGAAACTTCTTGAAATGTAGATGTAGGAGGTAATGATCTTCAGAGGGGCAATTTCTCTTCACAGTATCTTACAGCTGTTGCAACAGAATCTATCAGCAATTGCTGCCCAGTTAACAGCAAAGCTATAAGCAAGAGTTTGACATGTCTATATAAATTGATTTCCTTGCTGCAAAATTTAAACTTGAGAAAGCAAACTCTGTACACAAACACAAGTTGAAGTACAATAATTCCTATGATTTGGAGAAACTTTCTCATCGGGGTCAGAATTTCAGTAGAGCCAACGTCCCTGAAGTGTCATCACCACTGATGGGGGAACCCACAGGGAAGTCCCTGCCAAATCAGGGTGCCAACAACCAGATCTGACCCATAGATAAGGTCATCTCTGCTGCTTGCACTTGTTGGACAGACATAGCAAGGCTGCATGCAAACTGAAAGCATGAGGGCCAATACACATGCTTTCTTTTTTCCAGTGTACCTCCCAGATGAAGAACATGCATACTCTGCATAAACACTGTCATGTGCACCCTTGTAAGGAGAGTATCCCTCCCAAATTCTGAGATTAGTTAAGAACTTTGTAAGAAGACACTATATAGCTCAGAGACTCAAAGCACAAAATTAAGCCTGTCAAGTGTTTCACAGTGAAGACACTCATCCTGAGGGAAATGACTGAACACATATAACCACAGAAACAGAAAAGAAAGCTGACAGAACATAATTGTGAGAAACAAACTAAACAGAATGCAATTGAGAGTTATTACGACAATCACACAACCACTCCACAATTCTTGAGCTGCTGCATCTTTTTTTTATGTGTACTCCAACTGTAAGGAAACCAAGACACTTAAGTACACACCCTAAATTGCACGGCTCACTTCTAGTTTGTATTGTAAATACTGCTCCTGTTTTTAAGTTATTTTTATTCTTCCCCACACACATCCCTCCCCAACACTTATTAAAGGATAATAAAGTCCTTATTTTTTTGTTTACTCTAGATACAAGAACTTGACAGCACCTGTGAGAAAGAACAAGCTGAAACAACCATGTCAAGAGGCTGCAGGGTGCTTTTATCTCATTTGCATGGATGAAGCCAAGCCCATGTGAACAGTGGACCTACACTGTTTTTAAGATTATCCCAACATATTAGGCAAGCAGATAATCAATCTCTAAAACATGTCAAGGAAAGTATCACTTAATTCTCCTGTGCTCTACTCCTCTACATTTAGTTATTACAGATTTAATGATCCAAATTCTTTACAGAATTGGCTCCACTACCACGGATTTAACCACAGCTGGTGACACTACACCTGCAAATATAAAGCAAGTATTTCAGAGTTTGGGCAGCGATTTATAAGTCTGTACTGTAAATAAAATAGTCCTGCTTTTAAGAACTGAACTGGCTTAATCTAAGCTTTCAGATCTACAAAAAGGTAGCTTACAATAACAAAGCTTCCTTCCATATGGCAGAGAAGGATTTTGAAGCATTCTAACAGTTCAACATCAACAATGGGAAAAAATGGCAAAATATGTAAATCAGAAATCTGCATTGCAAGTTTATACAAGTGTTGTAAATTCTATTCAGCAATCCAGAGACTGACATTTTGCCTGAACAGATAAACAAAGTGCTGAGCTGAATGGTATTTGCCTGAAGATCAAAATGATGATTTTAGAATCAGTTTTAGACCCTTCATTAGAATATCTCCTATTCTTTAACAACGTGTTTCTTGTCTCAAAGGAGACCAATTATTTCAGCCAATTATTGTTATTATACATTTTACTGCAAAAAGCACACATTTTATCTTCAACTAATCCAAGTGCACTGAACCCCTCCTAATGCTTGCAGAGCATCTCTGAGAGAAGAGAGCACTGGTTTAGGGCAGCAGGACCTGCATCTCTCAACATGCCTTATGAAATTGTGCAGGCCACTTCTGCTTCTCTTTCCTCTCTTTCCCCTGCCCTCTGCCTTGTTTATTCAGGCTATGAACACAAGGAAACATGAGCCAGTCTCACCATTGCTATTAGAAAGTCTGGTAAATCAGGTTTTCTCTTCACCTAAGGTGTACCTCACCACCAGTGCAGTGCTGGTACAACAAAAAAGAGCTATTTAAGTACTTCATAAATCTGTGACATTAACAAACACTTGTATGAATTGTTCTTTCTTCTCTCACCACAAGTAGTTGCTTTCTACTCTCTGAAAATTCAGGTGAATCATTGAATCTATCTTTCCCATTTGATAAAAATAAATTTACATAATGGCACGTGCTAGTGTATATGTAGAGATGCAGAGCAATTGACAAAAATGGCCAATAATGCAGTTGGAGGCTAAACCTCCTCACTAATTCTGAAGCTAAAGAAAGGATATCACTAACAAGTTGACAAAGTACACAAGAAGCCTTTGCTCCAGCTCTCCTGAAAGAACACCAACCTAAGTGCTTACAGCACCACACAAAGGGAGGGAAGCACTTTCTTTTCTCTTTCCACTCTTTTCAAGAACTCCCAATTGCACAGCAGGCTCAATTACCACATCACTAACTACAGAGCTTTACCTGTGGACACAAAGAGCAAAAACAATCTCTCTTACACACATCTACCAGGGAAGATGTTCTGCTGTTACTTTGATAGTACTTGCTCACACCACTCAATGATGCATGAAATTCTTCTTTTTAAAAAGCACAGAGGCATTTTTCTTTGCATCAACAGAGTATCAAGAAGCAACGGTGCAGCAAGGATTGGCAGCTACATTAAGTACTGTTTAGTGCATCCACTAAGCAGGACACTAAGTGCAAGGCTTCTCCTTTTTGTTACCCTTGCTGTGAGTGGGGGAAATAAAGAGCTGGAAGAGCTTTACTGATGCAATATCCATGCAGGTCTTGTGACTTATATAAAAGGTCACTGGAGTGAGCTTTCAAATTTTCTCTGCGTGAATAGTTTCAGTGTTACTTTAACATTAAAATGCATCAGGCACTATTTAAGATACACAGTTCATTCTAAAAGACATCTTTTGCAGCATTATAATGAGTCCTAAACCCATCGTATTTTTTAAGGGTCCTGATCAATTCTTTAGGTTCATGTGATTAATTAAAATTATAACACTACCACCTTTCTCAAGTATTCAAAAGAGATGGCTGTCATCAACAAATAAAAAAGTAAAACAAAAGTTTCTAACTGTGGTCATACTTGATGTCCTGTATTCTAGAAAAACACCAGCATTCTTTGCAAAAAGCAGAAGACCTCTCACTTTCAAAATATGTCACTCCCTTTGGCTGAGTCACAGATCTCCAGCTCTAAAAACAGGAAACATCTAAAAAATCCTCTCTACTAAAAATCTGCATGAGAAAGCTTAATTTACAGCTTTTGAGGAAGCTGGAGCATTGATCACAAGCTCCTGCAGCACAATTACAGCTACACCACAGCTACAGAGCTACAATAGTACGTGCACGCGAGAAGCATTAAAAAACCAAAGTTATGGCAGGAAGTGCTCTGAATAGCTCTGAATGTCACCACCAGGAGAAAGGTAGGGCAAGCCACAATTTCCCTGGTGCTGGGAATAGATTGTTTATAATATATAATAATATAATTGTAACAAGAAAACTTCTTAAAGAATTTTATCAGGTCTTTGGTCTGCTCAGGTAAGGCTATACCAAGCTGCCACTGGAAGAATTCAAATACTCTCCAAAAAAATTTCTAAAATAATTGAACAGCTGCCAAAACATTGTATTTCTTCAATTTACTTCTGCTCTTCTCAGCACTGACCACGGTTGTGGGGGGTTGGGTGTTTTTAAACAAATGTTTTATATAAACCAATTTATTTTTTTACAATGTCAGACTACAGATTTTCACAACTGGGAAGATTCTTTCAGAACCTGTGTTATACACTGTTTCATCAAACTGAAAAGGCAAGCAAATACCACTGTTTTACATGACTCCTTTCCCACAAGCAAGGCATTTCTTACCAGAAGGAAAAAAAAGCACAGGTGAAAAATCAGCAATGCAGAAAATACCCAAACTTTATTAACGAGTAATGAACCTCATTTTTGTGTTTGCTTCAGACTTGTTTCTCACTCCTAAAATGCAACGCGAAACTAACGCCTAAAAACGTCTGCTGAAAATAATGAATAAAAATTATTTTGTTTATGCAGTCATGTAATGCTTTTACTAGAATTCAGAAATCAGTAAAGTGGGGTTAGTTCAGCATTACCAAGTGAAAATGGTCTTTTTTTGTTCATACTTAATTTCTTCTGATGAAAAAAATAAATATCACGTTAACTCTTTGAAGAAAAGTCTCTGTTTTCTTTAAAGGCAATAGATTCAGCTTTCAGAACAAAAGCTGATCTACTCTTTTTCTCTTTAATAGAATTCTAAACTAATAGCTTGGAATTATAAATATAGTATAAACATACAGCTACCAAAATGAATGCAATACAGCTTTCCTGAGTACTTAACTACTTCCATATTAAGAATCTATGTGAAAGCCCAGGGGACTTCGATAATAGAGAAATTATTGTTGTCGTTCATATTATAAAAGTTAGTACCAGCTACTTTTATGCAGCATACCAGCTACCTTTATGCTGCCACGCTACCAAAACTCCCAGAAGAAAAGAGACTGCCAAAATTTCAATGTTTTTAAAATGCAGCAAGGCAGTGCAAAGAAAATGGCATTTTAACACTTTTTGTCCCATTCCACAAGGCTTTCCAGAAGGGGAGAGATACCAGCCAGAGGGGCCACATCCTTTTCTACATCCCACTGGTGCCTCCATCACGAGGCCAGACATGCTTACCACCAAAGCCACACAGAAGGAACAGCCACGCTCCTGTGCGTCAGCAGCGCCCGGAGAGCCCCGCAGGCAGCAGGCGGCTGCGGCCCACCAGGGCAGGCAGGGCTGAAGGAAGGGCCAATTCACCCTCTGGCTAACAACAGAGTGCCAGGCAGAGTTCAGAGGTTTGGCTGTGAAGAGGCAGGACACCGCGATTTTGTTGGAAATAAGAAAAGGCAAAAAGGTCAATTGTGTCCCAAGAGATTACCAGCTCCTGGTTTCAAAAGCACTTCTCAAGACACATCACAAAAGCCATGCTGCTGACCTACACTGCTGTGCAGGCATCAGCCCCCTCCCCATTTGCTGCTGACTACCTCAGTCCCATTTCCTACTGCCCCTCCCAGTACCCATTTCCCTGTGCCTTCTACTCAACTCGTTCCTCCACCTTTCCCATTCCCAGCACTTCTTGCCCTCTGGCTCCAGATCTTATTTCTGCATCTGTGCCTCCCATACTTCACCCATTACCTTGCTCCACACTCTCTCCTTGTCTCCCTCTTCTCATCTATCCACAGGCTCTTCTAACTCCTTTGAGCTTCTTGCATCCAACCTCTCCTACTCCTCAACCACCAAGAGGAGTGGAGAACAGAGGAAAATAGGAGGACAAGATAGGCATATCCCAACACAGCTGAGGTAGGAAACAGAGAAGAAGCAGTCATATTAGAAAGAACTTGGGTCAAGAGAAGGTTATGAGTAGTAAAAACATGTGAGCATACAATAAGGAAGATATCAGTGCACAGCTGCCCTGGTATTACACCCTCTATAGTCAACTTCTAAAAGCTACTGTTGACAAAATATCTTCCTATCTGGATCCGTGTCCTGACCCAGTCCAGGGATGCTTCAGTGCTTTAACTCTGCTTGTGTTAGCAGCTGCATAAGAAAAGCAAGGAATCATACTTCACACAGGTAAATGATTTCCCTATTCATCAATTTCCCAACATCAAGGTGTATCAAGTTACATACAGAATCACAGAATTGTTAGAGTTGGAAGCGGCCTCTGGAGATCCTCTAGTCCAAACCCTGACAGTCACCTGGAGCAGGTTACACAGAAATGCATCCAAATGGATTTTCAGTGTCTCCACTGAGGAGACATGACTCCACGACTTCCCTGGGCAGCATTTTTCAGTGCTCTGCCACCCGCAACATAAAATTCTTTCTCATGTTGAGCTGGTTTTCCTTGTGTTTTAGTTTATGGCCATCACCCCATGCTCACTGTGCTTGTACGTGCAGTGTACCAAAGCCTAGGGGCATTATCCCCAGTTAACATGGCCATTACTACTGTCACATGAGCTATATGCAAATATAATTACTTTACTTTCCACCATGGAAAGGTTCTTTTAAATCAGTCATGCAGCTTCCTGATATGCTTCACTACATGGTGTTTAAACAGCTGTCCTCGTTCCCCTCCACATCTGCAAAGACCTGAGTGAAGAGTGCAAAGGGTACAGCAGCATAAAGAGAATGTATGGAAACACAGCAGCCATTAGCACTGGGGTGGGATCCACCCAACAGAAAGACCAAGCCCCAGCAGAGGACAGCTATCTACAACCTAGAATGATTCTTTTCAACTCAACCTGGCCCAGCAGGAGGTAAGGGAAGCACTACTAAGAATCAAGCTAGCATTGCTATGATGAACTGCAGCAGCATCATGTTAATACAACTCACCACTGGGTAATTAAACCACTCTGTGTTGCTAATCATTCTGTATCAAGTGGTCTTTTGCAGCATGCAAAGCACCCAAGGAGGGTGGGTCAATTAATTCTCTAAAGAGTCCTCAGTTCTAGAAGCACTTGCACAAATACACTGTGGACATTCATGTAGCCACAGTATATAAAATTAAGCAACAAAAGCAAAGTTTGGTTCAGTCTTTCTTTTTATTTTCTTCTGATGACATAGAGGAAAAGTATGTCTACACAAAAATGCACACCAGCGCTTATCAAAATAAATTTTGTAAAACCAAGCTGATCAAATACCTGCTCTAGTGGGATTTACCTACATTCAGTTAATTGCTTCTTTCATCTCTCCACATGAAAAGCAACACTTCGTCTCATTTCTTCCAAGATTTGTTAGTTTAGGAAAATTAATCCCTTTCACAGGGTTTCATATGTGTGGATCAGTATCACTTACAAGATAATGAAATATGCATCATTAAAAGCATGTGGTATCTGTCTACAGATGAGAGAGACAGACTGCAGTAAAGCAGGTATTTTCCTTCAAACTTCTTTTGTATCTGGTTAAAGTGCACCAACCACTTGCATTTTCACCAAATACATGCACCTTTCACTTCTTAGGAGTCGAGGCATTCTCCCCCTACTCCTTTCTTAGCTGAAGCCCTAAGTTCACATTTAACTTTCATTAAATCTGAAAGAGCTTCTTGCTGCTCTTGTTGGAGTTAAAACCTTTGCCACTTTTAAGAGACATAAAGGGCGTAATAGCCTGAGAAACTTTTAGGATCACCAAAGGACTTTGTCCACTATGGCAAACTGTAAAAAGAAGCAACTGCTCATCGGTGACCACCAAGCTCCCCATCCTGCCCCTGTCCCTTGAATATGACTCCATGAATTCCTGGAAATTTGGACAGTAAGTTATTCCACCTGATGGGAACTTGAGATAAGATAAAGGTGGTACTATTTTCCAATTATTTCTGACTAGGAAAACAAGCTGGGGGAGCACTGGTAATAAACATAAAGAATCCACACTGAAAGCCAACACAGCTACTGGGCTGAAAATCAGTTCTGGCTGGGTGCAGGAGGTGGAGGCCATAGCTGACCCATTTAAGAAGGGAAGCCCACCAACTTAAAAGAAGTGAAAGACTGAACATGGGACTAATTAGCATTGAAAGAGAGGGAATCATTTAACCAATAAAATAGAACTGCGTAGCCAAATGAGCACTGATTCCTTTGTTTGCCAAAATGTATAAATGGTGCAAGTCTGGAGTGACCTCGGGAGCTCCACCACTGAGAAGACAAGATGAGGACAAGATCTGGATCTGTGGGTGGTGATACCTTTCTGCTTAATCTGTCACTCCCTTTCTCCCTCTCTTCTTCACATTTCTATCTCTCTCTACCTCACAGTTACCATTAAATAAAATCCATACTATGGACTGGACATATGGTCTCATCTGCACTTTAATCTGGGCAAAGGCATCTCTCTAATAATCATAATTACTGGATCCTAACACCATAAATACTAAGTAGAATCAGTTGTTTATTATGAGACTACTCTCTAATCTCTGCATCACACTTTCCTTTCTTACTTGCTCCCTTGCCATTCTACTCACATTTTTGAATCTGTAAGTTTTCCCATGGGTATTTCTTGTAGGCTGTACTAATCTACCAAAGTTAGAATGCCTAAAAACTCCTTCTACTGTTGAAGTATGTAAATTCCTTTGGCTTGTTAAAGTCTTACAGCTTACACCAAGTCTTATCCCAGATGTTTTTAGCTAAGACTCACGCTTGAACTTACCACATGAATTATCAAATTGGTCATTTTGAAATACTGGGCACTCATCTTGCAGTCATGAATCTGAGATAAGAAAAGTCAGTTTCTGAGATCACGATAAAAAGGAGATGGAAACGCATTTATTTGCCAAAGATGAAAATTCTCAGACTTGCAAAGTTCACAAAGTCACCTCTTTTGTCCTTCTGTTAAGCACCTGTGACAAGACAGAACTATGAATACTTCCATCAAAACCTCCCATTTTTTTGTGAGTGCCACCATGGAAAGTACTTCACATAATCCATCGATATCAAACCCAAAGGCATTTCACAAACACCTCCTAGGCTAAAATCTTAGGAGAAAACAAATTCACTTGGAGTCACCTCCCTTCTGTCCCAGTGACCCTCTATGTGAAGTAGAGGTATCCAAAGGTCACCTGAAAGCAAAACCAGCACCAGCACACAGCACCAAGTGACAATCCCAAAACTCCAAATATGAAAGCTGCCATACACAATTATACATCATGTATAGCTTATTCTATATGGAGAACAGTTATTAAAACAGTTTTATATTAGTAAGGTCCAATTTAGTACTTGTACTCAATATTCATGACAATTTTGTCAGACTGCATTAAAGGATTTAATCTCAAAATTCCCAGGTGGAAGAGAAAGAACTATCAAATGTTTCAGAGAAGGAAACCACGATGCATGATTTAGGAGACAGCAATAAAATAAAGAGTTTGGTATTCAGGAAAAGAATAACTACTCTTACAAATAAAAACCTTCATGGTGTCAGTGGACAAGCCAATCTTGATTAAAACCAGAATCTGATTATTGAAATCTTCTCTCTACTTCATAATGTAATCACGAGAATAACATTGCCGTTTAAATTTAATTTCAGCAAAATAAAGTTACTTAGATTGTCTATGCAATCCACATAAGCATATATAATTTTATAAAAAAGGACCAAGAAATAGATTACATTCCACTTTTACAATATGTCTCATCTTCAACTTCAATATAAAACTGTTCACTGTATTCCAAAAATTAATGAAAAATATCACCATTCTATTCATTTTGTTTAATGTAAACTATCGTAAAATATTTCATTCTTCATTGCCTCTTCTTGCTTATATAGGAACATAATGAAGACTGACATACATTGCTTCTAGGTCTCATTTTGTAACTAGGAGCTTAATAAAACCCCCTTGGTGAACCAGATCCAGGGAAGTATGTAAGCTTTTGATTTCAAGTTACATATATAAACATCCTAACAGTCTGTGTGCTTGTATTTACAGTTCTCGGGAAATGAAACACTCAAGGCACAAAATGTACATAAACACTCAAGCACCATGTGACAAATTGTAGCTAATTTTAATCATGTAAACAACAAGGGTCCATCCAATAGCAAACTGAAATAATTTCCCATTTAATTTAAGTCTTATTAAATCTCTAAAGATAACTGGAATCTAAACAAGGACTCTCTAATCTTACTGCTAAAGAAAATGCACCATATAAGACACATGTAGCTCCATGGCACCCTCTATCTTTTCACCTTTCTTCATAACAAAGCCAACCTCGACAACACCTCTAATCCTATAAATAGAGAAGAGTTTTCAAACTCACTCAAAATGGCACATACTCCAAAATGACATGCAAATATAATTCCTGATTTTCAACATACACCCATCCCAGAACAGGCCTAAGAAACATGACAGATGCCACCACTGTCCTTATACAGCACCCAGCCAAGGGCTGGCACAAGTCTCCATTCAGCCAGAGGAAGTTGGGAGGCAGGAACGGGAACAGAGCTCATTCCCCAAAGAACTTTCAGCTGTGATATGTGAACTTCACTAGGCATCTGAAAATGTATTTTTAAGAAGGACAAGAGCTCAGGAAAAATACAAAACAGTTTTCAATTTACATACCTTACAGAGACAGGCTAAAACCAGGCTTCCTCCAGCGCCTCAGAGACCCTTTAAAACAGTGTTGAACACCCTTCAAAAAATGTCTTCTCTGAGTCTGCTCAGATCTTCAAGTAAGATATTCTTTGTGAAGCCTTGTGAAGACCATCACTATCTTCCTGATGAAAAATCACCCTAAACTTTTTAAAAAACATGATATCCCTATAGTTCCACAGGAACACAGGCTTAAGTCAACCAAGACTTTTTGCCACGCTGCTTCTGGTACGAAGACCCCTTTGGGTCATCCTCTGGGGAGGTGTACAGATGCCAGAAGTATTCCCTGGGGAACCAGAAGCAATACCATCTATACCCTTCCCACTATTCCTGACATTCCCCAGCTGCCTTGCCTGGGTTGGCTGCAACCAGGCTTTCAAAAAGAATCCAGAAGAGACTCTCAGCAGGCCAGCAGAAAAAAGATCACAAAGCCCAAAAAACCTTTTGAGGTTAGAAAGCCAAAAAAATTGTAATTCCTCCCTCCTAGAACCCTTCTGTACAGAACTGAAGAACAGAGCTTATTTAGCACACCTTTCACTAACAAAAAACCACTTCTGTTGTCTTTTCTCAGAGGGCCCCACATTTCTCTGAGAAACTATAATGGAACTGGATCACTGAACCCAAAAAATGCTTCTTGTAACATGCCCATTCACAAATATTTATTATTTAAACTTCCAGTTAGTAAAGAAGTGAAAAACATTTAAAAAAAGTGACCAAACCTTAACAACCAGTACTGAAACAAGGAGTAGGTGCACAAAATGCTCAACAGGTCTAGGACAAATGCAGATTTATGCTGTGAACTATGTGCTGTGAATGAACAACTAAAAACCAAAAAGACCAACACTTCTGAACTTCTTCTGAAACAATATAACACAAAACCAGACTTAAGTGACAGCAGGCAGCTACTTTTCAGTTAGATTTACCTCTGACTGTGAAGTATAGGACTATCTAACAGCACAATCTCTTCTCAGATTCTGACATGCCTCATTTACAGTGTCATACTTCTGATACTTGCCAGGTTTTACATGTTGACACTTCACAAATACATTTTCTCCTGACAGCTACTATACTAGCCAGCTCCAGTGACATGATTGAAGACAAAGAGTAAATGGTATAGCTTCTCCAAAGTAAACCCAGTGTAACAGCAAGCAAGTGAAATACTGCCCTTGTAAGATCAGATTCAACCAACTTTACAGCTTCAAAGAAGTAGAGTCAAGATCCTCCTGGAACATATGTACTCCAAAGAAGAGGTAACTCCCCACAACATGCCTCCAGTGGAAGTGTATCCCATGGCTGACTCAAGTCTCAGTAGCCCTCCTCTCTGCTCCATGATGAACCATCACTTCCAAAGTGAACAGCACCTCATTCTCTGCAGGAATCACCCAGACTCGGAAAGCAGCATGAAACAAGTATCAGGAAGCATTCAAGGCCCTCAGAAAATCTGCTGATCTGGAAAGAACTTGTTCCAGTGCCCACGTGCACCCCTTACACACACAGTCAAATGAGCAGAGATGCTCTGTTCGGGTCTGCCAACATTCTCTCAATAAGGAAAGCAACAGACCAAGAGCAAAGGGGTTGTTTGTCTGCACTTCCAATGAATGTGGGAATTTAAAAAAAACTAACAACCAACCAAAAACAAACAAATAAAAAACCCAAAAACCAACAAACAAAAGAACCCCAAAAAAACCTCCAAACCAATCAGTTAACAAAATGAGAACACCTGTATACATACTCTCACCAAAACAACCAATACGTTAAACCAAGAAATCCCTCAACTACACTACTAATCACAGTATAAAAGAACAAAATGCTAAAGTTTCTTTTCCCATTAATTACTTCAAAACTTTTCCAGCCTTATCTTGCACTCTTCAGAATCAACTTCACAGAAAATGTAGAAATAAAAATACAGACTCAGCTCCCTAAGCACAGGTTCACATTTACCTTTTTTTCCTTTGTGCCATGAGCAGTTCAGTCTTCACTGTACAAATCAAAATAACTTACTTTAATTTTAAGATAATTAAAAACACTATTATGTATCAGTCGAGACAGATATTGCCAACTTAAGCCTGAACTACCTGAGAGAAAACTGGATGTACAGCCACCATGGACTCATTTTGAGAATGTACTTTCAGCCCAGTAAATTTTATTCCCCCAGTGCCTCTTCAGTTTTAGGAAAAATAATTCCAATTTTGACACAGGCCTTCTCACATACAACTTCTCTCCCTGCCTGCTTTCACTTTCCCTTCCTCTTCCCCTTCCCTTCCCACAAATGAGCTATTAATTCCTAAATAAATGGAATAAGTAGCACTTAGGATCAGGAGCCACAAGGGTCCACTGGCGCCTATCTTCTGTTTAGAGGTCTGTTTAAACAGGAATTAAAAGAAATCCCTTCAGTGAATTTAGGCACAAAAGCTGAAATCTGACAACACAGGTACTTGACCTCTGTGGAATGGTCCCCTGGGTGACCACAGAGGAACCACACAGACTCTGGAGAAGCTCTCCAGAGACAAACACCATTTTCGTAAGTTTGCTACCAAGATGCAGCGGCCTGAACAAAAATTAAGAAACTCCTCCTTGTACACCTCTTCGAAACACTGAAACGCAACTTCTCTGTGTTCCCTGTCTTTGTATCTCCCTAGCACAATGTAAAGAAAACAACAAACTTCATGTCCAGCCTGCTTTTGAAAATGAAGAACTTTCAAGATGCAATGACCACCCCGAGCGATGACATTACTCGAAGCAAACATCAACGCGTGTTTGTTTCCCAGCTGGTACCCAGAAATCACGGCTATCTCCAGGTCAAACAGCCGGTCAGCAACGCCGGACTGGAGCACACTCCAGACCCACACCTCACCTGCGACGTCAGATGCCCTAATTCCGCTCAGCTTAAGTATCTTCCTTGTGAATGGACTTTGATGTGCCTTCGTTTGGGCACAGTACTGAAAACAGCAGTCAAGATGCCTTTTAAGTATTAGTCAACCCTTTTAAAGGCCGAGGCCACTGGGCCCGACTGTCCCCGGTCTGGCAGCGACACGGCCACGGCGGCCCCGCCGGGCCCGGGGAAGCCACAGGAGCGGGGCGGGGAGTCCCGAACCCCCGGCCCCGCCGCCCCCGGCCCCGCTCACCCTTCTTGTCCATGAGCCACATGAAGAAGAAGCAGGGCGCGAAGCCGATGGGCCCCCAGAAGACGAGCAGGGCGATGTCCCAGCCGCTGAAGCCGAAGGCCAGGCGGGCCGAGTTCTGGATAGGGCCCCAGGTGTTCCACACCAGGCCCTGCGCGAAGCCCAGCAGCGAGAACAGCAGCAGCACCAGCCACCGCCGCCCGTACACGCGGCCCGACAGCAGCGGCGGCAGCCGCCCCGCCGGGCCCCCCGCCGGCCCCCGCGGCTGCGGCCGCGGCTGCTGCGGCGGCGGCGGCAGGAGGGGCCGCCGCTCCTCCGCGCTGCTCCAGCCCAAGCCCATCTGCGGGGGCGCTGCCGGGGGCCCGCGGGGGAGGAGGGGACGGGGCCGGGGGAAGGGACACCCACACTTCAGCCCCCGAGCGCGGCAGCGCTGCCCCGGCCCGGCACTGCCGCATGCGCGGTCGGGGAGGGCCGGCGGCCGCCTCCTTCCTCCGCCGGCGAGGGGAGGAGGGAACCGGCGCCGCGGAGGAGAGCCGGGCCCGCCGCCCGCGGGAAGGGAGCCGCGCCGGCGGGCAGCGGGGGCGTGCGGGACGGGAAAGACAGCGGGCCGGCTCTCCGCGGGGAGCGGGGGAGAGGAGCCCGGGGCGGAGCGCGGCGGCCCGCAGGCACAGCCGCCCGAGAGTCACCGGCAGGGCCGCGGAGCTCCGGCCCTCACGCTCCGCCCGCCGCGGCTCCGGGCCGCGCTGCCCCTTCCGCCGCCCAAGGCGGTGCCGAACGAGGCCCGGCCGAGCCGCCCCGCAGGCAGAGCCGCCGGAGCATGGCCGGGGCGCAGAGCTGCCGTCCCCCCGTGCCGGGTAGGTGCCCCTCTCCGGGCCCCAGCGCGGCTCCAGGCCGGGCCGAGGGCGGGCATGAGGAGGGCGCAGCTGAAGCGGGGCCGTGGCCGGGCCCGCCGAGCCTCTCCATCAGCTGCTCCTCCCGCACGGCCTCTCGGCCCCCCGCCGCACTGTGGTACCCTCGCGACGGAGATGCTGCAGGAGGGCATCCCTCCGGTATCGGTCCTTTTAAAGGGAGAAGGAAATCGTGTTGCTTTGGTGGATACAAATCAACCATGGTCCGAATTGGGAGGGGAAAAAAATAGCAGGTTTCAGACGAAACATGCACTGAAACACATTTCAAAATAATTCGGGTGAATATATCATTATGTGGGCAATACTATGCTCATTAGTATTATCATTTAAATAGATTGAAGTATATATTCATTAGATTAGGTTATGTGTGAATTTATCCGTATATCAACCATCTGCACTTGTCATAAAATTAATGGCTCGTATGTTGCACAGTGCTTCATCTTCCCTGAAAAATGGGATATTTCAGTGTGGCTTGATTAGGCATTCTGTCACAAAGTCTGGAAGTTGGCTTGATAAAGGCCCGTGTAATTAGATGGGGAGAGCTGAACAGTGGCATCCCCACAGACTGGTTTTAGGTCCAGTGTCAGTGTCATAACTGGTGATGTGCTGGGCAGTGAACAGCTGAATTTCACACGTGGCCACCATCCCACAATTTTGCAGCCAAAACTACAGACTCCCATGAAATTCTTCTCAGGACATAACAGACATTGCATTTTGTTTAGTACAGGTAGCTCGGTTGCCTTGACTGAAAGGAAGTATATGCTGACTGAAATCAGCAGAACTATGATCAAAAGAAAATTTTGTCTACAAAATATCAGGAAATGCCCCAGGAGAAATAAAATTCACACACTTAAATAATAGGGGGGACATCCAGCAAAGTCAGTTGTACAGTGACAAAAGTACAGTAAAAACATAGGATGAGATCGGACTTGCTTGTGACTGATGTATATTCTGGTAGTGCTTTGGGGCTCCAAATAAGATTAATTCCCCATTTTACTAAATCTTTTTCATACATTACCACCTCAGCATAGCTTAGCCCAGGCCAAAATGTCTTTCAATATAAAAAGGGTATGTTACTACTATAATTTAAGTGATTTGCTGGCATTCATCCAGAGACAAAGTGCTGCTATTTGCAGAAGTAAACAATGTGAAAAAGTACTTCTCTCTTTGAACATTTTTCAATTAACTGTAGTAATTGTGGAGGTTTCATGGTTCTAGTGGCAGGAAACCCATGCAGAAATAAGGCACGGGGGACTTTGTGGTGTCATTTTAACTGCAAAACTTGTCTCATGCTTTGTATTATCTGCACGGTCAAATGAAAACTTGAATATGAGCAGGATAACTCTGATAACTTATCCAAGACACTTCATCTTATGATGGGTTTCAAGATATTTTGACTCTTTCATGTGTCAAGAAAGAAAGAAATTTCTGAGAAACAGCAACAAACTAAAGGGGCTGTTGAAATAGGCTCAAAAATATCTAGGTGTATTTATTATTGACTTAATGATGATTTAAATAATTTCTTTTAATAGCTTGATTTGAAATCTCTCCATCTTTTCGCAACCCATATGCGCATCTTTCAGTCATGGCCTGACCTTTTCTATTCCAGCTATTTAATTAACACAGTGTAATATTCTGTGTGAATTATTCTTGTTTGCAGGATATGGTATCGGTTAAATTTGTTAATGTAAAGGAGCAGTGTATTGTTGATAAACTGTTAGAAACCAAATTAGCTTTATCTTGCAGCTAGCTGATTGCATTATTTCACTCATGGGTATAATACTCCTCTGAAAATGCTAATTTCACTCTTTTCTCCGTGTGGTGACATTTTTACTGTTCTCATTACTGACATTTGTAATATTTGAGGTGGGGAAATTTTTCTTGCTTTAACCTCATTATAATGTAACTAAAGAGATTTGAATATTATCAGATGAAATGCACATATATTCGGGCAAGCAGAAAGGTTATTTTCTCTCCTGGCCCATAACTTTCATGTCTATAGCAGGTCTTGCATGGACAGAATGACACCTAGATCCAAAACTGTGATACAGATGCCCATGCAGGTACTAATTGCCTAAACACAATAGTGTGTCGTTTGGAAAGTGCTTCATTTCCAGCCTGCAAGCTCTGAGGTGGTTGTGTGACCATATTCATGCCTCTCTGCCCATGTCTGACCTGAAACATTCTGGAATTCATCTTAGGAGGAGTGGGTCGCCTGGAGCTCTGATAGACTAGTGGTGACAGACAAAAATTACATGGCTAAGGCTGTTTTTGCTTCCAAATGCTCTTCCCATCCCTGAGGCTGGCCTGGTGGATCTGTTTACAAGTTGGCACTTGCAGTGTGCTGATTTAAGATTAGGTTATTAATATAAACTGAGGCTTTGATGTGTTTGTTACAGCCTGGAGAATCTAGTTCAGCTAAAACCAATCTATCAGGTAATGGTTGTGCTCAGCAGTGCAGGAGAGCATCCCCCATGGCACCATCCCCAGTTCCTTGCACACTAGGAATTGCCATTTGCTCTTTCCTGTCATCATGGTTTTGACAGATTTGCTCTCCATGTGACATTCTTCAGAGAGATTCGATGAACTTCAGAGTCTACACCTCTCTCCCAACAGCTCCTAATGTCGTGTATACAAACAGCATTGTCCTTTCTTGTGTCAACTCGTACCTTGCAATGTGACAAGCAGCAAGTGATTGCATACCCTGTACAGGTTAGAAGCATTTTGGCATAAAATGGGCAGAACCCAAAATTAATTCAAAGATTGAAAAATGGTATTTAGCAGATTCTGAAAATTCTTTCCAGTATCTAAAAAAAGTTCTTTTACCAGGGATTTCCCTCAATTTCTAGACTTCAGCTGGAATTGTGACAGTGCAGTTTCTGAGCTGCCATAAACAACAGTGGTGTAGCAGGGAGCTGTAATGGGTGTGTTCTTTACATCCCATCTTGAAAAACACCTCTGAAGGTGAGCCTGTGAGGTGTGAGCAAATCCCGTTCTTCCTTCCTCAAGTTTTGACATCTTTTTCTTCTAGTTGCTCAGGAACAGGTTGGTTGAAATCTGCCCTGTCTTGGGCTTGGTTTGGGCACCTTCCAAATCTGTGTATTCATTCAGCATATTTTCTTGCCTTTCTTCTTTATTGAGAATTATGTAAACTCCAGCTCTAACATCATACGATTTCCTCGTCCTTCAGGTTTTACAGTGCTTCCTTTTTTCTAGTTTCAACAAGAAGCAAAAATACAGACCAGACACATCTTTAGCTTATGAAAGCTGATCAGTTTTATTCTTAAATTCAAACTTCAGTGTTTTCCAGTGAGGAATTCATTAATACCTTTTGATTGCAGGCTGTGTATATTCCCACTGCAGAGTGACCATTGTAGTGTAGATGATTCCAGGTTTGTGGTGAGCCAAAGCCCATTGTAAGATTCTCTAGGGAGAGGTGGGATAGCTTTTTCTTTTGGAGTTACCTTTGTGGCTGGCTAATGAAAGACATGTCACTAGATTCCCTATACACCACTCTGTAGGTTCTTTACTGCGGCTCTCAAAATGAATATGCAAAAGTCATATCTGACTTGGTCTTTGAGCATGTTTAAAGCATTTTGTGCTCCATTTCTGCTTGTTCTGCCATTCATCACCTGCTTAATGATGACCATGTAAGTGATGAATGTATATTCTTTGAGGGGGAGGTGGAAGCTACATGATGTCTTTCATCAAGGTAATTTTGTTGGCTACTTCCCTACCTCACTTAGCCTTCAGGCTCCATGTCTTAGACGTTTTAGGAGCTTATCTTGGAACTCCAGCTTCAGCTGAGTACTGCCCTTATGTTGTCTCATTTTATTTGGGGCCACCATGTGCTAGTAACCAGAAATTACATCAATGAAGTATTTTACACCCCGAAGTTATATTAAAGAAATTCAGTTCAGAGACTGATGGTTTCCTCTCTTCCTGAAAACCTGAGAATTATGCAAGTGAGCTGAGTCTCAGGGATGGTGGAGGACGTTAGGCTTGAATTGGGAATTACAGGATGAAAATCTCCACTGTCTCCGTGCGCTAGGACTGCCTCAGTGCAGCTCTCATTGTCTGTAATGCCAGCAAGGAGAGATAGTCAGGGTGCTCTGGTACTGGTCTGTCCATTGTGTCTCTGGTGCATGTGTTTCTCATTTCTTATCAGACTGTGCCATTGTTCTCTTGTTGTCTTACATTGAAGCAGCAAGGGGTAACTTAATTACCTCTCTGCTATAATTAACAATGTAGACATTAGGGAGTTTGTTTCTCTTGGTGTAGTCATGTTTAGCTGTCATACAATAAGTATGCTGTGAGCTCTGCAAATGAGTTTTCTGAAGACCTGATGGTCTGGGTAGGTGTTTGGGATCAAATCCATTTTGAGGACATAAAGCTCACAAAATGTTGTTTGTGTCTTTGAAAATGTGACCCTATCATGTAGTTCCATATAAAAAGAAGAGGCTGAATGGATTATTTCTTTGTCTGTGCTCTTCTCGGCAGGGACATATATGAATAAAATTTAAAGTATTCTATGCTTTGTGATCACAGACACAATGAAATTGTTGGGAGTTTATACAGTAGCATGAGATTTTGACTTCTGTAAGAGTATTTTTTGAAAGAGCAATGTTAAGATAGTTTGGATGTCTTGGTATAAAAGTACAACTTTAATCTTTCACAGTTTTACTATTTTGTTAATGTTCAGGGGGTTATCTTAAAATTCTGTGTACCATGTGCTTTTGAACACCAGACATAAAAGACATAATTCCCTCTAATACTAGTATTTTATCAGACAATGGTGAGTAGAGGGATGTTAATGTTTAAAAAGAATATGAAAATATTGAAGCTCTTCTACTGAAAGGAGTTTTCCATATTTGCAGATAGGCTTAAAAATACTGAGTTTTGGTAGATTTTGATTATTGCAAGAAACTTCCAAAATTCAAAGCAGCAGCACTGTCATAGTTCATTGTATAATTAAAGGTCACCTTCAGTCTCCAGAAATGCAGATGCAGCTGATTATAAACAGGAGTTCATGGAGATCTGAGTAGAGACTTGAGCCTGCAGTCCTTGATCTTCTCTGATATTTAGTCTTGGGGTTTACAAATAAAGAAACTCTGCAGGCAGTTGTTATTTGAAAAAGAAAAGAGAAGGGAAATCTCTGGAGGGAAAATGCTGAAGGTATATTGACATCACTAGCAGCAGTTTGTTGTATTACAAAGTTGTGAAATATGAGCTTCTATGTAAAAAGGCTGTGCTTTTTCAGCTAAAGAAGAATTTACTTTATGTTTAATAGTTAAATTAAGAAACAGAACTAACATGAACTAGATGTTAAGGTCGAAAATTAAATCAGAAAACTTTGGTAGTTCACATTTTTGTGGGTTGTTTTGGTCAACTGTATTTTTGACATTATGTCAAAGCAATATTTTTAAAGACTATATGAATCCCAGGATTCAAAACATATGCAGTTAACAGTTTTTCACCTACAAAATTCATGTTGAAGCATGAGAATCTTTATAAAGAGAAATAGCAATTTGAAGCAAAAAATGAAGCACTTCTGGGTGTTTTACCCATGCTGAAAGAAATGGAATGATGTAAACAGTGGAATAATAGCCATGCATTTTCTTTCGTATTCCTATAATAATGGAATCCCTGAATCTAATACCCTTATTGTGCATTTCAGAAACTATTCTTGAGGTTCACATGATGGGTCTCTTTCAAGTTCATGATTTATATAATTCAAAAACTTCTTTTACTCTTTTAAAGTATAATTTCATTCTGACAATTAATTATACCTCTAATTGTCTCAGTCATTAATCATAATTTGTATCCTGTGCAATATAATAGTAAACAAGGTCATGTATACTGCCATCATAACCCCTTTGTGGACCAAATTCAAAAGGCTCCATTGTATTAATTACTATTTATTACAATAGCTTGTAGAAAAAAAATATGTATTTTGAGAATACTATTGAATATGTACTACAATAGCTTATGAGAAAATATTATAAATGAGAAGATTTAGATTGTTTTGTTGTTGCCATTTTGAAGTTCTTGTCTGTCAGGTTTGCATGACTGAACAAAAATAAAGTCACAATTGGTTACAGTTTCTGACAGTGAATTTTATACCATGTATTCATCTCCTTAAGAGCAGTGCTTTCATATTTACTACTGACATGGAATAGAAAGAGAAATACAAAAAAATTTGCCTATAATATGGACAAATTCTTTTCTTTCTTAGAAATAAACATACTAACTTCCTGACATGCCAGATCCCTTACCTTCAGTTATAGTGTTGTATTAGTATTGAATTTTATATTAAATTTTCTGTTTATTAGGAAATGTCAGAAATGTGTATCAGTGCCGGTTGGCTATGGGAAGACATGGTTTGGCTACTGAATTTCCTCAGTAGCAGGTGTGTGTAATTTACACCCCATAGACTAACAGAAGGGTGGAATTTTGGCCGCCTAGCTTAAGGAGAAATTATGTATCTTTTCATATCCTGGTGGAAGCTTTTGGTCAAAGACCAGAGTATTTTCCTCCAAGCATTTCTTCTGCTGGAGGAGACCAGAGGAGCTGAGGTCATTCGGCATTCAGTTCTTTAGCCGAAAACTGGCGCGACTGCATTCTAAACCTGCACTGCAGGATGGAGGGGAGACAGGCAGAAGCTGGCCAGGGGTTCAGGAGGAGCTTTCAAGGAAGAGCCTTAGGCGATTTAGGGAAAGAATTTCCTAAACCTATGCTTGAGATGATGTGCTGTCATTTACAGCAGCGGCGGGAAGTCCCTCCCTGAGCTGTGTGCTGGGCTCAGCCCCTACTCCCCCCGAAGGAGTCTGGCAGCAATTCGTTGCTTTATCGGAAGGACAAGATGAGGTTTGGGCATGGCCCCCACTCCTGTCTCATTTCATGTCTGAAGTCGCTTTGACTTCCTGTGAGAAAAACTGTAAGATGCTCAGCCCTGCCACAGAAGCACTGGAAAGTGAGTCCAAATTCTTCTTTCAGGCTCGATCTTTTCTTTCTTTGGCTGCCCTCCTTCTGCAGTAGCAGATGTGGAGAGGAAGGGTGTGTTGGCTGCAGGCTGCCGGAGTGAGCTGCAGGTGCCAGTCTTACCGGTGCAGACTGGTTTATCCTGAGAGTCCCCATGCAGCTACCACCTCTCCTTCAGTAACCAAAACATCTGTAATTCTGGGGTAGCTACGTGCTGGCTGTGTGCATTTACAGTATTAACATTCCCAGAGCCAAAACTAATAACAACAGCAATAGCTGGCTAGGAAGTAATACCTAGATGTTGGTGCAGCCTATCCTGAAAACTGCTCGTGTATATTTAGAGGCATTCTGTTTGCCAGAGGATGCTGATTATAGTGCATAGTGTTGTAATCACATGCAGATTATTCAAAGTTGTTTTTTTAATTTACAGAGTTAATGTACTGTGAAACCATTAAGTCTGACCTCCAAACCAAGTCACTTATATTTGGTTTTGGGAGCTTGCTCATCCTCCCCCATTCCCTCTCTTTTCCCATTCCTGGTTGGTGAATAGTTAAGATTCTGGAGGTTAGGTGATTTTTTGACTCACCTCGCTGCTCTGTATTAATGTATTCAAAATTTAATTTTTTTTTCTATTTTTAAAATATTTTTTTAAATAAAAGAAGTAAGAAAAGGGAACATTACAGATTTGCAAGAAAAACAATTTGATGATGCGTGTACCAAATACATTACCAGGATTTCCTTGTACTCCCTATTTTAGAAAATAATTTTAATACCTCTCAATTAAATCTCATATTTAAGCAGCAGGGTGTTTTGGCAGAAGCCAACTGCCACACACTAATGAACTCTTATAATTTGCTAAATTATTTTAAATGAATGACAGTACATTTAGCTTTTTAATGGCAGTACATTTAAGTTCTGAAGAACTTTGATCAAGTCCACTTTTAGTTAGACTGCCTGCTGTGCTAAACTCTTAATTCCCAAACCCCACTCAGTTATTCAGAAAAATCGTTAATCAGGAACATGAAATTATTTTCTCTTTTAGAAGCACAAAGTCTGCTAGAGAGTACTTGGCCAATTCATTACTTTTCTTTTACTTGCTCTCAGTGCTAAGTCTGGATGAGGCTTAATGTTTGACAATACTTTGTGTAAAGACAACTGGAGAGCTTTCTTTTTTTAATTGGGAGATCTCTATTTTGCAAGGTGTTGCCTTTCTAAAGAACACCTATGTTTTTTGCCAATTATATAAGCTGCCACAGTTACAGAACTTGAGCTAAAACTTGGTTCATTTTTTCAGTTCCTGGTTGGATTCTGTACATGCCTTGGGTAAAGTCAAAACATGAGACAAATTATTCCTGCTTCCTTTTGTACTGTGAAGTTCCAGCGTTTGTTGAGCCTGATAGAAAGAACTAAGCTGAAGTATTCCTTTTCTCTTGTGGATCAGAGTACAACTGAGAAAATGAAGACTCCCACAGAGCTTTTCTTTTTCAAGGGAATATGCATTTCTATTCTCTCCTGCTACCCAATCTCCCCTGGGAATTTGATATTTAATGCCTAAGATGTGCAATGGATATTTTTTTTCTTTGCTACACATTTTATTTATTCACCTTTTACTTGTGCACATCTTTATCCAAACTGTATGTGCTTATATATGCTACACAACCTCAGGTTTTGTCTTGGATTCAATTACCATCAATCTCAGGCTATAAAATACTAAGAAGCAACAGCCCAGTTCATAAGGTGTTTGTGAAGCTATGATAACAATAACTGAGGAAGAGATGATTTTAAACTATAATACTGCTAATCTCTCTTCAGGTCTTCTATCTTCAGATATCTCTTTTAATTACTTTTTCCCACTCCTACAGCATATGGTTCCATCGGAAATCTCTGTTGATCTTGAGCAGAGTTCTCCAAATTATTATAATATCTATTTGCTGTGGTATATGGTATTTGCCTTTTACCATGTGTCATTTCTCTAGCAGGCACTTAGGTATGCATGACAAGTGTTAAAGGGAAAGAACTATGTTTAGCTGACTCCATCCTCACCAAGGAATACATAAAGGCAAATCAAGACAGATTCTTCACACAGATCTAATAAGAATCTGCGTTTGTCTTTGCAAAAATCCCCAATGTATATTTATTTAAGTCTTTAATTTTTACAAAATATTTCAAATGTCATTGTGCATTATATGTATTGTACGTGATTATCTACATCAGGAGAAGATATATACTTATTTAACAAAATTTTAATACTGTTGAAGATAGAAATTATTAGCATACAGACTGTCCTCTTTCATTTTTTGTTAATTTTATGGGGGAATGTTTTACAACTGAACATGGTGACATGACAGTCATTCAGTAGGAGAGGCTATTTAGCCTAATTGTAGTTCCCACTGAGTGTGTATGCACTGTGGTGAAAACCACACCTTGCAAAAGCATGATGTGCATGTGGAAATCACATTAGAAAGCCACACAGAATCAACAGTTGGCTTCAAAGAGCCTTCTTGTCTCTTCCAGTAAAATTTCTGCTTTTGTAGCACATCCCAACTGTAGACTGAAGTTACAGGATAAACCTGAAGCTTTTGCAATAAAAGTCAGCTTTACAAAATCCTCCAAAAAAGTGTCACCAGTTTCTTGCATTTATTTGGGTTTATATCCTCTAAAATACTTAAATGTAGTGCCCTTAAAGCAAAAAAAAATCCCTGAGTAGTCAAAAAGACATCCATGCAGGGATAAACATGGCCTAAGCAGAAGTAATTTCATTTTTATGAGCTGGAAAATCTGAAAGGTAGGTAAGGCCTGCCAGCTCCCACATGGTGAAAGCCACCTCTATACAATATTATAATTGCACTGGTGAAAGACAGAAGTTTTATAAACCCCTTGAGAGTGTTCAGATCTGGACCAACTCTTGCTTTAGCTCTCAAGCAGAATCACTGTGAAAAAACATGCTGAGCTTTCACCTCTTCTGGTGCCTCCAGCCAGCTCCTGGCACCAGCACGTGCCCTCGTGTCTGCAGATGGTCTCTGTGCCTCCCTGACCTGCTCCCTCTAGGTGTGCTAATCTCTTCCTTGGGAAGCCCCAGAGCCTCCTCCCGGGGGCAGGGAAGACCATATGGTAAAACATACGGTCCCCATGAGGCCTCCTTATGTCCTGGTTGTGTGAGTTGCTGGAGTGTGAGACTGAAGGCCGAGTGTCAGAGACATCCCTGTGTCACAGCAACACCATCCTGTCAAGTGTTGCTCTGCGTACGAGGGGAAATGTGGAAAACAAACCGAAATCCAAGCTCTCTCCTGTCATCTGCCTTAGGAAAGAGAAGCCATTTAAAAAATATAGGTTCCATGAAGATAAAATACCGGAGTTCTTTAGTTTTAAAACTTCAAAGTGGAGTTTTCATGGGCGAAAAGTGAGGGATTTGGTTTTTGTGGAAGACTGTGGAATAAGAGACCCAATGACTCTAGGAAACACCAGCCCCAAAACCACCGACTGACTTTGTGTGAAGATAGCAGCTTAATTTAGAAAACCAAAAAGCACAGCTATGTGGGAGTACAAACCCTGTCAAAAGTAGAGGGATTCACAAAAATTACCAAGATATAGCACACAGCATGCACAGGACACCTCTTATTGCTGCCATTCCCACTTCAGCATTCATGGATTTATTTTGGATTTTTGTTGCATTTAAATTAATCCTGAAGAACCTTTCTCAGTGACATTGTTCCCAGTGGGTCATCTTGTGTTTCCCCCAGCTGGCTCCACAGGGTTGCCCCATGTGCAACTGGGTGGTTCTCTGCTATCTCCAACACATGGGAAGCAGTGATAGACAAAATTAGCACCCAGCAGTGAAGGAAATTTTCGTGGCCTGTGTTTATTTAACTCATCATGTTTGCCAGACCATCATTTGACCCCTAAATACAATGGTTGAATTGAATTTGTTTGTTTGTTTTAAATAAACTGCTGGAAGTCACGGGGAGCCATGTGTATCAATTCAGTGTGTTAAATCTTAGCCATTACACAGATACAAATTCTGGATGAGTTAACTTCTATAGAGGTTAAAATAATGAATGGGTTTTTTTGTGATCTGAAGCTGCAGTCCACCTCTTCCACTCTATGGAGATGTCATTCCTTTAAAAAAACTACAGATTTTCCTTCTGAATATGTCCCTAAAGAAAAGTTGTTCTGATAGTGCTGAGTTAATTCAAGATTGCCAGGATTTGAGCTTGACAGTTTCAGTGGGGCGTATAAATCTCTAAACAGCAAAGGAATAAATGGAAATCTTGGGTTAGTTTAGCTCTTGGATCGGCATAATTTCCTTTTTCTGAAATTCTGTTGATGAAATTTTAAAACACTTCAAAAATACCTGCTGATTGGTTATGCTACTCTTCCTTTGTTTAAAGTGAATGCATGGGGAGCTGGTTTGCTGTCTCTGACAATACACTACAATTTTGGAAATAATCCCATGCAGGAAGACTGTTACTCATGAAATTTATGTTCTCTAAACTCTGAATGTTATTTGCAAGTTTATTTTATTGTTAGCCTATTTCTAAGCAGTTTGGCTACAGTGATTCATTGCGTAAGATAGAAGTGAAAATTCTAAGCTTGTGCCTTGTATTTTTATTTTTTGCTTTACACTTTATGTGCTAATACACCACTTTAAACTTTTAGTTCTTCTAGTGTTTGCAGTACAACTTTGATTTTTTAAAAATCTACAACTGTAATAAAACAATCAGTCATAAACAAAGAAGGTCTTAGTTCTTGTTTTCTGTCCCATGGAAGATGGTAGGTAACACTTCATGTATGATAAATCATCTCTCTCCATCTGTTTTTTTTTTTTTTCTTTACATAGGTGAAGATGTCAAACCATTTACTCCTGAGAAAACCAAGGAAATTGTGATGTCTCTACAGCAACCTGCAGTCTTCTATAACATGGTTGGCAACTGGCCAGCCCTGCACTGGAATGTGAATTACCTTTCTGCTATCTTGGAGGGAAAGACAATCCAGTTTAGGCTGGGTCTGAAGGCAGTGGATTTAGGTGAGAATGAGGTGGGCAGGCATTAATGTCACAAGTCTCTTTTTTAAGTCCTGCAGTTGTCTGCCTTTTCATTATAAGTATTCTTTCTTTAATGTATTGCTTTTTATTGCAGGCTTTATTTTTAGGAATGGGATTTGGCCAGCAGTAGAACTCTTCCTTCTCTTTCTCATTTGTTTATTCTCAGTAGGAGGTCTGGTGGTTAACATCAACATTAACAACCAAGCCTCTCAGTTTTCCTTCCTTTCTTTGTAGTGTGTGTGTTTGGTCCTGGTCTTACACATGATCAGATTGTTCATGTGAGCTGAGCTTCCATATTCATAAGCCTGACTGTGTTAAGGAGTTGGCTAAATAATTAGCCTGACTTGGGGTTTTTATCTGTAGCGGTGGTAGTTCTCACTTTCCTCTAGAGGTTTTTCAGACTTAGGTGATTTTCAATATTTTAAGGTCCTATGATGAAAGACAAGATGGAAATGTAAGCATTAAGAAAATAATTTGACACCAGTGCAATAATTTCACTGCTAACCCTCCAGATTTACTCATACATCTTGGAACATGCCATGGGAGAAAGACAATTTTCCAACTTGATTTTAAGTACTACTACTGTAGCCACACAGTAGTGTGTCCATGGACAGACTGAGTTTCACACCATGGCAGGAAGACAGAAGAAACATATTCCAAGGTGGCGATCTGCTATCCACTTGAAAGGTTATGTATGCACTGCTTTATTCCTGCCCTTTACATCCTTAGCCCTCCCAATAACTTACCAAAATACATTTTGCCATGCACTTTCTCCCTTTTGCCTATAAATACCTTTAGGATTTTTTTTTTAACCCTTAGGCCAGAAAAATCCACTTCAAAAATATTTAATATGTCATGGTCTTTTAGACGCCACATAATTATTCTTTCTTCTGTCTCTAACCTTTTCCAATTGGACTTCCTCTTTCTTGGAATGTAGAGTCTGCACAGACTCCAGAAGAGAGTCTCCCAGTTCCAGGGAAAGTGGTAGGATTACATCATACTATCTTACTTAACACTGTGAAATTTGCTTTCTTCACAGCATCATGACCATGTTATTTCATGTTCAATTTTTGCAAGAGAAGTGATGAAACAGAAGTGTTAGAGGGAAAATGCTTGGCATGTTACGATTTCAAAGCATTTTACCAGCATGGATTAATGATTTCTGTGCCATTTCTGAGGGGAACAGATATTATTTACTCACTTTCTACAGATGGGAAAACTGAGGTGTAGAATTAAAACCTTGGTACACATCTTCATAACAATACCTCTATACTTCAGTGAGGTACCACCTAATTCTTGCACTAAGTGTGAAATGCACCCCATTGCCAATAGAGAAGGTGTAGCATATATATATATATAATTATATATATGTATGACACTTTCCTTGATATGTTGTTAGTATATCTGAGTTGTAACACACAAGGCCTGCCAGGTAAAAGAGTAGTTTTGGTTCTACTCTCCATTAATTAGTGGGCACTCTTTGTGAGCCAGATGGATGTTCCAACTGGCAGAATTTCTGATGGGACTGATGGAATGTTATGTAGCTAAGTCACAGATTGATGCTACCGAGTAGATAAGAGTCATCACTTAACAATAACTTATAGTCACTAGAGATACAGAGTGGATTTAAATTGCAGTTTATATCTTGAAACATCTATCTGCATTTTGCTTTTTCCTAACGGCATTTATCCCTGTGCAGCAATCAGTTTGTCTCCAGGAACCTCCATTATGTGGTAATGTTGGTTAGAATTGGCTTCAAGGAGATGGGTATAGCCTTCAGGGGTTATATTGTAACTGAATGACACCTGTGATGCCATAAAAAAAATTCAGTGTAAGAATATATTAGTGAAGCCATTATCCAAGCCATCTCAGAGTCTGAAATAATGTAATACATTCCATGTGCCACTGCCATTTGGAAGGTAGTTGATCTCACTCTTGCATGCTTAAAACTACTTTTAATGAGGGCCTCTCCTTCTTATTGTTCCTGCTAACTTTCCTAGGTGAAATGGAGCCAGTCATGTGCTTAGAGAGAGAACAGAATTAGTATTTTAGAATACAACTAAAATTGCATTGATCTCTCTCTGAATATTCTTTCCATGTTCTCAAGAGGTTTATTGTCTTAAGACTAGATGGGACTACTCCTACTATGGAGTTGGAAATGCAGAAGAAAAAATCCACTCTCCTGCTTAAAGGCACATTTTAATGACACTCTGAAATGGCAGCTTCAGAGTTTCTGAGGTTATTTAAGCTGTGAAGTTCATCTGGAAGACTCAAAATTAATGGAGACCTCTTACTACAGCAACTCCTCATCTTTCTTTAGTGCCACATCTGCAGCCTGGATGGGTTTCCCAAGCTGATTCCTTAATGTACAAAAGTGAGAATTGAAAATGGGGCAACTTGGTGGGAGTTGCATGGATTTTGTGTTTGCTTTTCTTTCTAGTTTGTAACTTCCTGAGGCATATTGATGTGGATGGCACATTTGAAACATGGAAAAATGTGAGAGCTAGCAGTATTATTTGTGTATATTATTTGTACCTGTGTGTTTGATAGCATTCTGTCTGATAGTATTCTGTCTGATTACACAAGTTAAACAGTTTGTGTCCATAAGAAGGGGAAAAAAATACACTCAGAGGACTAAGCATTGACAAAAGATACCTTCAAAGAGAGTACCAGAGTTCATTACAAGAACAGTGAAGGTGCTATTAATCAGGAAATCCCTACCCATCTGGTTCCAGCCACACTAAAAGATTTATTTTTCTGATGTAGGCCAAAGCTACAAAAATCTTGCTTCTGACAGAGAAAATGCAGCCTTATAGCCATTGTGTCTGATGGCTGCCTGGAGCACACCAGCACAAAGTAAGAAGAAAACTTACAGAGAACTGACTTCTATATACAGTCATTTCTTGTTTTTACCATTTATGGTGGTTGCATGGTAAAATCAATCAACAATGAGTTTATTGTGAAGAAGCTGGAGAGAACAAAAAACTGTCATTCTGATCCATTTCTGAGTCACAAGACCTCTGGAGGATGTTTTGATTACTAATGCTGGATAGAGCTGCTGCTGTCAGATGTGCAGTTGGATATGAAAGGGCTGCAATTTGACCATTTTGCCAAGAGATTTTACCACTAAGGATGGCAAAAGAATTCAGGTCTCTGAGGCTTGATACAGAGACTGCAAAGGTGACTATAGAATCAGTAGCTGAATCAGAGGCTGAAAATGCACTACAAATACTGTACACTGATTAAATGTTGCATAAAGCTGAAATCTGAAGTGGTTATGGGAGCTGGATGTGCATGACTAGGTTTTTTTGTTTGTAAGTATGCCTGTGCTTTGTTGTAGTGTGAAAATGGCTATTCTTTGCTTGGATTATTTGTTTAATTCCCCAGCAGCTGTGAATAGGGGTTTGGTTTTCTTTAAAGAAATGGAGAAGACATTTCACTTGCATTCTTAATGGAGCTTTAAGTGTTTTCTAAGCCTATTACACGTTTTTGTTTTTTTAACATTTTCCTTAGTGCACATTGCAAACACTCTGAGAAGAACAGATTTTGGCAACTGTCAGAACCAGACCTTAACTAAGGAGGAGAGCTGCTTTTTCAAAACTCACTTTACCTCTTACTCCTTCCCTCCAATTTCAGTCTGGTATTAGGGGAAAGAGGAGGACTGTTATGCCTTCAGGTACCATGTCATCAGACAGAACTGGCAGCCTACTTTAGACTTGCATGGCTTAATCTGCAATTCGTCAATTACAAAACACTCTCTGCTTTAAGTCATTAAGTATTAGCAAACTGGTTAATAATCTTCTTGCTTTCAGCTGCTCATTGCTAACATTTTCATCCTCATTGCAGCCTACAAACTGATCTAAGCAAACTGTCTGTATTGCCCAAATATGTTTTTTATTACTATTTATTTTTCCATAAGCACCACACCTTGGTACTGAACAAAGTATAAATCAAACCAAGAACCCTGCCCTGAGGAGATTGTATTCTATAAGATAGTCTTGCCTTTCATAGTTGGATTTTTTTTAAATGAAACTCAGAGTGAAATATGCTAAGAGGTAGAAAAAGCATATTTCTTGCCTTTAAAACATTTGCTTATGAGTTATCTTGGAAAATAGGCAGTGTTCTAAGCACTCTTTGTTCTCATGAAAACAATACAGATATTGAAGTGCCCTCAGTAATGCTTGTATCTTTTGTCTAATTTTTCTGTCAGACCACCTTTTAGTAAAATTATATACATTGCATTAAAAACTGGGTATCAGGAGAGGGACTGCAGCACAGATATGGGATCAAATACAGAAGGTTTTGGTTGTGATTTTGTGAAGTGCAAGTGATTTATATGTCTTGTATGCAGTCCTTAGGCAGGGAGCCCATCCCCTGCACAGACACAAGTTACAGACTGCTGAATAATGAGGCTTCTCTGGCATTTTTAGTTAATGATTTGATAGTAGTGGGAAGGAAACCACTACCTATACTACTACAATGGAAAATAGCAAAATAATAGTGATAAAGATTTGTAAAAGCTGTATGAGACTCTGTGCGAATTGCTGCAGTAACAAAATGAAAGTGGTAAAGAACGAAGAGCTGCTGCTGCACAACAGTGAAAGGATCCCATTTCTGTGCAGCTCTATGCAAGTTACACAAGATTAAATTGCAGCTCTGTCATTGTCATTCATGCAGGCTGCAGTAATTTTTCCCCAGTAGTAGTTACAGTAAAGTAATATTTTTTTTTAACACTGGATAAGTCTCTTTGAAGATGGCATAATTAGTGGCGGCAGGAAATGAAGATCTCTGATTAACTGCAATTAAAGTATAATGTGATGTGGGTTATCTTATAGACCTTCCAAGTGACCTGACCTTGAGCTGAAAGGCTGTATCAGTCAGCCTGACCAAAGCGTGCTGGGAGCAAAACCCTGCTGGTATACACTTTTTGTGCCTGCCAAGGAACACTGCAATATGCTTTTGTCAGTCCCAAATGAAAAATAAGGGTACACGGAATTTTAGATGGATCATTGGCAGCATGTGTGTGGTTCCATACCTCACTTTCTATGCATGACCACACTGGTTTGGTTATTGCTTTAGGGAAAGGGTAAGATGCACATATCCATCTGCATAAATCTATGGAGACAAAATAAAGGATACAGAAATACTTGATGTGCACATTTGCAACTCACACTTAGGAAGGGAGATGAAGCAAAGTTGTTTAGCGAACTTGGATGAGTTATTGAGTTACTGTGCTGAAGAGCAACATAACTATTGGTCTGCTTTTGTCTCACAGCCAGTTCAAGGTATTCAATTAAACCTTAATGAAAAAGCAATAGTCTCAGACTTTACTTATGAGTTAGGTCATGAGAACCATTTTATTGACCAGCATCAAGCTACCCAGTCAGATTTGTATCTCGTGTTTAACCAGAGCTGAGAAAAAATGTTTTATTCTTACTGGTTCTATGCTCAATGCTCATGTAATATTTGATTTTTCTTTTGTTGCTCTAGTTCCCCAGTTTGAAACCAGTTGCAGCTATGTGGAAGCTACACTTGAGGAGTTTTTGGCTTGGAGTTGTGGGCATCCTTCTTGTCTCTCTGGACCATTCAGTTGTTATGATTATTCCAAATATTGGGCTTATGCTGACTACAAGTACATTGCCAGGATATTTGAAGACAAGCCAGAAATTTTCCAGGTGAAACATTAATATTATCTCTTCCTAGCTGAACCACTGCAAATTATCTAATATAGTTTCTGAAACCTCTCCTGCTGTCCCTCTCCACTCCTTTGGCCACTTTTTTTAAAATTCTGAAATAAAAGCTATTGGCTCTCAGGTTAACTGAAATCTGCCAAGTGGCAGCCATCAAAATTCTGGGTCTCCATATAAATTTAGAAACACCGCCCCAAGTGACAAAAAAAGAACTACCAGGTTGGCATCAGTTTCCTTCCCATTTAGGCCAGATCCACCTTGCACCCAAATGGTGCCCAAATTAACAGCTCCACTCAGGAGGAAGGATTGATGGCTTGTATTTCCTTGTAGTAACAAGGCTGTAATATGGCTTTGCTCCACATTTTGACCTGTGGCTCATTTTCTTAAGTAGCTCAGCTCCTTCCCTTAATATAATTTGATTAACTGTTTGTGAGGAGGAGAGATTCTGTGGAGGCAGTAAAATGCAGGAAGTGCCTGCCCATGGAAGTACATAATCTGTGGTAATTACCATACATAGCAGGAAACTACCCAAGGTATTTCTTTTTATTTTCTCTTTATCTATCTTCTATTTCAATGTCTTGCTTCATCTACATTCCTGCTACTTCTCCTTACAAATTGTAAGAAGGCAAAATTAGGGATAGCTATACAAAAGGTGTACTTCTTCAAAAGATATAAAGAAAGAGTAAGTAAAGCCTTATTCATTTCTAAATGTTGGAAGGTGAAAATGGAATAATAATTCGCTGCAAAATCACTGTTTCACTGAGGTGACAATGATCATGAACTGATAAGCCCCCTCAAATTAATTATTTCCTCAGAAAGCATTTCCTGTACTCCTTATATATATTTTATTCTTTTGTGCCAGTAAAATTGGTGGTTTTCAGTGATCAGTCTTTTTTCAAACTTTCAGACTTTTCAGGCTTTCCGTTGGGTCAGAAAGTAAGAATTGGATGCAGACATCATTTTACTTTTCTTTCCCCCTTCCCTTCCTGAGCACATGGAAAGAAAACCAGGATCTCATAACCTTGGGCTGTTTTGTATTGTCTGAGCTGTATTGGGAGCTCCTAGGATGTTTCAGGCTTTCCCAGATCTTTGCATAACTTTCTCTATCTGTGGTCCTGTCTTGGTCATCTGTTTTTCTGCCTCCACAGACAGCATTTCCATGTGTCTTCCAGCACAAGCCAATAGCAGCCCAGAAGCCCTGAATATCCTGCTGCTTCCTTCACACTTGAAGGAAACAACCATTTTTCTACCTCTTTCTTTCCCTTGTCCCCATTCAAGAACAAAGTTGAGGCTCCAGGAGTTGCATTTCTGTGCAGCTGTCTGCCACAACCTGATCACCTGACCTAACACACAACAGATTGTACTGCAGTTTTAGAATAGACACATGTAATGGTTATGCCATGGATTTTTTTGAAATTCAGAATCTGGGAAGGAAAAAAAATTGGTGGTGTTATGCAAGCAAATATGGTGTGGATCATCTGCCATTTTCACAGGCATGTGAGAGAAATGCATCTGTCAGTTCCACACGCACATGGCTTTTGAAACACTATTGCACCAGCCAAAGGAGTTCTTTGTAGAAATTCTCTTCCATTCTTGTGTGAATTTGATGATAACTCCTTTTTTCTTTCTAGATTTTATTTAGATTTACGTAAGGTTATTTGAAGGGGAAAAGAAGGCCAACTGCACTGTTATTTATAGTGATTAATAGGGCCATTTAGAAGTTGTTTGAAATTTAGATTGCACTGTTTATCATTTACAGTTGTGTGGGCTAAGGTAATGATTCCATTATTCTAATCTATGAGCAATATCTAGCATCTTACATTTTTTGTTCAGTTGATATTTCATTACAGAATTTGAGATATAAATCAGGAGCAAGATACATGCATGAAGTTTAAATAGAAATGAGACCTTTTAAAGTGACATACGGGTACAGATTAACTTCATTATAAGCAGCAAATGAAATAAATATATATCACAAGTAATGTGCCATCTGTTATGGTTGGAGCACCTTTTAGTGCATTTCTTCTAACTGTGGCTTTTTATTGTAGAAAAGGAACCCATTGTGACAAGATTTCAGTAATACTACCACTTCCTTTTCAGTTCATTGGTTAAAAACTATTTTTCCCATAATCGCTTCAACTATTTACTACAGCAGCAGCATTTTCAAAAAGTTCTTTTAAATCTAATATTGATTATGTGTGCTTTCTTTTCACTTAAATTGTAACAAAATATAAAAACTATTTAGGTGTGAGATTAAAGTGTAGAAATGGTGTTACGCTTAACTTTTTCACTGAAATAGTTATATTGAATTTCAAATTTTATGCCTGCTGAAATCTATAGGGGCAACTTTTTCATTTTGATCTTTTGCTGTCTTTGACAAATGTTTATATTACACTTCTGCATTTTTTTTCAAATGATATCTTTAAAATCAATAACTCTGAAATTCAGAATCTTTAGCAACACCTAATTTTTGGAAAGGCTATTGCTTATTTTGAAGGTTTCCTGATACAGAGTCATGGTGAAGTCATCCTTATAATGTCTAGCTGTAGTTTTCCTCATCCATAGATCTTAAAAAAGGATAGTCATCCACCTGTCTGCAGACAGCAAGCTTACATACTTAAATTAGGACTCCTAGAGTCCTATTTTCTCTTTATAGACAGCAGAGAGAGAGAGGCTTTTCCAAGGCTTGATTGAGAGTACATAGACTAGAGCAGGAGCCAAGCTTAAATTAGGTTCCTAAAGTTAGGTAATTTGAATGACCCCAAAACGTTTTACTGAAATGGAACAAATACCATTATCTTCCTTTTCAAGATAGGAAAAATAAAACTCAGAGATGAAGTGATTTGCCCAAGACCATCAGGAAGCCAGAAATTTAATCTCTGTTTCTTAAGCCTCAGTCTGGGGCTCCAGCCAAAAGGTACCCGTATCTCTGGCCAGTATTCCTCAAGTGCTTTCCAATAAACAAATGATCAGGCCCTGCAGGTGGCAGGGAGAGCTGTAGATATATGGGAAAGCTTTATCCAAGCTACACAGAACCATTCTGCAAAACCCTTGGATTGTCTGAAAAATACCTCACTGTGCCTCTTTCCAAGTGTCAGCCCCAAGGGATTGCTTGTGGGAGGATCAACAGACTGGAAAGATCCAGAACTGTGTTCATAATACATGCACACCTGTTCTGCCCTCTCTCACCCTGTCATCAAGTTAAGTTCACTGCCTCTGCAGTTGCAAATGTGTCCATTAAATAATAAGGAACTTAACCTGGCACAACACTGGGTCACAGATGGGGTAAAATCTGTGTTCCCAGATTGTGGGGAGAAAGCTAAAATAGGAGCAAAGGCAGAGCAAAAATTCCACATTCATCAACTGTTTGAAAAGGGAATGGGGATTTTTCTTTCCTTCTTTCCTTTCATTATCTTCTCTGATGCCATATATTAGAATTTTTCTGAAAGCAATCCTGAGCTTGGGTGGATGGTTAAGGGTGGAGAAAGATTAAAAAGTATTTAAAAGGAAAAGAAGCCCCATGTGGCCATGAGAATTTGGGCAGCCCTTCTGAAGAGCAAAGGAGTAACTTGAGTGATGAGAAAGGTGGGGATGAGAATTTTGGAGGAAGGGGAACAGACTATGTGTTTTCCAAAACCAACCAAGGCAAAACAGCTGCAGTGGATAAAGAGTGATGAGCAGTGGAAGGAGAAGACAGGAGACTCCCAGAACTAAGGATTGGATGTGAATCAGTTCAAAGCTTACATAAATAAACCTTTTTGTTGCTGTAGGATGTTAGGTGGTCTGACTTTGGTTTTCCTGGAAGAAGTGGAAAAGAGAGCACGCTGTGGATTGGTTCTGAAGGAGCAAACACCCCCTGCCATTTGGACTCCTACGGCTGCAACTTAGTGTTGCAAGTACAAGGAAGGTAATACAGGGCAAGTACAGGGGAGTTATACTGTGCATAAAGTCAGTTTTGGACTCTTTTAGTATTAATTCTAGGTCCTGATTATTTTAGCATTCTGAGTTCTGGATGATTGAAGAGCATAATAACTGTTCTACAGGAAATGACAAAACTTCAGGGCATTCTGGAGTGAAGATGATTTTATTTTCTAGACTGTGTGTCATGTGGTCCAATTATAAACACTTTAATCTTCCTAGTAGTATGAATTCAGGAATTTGGAATTTGGAGATTAAAGAGTTAAAAATAAAAAGGCCCCAAACAAAATAGAAATAAACTACTTTAGACTTTTACAATATTGTCTGTGCAAGAGGCTCTAATAGCCTGCTAGAATTAATTTAAAAGGGAACCATCAGGATGGGAGCAGCCAGCTGTGAGTAAAGTTGAAAGGGACATTTGAGGCTCCAAACTCATTTGGGAGCATGTGGCTTTTGCTGTATCTTTCTGTCTGTTTGTGTGTTTTTTGGTTTTTTTTCCATTCTTTTATTTCTCCTTTCCTTGCATATTGGCCTCAGGGTTGGTGGTGGGGTTTATTTTGTTTTTGGGTTTTGGTTTTTTGTTGCTTTTTTGGTTTTGGGCTTTTATCTATTATTGCTGGAGTAGTGCTAGAGTAGCAGAACAGGTTGCACGCGCTTTTTAGGTTTGATAGTATAGAGGGGAAGGAATAACTTGCTAGGGAGTTTTCAGTGGAATTACTCTGCCATTTTATAGAACAGTAAGATCATGGTGGTGGTGGTGGTAGTGTGATTAAGGTGCAGGATTGGAAGTCAGGTGTTGCCTTTTAGCTGGGCAGTGCCACATGCTGACTGGCTTTAAGGCCTGAGGTAAATGGGTTTGTCATCATCTTATCCCTAAAAAGGGTAACTCTGTGTAGGGTTTTCATTCATATTTATAAACAGCCTTGAGGTCCTTGGGTGGATATGCAGCAGAGACACTCTAGAAGCCTCCCTCAGCACTGCAGCCAATCCTGTAGACTTCAGACCACATCAGTAAGCATTGTATTTTGAAGTCCAGACACTTTAGTGTATTCAGGAGCCAGAAATCTCAATGAAAACCAGGAGACTTAAATGCCATAATCTTCTAAGGGTACACTTAACTACTGGATGTACTAAATAAGTACAGTGATGTAGCAGATGCAATACCTGCCAAGCCTCTTTGATATCTACCTTCAGATGTTGAACTCAAGGCAGAGTTCCAGCATCATGTAGCAATTTTGTTCACCTTCCCAAGCCACTTCCTCCCCCTCAAGTAGACCAAAATCCTTGTTCCTCTTAGTGAAAGAAATCCAAAGCCTTTGCACAGCCTGAAAAGACAAAGTTGTTTTCCTCTTCAGAACAAAGCCTTTAAATAGATTGCAAACTTCCACAAGCTTGTGAATCCTGGACTTCTTCAGAGCAGAAAGATTCCCTTTTGAGACTCACAAACAAGACAGGCTTTGTAACAGAATATAAGCTTATGCTAAACTTAAATAGATTTGCCTTTGCAAGAAAGCCAGGGACAACTCCTTAGCCCTTTGTTGCTATCTTGAATTTCCTCCTTGCATCCCTCAGGCTTCTTAATTTTTTTGCTTTATGATATTGCTTTGTCGTCAGTCTGCAGGATTAACCCTGAGCCTCCTAACCTAGTCATTCTCTGCCCCCTCAGAGGATCCAGCTTAGAGGGCAAAATAAAGTTGCAATAAGGCTTGAGTTTCAGAAGTGGTATTATGCCTGCATCCAGCAGTTGCTTTGGTAATTACCAAGAAATATCAGCAGCCTATGGCACGTGCATCTGTGCTGGTATCTGTAGTTCTGACTATCCTGCTATTCCTTTCTCTTCTGTTCCTGTCCCTTTTGGTGTTGTGCCATTTGGTTGCTTTGCTCACATTTTCAGATCTGTGACTTAGAACTGACAACCAGAAGTAGTAGACAAAATTCAAGAAGTGAGTGCCAAGGGAAAGGACACAAAGAAAAGTCCTTGCTAGAGTCCAAAACAAAGAGAAGAGCTACACAAGGTCTCCAGCTGTGCTGTAAAGTGCTGTCTGTACTTTTCCATTGCTTAGTGCATTGGTCATGTTGTACTGTTTGCCTGGCACCTCTTAAATGTGATCAATTCTCTTTGTGTATTCCTCTTGTTTTTCTCTATCACCTAAAGTACTGCCATATAAAACTTCTATTTCTAAATCCCCTGTGTACCTGCTAAGATATTTCATTTATATTACCCATAAAATTGGCACCAGCAGTTCTGGCATATTCTTTTTTTTCACTTTGATCTGGTCTGTATAAGTGAAATAGAGACATTAGCTCCTAAGGACAAAGGGTGGTCTCAGCTCTGCTTAGTCTTGTACTGTGGTGCATTCATGTGCTTCTTTAGGCATGTAGAGAGCAACCTGGCACATGAGTGCCCTCATGAGCAGAACAACCCTGTCCTGCTCCATCTGGCATTTAGTCACACCAGTAAGTTCTTAAATGCACAACCAGCCACATTTTCATCATATGGTACTGATAACACAAAAAAATACAGATATTTAAGGATGCTTATGTCTATGGCTGTATCTGGTTTTTATTTATGCCATCTTTGGCATGGGAGCATCAAGGTGATTTTTACTAAGAATGGGGGGGGTTCACAACTAAAAGCCATGTAAGAACTGCAGGAAACAGAAGATAATATCTATATTTTCTTACTGTTGTCATTCTAAATACACAATGCCCTCCTTTCAAAACAAATACAGATTGTGAAAGCTTTTCATTCAGTGAACAAAAATACATTGTCTGTAACAAAACTATTTCCTCTAGTTTATGGAGCAATTTTTAATGCTCTGAGCATCTGTAAATGCTGCATGTAAAAAGGAGGAAAAAGAAACCAGATGGGAGAGGTTTTTTTAAATTTTATTTTATCTGCCTTTAAAAATGATTGGTGAGAAGCTGTAAATCTTTTCAGTTAAAAAATTAAAAAGTGGAATATTTTAAATATACTTTCAGGAGACAGCCTGTAAGCACTGTCTGTGTTCTCACTGCGTAGGAGATTCACACAGCGAGGCAGATTTATGTTTTATTGAAAACCTTGCTACTGCCTTTAGTTCTTTGCTGCAAGTGACATACACTGAATACATTTTTATCTTCTCTCTATTTTCAGGAAGAGATGGCACCTCTTCCCACCTGGTGACACCAGTTTCCTTTATCCTACTAGGATCCCTTATGAGGAATCCAGCATATTCAGCAAAGTCAACATTGCCAACCCTGATCTGAAACGCTTTCCTGAGTTTAGGAACTCAACAGCCCATGTTGTTACACTCAGTCCAGGACAGGTACCACTTATATAGAAGCTTTACATTACTTAATAATCTATCTAACTGGCTGATTAAGGGCTAGGAAATCTTAACAAATTGACTGTGGAACTTCCCTCTTCCTTCACTCCACATTCAGACTTTATAGATTTCTCCCAGCACAGGAGCTTTCTTTGCTGACAGTTACTTAACCTAGACTTTTTTGTACAAAAACTGCAGACATTTGGAGAGCTAGTTAATCAGCTGATTAACTAGCTGATCAGCTAGTTAATCAGTTGATTCCATACAACCACCTTTCTTGCAACCACCTCAAATCTGTCTACTTCAGAACTTTCTTGAGCTCTGAGCTGTCTATTCTGACAGCAGTATGTTCCATAAAACACATTTGGTTAATGAGTATATAGAGCTAGCAAAGGAACTCATATTTTGGTGGTGAATAGCCTTCATGTATTGCTTTAGTAAATACTTTAATGATGATACTTGCATTTAGAGTGCACACCATTCACAGGTTTCCTGGTGCTTTACAGGGCTGTGAGGATGTTTTTAATCCTGCTTTACTGAAAAGGTTCAGCTGTAAGTGCCTAGCTTACAGTCACACAGGCAGGCAGCAGCAGCATGAGAGTAGGGCTCAGGACTCTTGATTCCCAGTCTCCTGCTGTAAATAGTGTCCTTCTTTATTTAATCAACAAGGTGTGTATTTGGAGACTGAATTACCCTTTTTCATTTGTTCAGCCATGCATGTCCTTGTAACACACTGCTGTGCATCTCAAACTGTCAGGCCCTTCCAAAGGAATTTTGCAATGGTCATTGCTCAGACAGTGGAGTTGCTGCTGCTGGAGCCCTTCTGCCATTCTGCTATCAGATATTGTCCTCTTTTGACCTGCCAGCTCAACAATTGTATGAGCATTCCCCTATCCCTAACTGGCAAACCCAGCTGCCTTCAACAATTTAAAGAATGGATTTTTGCTAATTAAGTTAATTTTGAGGAGGCAGAGTGGGGCAGGATAGTAGCTTCCAACAAAAGGGTGATACCCATCTACTGGAAGTGTATACTCTCCAGTTGGTACAGGTACAAATGGGGAATCTATGATCAGCCTTTACTGTTTGCACTACATTAACTCGTACTCATACTCCTAAAGCAAATCATTAGTTTCACATTCAGCACTGTGTAGAATTGCAGCAGTCAGTAATTTAAAGCATAAAGAACAAATTTTTACTATTGATAAAAATGTCACATCCATTCAGTAATGTGTTATCCCTGATCCCCAATACTATTTGAATTTATAATCTCCTTTGCAATGATCAAGTGTACTAGTGAACCTTTAATATGGTCTTAATTTTAATTAGGCTTAAAGCAATTACAAATTAATCTTGCTAGGAATAAAGATCTTGAGCCAGCTCAGTAATACAATTTGTCTGTATTGCCATGAAAGAGATACTGTTTGGATTTCTTGGGGGGAAAGTAATGTAGAAGCAAGGATGGAGCAGTGAGGTATTGCCTTTGTCCATTTTATCACTGCTTTCTGTGTGGTGCTTGCCAGCATCTCACCCAGAAGCTTTTGGGGCAGGTGGCTGGGAACTGCTGCCATTTGATGGAGAGGAAAGGAATGACCTAGAAGAACTCCTTTATTAACAAGGGAGAGGATTCCTAAATAATGTCTTGATATGTGCTTAACGGTGGTTTTCACACAGAATTAGCCCAATTACTGCAGAATTTGTAGGCATCTTTATTTTGTGATAATATGTAGCATCTCCACTCATTCCCAGAGGGTATGCAGAACATTTTGGATTATTGTAACAATAAAAGACTGAAAAAATGAAGACAAAGGTGTTCTTAGGTATTCAGGAGAGCAGCTGCATGTAGGGTGAGTGCAGCTTTGAATATCAAAAACTTAATGTGTCTAATGCCACCTTCTGGTCGATGTTTGCTACCAGCCATTTTTCTACACCCTTTCTGCCTGAAAGCAGAATTCTGCATGTAACATTGTGCCAGTGCACAGAGTGTGCTCCAATTAGATCCTTTGTTCCCTTCCATTGTACTGTTCAGAGGTGAACCTCTGCTATGAATTTTGGTAGCTGACTGAGACTTAAGGTTTTGTAAGGTTTCATCCTTTACCTAACCATTGGCTGTCAGCTGCATTTTGACAGACATAACTTCTGGTTATACATTAGTGATCTGTTCTGAAACAAATGATAAAAACATTGAGATGTCAAGCTTACTCAAATATGCATCTGAGCAGTTGAAGGCCTTGCAGCAGTACATGAGTACATCCACTATATCCATGAGGCTGTGTCACACAAATGTAGGGGCTCCTTATAAATGTTTGGACCTGGTCACCTATGTGATGATTGCAAAACTGAGGACTAAGTTTGGAGCAGCATTTCTAGTAACACATTAATGCTTTTCTTAAATATACAAATATTCCCTAAAAGACCAGAAATGGGACAAAACATATCTGTTCTAGTATCTTCTACCCATGCTCTGGGACAGGTGTTAAAAGAATTAGGGATCTGTCACCCTCAGCTTAAATCCTGTTCAGGACTGGTGTCCTATCTGCCATCAGTGTCTCCTGGCACCTCAACAAGGTGGTTCATCCTTCCTGTCTTACACAATTAGAGTCCTGCAGGAACATTGATCCCACCTTGTCCTTCAGCACAGGCTATAGAAGGAGCCTATGCACAGAGATGTTTAACTTTTTTGATGATTAAAAATAGGAGAGATGAATACCACCTGAAAAGGCTACAAAAAACTGAGATGCTGTACAAGCATAAAATCATTGATCATTCTTTCCTCTGCCCCACTTCTCACTGACTTCTGGCTTCCTTCCTGCTCACTAATGTAATTGCTCTTAATCCATCTGCCTGTTAATCCATATCCACATAACTAGACAATGGTAGAGGGACTACAAAGTGCATCTGAGTTTATCTGAAGGTCTGGAGAGCAAGCAGCTGCCACTCTGGGCTCCCATGAGCAATTCCATTCCCTCTCTTGCTACCCCAGACAGGTGCTGTTAGAGGCAGTGCTTGCCTGCCCTGTGGCCTGGCCCTGTGCCCCAGTGCAGCCTGGAGCCAGAGGAGCTGCAGTGCAGAAGTGCAAGGAAAAGGCCTAACTGAGGTAGTCTAAGAGGCACATTGAGTCTGAGAAGGATGCCCTCCCTCCAGCCTTGAAAAATATTGTCACTGGGTGAGAAAAAATGGTTTTAGAAAAAGGTGAACATTACTGTTTTCTGGTTCTTACCATGCTCTGCTGCTCAGAATTTCCTCTCCCCTGCTTCTGCTTACCTGCTTTCTCAAAGTCTAAAGAAACACATTTGTGTGGCCACAAATACAGTTGTCACTCAGTCCTTGTGCTTAGCTGCAGGATTTTCTCTTTCTGTGCTTCTGCTGCAGAATCTAACAAACCATGGGATCCTGCTCAGCAGCAGAGCTGCCAACAGCACAGGCAAACCTCTGACTTGTAACCTAACCCTGAGCAAGAAGAAATCTTCATGAAGTCAAGGAGGGATTTCCCTGCGTGCTGCCTTTAAAGAAAGAGTGTGAGAACATGAGATTTGGCTTAAAGAGCAGCAGAACACGCAGTCCAGATAGCCAAGGAAAATATAATTAATACCAAAGTGTTTTAGTAAGTCAAGAAATGGAGTAATTCAAAGGTAGTGTAATGTTCCAGCTCAAAGTATACAAAAGAATTTTTAAAAGGGGTTACAGTGAAAAAAACTACTTTTGTTGGAGAAGAATTTAAGTGATTTTACTAAAAGAGAATTCAGGGTTGGCCACAGCATTATGCATAGTAGATGGTAGATAATTCTGTTCTGGGGAAGGAATTAAGAGTTTTTGTATGGCCCCAAGTTACCCCATAGAGAAGGCAGACAGCCCAACCCAACCTCAAGACACCAGAACTGTCATCTCCATCACAGAAGAATAAGAGTCCAGGAGCTGAGTTTAGGCTAGGATTGGTGATAAAAACACTGCAACCTGCTCAATATGGAGAACTGCATTAATGCCCCAAAAGCCAGACAAACTAAAGGTCAAAGCTGCAAGTTCTGGACTCTACTTCTCCATGTGTTCCCTGAGCTTTGCCTGGGTCACTGTGGGCATGGCCTGACACAGCCCCTCTCCCTCCTCCTTCACTCTGCTTTTCCCCAGGGCTGTGCCCATATTTCTGACTCCAGTCACCCTTGGAACTCTGTGTCAGTAGAGGGGAAGCCACCAGGAGGGAGGAGGGAGGCAGAATGGAAGCACCTTCCAAGCACCAGGACAGCCAGGCACCAGCTGGGATGAGCCATAGGCTGGGGCAGCAGCTGTCACAGAGCCCTCAGGTGGTGTTCCCACACAATTCACTATGCCTGCACCTACTTCATTTGATTTTCCATTGCCATGGTTGCAAACACTTCTGGTATTTCTTTGGGTCCCCACGTGGCTCGATGTCTTTATCTTCCCATCACACTGGCTTCCTTTTTGTGTGCATTTACCTAAATCTCTTTTTCTAATGAGCAGAAATTTCTTGGTATAATATTTCACTTCAGGGTATGCTCTCTTTTTGAAGCAATTCCACCTTTGCCCTACCTTTGCACTGTATCAAGTTAATCATGTCCACTGAGAATTCAAACCTGCTCTGTTCTCTGTGCTGTACAAGTCTTCAGCATTGCTCCACTTGCTCTTCCAACTGTTTCTTTGGTTTCTTTCCTCCCATTACAACATCTCATTTTATCTTTTCTGGGACTTCTGTCCTACTTTAACTTCATTTGCTATATTTGGATGCCACTAGCCTAAATATTAAAATTATCTGATTGGTTACTGTTTAGATCAGTGTCTTCCCAGCACTAATAAAATTAGATAAGTTCTGTAGAAAGCAGGCTAGCACAAGATTATCTCCTAGTCTAGAGTAGTTCTGTCTTGCTATTGTACTTTACATTTTCTTTCTAAAATGTTTGCTGCATTTGTATGTGTTATTTCACTGTGGCTCACTTTCACATTTCCTATAGGAATGTAACTAAATATGTGTCCCATATTCATAAGCATATAGAAGTCTGCTTTATTTTATTGTGGAATTGATCGTTAGAGGTGGGAGTGGTGTTTTTTTTGTTTTCATTTTATTGTGTGTATGTTTGTTCTAATTTGAAAACCTAGAAGAATACTAGTAGGTAAACGCAGAAGAATCCTACCTCTTTCTTTTCTGGGTTGTTGGGGTTTTGGGGGTGTTTTGTTTTGTTTTGTCTTGTTAGTTCTGCTCTCTTGCCAGCTGTATTTTTTGGTTTTAATTACCATTTTCCCTTTCTTCATGTTCCTTAAAGTTTTAGTCCTTTTACTTTTTGATAATTTCAATTTTCTTGTTGCTATAAATCCTTATTTTAACAAGCATAAGTTTTTTCAACAATAAAAGAGGGAGAGCAAGTGTCTTTATGGACTCTTTTGCCTATTGGAGTCACAGCTCTGTAGCTCTTCTATAAACTGCATCAGCAAACAGTGCCAGCTGTAGAAAGGCACAACTGCAGTTATTACCCTTAACTTGCTGGCAAGAGAAATCTGATTAGTCTCTAAAGGACCAAGTTCCTTCTCTTTGGTTTGAAAACACAGGTCAAGCTGGGGGGGATTGCATTTTCCTTTTGGCAGTACCTCCTCTCTCCAGAGCAATTCTGTCTCCATTTTGCATGTGAGTCATGTGAAGCCAGCACGTTCCATGCTTAATTTCCTTCTTGGTTTTCCAGGCAGCATCTCTTCCTGAAACATTTATACACCTCCCTTGTATCTTGCTCGTGTTTCCTTGCTACATAGTCCCTCTGCACCAATTCTCCAGTGTCTTCATCCAGTTCTCCAGCATGTTGGAAGCTCGCTGTTCCTACAGAGGTCTCACAGGCAGGATCCTGTTGTTGCTGCTTACGGGAGCTCTGCTTTCTTCTGCTGTAAAACAAAGTTTTCCAGGGTTCATCATTTCACCCTGTCACTTGGAGGGCACCCAGATTCTTTAGCAGAGCTCAGTGTAAGATCCCCTGTACAGCAGATGAGCATTTGGAGGTAGGGAGGTTTTTGTATGATTTTGCAGTCCATAAAACTGGCAAACACTTCCTTACAGATAAACCCATTGCTGCTAATGCAACTGCACTGTTCATTTAAAGTGGATGTTTTCTTGATAAAAATAAAACTCTGAAACTTGTCCAGTGTAGAAAACATGTTTTGGCTGCAGTCTGTAGGGTTTCATACACTTATATGTCAGGACTAACTAGTGATATTTTTAAAATAATGACCCTCCACTGATTGACTTCCTCTTCTGTTCTGTACGCTGTACCGGATTAAAGAATAATTTCCAAATGTTTTTGACCTTTGGAGAGCTGTGCCTTTTTTTTGTTTGATTTAAATTGAAGCCTGTGGAGAACATTTTGTCATCTGGCCCAAAAAATGAGTGTTCCAAGTGTCCTGTAAGTGTTTGCAGAGCTGGTGCCATTGTTTCCTCCACAGACATTTTCTCATTAGCCGTGTTTTGATATAATGAAGCACAGGGCTATCTGGGTAGCAGAACATTCTTCCAAGTAATTTGTGTCTACCAAGAGAAGGAATTGTCTGCAAGTCAGATACAGATCATTGCTTCACTTTCCCCATTGTGAAGTGCATATTTTTATCTGTCTCTGACCATTTTTATAACTTGTCAAAAAATATCTTTTATGCTTTCCTTGATAGCTCCATGCTAATCTAATGTTCAGTAATCTGCAAAGCTTGTCCTCGATCATCAAAACAACATCAGTGTCATGTACCATAATAACCATGGGTTGGAATCAATTTTATGTCACAGTTATCATCCTGATCTTGTTATAAAGCTCTGATCTAAACTAGATTGTCCCAGAAATCATGACATTTTCTTTTAAAAGCCTGTCTACTAAAAGTGACAAATTTAATACTGGTGATTATTTACCAGAATTAAAGCTATGTTTTGTCACCTAGTCACCTAGATGAGCATAGGGATGCCTGTTTTTTGGGGAAACCAGCTGGCAGTCCTAAAGGAACTGGGATGTCTGCTCAGCTGGAGAGTCACGAAAGAATTCCTGCTTGCCTGAGACTCTCTGAAGCCCTGATGTACTGCTGCACCAACTGCACCCCCTCTGTACTGCTGGACTTTGCTTACCTACAGCAGTTAAAGGTTATAGTCCTGCTTGGGACTGTATGGGAAGGAGTTGGGATGAAAGGTAGTTCTGGATCATGTCCATTTCTTACGTGATAGTGTTGGTAGAGGGCGCATTTAAGTCTTGAGAAAAGGCTCTTTTAAAGAGAGAAATAAATACCACCTCTCACCTGTGTCTTTGCCTCAGTTGTCTCTACATCCCACATCACCTAAATTTAAAAACTGTGTCTTTCTTTGTGCTTCTGCTTGTACCCTAATGTAATGTCTCCCATTCCAGGTCCTGCTTGTTCCAAGGCACTGGTGGCACTATGTGGAATCCATTGATCCTGTCACTGTCAGCATAAACTCTTGGATTGAACTGGTATTTTCCTTTTAATGTTCTGGGGATGTAGCACTTCCAAAGGATTTCTGTCCCTTGCCTAGCAGGTTCAGTCATATTGGGTGTGTTGTGTTCAGAGGCTGGGAAGGGAAGAGCCCTTATGGATACATTTTTTTCTGGAAGAACCTTTCAAGGTTCCAGATCTGAAGCCCCAGTTCAGCAGAAATCCCCTTTCAAGTTTACTTCAACCAGGTAAACAAGTAAACACAAGCTAAATTTTCATACCTAGTTTCTTAAGGGCCAGCCAGCTTTGTGCTGAGTAGACAACAAAAATGCAGCAACTTCACCTCAAGGACAAGCTTATGTGCAAAGCTAAATTAGAATTTAAATCAGATTAATGTGAGTAGGAAGGGAGGGGAAAAGGAATTTTGAATTTTCATTCCTCTGTGATAGCTTTGATTTGGCTGAAGTTAGATTTCCTCATGTACTTAATTAATTTTTTTCTCCCTGGGCTTTGATTTTTCTTGCTCATGTTAACCAGTATATATGGGATGGTTCCAGGGATATCAGAGAATCATGGAATAGTTTGGATTGGAAGGGACATTTAAAGGTTGTCTAATACAATCACTCTGCAGGGAGCAGGGACATCTTCCACTAGATCATCTCAATACTCCAGAAGGTTTTCTGATTGACATGATTATTAATCCTAAGTTAATACTAAAAAAGGAAAAAAAAAAAAAAAAAAAGCAAGACCTTTTGAAATGGCCTGTGAAAGCTGCCTCACTAAAATACTCACTGCCTTATATTTTTTCCTACTTCTAAGACCTATATTAGACTGGAAGTCTGCAGGGGAAGGAACATATGCATTCATCTGCTATACTGAGACCACACAATGCATTTCCCATACCAGCATCAAACCAAGCAGAGCAGAGGAGCTCACTTGGGTATTTCCCTCATGGAGAAGTTTTTGAGATGAAACTTGTGAATTTAGCAAGGAGAGCAGGCCAAAGCCCAGCCCAGGCTCTTACATAGCCCTAAGTGCAGTCAGGCTGTTTCCAGTGCCAGAGAAAGCACCAATTACACTGCAGAGCAGCCACTTAAGCCTGCCTTGAATTTGAGCCTTTGAGGTAATTCAGAGCAGCTGGCTGTGTGCCCTGGGCTTGGGAAGGCCCTGATGTCACCACACACTTGTGCCCTAAGCTGGGCCTCACAAGTTGTGCCCCTCTGGAGGAGCAGGCTGTGATGGGATCATCTTGGCTGGGAGCTCCCAGGTGCTGGGGTGGGGCCTGAGCATTTCTAGCTGTTCTTATATGTTGCAATGTAAAAAAAAAAAAAAAAAAAAAAAAAAAAAGTGGAGCTAAAAGTGGAGTTCTATGTCCTTTTCTGTCATAAAGGTCTTGGAGAAGTCATTAAGATCCTATTTGGTAACAGCAAGAGTCAGTGGTTGTATGGCATCATAAGCAGAGGAGCGTTTGCTGGTCTTGCTGATAAATGACACACATCCTCCCCAAATATCAGTATCTGCCATGAGCAAATGTGGCTATTTCAGCCCAGGTGAAAGTTTCTTACAGAAATCATCCCTGCAGCTGATGATGCAGCACTGTTTGTTAGGTGTTGGGCAATCCATCTATAGAATAAATTCTGACATGGATTCTAAAAGACAATTCTAAGAACATTTGCATTACCAAACCAAGCAGTTCTTGCTCGCAGCTGTTACCAGCTGCTTTCATATTGACAGATGTGAATCACACCAACAATTACAGTCCCAGTGAAACCATTAATTATATTGGCAAGAGTTTAGAGTGGAAATTTAATTTGTTTTCAGCTGGATCTGAGCTACCCAGAACTATTCCTTGCTTTCTAACATTCTGTCATGTAATCAGTACAGCCCTGTTACTCAGCAGGCCAGGATGAATACCAAGAATGCAACATCTTAAATAATTTCCACATGTAGATACTAGAGTCTGTATTTTGGTGTTTTTTCATACCAGGCTATTAAAAAGCCAAGCATCTAAACCCATGAAATGCCAAGAGCATTGCTTCTATCCCAAATTCTGCTTAGGGTTCCAGGACAAATTGCTGCCTTCAGCACTCATAGTGGCCGGATGTGTGGTTTGCTTGACAGGTTTCTTGGAGCCACAGTTAGACTGATCAAGGCTGTGGGTAGATCATCTTACATCTCCCTCCAAAATTAATACATCTAAGCAGCTCAGTTAAAGCAAATTTATGCATCCACTTGTCATTGAGATAACCAAACCACCATTGTGTTTGAGAGTCTACCATTCCTTCCACATACAAGAAACTCAAATGGGAAAGAAAGCTAAGATCCTGTAAAATTTTGTTCTGCTATCCTAACTTAGCTAGTATCCAGCTGTCCAAGGAGGGGGATGCAGGAAGTGAGGGCCTGGAACAAAGAGTCTGTTACTAAGTAAGTTTTTAGTTTTGCAGAAGAGCTTTTAGAGCAAACATGCTTTTCCTTCTGGTAATGTTCAAAAGTGAAGCAGTTTGTCAGGTGCTGTTACATCATAAAATATTTCCTAAATTTCCTTAATATTCACTTTTGTGCTTGTGTAGCCCCTAGATAACTGCTGCATTGCTATGACATCCTGTGTGTTTTAATTGCTTAAATTAGATATAATACGTAGCTGTAAAAATGTGCTATGTACATCTATGGCTCTTCTAGTCCTAAAGAGCTGTTTAAATGCATACATTAATTAAATGCTAATATTGCATTGTAATTTGAAGCACCAGATTCAATTAACAAAACACTAATAAGGGAAAAGATTATATACACATACTATTTTTTGCAAATCTTATTCAGATGAGCAGTCACACCAGAGCCTGTGCTGTCACCTGTTTGGAGGCCGTACCCAGGAAGAGAGCCTGAAACTTTCCATTGACTTCACATACATGAGTGTGGCTTTCAAACAGAGGCCATCTATGTTTTTCCTAAGGTCTTTCAGCTTTCTGCAGAGACCCATGAGCTAATCTATCTCCTGAAACCTTCTGTTCTCTTGGGGCAGGATGCAGATCATGAAGCCCGTGTAGAAGAGGCAATAACTCGGATGCTGGTATGCGCCATAAAATCAGCAGAAGATCCCAGTGATGGAGATCTCTGGCTAAATCCCACGGAGGTAAGCCCTCTACTGCTCCCATTACAGCAGCAATAACAAAGAATTACTGACATTTTGCTTAGCTCCCCCTGAGTCTTTATGCTGCTTTGAGAAAAAGAATTTTAAGTTCCATCCCTAGCAAATTTAATTAATGGAAGATAATCACGCAAGGCTGGATTGAAACATGTCTCCTTTTAACTGAGTGCATTCTGGGTGTTTTCCTAGGTTGAGGCAACATCCCATGAAATCAATCTTCAGTACCTGAATAAAGCAGTGTCTGCATACCTCAAGTGTCAGAAGACAAGTGTGTCAGGACAGGCACATTCCAGCAGCACTGGTGCAGAGCAGAGGACAAACACCTCAGGCAAGAGGAAGAGAAGGGAAGTTGGCTGTGAACCAGGGAGCTGCACATTACTAACCCAGGAATGTGACTGTCCAACACCCAAAGCAGAAGAGCTGCAGGAAATACCTTTTGGGCCTCATCTTATTAAGGTTTTACCACAGTCTCACAAAACAAGTGTGATGGGTGCAGTCACCATTGAAAGTGATGGTGGAGATCTCCATAAAAATGAAGAACATTTTGGAAAATTACACTGCAAGAGGGAGAGATTGCTAATGAGTAATGACTGTGAGACAGCTGCACATCAAATGGATTCAGACTGCAGTCCATGCACCTCACAAACAGCCCTTTCTACCAATGACTTGTTAGACTGTCTGGTTAACCCTCGTGTCATCAGTTTAGTGGCTCAGCTGCTGTTGGAGAGAATGAGAGTGTGATGCTGGAGTGCTTTATCATTTCTGAAACAGAAATCAAACAGCAGCTTTGTTCTGCGTGTTTAAGATCTGTAGTAATTGAATGTTCCATTTCAAATAATGTTTAGGTACAGATAGACACAGTTAATGGTTAAGTGCAGGTGGAAGTTGAGCTGAAAGAAGAATAGCTGGTTGATGATGGCTGGGAAGAGAAAGGTGTGTTTAGTCAGTGAGCTGCTCAGTGTTACGAGCAAGAGAGAGCACACACACGTGCTGTGCAGGTGAGATCTTCACAGTGTTCTTCAGCTCTGAGCTGGAAAACAAGTATGGCTTGATGATGGACAGCAGAGAGAGTGCTGGGACATGGTCACATAGCAGAGGGGACCAAGGGTGGGAGTAGATAGATTGACTGACTGCAGACTGCAGTCCTTGACCACATTTAAAGTAAAATGGTCAGTAAGCAATCAGTTGATCACATTAAAAATAATAAATTCAGGTAAACCTAAACCTCAGCCAAGAAACAATGCACTCACTAATGCATCTACTTCCTCCCTTCTACTAACTTCAGTTTTGTCACAAAGCTCTAGATTGGAGTGAGACAAAAGCCCTTAGCAAGAAAGTAGCCTTTAGCTAGTTCAGAAACGCTTGAAACTGGGAGATTAAGGGCCATTGGGGAGTTGCTGTTGTTATTTATTTAAAGCCAGATGTGCACAGTCCCCTATCTCTAAAAAACAAAACAAAACAGCTATGACTTTTTACCTCTGTCCTTCTCTTTACCGTAACAATCAAAATGTATTATTGTTTTCTTTTGGTTGTAAATGGTCGCTGTTCAAGATCATCCTTTCTTCAAAGGATAGTGGTCCTTGGATTTGTTTTTGAAGGCTGAGTTGTTCTTTCATTGAAAAGTTAGGGAGCATGAAATATAGGCAAGAAGGTTTGTTAACTGTGAAGCTGTGCATGGAGGCTTGAACAAAACCTGGGAAGAAAGCTGCTGGCATCTTCCAGGATGCTCTCACCTCCTCTGATTTCTGTTTGTGGTGGCAACAGAGGCATTTGCCTTAACCACAGTTTCAAGAGACAGCTTCAGGGACAGCTCCTGTGAAACCTTTGCTTGTGTCTGCAAGAGACCAAGAAACCAGTTTCTATCATCAGCCTGTTCCCATATCCATAACCTTGCACCACCAGCCCTCCAGCTGGTATTTCCTTTGCTTAGTGTGTGTTCCCTGCTAAATACGTGAAGTTAGTGCTGTTTTCACAAGGATCACCTTCCACTAATTTATAGCTGAAAAATCCTGATAGCAAAGGTGCTTTTCTGCTTTTATTGAGATTGCATGTTGGCAGGGCCCTGATGAATTATGGTAAAGGCTTTAGATATGCACCAATAGATCAGAAATTCAGGAAACCTTGCTATTTCAAAAATCTCCCCAAAAACCTAATACACTTGGAAGAGGATTAAGTTGAAAAGACTCAAAGGTTCACATTTAACAAGCACAGAAACCTTACCCTGATGGAAACAGGTGTGTGTGTATTTTGCTGGAGACCCTTGCTTTGAAGAGTGGCTGTGAGTTGGTAGCAGAGGCATAATCTCTGACCCATGAAAGTGCAGTTTCCAGTGTCCTGCTCTGCCCTGGTAATTTGGCTCAGACCCTGATAACACCTTTGCATGATCCTCAAGGGCAACCTGCAAGTGAGATACAATTCTCAGCAACCTGAGAAAATCCCCTGTTCTTGTTTCATGTTTCTATACCAAAGGGTCTCAATGGGGTTGCACCCTTGCAACCAGACCAGAATTTAATAAACAATCCTGTTGATACAGTTCCTGTTTGTGATGGTGCTGCTGCTAGGAAGGGATTCAGTTAGGAAACGTCTTGTTCAGCTCTGCTGCCTTTAGTGATTCACCACGCTCATAGGGAGCAGTCTGTGGAACAGGGCAGACCCATCCTGAGGCATAGGCACACCTCAGCAGAGCTGGGTTTAGCAACACCCTGCTCATGTCCTGCTGCTGGGCTTGCCTTTCCCACACTGACCAGGGGGTCTGGGACCAGCTAGAGAGCACTGCTGCTGGGAGCAGCTGCACTGGGAAGGAGGGGTTGCAAATGCTTCATTTTAATTCACTGAGCAAAAATAGTCTTGCAATAAAAAAGCTTTTATGTCTAGAACAGATAGAGGTGGGGGAGGAGAAGCACAGGCAGTAAAGTGGAGGAGGATGGCAGCATCATCTTCCAGTCCCCACAGTGTGAACTTGCTTAGCTTAAGCTTTCCTCCCAACACACAGATCATCTTAACACACCCCACAAAATCCACACTGAACATTTCACCCCTCTTTATTCCAAATGAGTGTCCTTGGGAAGGCTCACTGAATATGTCAGGAGTGTCTGTAGGATTTGCCCTGATCACCTTCAGTGCCTGTGCCAGAGGACCCATCTGGGGCTCAGCGTAGGAGCAGCATTCTCCCAAGGCTGAGCTGTGTTCAGAGTCACATCCCTCAGCACTCCAGTCAAACCCTCTGTGTCTGGGGACAGTTGCAGTTTATGCCTGTCCAGGTGCAGCCCATGATTTAAGGGCCAGGCTGTGGCCAGAAGCCATTAAGCCAAGGGGACGGGGAGAAGAGCGAGCGAGGCTGTTTAGGATGCAAGGCAAAAGCACCAGAAGGACTTTGTGTCTCAGAGGTGCAATATAAAATCTCAGCCATACACTCTGCACACAGGGGCAGAGAGAGAAATGACCACAAATTCAGCAAGTCACGTATGGCAAATGGCTTGTGCACCAGAAAGAGAAATTTATGGCTGTGACCCGATTCGCAGGATGCCGAGTGCCACATTCCTGACCCTGTCTAAATTCATGGCCACTGCCTGCAGAAGCTCAGACAAGTTTCTACATATTCATAGCGTTAAAAATAAATGATTTCTGATCTCTCTGGTGACAGCCTGTCTCAAAGAAGAGCAGGAATCCACTGCTAACCCTCTGCAACTGCTAATAGAAACTTTCTCCCCCAAGAAAGAATATTTCCCACTCAGTGTCAGCAGTGGGCATGGCAGCAGTTGAGATCATAGCCTGGAGCCATCACTAGGGTGGTCACAGTGGTGACATGCTTGTCATCTCTGCTTTGGCTGAGTGACTAAGAGATGGACACTGCAGTGCCTGGTGTGGAAGCTCAAGCCTTGCTCCAGCCCAGGGCCAGTCCAAGCAGAGGATGAACCAGCACATTCATGTCCCCACACACACCCAGGCTGTTCTGCCTGGCTGGTGGATCCCCTGTGTGTTCCCTGCCCCAGTACCAGGTTTACAGGGTGGCTCATGGGCCAGCCTGGGTTCTCTCTCCTGGATTGTCTGAAATTGCCACTTGTGGACCTGAGCACCACCCTCACTAAAGGGAATCTGCAGAAACCACACCCAGGTCTGACAGTATCAGCTATCAAGTGAGCAGGAAGGGAAAACCCCAAATAACATCTTCCAGAGTTTCAGTGTTCTGTGGAAAACCTCCCCACTACATTTCTGTGGTACCACTGGGTTTTACAGTGCTACTGCCCCCATTTGCCTCTCTCAGAATTTCTGCTGTGGCACAGTTTTCTTGATGCCTCAGAGCAGCTCAACTGCAGAGCTGTGGCATATGTGATCATATAACATTAACCATAAATTGAGCTTTTAACTAACAAACATGGCATATTGAAGAGGCAGAGAGAATCCTTCCAAAGCACTAATTGCCCTTTAAAATAAAAGTAGTGCTACTATTCAGTCTGTTTGCCAACTAGTAAGCTCCTTGCTGTGTTTCTCAGCTACAAATGTGAACTGCTTTAGTGTTTGGCATGAGCAGGCTTCCACTCACAGGAGTTTCCTGACATTTCCAGTATGGCTGATGGGGAAAGACCTCTGCAAACAAGTGGCCTGGTTTTACCATCTGGTTCATCCAGATGTGGGAGGAAAAGGATCCTAGATCTCCTGTACCATATTCTTCTGTCCTCCAGCAAGAGGGGGACACACTTTGCCACACTGGCTGAGGGGGCAGTGGGATGATGGCATCTGATTAATGAGCCTTACATTTCAGAGCTGTGTTTTTGGAGACATCCCAAGTGGATGCTCCTACTAAACATTAATTTCTCCATCTAATTAGTGGGGTTTATCCATCTTAGTGGGGTGAATGGGAGCTGGAAGTTCTGGTGACCTTGGAACAGCCAGTTTGGCAGGACCACAGCACCCAGGGCTCCAGGGAGGACTGTAGGGCAGTGAGGACAGAGTGGCAAGTGCTGGGCAACAGTGGTGGGCAGAGGATTTTTGTGAGTCTCCTAGGGCTCAGAGAACACAAGCAGAAACCCTGGAGCTCTCTGACCTCCCAGTGCCCCTGTGCTGAGGGACCTGGGGAGCCCTGGAGCTGGTAGGTGTCTCACAGGCCAGAAGTGTTGCTTTGCACCAAATCTCACATGCATCCCAGCTCTCCTGGTCCTTGCATTTATTTACAGGGGAGTGATGTGGAAAAGACATGGCCAGCTCCCCATCAGCACCTGGTACAGTTTCTTAGTGAAACCTGGTTCTAGGTTTTGGGGGTGCACACTTGGCTGCTTCCAAAGGTCTGGTGGAATTGTCCCAGCAATGAGTTCTCATTCCTTGTGATGATCTATGAAAACTACTTTGTGAAGGTCTGAATCTGATACTTTCACCAGTGAAGAACTTTTAAATTCAATTTCACAGCAAAAGAGGTGGCTCCACATCTTTCCAGTTCAGAAGGGTTGATTGTAAAACAGGTTTTCATCTCCCTGGGAGATATTTGAATAATGTTGAGTCACTCTCTGTCCCATCACTGCCTTGGGGAAGGTGTATGAGCTTCAAGGGCAGGTAAAGAGTTAAAAGTGTTCCTGAATTCCTCTCTCACCCCTGTCATGTCCCCTCCTTCCTTCCCCAAAGCCTGGGCTATGCCCACTGAAAGCACCAGGCAGTAAAACCCTTCCCTCCTGAGCAGTGCCAGGCTTGTCCTGTGCCCTGGTGGGACACATGAATCCAGCCCAATTAGCAGCAGCCCTAACAAAGCTGGCTGAAAAGCCACTATTAAAATGAAAGATGGTGCTGTGTAAAAAGAAGGCAGAGCAGGCAAGGCCATAACACAACTTATTGCTGTCCCCAGAGGAGCCTCATAACTTCTGAGGGACTCGGTGCCTCGCTGTGCTCCAGCCCGTGCTCCCCAGGGAGGTAATGTGTTACCCTGCATTTGGGAGCTTTGGGCCTTTATCCAAAGGGATTAGCACCTCTGCCATGGTTAAGAGTGGAGCTTTGTGCCATGGTGTGGCAGCTCAGTGCAGTGGGGTTATTCCTGGCTGAAGGCTGCAGCAGTGCAGGGTCGGTGCACACGCTGCACGGAGCTCACCCGGCTTTGGCCGTGGCTGGTGTCTGTCACATGGGCCAGCAGCCCCATCTCCCCAGGGGGGCTGCCCTAGGACAGCCTGGCCTGGGTGAGCCTCCTCTCCCTCCTGCTGGGGCCCTGATGGCATCAAAGGTCTCCACATCACCAATGGTTTGGCTCCAAGCATGTGGACAGGCCTGATTGCCCCCAGGTTACATCCACGAGGAGGAGCCTTGTGGGCACAGCAAGGCCAGAGCAAGGGTACAACACCAACAGAAACATCCTCAGCCCCATGACTGCTCTCCTGTGCCTGTCAACCATATTATCACCATGACTAACTCAAAACAATGCTCAGAGCTCTATCAGAAGCAGCCCTAGAGCAGAAATCAGGAGAAGCCAAGCCTGTCCTGGCTGGGATGAGGTGGCCATGCAGGTCTTTGCCATCCCTTCCTCTTCAGAGAGTCAATTAGCAAGGCATGGTGACAGTACTTGTGCAGTGCTGATTACAATAAATTTTGTCCTGCATGTTAAAGTCAGAAACATCTCGCATCTGCCAAACAGCAATCAGGACCAATTAATGAAGATGTAATTTCCCCAGATGCTGCTATTAACATAATTCACCGTGCTCCTAGCAACATGAATATAATTAACCCAGTTAACCACAACTCTCATCACAGCCACACCAAGCTGCCCTTGCTCCCAGAGGAGCCTCCCTGCCCTGTCCCGGTCACATCCTCAGGGCTGAGGGGCAGAGCACTCCCCGTTCTCTCTCCTCAGGGGGTGGGATTGGGAGCACACATGTGGTCAGATGCACTTTTCCAAAGCACTGGGTGACAGTGAGCAGAGCTGCCCCAGCCCTGGGAAAGGTGCATGCCTGTGGTGGTCAGACACATGGCAAGATTAAGGCAGTCCTTTAATGCCCTCCATCCCTTCCCCCAGGTTGATGCCAGCATAATGATGTGGCTCACACAGCTCTGCCTTCACCACCACCCAGAGCACAAGAACACACTGTTGGGGAGCAGCAGGTCCAGCTGGGAGTCTGGGGCCATCCTCACCCATGGGGCAGTCCTGCAGGGCTGGGACCAGCATCCATCCACATCTCCACACAGAGAGGTGTGAACAAGATCCAGGGTCCACCAGAGCCCAGCAGATGGAGCAAATGGATTCCAGGCTGGAGAAATGGGATGATACAATGCAAGGCCCCTTCTGAAGGGAGGCTGAAGGGTTGAGCTGCAAGAGGCTCCAGTGCCCATGGGCAGGTGTGTGTCCAGCTGAGGCTGGGCATGGCCATGAGGGCCCCCAGGTGCTGCTGTGATACCTGTGATTGCCATGGGCTGGGGGCAGGTGATGCTCCTGCTGCTGATGGGGAAAGCCATGGCAGTGGGATTTTCTCCCCTGTCTGTCCTAACTCAGCTTTGCTGCTGCTGCTTTTAAGGAGCCACTCAGGGTGAGGAAGAGGAGGAAATGAAGGTTCAGATGTTCAGACCAAACTTCAGGGTTTACCCAGTGCTTTGGTCCTTGAGGCAAAAGTCTCATCCTGTGCCTGCATCCCAGGCTTGCTCTCACCTGATCGTTCTCCAAACGCTGGAATCAGGAACTGGAGATGCTCTTGGGAAGGACCAAGCCTCCTGCAGCCCCCTGGGCCATGTTTCAGCAGAGAAACACAATCACTACCCACCTTCAGGGCTGACACAGGGTGCAAGCAAGATGCTTTAGCCAGTCCTGATTGTTTGCACAAAAAGTATTTCAATTTTCCCTGATTTTAGAGAATGGGCATTTTCAAGTGATCAAAATTGGTCAGAAGTAAGTTTCATCCACATCAGAGTGTGCCCTGAAAGGACTTATCAGCTGGGGGTTTGGGCTGGGCTTTATTTAATCCTTCCACATTTTCAGTATAATTTCACTTAAAGAAACCCCATGAGTAGCATTTCTGAAAAGCTCAAAAAAGTTGGCAGGGCTTTTGTTTCCTGAGGGAACAGCCCCTGGTTTTTCTCCCAGCCTTTTTTTTTTTTCTGGTGAGAGAGGAAACAAGAAAGAGTATGTTAAAAATTAATGATGCCTTTTTTTTTTTTTTTTTTTTTTTTTTTTTTTTTTTTTTTCCCCACAAGTGTGGGGAGTTTTCAAATGAATTTAAACCATTCAGTTCGTTCTTTTGATAGCTTTGGTCAATAGGGAGTTGATTTCCCAGCCAGCTCTGGGAGCACCTTGAAACTTCTAAAATTTGGAGAAGCATTGACCAAATCCCATTTCCTAGTGTGAGACCACTAGTGCTTTAAATAATTCATCTGCTTTCTTGCAGATTGATTTAACTCAAATCACCTGAAAATTCAACGTGTAAAAATGTGGGTAATCTGCTGGGTCAGAAAAAGCAAGACATTTTAATGAAAGCACAGACCTCTCCAAACCAGTGAATAGTTTAACAATTACCTGATATAATAACATGTAAAAAGATGCTGTGGACAAAGGTGAGATCATTCATGTTAATTAAAGTGTCTGAGCCACAACACTCCTGCCTTAATAGTGGATTTAAAGGGAAGCGTTGTAAAGTGATGATGGAATGGTTATTGCTCTCCTGTAATTAAGGGAAAATAGAGAATTAACAAGTGCTTGTGTGGAGGGGGTGCTGCCAGCTCCTCCCAGCTCCTGTTTTGGGCTTTCCTGGGGAAAAGTGGGCGAGGAGGGGAGCGACTGGGGCACGGGGGAGGGGGAGAACAATTATTCACACCCAGGGAGCGGCTTCCACAGCAGGGAGAGCAAAACCTTCCAGCACCCTGCCGGGAGCAGGGAGAGCCCTGCCCTCTGCTGCCCCATCCTCAGTCCATGGCGTTTGTGCCCCTTTGTAAGGGATGCAGTTTGGTCCCAAACCCCAGAGTGGGGTGGAGACTGCACTCCCAGAAACAGGAGCCTGGCTCCCCATCATTGCCCTGCTTTCCTCTGCTCCCACCACAGAGCACCCAAATCCTTGGCAGCCTGTGTGTGCAGGTGGGGGCTGCAGAAGGATCCTGTCCCAGGATCCCAGCCCCACTGATGCACAGCACGTGCCAAGGTGGCTTTTTGAACAAAGCTGGCTTCCTTGTTTTTTTGGTTTTTTTTTTTTTTTTTTTTTTTTTTTTTTTTTTTTTTTTTTCCTGCCACAGTAATTCTTTTATTCCATCAGCTACAGAAAATCAATGTGTCTTTTCAGTTAGAAGCCCTGGCTTGAAGCTTTCAGTTCCTTAAATCATCTTCCTGTGATTTAAGGACGGGCAAAATCCCTCCCTGCTGCAAGGTGTGTGATGCCTTCCCAGGAGAGGCTCCTCTACAGAAGGACAGTGTGATGGCACAAGAGGGGCTGAGCCCCCATGCCCTGCCCTGACCCCACTGAGCCCTCCTGCCCCAGCCCAGGACAGTGCCTCTGCCAGGATCGGCTTCTCCAGCATCCCACACCTCTCAGCAGAGTGGGAAGGTGCTGGCAGGACCCGCAGCTCCCAGAGCAGCCACTGAACCCACACAACATCCTCCCAGCTTGCAAACACACGAGCTTGGTGGGGAAATGCCCCAGCACAGCAAAATGAGTGCTGGAGGCCACTTCCAGCCCCACTGCTGGGAGCACAGCGCACACTAATCCAGCCAGGTGTTATTAAAGCCTTGATCAAATTAAATATAGTGAGCTTTTAAGTTCACTTACATTTTAAGTTAGCCAGACTAAATTCTTCAGAGAGAACCTGCTAATTGACAGGTTACTTTTTAAAAATGTTGGCAGCTTGCTGTGTTGGAACGTCAGGTGCCCAGCCAGGGGCTGCTGGTGGGATGCCTGCAGGGTCCATGTGCTTCCCTAATGCTTTAGGGACTTGGCTGAAACAGCAGGAGGACACAAAGAACCCCAGAAATAATTCTTTAAAATCCTGCTCTGAAGGCTTTTCCCTCCTTCCTGTTTTCAGATTCATTTATTTAATTTCCCCCATTGAAATAAAGACTAATGTTGCTGAGTTGGAAAGCACAGCTCTTTTGTCTCTCCTTGCAGGGAAAGAAAACAGCCTTGCTCCCCTTTTAATGCTCATGCATGAAAAATCTCCCAGCAAAATCTCCATTTATCAAGCCAGATTGAAAGGCACACAACAGAGGAGCTCGTTGCCCTGCACCTCTTACCTTGTACCCCTGTTTGTGCTCACAAGTGCTTTGATTAAGAAGATTGCTTTTGCTTTTAGGTGTCATGGGACAGAAAATTTACAGCAAGGGGAAGGAAGGACAGGTACAGCTTTACATGGAAATCAGAGCATTTCCTAACAATGAAGTTTGAGGCACATGATGATTTTCAGTACTGATGGTGTGTGCTCCTAGTCACCAAGGGGCAGTGGGGAGCTCTTGGGGAGGGAGGGCTCAGGCTGGGTCTCTGCTGGTGCCAGCACAGCATCCACCAGCTGGTCCTACCACAGGCAGCTGCTCCACCACATCAGCAACACAGTAGGAATGCTTTCCACCAACCTCAACATAACCTTTTAAACAATTATTTATAGAATTAATAGAGAAGTCAAATAATCCAAATGAATGATAACATTTTAAAGTAATTATTTGCTACAAATGAACACAAATTATTTCAATATATAATACATTAACTCCAGCAGAAGGGAAATTCATCCTAATTAGAGGTGTGCTGGGGCTGTGGCACATCCTGAGGGCACTTGGCTCTGGGACCTCCCTGAAACCCTTTACTGGCTATAAATCCATATTTTTTCCCTCCCACATAAGTTCCTCATAGCTTTTACTTTCCAGTAACACTCATCCATGGTGAGCATTTCCTTTTTGTCCATTAACTGCTCCATTTTGTTCCATTTAATTCCACAGAAGGTGCAGTAATGGAGTGACACAGCCCAGTCATCAGGTTCATCTGCCCTGAAGTCATTTTTCCTTGCACAGAAAATCTGGAGTGAACAAAAAGAGCATTTTAATGCCAGCCTGACTCTGCCAGCAGCCAAAATTGCCAAAAAGGGGGATGAGGACCCACAATGGTCCCAATGGCATGCTGCTCCAGAGATGGGAGCTGCTCCAAGCCCTGCCAGCCAAACCCACTGCTTGGCCAAACTGGGACCCTGCCTCAAATCCATCATCAGGGCAGATATTTTGTGGGCATAATGCAGCTTCTTCTACCTAATTCAATCACTGCATAATTAAATTGCCTTCTCTGGCACCTATTTATTTGTACCAAAAGCACACACTTTCCATCTTTTATTTTTATCCTTCCAGGCAGCTGATGTTGGATGCTGCAATCAGTGGTGACAGAAAGGTTCTGTTTCAATTAATGAGAGAGCAAAGTTCTGGGGAGAGGAGAGGCAGAAAAACCAGGATGGAGGAGGACTTGTGATAATTCAGGGTGATTAGGGCTAATTGCCCTGTTTTTCTGCCAGTTGCAGTTTCTGAGGCAGAACTATGAGAAGGTCTGGAGATGTCCTTTGGGTGGGTGTGGGGAGGGTGAGGTGGCTGCCCAGTTCCCATGGGACTCACTGTGGTCCCACTGGTGCTCATGGAGCCTGCCAGGGTGCTTGGGGCAGGGCAGGCAAAGGGACAGGGACATGGCCCTGGCAGACCAAGCCAGCAGGGTGGAGGAAGAAGCTTGGTTTGATGTGGAAGCTCCACAAGAAGCTCCATAGCTGCCAGTGGTGATCCTTGGTGCATTTCCATGGCACTGCATGGGCAGATTAACACCTAACCCAGTGTGGCTTCTGCCAGCTCATCCTTCCATGGAGAAAACCAGAAACTGCCCACAGCATCCTCCCCTCCCTCCAACGTGGCTGGCTCACTCCCTGGAGTGTGGTTTATGCCCCTGATAAACCCCAGTGCTGGCTGCACCCCTTCCTTTGATGGACATGTTGGTTCTTAATGCCAGTGGCCCTCATGGCAAGTGAGTCCAGCTGAATATCTCCTTTAGCCGTGTCAGTGCTGCAGTGTGACCTTCTGGCTTTCCCTCTGCAGCCTGGCTGGTGTGGCCACTTTTGCTCTCCTCTGATCCTCCCTTCTCACCCTCTGTTGGCCTCATCTCCATCTCCTCACTTCACTCAGTGTCTCATTGAAGACTGGGGCAGAGAAATGCCATCTTGACTTCAGCAGGAGCAGGACCAAACAGTTTATATTTTTATTAAACAAGGCACATTGACTGCTCCAGCTTGCACAGATCACCATTATCCTGGAGCTGCACAAGCCAGGAACACCTGGATCACTGGACTCCCTCCACTGCCTGTTTTGCTAGTGGATGTGTATGACATTCCCACACTCACATTAGCTTATTTTTCAAAGCATATGATTTGCTTTTGGAAGTTCCCAATCCTTAGGAAAGCAAAATGAGAAGAGACTTGGCTCCTTCCCAAAAAAAGCACTTGATGTATGAAATGTTCCTTGAGTTTTGTGAGTTTGCCTTGCCCTTGTGTGGCTCAAATGTTGCACTAGGATCATGGAAATGGGGAGAGAGGTTTTTATTATTACTAGTTTTGCCTGTTTCTTATCAAGTTTCACCATCACCTCTCTGTCCAGGTGGGATCTTGCTGGTTAGGGGCCAACATCCCACCTACCCCCAGGTTTTTCCACCAGCCCCTGCTCACTGCTGTTCTCCCAGCACCACTGCTCAGGCAGGACTGGGGTCACAAGGGGATCTACAAGAGCATTTTTGGCCATCCCTGGTGGGTCTGGCCTGTGTCCAGCTGGGTGACAAGGTAGATGGTGGTGATGGGAACCACATAGAAACAAGCAGGGTTCCTACTCCCAGGTGTTCATGTGCATTTGTAAACCTGTAGGAAAATGTCCACTGGAAGTGGTGAGGGTAAGGAAGGAACCTTTTCCAGTAGAAATATATTATTTATTTCTGGGACCTAAAATTCTACCCATGTCTCACACCCTGTGGCAGCCATAGGAACAGACCTGCCAAAGTCATCTTTGTGGAGAACAGAAGATGGAAATAAAGGGAAGCTTTAATCCAAAGCAAAACCTTTGTCATAAAACTTCAGAAAACTAATTTCTTTTCAGTGGATCCCCTGGAGCCTAAAAAAATAAGTATCTGAGGATTCATGTAGTAGTAAAAGTCTATAAAAGTCTTTGAAGCAAATGGGCTATTGAGGAATTATGTGTGGAAATGAATGGCTGGGCTCCTCTGCAAATCTCTTCATGGAGATGCCCTGACATGATGAAGACACAGCAGATGCATTAGTAGAAATCATCTTTTAAATAACCTATACCTTATCGTTTTCCTAAAGTGAGGGTTTACCTGATGAAAAATCCACTGAAACATTCTTTTCTAGAAAGGAGGCTGTCACATTCTGTGGGAAGGAGCCAACTTGGTTCTCCCTGCCCTCCCTGGGTGAGGGATGCTTTACCTGTCTGTGTAATACTGAGGAGCAGTGAAAACCTTCCTTTCCCCTGGCAAGAGGTGGCAAAAGAAGAACTTGGGTCCACAGCCAACTTTATGATAGCAAAATGCAAGGGGAAAAGAGCAATTAATGGCAATACAATGGTTCCTGGCCAGGGCAATGGCACATCACTCACAGTGCCCCTGACACACAGAAAATGCTCTGCACAGACTCCTTGCTGTCCCACCTGCTGGGCTTGTTCCATGGAGATGCCTGTGGCTCCTGTGGGACTCCAGTCCTCAGAGTGACATCTTCACCCTCCCCATCACCCCCACGTGCCAAGCCCCCGTGTCCATGAGGTCCCCACGTGTGACCCTGTGCAGCTTTGTCACAGCCCACCCTGGTGGGGAGTTTCCCACACCCCAAGAACATGAGCCAGTCAGTTTTACATAAGTGCTGGGTTCTCTGTGGAACCAGAGCTCCCTGCTTTAATTATTATCGATTTTCTTTTTCCAAGGAAATGCTGTCCCCCTCTGCACCCCCACTGCTGACTCCAGAGATCTCACAGCCATTTCAGCTGAGCAAGCATTTCTCCTGCAAATCTAAATATTTATGCTCCAGCTGTGTAAACAGCCCAGGCTCAAACAGGGAGTATTTTTATGGTACTGAATTGCAGTGAGGGCTCAAGACTGACCCATGGTGTGGGTCTGACATCTTCTTATGCTGTTTACTGCACACTGCTGCTGATGGGCTCAGCCCCTCACCTCCCTTCTCCAGGTGCTTTGATCTGATTATTTATATGGTAGATCCAGATGGATGGGAATTAGATGGTTGTTACTTTATGTTGTATTGTCTATCCAGATGCCAAATGTACAACTCCTTGAACGGAGTGGTTTAAAATCATATGGCATTACAAAGGAAAAAAACGAAACAAAACACCACCAGGCTTTGCTAAAACATGATGTCCATGAGGGAGAACAGTTGCACTCTTATTTCTGAGTGTACATCCAGAAAATGTTACTGATCTTGGCATGGCCCTCCACAGACTCTTCTCATGGAGAAATGATTTACTCAGCATGGAACAAGCAGGAGTTTTGTGTACAAGAGCTGACCTGGGGGTTACACTATCCATAACTTGCTGCTCAAAAGCCAGGTGGGAGTGGGCAGATGTCTGATAAGGCATGGGTGTGATTGCAGCTCCCCTCACTGATTTTGGCTGGGGTCTGCCTGCACAGTAAATAAGAGGTTTAGATGTGTCCATGTGCAGTGTCTCTGTGGAGTCACTCAGCTCTGAGCAGCTGCTGCAGACATCACTGCTGCTGGGAGGCAGCCTGAGGAGATGGGAATTGCACAGGATGAGCAGCCTCAGTTAAATACAGTCCAAACAGATAAAATTAATGGCTTTTTCCCTCTGGTGGTAGCAGGAAAGGATGCACCTTGCTTTCAGATCCCTTCTCATGGGGTACAAGCAAAGCATCCCTAAACCTACCTGGGTCCCATTGTGGAGACTCCAGGGGGTCACCAGGGAGGGACCTCCAGGACCACATCCCAAACCCTCACAGCAGTGCTGAGCCTCCTGGGGCAGGAGCTGCACAGAGTGAGACCTGCCTGGAACAGCTCAGCAGGGAGGGGGATGCAAACACCCAGCCATGGAGTTCTCTAAATAACCACTTCATTCCCAGGTGCCAGTGCTCCTGCTGGCACCTTCCTTAGGCAAGGGATCAGTCCCTCAGTGACCATTCCTGGTGGATGGTGGCAGGTCCAGCTGTCCCAAGAGCTGGGGCTCAGACTCAAACCCTCAAAAGCAGTTTCTGCTCAGGTTTTGGTGTTTTGAAGCCTCAGTGACCCTGAATAGGAGCAGTTCTTTGGCATGCTCCAGCACCAGTCCCATACACATGCTCAAGCCTTTTGACAAATTTCAGAATGGGACTTGTGCTCCCAGCTCTGGGCAGGAACAGAGCTCACATTTCAAACTGGGAAGGCCTTGTGTCATCAGGGGTTTGTCTGACACAATTAATATTAGGCAAAAAAAAAAAATGTTAATAGGGGAACATTTCCAAAAATACAGGATTTTTCTTTTTAGGTGCATAAGAAAAATTGGTGAGTGGGGGCTCAATTTCGTCCTGGTTTTCACCAGGGAGGTTATCACTATTTGCAAAGTGCTACTGGGGGAAAAAGGACTGAAACTACTCCTTATGCTCTGCCACTTAATTAATTTTAGACACTTTACAGCAAAACATAATTTGGCCCAACTCCTACAAATGAGAAGAGAGAGAGGTGAAAATGCCTGGCTCACCCAGCTCTGTTGCACACTCCAAACATGCTGCAGCCAGACATGGAAATTCTCCACCTGAATATTAAACAAGGAATGGAAGGTAATTCAAGCTCCCTAAAATTAAAGGTCTAAATCCATTTACATTTACAAGCCCTGTAATTAAATAATAAACCAAAATATTATGGTTTGCACTCTAAATGTGAATTCAAGAGCATATGTCTAAGATTACATTACAGGCCCTTATTTGTTTAGCCTGCTGCAGTCTCTGCTTGCAGGGAGGAAGAAAATTGCACAGAGAGGAGAAAATTAAATCCCTGAGTCCCAGAGCCAAAGCAGGTCCCTTCTGCTTTAGGCTGGGCAGGTTCAGTCAGGCTTTTCCTTCCAGAGCTGTCCATGTGCCTGTGGCAGCACCAACATCTCCCTTCTGGTACCTGACCCCACACCGTGCCCACCTGCTCCTGCTGTGACCCTGTGCCACAGCCTGTCCCCAGGGTGTCACTGTCCCCAAGGTGGCTGCTTGGAGCTGCTGTCTCTGCCCCATGACAGCTTCTCCTGTGCCAAAACCAGGCACAGCCCTGTGTGCTTGTCCCACCCTGTGCCCTGTGCTGGCAGCAGCTCCTCTCTGTGTGTGGGGCACACCCTGGGGCTCTGCCTGTCTGCCACCTCTGCCCACCCTGCTTTTGAGCACAGGGACAGGGCACAGCCACCACTTGTCTGCTCTTTCATTTGCAGTCTCAGCAAAGAAATGAAGGGAGCAGGGAGGGTAATAAAGCAGTAAGTGATGCTCTGCTGCTGTGCTTTACATTTCCCATGGTGACAACAACAAATCACAGCCTCTGTGCAGCACGGTCACTTCTGGGAAGAGAGAGGGGTTTGGGGAACTTGTTCTGATGTGGAGGGTTTTTTAATGGACTATTTACTTGATTTCCTCTTGGGGTGTACTCTGTCTGCTCAGTGCAAGACATACCCCATGCTGATATTGCCAAGAGTTCCAGCATCCACTAAACAAGAGTTTGCAGCAGGGCCAGTGTGCAGAGGGCTTTGGGAACCTTCTCTGTCTCTTGCCCAGCATGTCAACATCATCTGTTGCATTATAAATGTTTAAAGGCCTCGTGCTCATGTGCATGGCCTGCTGCAGCAAAGCTCCCCCCCACCACAGCGGGGAGGAAGCACCAGTTCAGCCCAGTGACAAGCTGAGACCAGCTGTGTCTCACCATGTCCAGCACTGGCTGTCACCCACCTGGTCTCCTCCTCTCCACCCCCAAGTGGAAGGTAACATACCCCAAACCCTTATATCCTCGTGTCAGGGTCACCTACACTCACCTGTCACTCCTTCCCCTTTCTATTTCCTCTTTTATCCTGCTGTGCTGCTGAGGCAGAACCAGCAGCCACCGCTCAGAGCTTCTCCCTCACTTCCCTGCCTGTTCTAAGAGATCCAGGCTCCTTTAAATCCACACACATCAATTATTGCAGCCGAGTTCCCCTCCTGCACAAGGGCACAATAAGCAATGCAAATGGCACAAATAAAGTGTTTGGTATTTAATGATTCCTCTCTGCACGGGGAGGGTGTGCTCCCGAGCAGGAGGCGCTTTCTCCAGCCGGTGCAATGCAGAAGGACCCCTGTCTCTCATGACTAATTGAGCCCTAATGATTTTCCTTTATCATCCAAAACGAAAACAAAGGATTTAAGGGATGTTTTATTGCGGCCCTGTGGGTCTTTCTTTTCATTTATTATTCCCCATGTTAAAAGCTGTGCTTTGGCTCGTCCTTCTGAACCTGCTTCTCCCTGGTGTTACTGCTGCTCTTGAAGTTCTGTCCCTTTCCCTTGGAGGACTGGAAAACAAACACAGTGTGTCTGCTGCTCTTGCAGCCTCTGCCAGGAATGAAGGTGCCCAAACTGTCCCCATTAGCCAGACTGTACTTCAAAAACTTGTGGATTTGTGTATTTCAAACAGGATGTGAATTCTCAGGGCCACGCACGCACCAGGAGGGAGGTGTGGGAGCATGGCTAGCCCAAACACAGGGGAGAGCTCCCCCCCAGCTTTCATGGGCTTGATGGAAACAGCAGAAAGGACCAGGGCAGAGAAAATCTTGAAGAAATGATGCTTCATTCCTTACAGCCAAGGGCAATTGTTTGGGATGAGGTGCTAGCTTGCCCTGCCTCCCTGCAAGAAAATCCCACTGGCCCCCTCCCTCACACACACCAGATGCAGGGTGCATGTTTAACAGGGAGAAGAAAGGGAAGGCTTGTTTTTGCCAGGAAAACATCCAGGGTGTGCATCACATACATCTGCCCCTGTGCTGAGCCCAGAGTTCAAGCACAGGCACTGGTGTAAAGGAAAGACATCAGGAAAAGAGCAGGAAGAAGGGAACCTTGCAGCAGAATCATTCTGCAAATGGCAATAGCTCAAACCACTGCACAGCTCTTTCTGGCCATTTGATGTAATTAAGGCTGGGCTCCAAAGTGCCATTTCCACCCCACAACACATTTCCAAATTGCTGCTCCTCTGCAAAGCTGCCTCCAGAGCTGTCCTTGAGATGTCAGCGCTGGGGTTAATTGGAATCGACAGGAAAATTGGCCTCTGGAAGGAGAAAGGCGGATGCTGGCGGTGTGTGAGCAGTGGGAACAGAGCCCTGCTGCTGCCAGGGCCCCAGAGCCCCCTAAGGGAGGCAGTGGGGGCTGCCCCCCGTGAGCTGGGGCACTCCAGCCCAGCCTTCACTCCAGATGCAGCCAGGCACCAGCATGGAAACCCCACAGGCACCAGTGCCCTGAGCCCACACAGTTCCCCTGTGCTCGTGGGCAAGGCTGAGAGTGGATTTGGCTCTTCCAGCTCTCCAGCTCTGGCACTGACACTGAGCTCAGTGCTGGGATGCTGGCAGCATCTCAGTGGGAACAAAAGCCACCTCCCATCTCCCTCACCCCCGAGTAATGCATCAACTGCATTGCAGGGTTGCAGACTCCTGTCATTTTTCTAAGTATTCCTCATCCCCTCCAATGCCATTAATCACACTATTTCAATTAGCAGACCTGAACCATTGAGCAGACCTGTCCTGCACTAATGTGTTATTAATTGGGTCAGGTTGGATGGCAGCAATATTGAGTGCCAGGAGGCTCTGAGCTTTCATCTGCTCTGGGCTAGTTTCATTTATCTCATCACCTCCCCAGTGCCACAGGGGCCCTTTCACTTTATCCCTTTCCACCCACCTTAAAGGAACTCAGATACACTTTCTGCATTGTCTGGTATCAACTACACACTGAAAAGAGTCATATCAGTACTCAGAGTACTCTCCCAAGAAAAATCAATGATTGTTTACATTACTATCCTACAATCTCTATTTTAAAGTAATTCATGGCAGAGCCTGCACTATTAATTTTATTAAGCCGTTAATAGTGGGCAGATATTATTCTGCTCCATTGATCCTAAGTTGATGCAATTACCACTTACAAATCTTGCACTGTGTGGGTGAAAATTTCAATTCTGTGTGCAAGCTGAAGCTGTACATTAAAAACATGCCAAAGCCAGATGCTGGTGGTTGAAACTGGGGAAAGCTCAAAACAAATAAGGAACATCCCAAATTTCATAACTTCCACTCATTTAGAGCTGAGGTACAGAAAACAGAAAACAGCCTGAGACTCAGCCATTCCCAAATGCCCCATGTCAAAGGGAGAGACAGACACTCTCCTCAAACCTCCTGGGACCTAAGGTTCCCAGGAAACTCATCCTCATGGATTATCAGTTAACTGAAACATCCCCTCACGTGAATGGGAAATTTTACAGGTGAAACTAAGCTTAGCTTTATCTGCACAGAAAACATGTCAAAAGCCAGGACAGGCCCATGTTCATCTGGATATGCACTGCACTCTGTTAGCAGGGGATGAGTATCACCCAGAGTCCTCAGATCTTCTTTTCCTCTTCTCTGTATAAAAAAAATTAATAGCAGAGCAGTGTGGGGAAATGGAGAGAGAAAAAATGGTGCAAATCACCCAGGTCTTGAACATCTCCAGGAAATCCAATGGCACAGAGAGACCATCTGATCATAAGAGATTCCTCAGTGGTAATGCCCATCCTGTTGTGGAGATGCCATGTGGGTGCCCAGTGTGGCTCACAAGGCACAAACCCCTCATTTTAGCCATCAGAAATTAAAAACTGCAGTTTAAATCAGAAGAGTGGGCTCACCCTTAAGCAGCTTGGAAGAAGATTAACTCAACCATATCCTTTTGATCATGGGCAGAAATTCCCTTTGTGTGTATTTGTGAGTCAATAAAAACCTGCCACTCAAGGAATGGGATGAAAGAGAAAAAGGAAAGACAGTGTCTGTCCCAGGATCTTGCACTCTGAATAGAAGATGATGATGGATGGATGGATGGATGGATGGATGGATGGATGGATGGATGGATGGATGCAAATAGTGGACAAGAGTGAACCAAGGAGGAGGCAGGAGCCATCCTATCAGCCTGCAGTGCCAGTAGCCTCATTGTTGATGACAGTCAAAGGGTTTGGAGGAAAATCATCAGATCTGCTGAGAGCCTCAGCAATGCAAAGAGGAGGGAATTGAGCCTCCAGGAGGCCTGGCTAACTGGGACCAGCAGCCTTTGGAGTACATACTACTGGAGAGGAACCTCCTTTCTTCCAGTGCTTTGGCCTGGACTAATTTTGAAATGACAAACACATTTGTTTGGGATATACAGTTTGACCTGTGTGCTCTCTCTCAGTCAAATGTGTTTTAAAACACCTTGAAACAACATATGAACTCTTCATTAAAATTAGGGCACCTGAGATTGTCAAACTTGTAGAAGTTCATAGCAGCGTTAGACAATGTAAGTCACCTGGATTTGGAGAGTGATGCCAAGTTACACCAGCTGAGACTCTGGCCCAGAATCCACTCAGAGTAACATGGAAAGTTGTGATAAACCTGCTGATTCCTGGGTCTGGTTAATGCTCTGGAGAGGACAGTTGATTTATAGGACTGACTTCAGTCAGTTAAAATGATTGTTCCACATTATAAACCAGCAGCCTTGTCTCCCATACAAAGCAAATAAATGAAGAAATAAATTCTCTCCACAGCTTAAACATGTTCTGCAGCTGGGAGGCTCCTCCATGGTCCTGCAGGAGTGTGTGTGCCAGGGGCTCAGTGGAGCAGGATCTGTGCCATACAGCTGGGGTGCTCCTTGCTGCCCTTCTCCTGGTGCCAGCTCCAGCCAGGCTCAGCAGTGAGATCTCTGTGGATGGCAGCAGTGGGAGCATCCCTGAGCTGCCTGGTCCTCTTGGCCAGGGGTAAGTGGGGCACAAGCTTCCCCTCAGGGGGAGCAAAGGAGCAAGGACAGCAACCTCCCAACCCAGTGTTTCTTACCCTGCTCATGAAAAAAGCTGTTTGCAAGGTGGTGCTGAAGTAAAAGTTCAGATTCATGAGCATTTTTTGCTATTGAAAGGAGTGATTTCTAGCGTTTCTCCTCCCCTGTACTCTTTAAACCATTTAAACCATTTAAACCATATGTTTGTGTGGGGTTTTTAACCCTTTTGGAGAATGGAAGATTGGGCTTAAAGCTTCCCCTCCCTGCAGGCACTGGGCTGTGAGCAGCAGGAGCAGCACGACCTGTTTGCTATAGAGGTTTGGGAGCACAGAGCACAGGCCAAGGTGCAAACAGCTCCCTCCAGGCAAACCTGATGCACATTAGCCTGAGTGCCTTTCCCAGTGCTTAACACCCCTCACCAGGGCACAAGTTCAAAGCAAATCCATCCCCAGCTTCTCCATCCAGACAGCTCAAAGTCCCTTGGAAACTGATAGAGTTTGGCTCATCAGCGTATCAGGATCTGTTTTATCTGTCTGCACAAGCCTGCATGCAGAGATAGATCAGATTAACATGACTGATGAAAAACATCCTCCTCTTTATCCCCTCTGACAGCAGCAACCCTTTATCAACAGTCTGAAGACAAAGTTTTCTTAGCCAGAAGTTTTCTGCCCTGGAGGTTCATTGTTGTTTTTTTCCAGCAGAAGTTTATTTTTGCTCCAAGAAAAATCAAAACATTTTGATGGAAGATTTTTCAGCCATCCTTATGCATTAGATGTGGTGACAGACAGGCTTGGCACATCAACATCTGCTCCTTCTCACTGGATTGAATTTAATATCTGGTGTACGAGCACTAACCCTCCCTCAGAGCTCAACAAGACAGTTGGAGAGAAGAAAACAGGCTCTGTTCTGAGGGTTTCCAAACGCTTTTCCACAGTGACCCTCTCATAATTTTATTCCCCTTTATTTAACTAACTTCATAATACTCTTCAGTGGGGTTTTGGGGAGGACAATGTTATAAATTGCAGCCCAGTGAATCTGCCACTCGCTGCTGCTAACACATTGCATTTATCCTCACTGCCACAGAGGCTGTGGCAGCAAAGGAGGAGAGAAGAAGAAAAGTAATTACTTCTTGCTCAGATTGTCACCAAATCCCCTCATCAGCCCTCTCATATCTTTCTTGGCTGCCTCAGTGATTTGCCATGCTCTGCAGTGCCCAGCTGAATTCAGTGGTGCTGGTGTAGGGGAGTGTGAGGATGGGGAAGGAGTTGGGTACCACAAGTACCAGCACACCCTGGGCTCTCCAGATTGTGCACACCAAGTCCCAAACAACTGCTGCTTGAATGGCATTAGGAACTCCTAATCAAGAGGGTTTATTTCAGCCAGCAAGTCTTCACCCAAAAGCATCCCCAGTGAGGAGTGAGGGAGAAGAGGAGGGGGTTACTCCAGGGGTGTTTTTTTAACATTTGTCTGAAGTTACAGATGTTGAAGAGCCAAATGAGCTCTTCCCAGAGAGGACTCAACCTCCACATTCCCATTCAGCAGTGTGGATCAGCCAGACGTTGAGCTAAAAGCAAAGATTCTGAGTCATAAAATTAACTTAAAATTAAGCCAATCTGCTGGTTGGTGCTGGGGTTCCCCAGAGCACAGCATCTTCCTGAGACCTGAAATTAGGTGGGATACCAAAAGCCCTTACATGGTGCATGTATTATATTGAAGACAAATATTTTGACCAGCACCTAATGGGGCATCTTTCTGGCTTTTTTCAAGTCCTGAAAGATCAAATGAAAGACAAATAGCAAGGGCCATTTTCTTCTGAGGAGATGGTGGATGTGGGGGACCACTGGTGTTGCACTCAACTGTCCTGGCACTGCCATTGCTGGGGTGTCATGCACTGAAACCAATGTGCCATGTGATAAATTTGATCCACTTCACACTGAAGTTGATGCATCACCCTTGGAATCAAATTTATCAACTCTTCTGTCACACTCCATATACTGGATCAGAGTCACCACCTACTGAATTAAAAACTTCACGTGCAGTTCACATCATAAATCAGCCTAAAATGGAATTAAGTGCATTGTATGCTAAGAAGTCATCCATCATGCCATAAATTAAACATGGAACAAGCCTCTTAGGCTGGATGTGCCCAGATATAAACTGCAGAGTCCACTGGGAAAAACACGACACCACTAAAGTCACTGAGGGCTTGCTCATAAATTTCAGTTAACTTTTTAATCTACTGTGTATCAGGCCTGTCTCTGTCCTGCACCAATCTGAACCTTGAGTACCCAGAAAGTTTTTCTGACAGTGACTCTCCTGTTGAGCCATGCACATACCCCACTTGGAGGTTTAGGCAGGAGCCTGGAGGAGAGATGCAAATCAGCCCCCTACCCTGCTCCTGCATGGGGAAATGGCAGCAAGGGGCCAAGAGGGCTCTGCAGCCCCTGCTGGCAGCCAGCACACACTGAGGGACACACACAGCACCTCTTGTCTCCAAAGGACCTACAACAATGAATGGCCAGGCTCAGTCTTTGTTGCTGGAGTGGAGCATCCTTCCCCTAAGCTCTCAGCAGAACTGCAAAGGGCTGGGCCTGGCTACAGGGGCTGATAGATGCCTGACACACCTTTTGCTGTCTTTGGATTTCAGAGAAACAGAAGGGGGAAAAACAGGAATAACAGTCTCAGGAATACACATTGTGTCAGAGCATCCCAGGCAGTTCAACCCTCACAGGTGTTGTTAGTCCCATGTGACAAATGGGAACAGGAGCACAGAGTGGATGGGTACCAGCTGCTCAAGGCCAAAGCTGGAGACTGGGGCAAAGATATTACTTCAGAAATTCTTATTTAAAACCAGGACACTATTTTTTCCTTTTTGTTTTTTATGTTAATTTTTGCTTTTCTGACAGCACTCTTGCAGCACAGGAGCCCCCTTCCAGGAAGGAGTTCCAGTTCCTCAGGGAAAGGTGGAACAAACTTCCAGCTGAAGCACAATGCAGGCAGAGACATCCTTGGATCCAATTCACAGTCTTTCCTCCTATTTTTGTATTCATCTGGTCCTCTCAAAATCTGCTCAGGAGCAATTAAAGCCTGTCAGCTAGAAGCTGATGCAACTTCTATTTAATTAGCCCAGCAGCCAATAAAGATCTCATTCATCAAAATCTCATGGAAGGTATGTCTGTTGTGTGTGGGGGAAGATTTGTCACCTCTTCCCTAGATCCAGATGGCTGTGGAGCATCGATCAGTGATCCCATCACACACATCTGAGCAGCTGGGACACATCTGTCCAGAAAGCAGCAATGGGTGAAAACAGGGCAGGGCTGTCCCACGTGCTGTGGTGGCAAATCCTTCTGGAAGCTCAGTCTTCAGATCATGACTAACCTTGGCAGCAAGTGGCCCTGGTGGGATGAGCAGCTTTGAAGGGCTTTTCTTCTTCTGACCCATCTGGCCCTACCCAGCAGCAGGAAATGGCAGAGGTGTGTAAGGGAGGCTGAACACCAGCAGGAGGAATTGGGAGAGGGCTGAAAAAACATGGAGTTTCCCCAGAACTGTTGCCTTTGCCCTGGGAGGGGTATAAGAGTCCCTCTCACTGTGCTGCCACTCTGAACCTAAACACATTAGGGATGGCAAAGCAGAAGAGAAATCAGTACTCACAGTGATGGATCCCAGCAAAGTTTTGGGGTGCTCAGTATGCCAGAGAAAGTCTTTAGGGTGACATCCTTTTGGCCTGAAAGCTTCTCCTTAAACTGACTGTCAGGGGATCAAATATTTACCTGACCTTCTCCTGCAGGGTTGACCTTTTCCCAGGGACTGTGCAGGGTGGCCAGGAGGATGAGGGGAGAGTAAATTTGTACCTGCGAGGTCACTGTGCTGGCTTTGTGTCATGAGCAGGGGGTTTCACCAGCTCAGTCCTGCAGGAGCACATCCCTGTGGGAATCACTTGTGGGAAACAGTGTTTGCAGCCTCACCATCGAAATTCACTGAACTGAAAAAAAATAAATCAGCTCTCACAGGACAGTTCATACTTTAAAAACATGAGTGATGGTATCTTTATAATTAATGATTATGAGAAAGCAGCTTAATAGTTTGGTTCCTTGTGAGTGGCTTGATTTGTAATACATGGCAATTGGCATAAGCAAAGCAGGAGCCAGTTTACCCTTGGTGTGTCCAGCTGGTAGCTGCACTTCACTCTCCTCAAAGCTTTAACCACTGGGCAGAAAAAGGCTGCAGGTGTGACCCAGTGACAAATATATTCCCAAACTGGGAGGTGCTTGGGGGTGGAATGATGGGCAATTTCTTGCAGCAGCCCCAAACATTTTGCAAGTTGCTGTTGTCAGTGAATCTTCCCTGGCATTTGCAAGGAAAATGCCTGTGCTCAGCTCAGGGCCTTGAGCCACCCACCTCCTCAGGAGTTATTAACAGGAACATCATAGCTGGCATATTACTGTGATTGATGCTGTATCAATCTACTGGAAAAGCATTAAGCAAGCCTTAAAAATAAGTGAGATGAAGGCTAAATACCAGGCTAAAATGTCCATATTATGGGATTATTCCAGGGTTGAAAACCCTGTGCAAAGATGCTGACAACCTCAGCTGTGCCTCCTGTCCCTGTCCCTGCTGCTCCATGCTGGTCACACTGGTTCCATGGGAGTCAGTAATGAGTGCTTGCATTGCAAATGACTGTATGCACTGTGAGTCTGTGGTTTTATTGCTTATCAAATAAAATATAATAAGAAATACTCTCTATTAATACATTATTTCAAGCCAAGCGTGTTTTTATTCCATTTCATCAAGTCTGATTTGATTTGGCTTATGTTTGTTTAAGATTGATGTGATAAACTACACTCAGGCTTGTCAACTTTAGTCATTTTTGTTAGTGTGATATTTTGTATTTCAGAACTCAGGTAGGAGGCCTTCTCTTTTAAGGAGAGTCTCAGATTTTCTTCCATTTAAACAAAAAAAATTAGTGGCGAGGTCAGTTGTGGAGAAATTTATGTGTGGCATTCACTTTGTCATACCCAAAAGGCAAACAAACAAACACCTTCTACAAGAACAAACCAAAACAAACAACAACAACAACAAAACCTAAGGAAAAAAAAAAAAAAAAAAAAAAAAACTAACCAAAACCACCACAAAACAAAACTAATCCTCAAATGTGTTATCTTTTAATCATCTGTGACTTTCAAACACTATGCCCTTGGGGAACTCAACTCACAGATTTTCTGCCAACAAAGAGTGATTTTTCTTGAGAACAAATTCACTTCTCATCTCCAAAGCCAGGCCCACACACCAGTGAATTCCTGTATTGTGCATGCAAAGCCCAGGATCAGAAACCACAGGGCAGGGTGGCCCAGTGCCCAGGACATGCTCTGCAGGGGTGCCTCACACATTCTTTCAGTCTCTATTCCAGTGCTGTGTTTTCTCCCAGAAGATGCCCCTGATTCCCCAGGGATGCATCAGGCTTTCCCAGGGGGGTTTAGCTCTTTCCTTGCTTCACCTGCAGCCATCTACAGCAGAAACAACCTTCCCAGTGCTGCCTCCAGTGCTTTACAGAGAGCCACTTCCAGCTTGTCCTTCTGGATCTCTCTTTTCCATGGAGGGTCAAGGTGGTCTCTTTGCTCCCCTGCTTGTGCTCAGAAAGGACTTTAAACCATTTACAGCCTGAACAGACCCAGCAAGCTCAGAGCTGGCAGAGAAAAAATACTCCTTTTGCCAGCCCTTCATGTTAAGTGTCTATATTTAAAATGAATACATAAACTAAAATATTATTAACAGGTCTAAGCACTTTACCAGGCAAATCCAATTTCTTCTTAGGAGAACTGGATGGAATAAAGCTAAAAAATTTGCTTTGAGGATGAGATTTAATTCAAAGTGTCAGTGTTAGCTCTCCTACTGCACTTGTAGGCTTAGAGAATAAACCTGTTTGCTAGCAAACAATCGTCTTAAACAAGATCATCATTAATCCTGAATTCAGCTGTCAAAAGGACTGAGACTACAAACTAAGAGGGAACAAGGAAAACCTGGTAATTTGTTTGTTAAATATTTGTAAACTGTCATGTCAGTAATGGATAATAAGAAAATTTTGAGCTTCCAGAGCTGATGCATAACACAAAGCTTTGCTGTATTGCACCTAAACTATTATCAATAGCACATTTATTATAATAATAGATGAAAAACAAGCTTCCTGGCTGAAAAACAAGATCAATTTGAGCTCAAGCTATTTGGACGTGTTCTAAATGTTGTAATTAAAATGCAGCATGAATGTTCCTTTAAAAAAAAAGTGAGAAAAATAGCCTTGCTACAATTACATATGTCCTCCAGCCCCAACTCAATAGCCTGACCCTGAGAAAAAAAAAAAAAGAACAGGCAAAATTGTATTTGTGTCCAGTCAGACATTTCTCATGTCCAGGGTTTGCTGCAGAGCCTAAGCTAACATGACTTTTCCTGCTGGGTCAGGATCCAGCCCAGCCTTGAAGATTTGATGCAGGGAGTCAGCCCTGGCTGCACTGAGCTCCCTGTGCTGGTCAGGATTTGATCACAGTCCAGCAAAGAAACCCAGCTGAGCTCTATCTTGCTGCAAAAGCAACTGCAGTTTATGGTGAAAAAAAAAAAAAAATAAACAAAAAACCCAAGCAACTGTAAAAAGAGATAAAGAAGCCACCTGTGTGGAAGGTTTCTCTCCTGGACCAAGTGCCCTGGGGACAGGAATGGTTGAATGGGTTTCTCCCCAGCACCTCCTGCAGTTATAGCACACATCAAAGTGGGAACCCTGCCTCCTGCAGCAATTAGAGACTCATGGACACCTCCCAGGAGCTGCCTGTCGCCCTGGAGAATTGGACTCTTCTTTTGTTCTGATAAAGAAGTGACTAGTGAGCTACAGCAATCTCCTGATAGCTCTCTAAATAATTGTGTTCTCTCATGTCTTTTAATCATAAGTCCCGTGAGGCTCCTAATACCACATGTGCACTCCAAATTGGCCCATCAGCTCAGTTTATCAAAGGGACTTAATTTAATCCCAGTCTTTGATGGAGACAGGAGCGGTCAAAGTCCGCCCTAATGATTTTCTAAGTTTACTTATCTTGCAGATTTGGGGCATGAAGGGCACTTGGACTCCAAGTACAGCATTGATAATGGGAAGCCATGAGGAAGGAAGAGAAATTTGGCAAGAGCTTGACAGTCTGAATCAAGAGAAATCACAGCAGAAACCTGGAAAAACAGAGGAGACTGAAAAGGCAAACTAAATCCCGTGACTGATGTCACCACAAGTAACAACATGAGACTGGTAAAATAAATTGCTGGAGGCAATATCTCCCTCTGAGTGAATATCATAGCTGAGAGACCCACCAAGGAGAGGCCAAGAGAAATCCAAGCCAGGAAATGCAGAGCCAGAGGAAAGCAGGCACAAAGTACTGTGGATGGTGGAGCTGCTCTGACCTGGCAGCATCCCCTCCCAGGCAGAGCAGGATGCAGTAGGCATGAAAAACACACCTTTGCAAGGAAAAGTGCCTGCTCTTCCCTAACAAGCTGAAAAGAAGCTCAAAACTTTCAGAGTTGAGCAGGTTCTGTCTAGGTGCATCTTTTAAAACCATTGGGATGACTTCCCTGCTCATTTTCAGCCCAAAGGTCAGTGGACCCCAGGAGGTGTAATACAGTGGCATCAGCTGAAAAAATGCTGAGCAGACTGAAGCAAAAACCCAAAGAAAGGAACCAAAATCCCTGGCTTCAAGGGATGCTGAACAATGAACATTAGGACCAAAGGCATCTCAGATAAGGTTTTAATGGAAAAGCTAAAAGCCCAGCCTTCTCCTGAGAGAGTTGACAGGAGAAGACTGGAGCAGTGTTTCACTCCTGTGCTGCAAGTGATGGATGTGAACACAGTGGGAAAAAAAAAATAGAAAAAAAGAACTTTACTAGACAAAACCCAGCTGGTTCTGAAGCTCTCAATGGCCTTTAATAGTTTTCAGCTCAAATGGAAGAGGGAACTCAGAGCCTGCATTACAGAAGCTTGAGGAGTGCTGAGGGCTGTGAGAAATGGAGCACAAACCCTTCGGTTACAAGCAGCACATACAAAAGGAGGAACAAAGAAATCCTCCTGTAGGGATGTAAAGGACTGTGCTGACACCATTAGGGCAGAGGGATTCTTCACAACACTATCAAAGTTTTGGCACAAGATGGATAAAACATTTGCCTGCAAACAGTCAAGGCCATTTATTTATTTTATACAGAGAATGCAGGTGGTTCAGGACAACCTTTGGGGAGAAAATGTAAAGAAAAACAGTGATATTAGCTCCAGAAGTAAATCCACAACCAGCAGACAGCAAAGGGTAAAATGCAAACATTACCCAGGCTGGCTAATCCCCACAAAAGGACTGACTGTTAAAAACATGTCAAATCCTTGGTCTCATGATGGAGGTGCTCTTTGGAGAGGTGGAAGACCTGAATTTGAGGAGAGCTTCCAGAAAGGTGCTTGTGGGTGGGCAGAGTGGGAAATTCCAAACCTCCCCTTGCTCCAAGGGGTGGGATGGGGACTGCACATCTCCTCAGCCAGCCCTGAAATAACAGGGCAGCTGATGGCTGTGGTGAGAAAGGAGAGGAACACACAAACTGAATACACTCTGTGGAAAGAGGCAACTGCTTCTATTTGCTCTGCAGATTTTGGGCTGTATAAGGTGTCAGGAAGCAAAGCTGGCAGTGACAGCCCATAACTGGCACAGATGGGCTGGCCAGTGCTGCACTGGGAGCTGCAGCCCCCAGAGAGGCACTGGAGCATCCACTGGCCTCTGCTGAGCTCAGGGCACAGCAGGAGCTGGAGTGCCTGGCCTGGCAGGTGGGGAGCCACTGTGACTGACAGCAGTTCTTCTTATGGAAAGACAGCAGCTCCTGCTGCCTGATGGATTCTTGCTGGCCTGTTTCACCTCTAACTTGGGCAGGAAAAATCCATATTGGTACAGCACCTTTGAGAGATGTCTTTCTTTGGTGAGGACAGCATGAAGGCTGCTTGGAAAGTGTTTTGATGCACAGGTTAAATGGAGAAAGAGCCTGAACAAAGGCTCCCAGCAGCTCCAAGCAGACTTGGGTAGAGTCAGAGCTCCAAGCAAATTCACTTCCATTTGAAGAAACTTCATTTGTGAGTGGTACATAAACACAGCAAGGTCTGGGAGATGCCAGTTATTACCCAAGACCTGGTCATTTGGGATGGACAAGTAGACCAAGAAGGAGCAGAAAGTGCCCTGCCAGGATGCAGCTTGCTGCTCCTCGACCACAAGACTCAGAAGCTGAAGCCTGGCAGCACATGGTAACACACAGTGATAGCACAGGGCTCTCAGCAAAACACTGACACTGACTTTTCAAAGGCCAAGCCTGGAATGGTCACAGAGCCAGCCCCACTGACACCAGCTGGCACTGGAGACAGAGGACTGCCCCTTTCCACCAGCTGCTGTTTCCATGCTGATGGGAGGTCTGTGGTTGCAGAGGCAGCCCACTGTGCACACACTCTGCTGAGATGGAGACAGTCTGTGTGGCTTTCTCTCACCAAGAGAGAGACTCAAACTGGCTGGCAGGGCAGGGCCACAAATAATGTGTAAATAGGCTGGGACCACAGGCAGCATAATGGATGCTCCAGGGCTGGTGACAGCAGCATGTAGGTCCAGAAATCCCTGTGGCTTGACTTGGCACAGCTCCAGGGCTGACTGTGGGCAGCTAAGCAGGCACAGGATAGGTGGGAGGGAGATGCTGGATAACCCCTGTGCTCTGAACTGATTTGCCTACAGAAGATGTGTCAGGGCACACAAAGCTGTGACAAAAAGCCAGAGCCAAAGCAGCCAGGGCAGCTGCTGCTACCACCCAGACATTTGGCTCTGCATGGTCTCTGCCCAGACACAGTTCTGGGAGTCAGCAGGAGAATCAGTGAGAAGTGACTTGTGGGGAGGAAAGATCAGCATGTGGGACTGAAGGGGCTGACTGCTAGCAAAGGGAGTTGTTTGGAGCTAATTTGGGAGTCTGCAATACGAGGAGAACCAAGCTGCAGCTTGGAAAGGGTACATGGCAAGTCAATTCAGCTTCTTTTCCATACACACATGGGTAGATCAAACAGGACAGGCCAAGCAGACTGAACAACGTAAGCAATGGCAAAAAATAATCTAAAGAGGGATGTTTGCTGGATTTGTGTATCTTCCTCTTGGTTGCCAGTTGTCACATTGGTGGATTCCAGCTACAGCTCCTCATTGCTCTGACTGAATTGCTAAATTCAGGTTTACATTTTTACTTTCTGTAAGCATATTAAAATTTCAATTAAGCATTAAGTGTTTTAGCAGGTTTTTGAGACTTTAGCTATTTATCTTGTTGATTACAGTTCTCTCAGGTCCTTAGTTGTGGCCTAAATTTAGAGCAATTCTGGCTGACTGAGCCCTGCAGGATAACTGCTACAACTATTTATTAAAAATGAAGAGATCAGAGTTGATCAGCTGACTGTGGGAGCCTGCTGTGTGGCTGCTCTGCATCCTGACAGTCTTCTGATCTACAGGTGCTAGAGCCAGGTTAATGCTGATCTGCTGGCAAAACACAGCACAAAAAGATTTTGAGAAGAAGCAGCAGCTCCTTGATACAAAGCTCAATAAGGAACAGTTTCCTTCCTTGTTGTCCACCTGAGATGGTGAGGAAGGAGGGATTTTAAGCAAAGCAATTATTTTCTTTCATGCCATTTCCATTAGTAACATGAGCCCTTCTCAAGGCAAAATGTTTGTGTCCCCCATTTTTGTGTCTCTGGGGAGCACTTTGCAGGAGATGAATGAGAGTCTCTGCTTTACAAAGCACATGGGAAGCTCCCTCAAGGGAGCAATGCCACAGTTCATGTTTAGCCAGCCTCACGTGGAACTTCAGGGCTTTTTTTCTAAATTGCTGGAGAATTCTAAAGACCCAACGCCTACTTGTACATGAGAGGTTTACCACATGCATTAACATGAAAGACTAGCTATCAACAGCTAGTGAATCCAGCTATCAACATGCAAAACCCTGGCCAGATCTGTCAACATCTGGGACCAGACACATCTCTTAAATGCTGTTTTATAATTGTATCACAATAACAAATGTAGTGATAATGAAATGCAGAGTCTGGTACCATCCAAAATTCAGCAGCTGTGCTATTTGCTACGGAGTTGATGTCCCAGGTTTAAGCAGCTTGTGCTAGAAAGTGGTTCTTGTAGCTCAGCAAAGAAATTCAATGCAGAGAAAAAAGGAGATTATCCTTCTGTGTATGACCCTGGCTAAAATTTGCTAACCACCCCTAATTATAGCTCTTCCTCCTGTGCTAATCACATCTGTAATACCATTCAGACTTTTGTTCTGTCCCAGTGGTTAAGCCAAGGTGGTGCCTCCCACGGATGGTGGGGACATTGCCAGGAAACAGCCACCTCCTCCTCTGGCCAGTGCAGACCCACCAGTGCTGGTCCATGCTGGTTTTTGCAGCACTCTGGAATGCCAAACCCGTTTTCAAACCATTTGTGACCATCTCCCACAATGGCCCTTCACCAACAGCTAGGAGAGTGCTCTTCTAAAAGACCTGAAGTCATCCACTCTTTAATCATCTGAGATTTCCTCTTCTCTCATATTCTCTGCAATTAATTCAATGTAACTTCAGCTGTTCATTGAGGAATTGGGCAGATCTTGACCAAACAGCCCTTTGTTCCCTCCCTGCCCATCAGTCTGCAGTTTTCTTGCCTCAGGCCAAAGCCAAGTAAAATGAAAACTTTTCCTTTCACTCGTTTACATTTCACTTTCACAATAAAACTAACATCCAGGTCACTGCTCAGTAAACCACAATTTCCACCAGGGCCAGCCCTGCCTCAGTCTACATTGCCAGGCCCCATTTGGGCATGCAGAGAAGAACCAGTCATTGGTGACAGCACACACCAGCTGCACCCAAGCCAGTCCCATGCAGCCCTGCCAAGGCTCATCTTCTGGAATTCTGGGATTGTGGTGAAAGGAAGATGGAAGAAAAGAGAGTTGCAAGCCCCTTGAGCTGGACAGAGAAGCTTGCTATCTGAAGGCATCTGACTGCCTCAGAAAGAAGAGGCAGATTTAAGGAACCAACAGCCAAGATGTTGTTTTGCTGAGTTTGAAATCTCATTTTTATGCTTATCTCAGGTAAACTGGAAATAACATTGGTCACACTTACAACCTGCTAAGAGGAAAAACGGCCAGTGCAAATGAAGCAAAATTTTCTGGACAAAAAAAAAAAAAAAATCTTTCTCAGAAAGCACCCTTCAGAAAAATGATAAACACAAATCCTTGCAGGGCAAAGCCAAACCCCTGCAATTTCCATTAAGGTTTGTGCAGCAACACATCTACAGTTCCCCACCACCTCTTCCCTGTCCCTCAGCTGGAGAGGATAATTCTTGTAGGACAGTTGGTGTGAGCTTTCCCTAATCTATGCCAGGGAAATCTTCACCAATAGCTGAAAGTCTTCAGTGACAGGTAAAGCTGGACAGATAGCAGACTGTTCTCTATAGAGGTTCATATAGCTTTACATATACTATCACTACTTTGGATCCTCACTGTGATCCTAAAGCAAATAATTGTGAGAAATAAAGAATATTTTTCTAAAATTGGGTATGAAGAGCTGGGCATGGCCCATCTCTGAGGTGACCATATGGAAGAAAAACCTCATTACTCCATGCAATCAAATCCCAGACCTTTGATCCAGTCTTGAGTCCATTTGAAGCTGATGCAAGGCCTCCAAGGATGGAGTTGTGGCTCTAAAACTGGAGAAGTGCTGTGCTGAATGTGCTATTTTTCCACCTTCTCTAGCTACAGAAGGGGCAGCTCATTGTTACAGTCCCCAGCCTGCTCCTGGCTGGTTGTGAGCATGCCAGTGGAAATCCCTCCCAACTCCTGGTGCATTCCAAATAAATGGGTCCAATTTAGCAAAGCCACGACAGCAGCTGAAGCAGTGGGGAAGGATCATATCAGCAACCAAGCAGGAAGATCAGAGAAGGGAAAACCTTCCAATAGGTGATGATGAGCAGGTAGGAAGAAGTAACTGGTTCATCTCTGAGAGAAATGTGAACAGAGCCTTATAGTCCCCTGAGCAATTCCTGGGAGGGGCTGCAGGAGCAGCCCCCAGCCTCATGTTCACACTTTATTTATAGCATTGCCTTCCTGTTCATAATCTTCCCAACTGTGAATTGCAATTTTTCCTTCCCCCAGCATTATGGTGATGGTTTGGAACATGGAGATGCTTGGAAAGAGGCAATTTGGCAACAGGAGACTAAAAAGCAGATACAGATGACATCCTAAATGTATCTTTTATGAGTCTGGAATGATTCCTTTAAATTAAGCTCAGAGTCTGTGACAGCTTCTGGTAGTGTTGCCAATAAGGAAATAAAACAAAAAAATCAAGAGGTTCTTAAGCATATGTAGTCTTAGAGATCTGGGTACCTTGTTTTTCCTCATGCAACTTTGAACTGCTTACCAAGTGCTTCCCAAGGAAAGTGCTTCAATAATTTTCATTTGTCTCTTCACCACATATGCCCTCAAACCACAACATACTTCCAAATTCAAGGCTTATAAAAAATTAAATGCTCCAATAATTCTAAATTGTGTTTGTTCAGTGTTACTGGAGCCTGGCAATTCCTTCAGTTTGGGGATTTTTATTTTGTTTGCAGTGGGTGGAGGAAGAAATGCTTTCTATTAGTGCTTCAAGTTGGAAGCTGGTCAAACAGCATCACAGCAGTGATTCAGCAGCCTCTGAGCTGATTCACAGTGTGTCATAAAATGGGATTAGGAAAAGAACAATGCTTGGAGGAGAAAGAACCCACACAAAGAATCACAGCAGGAGAACAATACCAGAAAGAACATAGGAGAATAATCCTCACTTGGCTTCTGAGAAGCAGGTTGGATGACCTAATAGGTGGCTTTCAATGCTCTTCATTCCCTATGGAGTTGCAGGGTTCAGCTGCCTGGATTCAGCCACCACAACTTAATAAATGTCTCTGCTCGGTGTGGTGATGAAAAACCAGCACACATGGACTGAACCACCCCAAGTGCTCCTGCATGCACATCTGCAGCCTTCTCACATTAACCTGATGAGACCGTGGTCCCCTCTGGCACAACCCCAGATGCTTCTTCACAGCAGGCAGGAGCTTATGCAGCACTAGTGGTCAAAGTCCATGCCCATTTAGGACAGGAAGCAGAGGAATCAATCTCAGGCTGTTAGTTAGAAACCAAAAAGCTGTGTTTTCTTAGTGTTAAGATACGCACACACAGGCAGCACATCAGAGGAGCTGAGGTGTCAAACTAAGTGTATTTCCTAGCACTGTCCTGAACAGGAATTAAACATGTATTTTGTGATCTCCTGAATCCAGATATCAGCAACCATCTATGGCCAATGCCAAGATGGAAGAGGAAAGCATAATTTAAAATCTGTTCTCTGTGAACCTGAAGATCCTATTGACAGCCTTGTTTTAAACTAGGCCATACCTGTTACAGCTGTGGCCTTGAAGTGACAGAGGAAGGCAGGGACTCTCTTAGGAGTTTTACTAGATCAGCAGTGGTTGAATTACTCCTATGCAGAACATGAAATCACAGTTTCACACAGTTGAGGGAAATCAGACAATTATATCACAATTCCAATAAAATTGCTATATCCAAAGTTTGGTAGAGACAAAAAAACAAGGAGGAAAAAGAAAGATCTCATATGCCATGTCTCCTTCTGTAGACTGAAAAAGTGATAAAGTGCATCCTTGTAAATAACTCACTGCAGGATGCCTGGAATTTTATAGAAACTACTGCAACTTGTCTCCCAGTGGGGAATAACTGAGGCATGAGATAAGAAATCAGCCATATCCTAACTTGCAGTGACAGGTGCAGTAAAAGGAAATGCCCAATAAAGGCTTAATGTATAGGAACATGGCAAATAACTGTCTGGAATTCTGAAATAAGGAAGCATAAACCAATTCTCTAATCATGTCTAATCAAAGATTACCATCAGTTGCTAAAAACTTCTAAGGGAAAAAAATGGGTATTGGAGAGGTGGTAGTATGCCTGTCTTTGTCAGCAGTGTTTTGGGAATATTTTAGCCTGCAGAATTTAATTCCCTGTTATTACTTCTGAGCCTGAAGGTGAAAATCATAAATCAGAACCATTCATAACATGCAATAATGGGATGAAATACTCATAAGGAGAGTTACATGATGAAATCCTTTGGGACTGTGTGTAACCCTTACAGTCCTTGATAACAGCATTAAAAATCCTTCTGTCACTAACATCTATTCTTCCCTAATTTCTACACTAGCTTTTCCTCTTTCTTCTCTCATAGCATTTCCAGATTTTTGTGTCATATGGCATTTCTTCCACCCTTCCTCCCTGCTGCCCTAAATATATGTTTAAGGCAAAATCATAGGAAACATTCCATGGTTTAAAAGATGGGCAGGTTTTAAATTACACTGTAATTACTAATAAGGGCTTTTAACACCTGAGGAGCTTTCCCAGGGAGTTTTGCTCTGATTTCAGGACCCCCATTGTTTTTACAGAGGGCTATTTGGTCTCATTTATAAGGTGGCTACATTTTGAGTAATAAAGACTGCAATGCTCTAAAATAAAGTAACACTGTCCCCACCCTTCTTTTACCCTCTCATAACTGAGTTAGAAATAAAAAAAAAAATCCCAACCCATGATGTGTTAGAGCTTTGTTTTCTTAGTAACAAGACCAATCATGTTTCCTCTGCTTGAGGTCTCTCTCTTCTCTTCCTTTTCTTCTAGGTCCTCTGGATCCACACTGACATAGAAATATCCCATGATGGAGAAAATAATGCACACAGCAAAGAGGAGAACAGTGAACAAGACAAATTCAGCCCACTAGGAAAGAAAAAAGAACAGCAGGTCAGGAGACCCCAGACTCTCAGTCTGGAGGATATCTCTACACTTTCAGGTGCTTTTTAAAGAGCTGGGTGAAAATTATTTTTTAGCTTCCAAAATGGCTCACAAGATAGAAACTTTCTCATCCTGCTCTCTGGTAAATGCTTGTACACATAATGTGATTACAAATACATGATACCTTTTGAAACAAAACAGATTGAGTTGGTTTCATAAAACCTTCTCTTCCAAATCTGACTGGAACATATCTACCTGGACTTTTTGCCTACAAGATTCTTTTGGGAGAGGCAGATTCATGCTGGCCAGAAAAAAAGCCCCAGTTCACATCTTCATGGCATCACCCCAGAAGATCCACAGCCTAAATTAAAATTAAACTGCCTCTGCAGCATGACCTCCCCCTGTAAGCCTGACATTTCAGGGCTGGGCAGAGAAGCTGTGCCCCAGGACATGGCCATCCAGGAGCACCAGAAGGCTGTTGCAAAGCATGGGCTCTGTTTCCAGAGCCAAACCATACCTGTGCCATTGGTGCAGCCTCAGCAACAATGAGCACAAAGGTATTTCCCACAGCCACCGTGAGCAGCCAGCCTGCCTGCAGCACCGACTTCATGCTGGCTGGAGACTGAAAAGAGGAGAAGGGCCTGGTCAGTGGGAATCCTGCTGTGCCCTGGGGCCCTGCTTCACCCTCTGCAGTCCTGCCAGTGTCTGTCACTGGGCTCAGCCTAGGAGGAGATGGTGGAATTTCCTCTGTGTGGAGTGGGTAATATGTGGTTAATCTCAACAGCTGCATACAGCTTCAAAACATGGACAGGAGGACACATTGAAGAAGCAGGAGATGCTGTTGTTGCAGAGCTGGACCTGGGTCATCCCCAACCTGCATCACCAGGACGTCCAAGGAGCCACACGAGCCCTGCAGCCTGGGGTCGGGAGCCATGTGGCTGTACACCTTTGGAAAAGAGACTGGATCTTGATGTTAAATTTCCTGCTGAGGACAAATTTTTCACATCCCATTACAGATCATCCCACTGTATTAATCATCCTCATTAGTAAACATCTGCACCTTACCCCAGGGATAAATTTGAGTAGCTTCAGTAGCTGTGCAACCACATAATGTCTCAGCCCTCTCTTCTCATCAAACCCCCCAGACAACAATCAAATCATGCCTTGCACGTTCATTACCCCTTGCTCCTTTGTTACAACCTTGCATGTTTAGACCCCTTCAGTCTCTCAATTTAAAGAAGGCGCCGAGCCCCCGTGCCACCCTGTAGCCCTTGAGATACCTTTGCCTTTATATCACTGAAAAATACTTAGCACAAAATACTTCACTAGGAGAAAACCCTGATATTAAAATATTCAGAGTTCTCCTGTTAACTATCCAGTTCTGTCCTGTGTTCTCAGGTTTACCAGAAAAGGATATTTCCAAGTATCACTGAGAACAGATATCTTCAGAATATGAATTAATTTAACTTGAGGGCACCCAGCAAAGTGTGTTATAATCCCACTTTCAGCTGAAGGATAGGTAACATTGTTATTAAGAGTCATGTCAAAGGAGGTATGACAAGTCAAGGACAGATGCAGAAATAAATCTTGAAGTCTAATTGAAGGCCCTTATCTTTAAGTGGAGTACCTGAGAATAGGAGAAGGCCAGACCTGTAATGGAGAACATCACCTCCCCAGCAGATATCAATAAATATTGTGGTAACTGCCAGGCCATATGGACATTGTTGGCTTTGATGTCTTCTGACTTCCACATCTCAACAGCACCTCCAGAAATCTACAGGAAAATAGAGGCACATTGATTAGCTGCTGAAAGATCAGATCTTTGTTAGCCTGGACAACAACAGCAAATTTACCAAAACGAAGTTTTAAGCAAAGGTGGAGAAAAAGCTCTGCCTTTGAAGCAAACTATGGCTCTCATCCCTGCCATTTCCAAGCCTGCTGGGAATAGAGTGACTCTTGCTGCACGGGGCAGAGAGAGCAGGATGGAAGCATTCCAGCTCATTCAGGTACCACAGGAATTCCCTGACTTATTGCAAGCCAACAAGTTATATTCTGTAGTGGGGCTGGGAAAAGCCTGTGAGGTTCCTGTGCAGAGCCTGTGACCTGCTGCTGTCCCCAAGGTGAAAAAAGGATGAAAGGGTAAGTGCATCTATGTGGTCACTGCTCTTATTTTATCAGCACTGTACAATTTCCCTATGACATCATTGACATCCAAACAAATTCAGCTCAGGAATGCCAAGAGTAGCAAAGACTGCTCCATATTAGATCTATTCAGATAGTTATGGTAGCTGTATTTCTAATTATTTTTGTTTGTTTTCCCAGGTGTAATTGATACTGCCTGTGATGCACAGAGGCTCAGAGCTGAGTGAGATTTGACTAGAAGCCAGCAAAACACTAGATTGAAATGACTTCAGGCAGAAAGCCCTGTGTTTAAGGAGAGTACTAGGGAAAATACAAGGGATGTTTACGAGATGTTCTTAATCACCAATCATTGCCAGGGAGGCAAATCAAGAGACTGTATTTCAGCAGGCTAAAAGGGGTGAGAGGAGAGCTGTGCATTGCTCTTTAGCCCATAAAGAAATGTCACAAGCACCATGCTGTAGCTGCACACTGAGGAAGGCTGGGTAGAAGGCAGCATCCCTATGATTTAAGTTTCACAGTTCAGCTACATTAGCAGACTAATATATTGTATTCTTGGTTCTTCTATATGGCACTCCTGGCAGAGGAGCAGGGCTCAGTACAAATCACTGCAATAATTAAAAGTGATCTTGGCCTCAAGCAAACTAACTCTCTACAGAAGGCAGAAACCACAGAGAGAGAGAAAAAAAAACAGAGGGTGAAAAATATTAAACTACTAGCACAGGGTTCAGAAGGGCTGAGGCACAGAGCCACTGAGCAGCCAGGGCTATAGCAGGGACTTATGCAGATGGGACCACAAACTGGAATCTTTGGCACAGTGACCTGGGACACATCTACCTCAGCTGGCCTGGTTACCAGAGGCTCTGGGGCAATTTTCTTAGTGTTATATTTTTAATGCAGCTTCTCTATCTGGTTTCTCATCTGGTGAAAGAGGCTTGCAGCCATGGAAGAGGGGTCTGGCCAACATCACTTCAAGCGTGTGTGTTTTATGTACATAAATCTCTGCACTCACAGATGGCAGCATCTGCTTGTACCCTCCAGGGCTGTACATCCCACTCCAGCTACTGGAATTGGAAAAAAAAAAAAATGCCAGGTGCTTCCTGGCTATATTTTTCCCCCGCCGTATTTGGACTCTGCAGACATGAACAGCTCCCATTAATTGCCCAACAGGGAGATGCTGCTGCCAGGGAGTAGCTGACAACACTTTGCTCTGCTCATCACAGCACAGCAGCCACAGTCTCAGAGGGCAGCTTAGCTGTGTGTCCTGTCAGACCCAGTTTGTCTGTGTGCCTTTGTGGTGGAAAGGTTAAAATGGGAACGAAGCTGATCACGTTCATCTCCGCGGCTCCAGCCAGTTGGACCAGGGTTGAAGCAGTGTGTCTGAGAGGTTGGCAGGCAGGGAAAGGAATCCACTCTCTCAGTGGTGCTCAAACCCCATCAGGGCTAGGCTGTTCAGAAAACTGTGCTTTGACTTTACACTAGGCTCCAAATTAGCTGTACAGACAGTGAGAGGAGGCAACAGATGTACAACCTCACTAACCTCCTCCCTCAAGGCTTTGTCCCTCTTCCCCCTATGCATAATCTACAAAATCTTGGAAGATCAGTCTTTAGTTCAGTAAGCTAAATGTGAGGATAGAGCAGACTGTTTCTGCATTTTTTTGGGTGTGAGGCACCACCAGGTACAGTATTTTAAAAACCACAAGCAGAGTCAGCTCTTGGCAGATGGTAATAGCTCTTTGCAGTGCTCTGGGTCAATGTTAAGTGCTCAAGGATGGCATGAGACCAGCACAAACCACAGATCACATGATTTTCTATGGAGGATTTCTATCAAGGAAAGTATCTTTATTATTTTTAACCCATGCAACCTGACATGATCATAGTGTGAGGTGGAACAAATACACACCCACCTTGCTCATGTAGGTACCAAAACTTTTTACTATCCCTTTCATAATGGACTGCCTTCAGATAGCTACTGCCCAGGGATCAGAGAGAGGACAAAGCAAGTGAGACCCAACAACACAGGAGCAAAAACTCTACCAGAAAACAGAACAGGAGTGTGTTACCATCACAGGAACACTTACATTAGTTATCACAATGGTGTATGAGGCACCAAAGTCAAGCAGCCCCAGCTCCAGGGGGAACTCTCCTGTTTCAGTTATGCATTTTCCATTGTTATACCTAGATAAAAGGATAAAGGACAGTATTGCCCAGTTAGTTTCACAAACAAAACACAGAGCAGACCTATCAAACATGCCCCTGAAATGGAGCAGGGAGGATGCAATATGTAAAGATGCAGTAGTATTTACACCAGAAATCACTGGAGTTCTTGCTATATTATCCTTCCAAAAGCACTTAGACACTGACTGGAATTCACCTAGTGACCCAGGCCATTGCTAACATTTTTTAATGGTTTCTGCTTATTCTTAGTGCTGATGTAATTTACACACCCCCCCCCCCCCTCAGATTTATTTCCCTCCCAAATTTTGCTGCATTTCTTCAGGAAATGTAGGTCAGACAAGTAGTCAACAGGAACTCAGAGATGTGGACCAGAAGCAATTTTGTTTCCTTTCAATAGAGCAAATTAGCCTTCATATTTGTTCTTCTGATTTTGGACATGTGAGATGGCACAGAGGCTCAGCAGCATTGCCACAATGGCTGCTGTGTCCTACTAAATTGCAGCAATAAATATTTTGGATGGAGCTGATGCAGAGAAAAGCCATGAAGCTTGTTTTGAAACATTGAAAATGCCAGGAATACCCTACAAGAGCCAACTCCAGTGCTGCCAAACCAAGGCCATATGGAGCCCCTGTCTAACAAGCCCAGCCTGCAAAGCCATGTAATGCTACTTGGTGTTACCAACCCACACACTAACACTCTGTAGCATGGAATATGAATTGGCCTTTCCCTGAGAGCACCCTAACACCAGGAGCTTGGGCCTGAGAGGATAACAAAATAAAGCAGGCACTAAATGGCTGAGGAGACTTTACCATGTCCCACCTTACTCCACTGACAGATGCACAGGATGCCCAGTCTCTTCCCTCTGTTCCCCCACATAATGTGAATAAAAACTTCTGCACACACACGAGTGGCCTGCAGCACCTGCTCTGCACTCAGCTGATAATTCTGTTTTCACAAACATCTGCCCCCACAACCACATGCCAGGACAATAGCAATGCAGGTTTTGCTATTAGGGTGAGAAAAGTCTCTTTGCTCCCAAGGAAATGCCTCAACAAGGACCTGCAGCTCAGGAAGGCAGACTTACGTGTCCCTCTCCAGCAGAGAGTACTCAGAAGCACTGTAATTTTTCTGAACAACAATGAACCTTTTGCTATTGATGGTGAGGTTGACATCTTGGCTCAAACCATTAATGAATCTGCAAAGAAACCATATTTCATTGACCTGTCAGACAGGGCAGGAGAAGCATAATAGCAGACACTTTAGAAGTTTGCATACTCTCCCAAAGCATTCTGTAATTCCACAAGGTTATGAGAGTCTCTTCTGCAAGTTACCAAAAGATTTGTTTGATTCATTGCCTAGTTTTTCAATACAAGATTAATTTCCCTGTTGCATAATTTTACCCTCTTACTCTCTTTTCTATGAAAAGCAACCCTCACTTTTTGTGGTCTAGAACCTCCAGGCAATCCAGTCTCAGAGACCAACCAAGATTGCAGCAAATTCTGAGGAGGCCACTAAGATGGTCACAGGGCTGGGGAACCTCTCCAAAGAGCTGGAGAGGGATATCATCCAAGGGTATGAGTAATGGGACAAGAGGCAATGGCTTTAAACTGAAAGAGGGTAGGGTTGAATTATGTTAGATTTTTTGAAGAATCTCTTTGTTATGAAAGTGGTGAGACACTGGAACAGGTTGCCCAACAAACTTGTGGATGCCTCATCCCTGGAAATGTTCAAGGCCAGGTTGGATTGGGCTTTGAGCAACCTGGTCAAGTGGGAGATGTCCCTGTCCATGTGTGCTGGTACAAAGTGATCTCAAGGTCCCTTCCAACCCAGACCATTCTATGACACTGTGGTAACTGTTCCATGGCTGTGTGAGGGGACAGACTCTCAGCCTGCCACAGCAAACTCTGAAGTTGTGTGTCCTGGTGAGCAGGTGCACCACGCTGGCAAAGAGTTTCTGCCAGTGGCAAGGAGCTTTCTAGCATGATAAAATATCTTCATCAAAACTAAAACGTATAAGGGAACAGTTTGTTTGATGTATTTTTTCATAAACAAAACACAGTTTCTTTCTGGCAATTCAAAAATTGTTAGTAAAACCAAACACTTTTCATTTGATCTATGTTAAAAGATATTTTGGTTTTCAGTTCTTTAAATGGGGGTGAAATCCCTGAAGTTAGTAAAGTGCTTAACAAAAGTAAATTTTTAGTGCAACCATGGTTTCTTTCTAGTCAAGCTTCTTTGCTAACAAATTGTTAAAGGGAAAGGCTGGGAATTTTGTCAAAAATCTCCACAAGAAAATATTAAAAAATCCTGACTGAATCAAGTCTTCAAGGTGTTTAGTTACTCTAGACTTTCACAACATTGTTTTTTAAGGTTTGCTTTGTTTGGTTGTTTTTTGGGTTTGCATTTGTGGTGGGTACATTTTGTTGGTTTTGGGGTCTTTTTAAAATTTCACCTTGCCAAAATCCTTTAGAAAGTTCAGCTGTTGGGAGTTTTTTTTTGTTGTTTTTTTTTGTTTGTTTGTTTGTTTTTTGGGTTTTTGTGGTGGGGGGGGTTGTAGGTTGGTTTGATGGGTTTTTTTTTTTTGGTTGGTTTGGTTTTTTATTGCAGGGGTTTTTTTGTGTTTTGTTTTTTGGTTGGTTTGGGGTTTTTTGGGGGGTTTTTTTTGGCAAATTTGTATCTTCTGCACCTCAGCAGCCAGCACAAACCAGCACAGGAGTGTTCATGGACTAAATGGAGTAGCTCAAATTAGGAAGAGTGAACTAAGCAGAGCCCAATGCCCAGCTGAATTGTTTATGAGGATGTAAAATTGTTGCTGTATCCAATTTAGCAGACACTTGTGCATGGGTTTGGGTGAGCATCATGAGTTTGCCAATTTGCAAAGGACAGCAATAGCTCCTATCCAAATTGTTGCTTTCCTTTCATCAGTGAGATGAATTTGCCACGTTTCCAAGGAAGGAGCTCTTTTATGTTGCCATCTCAGCCCAGACTATCCTAGGCAGTGAGCAGCAATGCTCTCAGCTCTGCATGGCATGTGTGGGAGGTGACACTCTGACAAGCCTCCACAGCTGACACCCAAATGAAAAGTGTGGACTGGATTCCAACCCGAGAACATCTGGGCTATGTTACATACAGATGCATTAGACAAAAGCACTTTCCCCCACCCACCCACCGCCAAATCCTCAAAAAAACCATTCCTACCTAACAGCTGCCAAACCGTTCTCTGGCTTTGCTTCCAAGTCTGTAATCTAAAGAGGGGAAGAAAAAAACATCAAACATATCTATTAATGCTGGCTTACAGTGTGTGACAGACAATAGTGGTGACTGTAGAGTTACACATGTGCTACAAAGCCTGTGGAAATCCACTGGACTCTCACATAAGCTTTACATCAGGCCACAGTTGGGGAGCCCTGGTACAATGAAGCCAAGGGCAAAATTTCATCTCCACTAAGGGCTTGAGATGAGATCATACCTTTTCTCCTCATCTCTTCTGTAAAGAAGGCTGCTGAGTTTCAGCCAGTCACCCTTCTACGAGACATGTAACACCCTCCAAAAAAAGTATTTTTCTCAATCTTAAGATAGCAAGAGAGCATTATACACATTAGCATCTTTCAGTGACTAGTTACAATTAAACTTGAGTGCCTTACTCCTACAGAATCTGTAAATGCCTACCTTTCAGACTCTGATTTTTGTCATATTCATAAACTTCACAGAAGTCTAAAGCTGAGAAGAACTGCTAGGTTACTATACTGATCATCATGCATCACTCAAGTTTTCCTGATCTTTGATACTCAGGAGATTAAACTGCTGTAATGTGCAGGCAGAGAGCAGGAGAAACCAAGATGTACTGAGCTGGTTTGTGCTCACAAACAGATCCCTGTAGACAGATCCCTGAAATGGCCATCTGGATGGGCACACCAGGGAGTCAGAGTCTCTCTCCTGGAGACCACAGCTAGATAGTTAATCAACATTCATCTGGAGAGTCTATTTCGTGTACCATGCCGAAAAAACACTGTTAAGATACAGCCCTACCCTGGAGGTTGTATGTCACAGAAAAAAAACCACAAAGCAAAGCTCTTGGCTGGTAGAAATCCAGAGCTGTGCTGTGTCCCCTGAAGATGGCAGGACAATTTCAATTTGCACTGCCCACAGATGGAACCCAGGCAAGCCAAAAGGGACTTTCAGAAACTGGCACTGTCTCAGAATTTTCTGGCCCTTCCTCTGCACCTTTTTTCCTGATGTGAAACCCTGAGTTTCTGAGACCAAGTATCTATTAGTGTCTATTGTACTTCAGAGTAATATGCTACCCACAAACAACATATGCCCTAAATAATGAATATCTATAGTGAATAATAAATGTCAGAGCAATAAATAATAAACGGCAACATCATTTTTTTCCATGGGAGGCACATGGGGATGAATACTCTAGTTCGCTGCAGACAGACCAGCCAAATTATTACTCGTTTTCACTGATGATCCCCAGGGCTCTCAAATTCATTTCCTGCCTACTCAACAGCCCACAAAGGAGAAGAAACCAATTTCAGATAGGATCCTTCCAGGAAAGCACTCCCACCTGAGTGGGTGGGCCAAACCCAGCAGTGAGAGGTTACTCGAGGGTGAGCCCTGTAACAGAGCAGTGCTGCTGGCATTGCTTTCCTTGTGTTGCAATGCTGGAAAAGTATCATTTACCACGCTGTCTTCCACATCTCCCTTATCTAGAGCTGTGAATGACAGGTCAATAGCATCATCAGCACAGCTGTTTCCCAGCACACAAGAGCCTGCCTGTGCCAGGGTGGGCATTAACTTAAGCACAGTCTAGACAGCTGGGGCAGCATAGATGTACTGGAGCTCTGAGACTGCTATGCTCCAAGCCTGTTGCAGGCTTTTGCTTCTTAAGGATTGTATGAAAATCCCAACTACCCATTTCTTAAGGAAACAGTACACAGCTTTCAGGGTCACAGGGAAACTTAACTTTGTGTAATACTGAGCCCCAGACTCCAAACCATAAGGTTTGATAATCAGCAAAAAACCTTGATGCTATGACAAAATAAATGCTTTAAATTAATTTTTATAAACAGTTATATGGTTTCTAGTATATAATATTGAATGCTTGGTGTGGCTACCCTGCAAGTTAGAAGGCTCAGGAACTGCAAAGAGAATGGATATTTCAGCATGAGGATGATTCTGATGGCATTTACACACCTGCCACAATGTGCAATAACACCATGAATTTCAAGAGAGCTTCTTAGGATATAGCTACGCATAAAAGATACCAGAATCTGCCCTACACATCCCATATGCCTCTCTCTGATTGTTGCAGAAATACACAAAAGTCCAAATACAGCCAGCTCCACTGCAGAGCCTGAAATGAGCTTCATCATTTATTCTGTTCAGCAAAACAAATGGGCCTTCTGTGCTTTTTCACTAAACACTTGCAATAACTAATCCCAGAATCATTACTCTGATGCTTTTATTCCATGGCCAGCCCTAGAGCCTCTTTAACATCTTTGCTTTATAGAACCATCTTTGGGGGAAAACCTCTGGCTCTATTTCCCCAGCTTTTTCCAGCTCTGCTGCCTAGCAGGCATGACTCTGCTCTCCCACTGCAGCATTCAGTGGATTAAAGTGTGCCCAGAAACTCTCAGATGCCACAACGCCTCTATTAATCAACCAGCAGAAATGTGTACAGATCCAGTGCCTCTAGCTAAGAAGTGAGGTTTAGAGCATCTGAGAGCAATCAGACAGACATTGCAACTGAGCAAATGAATTAATGAGCCCATTACCCCATTGTAGCATCACAGCCATTGAATTAATACTGTATTTACACTTCACTCCCACACTCACTAAGTGACTTGATAGGCTTCCTTCTGCCTCAAAAACAATTAAGCTGTATACTGATTTTTCCTTCACGGTGTAGTTAAAAGCAAGAGTCAATCCTTGATGTTGCAGGGTGAAGTGAAGGCTCTGTTGCTCTCCATTCAATATTAATTTTGAGTACTCAGCTGGGTTCTGTGGAAGAAAATAAACTTGGTTACACTTTCTTCAGATAAGAAAGGATCTGTCTTTTCCTACCAAGTGCAACTATCCCCTCTTTAAGGGAGACTGTAATCCTGTTATCCTTTATTTCTAATTACAGGTGAATGCAAGGTGTATCCTTTGCCAGGGAAATTTTTCTCCAAATGTTCAATTTCTGTTTCATGTTACAGAGATATTATGCTTCATTTGTAAAGCTATTCCCATGCACTTCTAAGGCAATGGAGCAGAACAAGCTTTTGCATCTGTGGGCTTTATTAGAAAATGCCTGAAAAAAAGCCCATCCTTTCTTCAATGACTGAAAGTCAGGCCTTTCAGTCCCAAATATGTGCTTACCTGAAAAGACTCCACAGGCTGCTGAAATAGGTCCTTGTCTTGGATTGTCACTTGAACAGGGTTCTTTGCCAAATTCAGGACCCGAATTAAACTTTCTTTTGGGACAAGTCGAGGCATATCGGTTTCCTAATTAAAGTAAAAGGCTTTAAGTGCCATCTGTATGCTTTATTAGCACTTTAATATCTCTTCATTTTTAGCCATAATAGTCTTCCTCTCTGTAATGACACTTTTCCATCTCTTCCTCAACAGAAGTTTCACTCAGAGAAAAATTAACATAAATCTTTTTTAGGGAGGTTTCCTCATAGTAGTTCAATGGCCAACCCATCATTCCTCCCAAAAATTGCTCTTCACACCAATAAGTGTACAGACTACACACCTACTGAAGAGGTAGAACAATGTCACAGCTTTCATTATACAGCTCCCTCGTGCCTGGATTAACCAACTGCCACATCAGAACGGAAAAAATTGTGTTTAGCTTTCAAAAGCAGTGACCAGAATAATTATTTCCCACTGCAGTCAGTGATTGGGAAAATAATCAGACAGAAGTTAAGTAGTTTTGAAAATCCCAGTCCAGCTTCATGTCTGTAATCAGTGCTTTTGCATTGCTGGACACCTTGCTATCTATACAGCTGACTGTATAGACATTATTCCTTGTTTTCTGAGAGAGGTAAGCTGATGCCTCCAGCACTGAGGTATCTCCTTCTGTCAGGAATAATTTCCTAGAAAGAGTACATCAATCAGTGTCAACCTTGTACTACCTGAAGAGCTAATTTTTTTTAACTTTTCTTTCTTTTCTCATTTTATTTTTAAGTAGCTGCCAGCAATCCTGCAGGGCTATTTATTTTTCCTCTATCTTATCTGATAATTTGGGTATTGCAAGCAGGGCATTTTGAATCTAACTTGGTGGGGAGACACACTGCCACAAAAGACAGAATGAGCTGAATTCCCTGTATCCATGTGCTGCTCTGGACCAACAGGCCTGCTAATATTATCCAGCAAATTCCATCACTGTAGCTTTTCACTTCTGCTACCCACAGTCAAGTGAAGATGGACCATCTTATCCTCCTTTTTGCTAGGTCTTAAAATGGCTTTTATGGAAAAATTTTCATGCACAAGAAGGGGAAAACCTCTAACTCACCTTGCCTCTGCCCAGAGGAGTCACCCAAGGCCAAAGCAAACTTTGGTGCTTGGCCAGAGATTCTGGTGGTGGTAATGAGAGCATTTCTTTGCTCACATAAAAAGATCAGAAAAAAAGACCTGAACCCACACAGCCTCATTTCAGTGGGAGGCTCATTAGGGGATTCACCTGAGGAACCAGCAGATGTTAATCCAGGGCTGTGAGCCAGCCACTCTAACAGAAGGTTTTAAGTATACATAGAAGCTTTAAAAATTAATCCTATAGTAACTTTTGTGAGACAAAGGTCAGCCAAAAGTCTACACAATGCTGGTCATGAGCCAGAAACAAACAGTACAAATCTGAAGGAGCTAACATGGAATTTATAAGAGATGTGCTGCCATCCTCTCTGGGGATGCCTGGCAGTCCCTGATGCTTGTGACAGCATTCATCTGCCTCCCCAGAGAAAAAATTTGGCTTGTAAAAAAAAAGCCATCCCCACCCTAAAGCAGGAAAGTAATTAAATTAAAATTTTTTAAAACAATTAAATAAAAAACCAAAACCACCACACACACACAAGAGACCCCAAACAGAAAGGTATAGGCAAGCTACAGCAAGAAATAGGAGAGAGAACAGACTACCTTTTGGAAATTAATCACTAGCATTAACTAGATGTCTGTCAAGCACTTTGACGATGGAAATCTAGAATATAGACCAATACAGATGACCAGCACAGCAAAACTGGAAAGACTAGAAAGAAAGACATAAAGACAAAGAGAGGGAAAAGTAGACAAGGTAAGAATTATCATTAGCAACTGGATAAGTATGCTCAACTGTAAAGAAAACATTACAAATTTTGATCAAGGAGCACAATGGCTTAAAGGGTTATCTACCAGACATCAATAAAAACACCCCATGGAAAGAAAATGTTTCTGAGGAATGCCTTGTGCTTTACTTACATTTATTTTGACTTCTATAACAGCTGCAAGTCCAAAGGCCAGCCCTGCAAGGATCATACCTGTTGCCATTTTCCTAATAGGTCTATGGAGCAAATGAAAGAGGTGCCATTAAGGAAAAAAAAGCAATTCAAATTATAGAATACTGTCCCTCAGAGCCAAAGATGTGCCAAAACCATGTTATAAACTGTCCAACAGGTGGCACTCAGGATGACAGGCTGTTTAAATTTCCAATCTCTTAACTTAAAACTATTTTATTATTCTGTATGAGGCCAGCACTGAGGCCAATTAAAACCGATACGCTGTGAAAAGAAGTCCTTTCCTTGCAAGTTTCATGTTATCTTTTTTCCAGCTCTTCTAGTGGGAATAGCTCATGACATTATGTTAATCCATGATGTTGGAAGGAGCACCAGAAATTATGTATCTTCAAGTCCCTTTTGGAAAAGGCAAAAGAAAAGTAACATTCTCTTTAGCAGTGGGAATGAGGAACAGAAAAATGTGTAGTTTGTGTCATCAATGTTTCTGACCATCTGGGGCATCATTCTGGGTTATTTCTCATGCCAATACATTTACATTTCTAGAAAATAAAGAGCTTGCTTCTAAACTCAAGGCAAAGCTAGTGCAACTTTACCAGAGTTACTTGAGAAAATCTGATATAAATCAAAATAATACATGTCCAGAACAGCAGATTCAAATTGAGTATTGATTTGTTGAGATTTGAGACAACTCTGATTCTAGATTCAGTGATCTCCATTCTTTGTAATGGTCTTTAGTCCTGGCATTCAGTCCTGGTTGGTACTTGAGTTTGTGCTGCTGGTGAACTCCTCTGTGGGTTGGTCATCAGGCAGGAAGTTTTTTGCCAAGTCAAGTCACAGTCCAGGCCAAGGGCTCACGATGGTATCAGAGAGAAGCACAGCCTCTGGTGTGTATCCTCCAAAAGGGTCACCACTGCAGGGCTGGACAATGTTTTTTTATATGTGTTCATGTACAACTAATTCAGCACAGTGGGAAAGGACCAGCAGCGTGAAGGGGGAGGTTTCTGAGGCACCTGCCACCCCCATTTTATGTGGTTTTGTCTGTCCAGCAATTTAGTTTGGATTAGGAACATGCTTTTTAAGCCAATCACCCCACTCATTACCCTTTCCCATGCTATGGTTCATTTGCAGAAGTGGTGCTGGAGCATAGAAACTTGGCTCCTTTCAGTTGAAATTCCACTGACAAAGGCAACTCCAAAAGTGCACATAATGTACTTCCACTGCTACAGGGCATCAGTCCACAGAGGCAGAATACAGATACTCTGAAGTTAATTCACAAAAAATGCATAAAGTGGGTCTCATAAACAACCTGGGGTCTGCTCCTATTACACTGCACTTCTTGCTAACACAGACTAGGGATAAAATGCTTGGCTCTTATGGAAATCCTCTTATTCACTCACTGCTTCAGACCCTAGCAATTGTGGGACCATGCATTTAGTCCCACAGGGACTTTTCAGAGAGGTAATTATTTAGGCATGACATGGGAAACAAGGTGGAAAACATGTTGATCAAATCCAAAGTGAGACTATTCGTAGCTGCTTTTGGAACAATCTGTACAGAGCAGAATTCAGCATCACCGAGTTTTACCTCTGGCATTTATTTCCATGGTCTGTGGAAAAGGGTGATGCTGCCTCTTGGGACTGAAGTATACTCAAGGAAAGGTGAATGGAAATTTGTGTTTCTCTTCCTTAAAAGCTATTCTGCACACTTACAGCAAAATAAAAAGCACAGATGCCTCTGCATTGTCCCCAAGTACTTACGTGAAATTCAATTTGCACATGCTTATCAGGGGGTAGAGCCCAAGGTCAAAGATTGGGATGAAGACAAGAATAAGAAGTGGATTTAAGAACTGCAATACAAAAGAATGGGAGTTCAGTGGCTAGAAAGCAACTTTCAGTAATTAAACCTATAAAGCACTGTCCTCCAGAAATAATTCCATTACAGAAGGGACATGGATAAACCCTTAAAATCTCCTTTTAAAATATAATCATAGTTTGCACTTAACAGCTTCTGCTATTTAGTTTTCACAGGCATGAATACATTTTGTTCATATCCTCCCCTCCAAGAGGCAAGCAAGCATCTCTGGCCCAGTTTCCCTGGAGAGAAAACTAAAACATGATGTTTTTAAAGAGTACAAACCCCACTGACAATAGAGACAGGGGACCTTTGGTGCTGTGGTGGGACTTTGCAACAAATCAGCAACAATGGAAACACCTTGGGACTCCAGCAAAATCCCAGAAGAACAGGCACTATTCTGTGAGATTGGCAATTTCTTGCACTTCAACACAACCAAGTAATCCTCTGGGAACAAAATTTCTCCTGGGAGGGGCACAGCTTGTCTGCCAGCCAGCAGTGCCAGAGCAAGAAAATAGAGAGTGATGAAGAACAAGCAGAAAGAAATGTTGTTTCAGTTCCAAAGGAAGATTTCAGGGAACAGAACAGCTTTGAATTTCTCCAGAGCTGTTCACCATAAGAATTGTAATCAACTGTGACAACATAGCACCATCTTGGAGCTTTCATGTTTTCATCTACCCTGCAGAAAGGGAAGAACCAAACATATTTCAAGAACAATGTTCATCCCAGGACAGGGGCCTGCTAAAAGGAGATACAGGTTGTACTCTCCACATGCCAGCACTAGTTCAAGAACTATTATGGTGGTATGTCACATCACACCTCTGCACTGTCAACTCCTGCATTAGGGCATCCTCGGGGTCTTCTGAACCTAAGCTTGCAAAACAGCCTGTGAACAATAAGGCAGAGGCCACACCACAGCAACCAGCAGGAGCACTGCTATTACCTTGAAAAGGAGCAGAGAATGGCCACTGGTCCCATGAGAAAAATATAAATGAGAGAAAAGGGTTATTTCCTACCCTGTAATATCTTTTACCTGCATTTGGTCGGGCTGAAGGACATATATTCCCTGAAACAAAAAGATATTCCAAGTGATTCATAAACACTGTAACACATCAGTGCATATGGCAAATAAGTAATCGGTCCCAGAGAGGCCTTTGCAGCCAAGGTGGTTTCCTCAAATGCTTTATGTTGGCTTTAGCAGCTGATATTGTGCTCTTGACACTTGTTGTCTAAGGACACAGTGTTTAATAAGATCATTTTGCAGAAGGAAGCTGCACTCCATCCTTGATATTTGGCAGCTGTGGCACAGCTCATGACAGGTACTGAGGCCCATCTTTCAGGCTGGCTGAGCCATGAGCCAGGTGAGTGGAGAGGAATGGGGGTGTTAGTATCCAAGCTGGGATAGAGCTTCTAGGGCTTCTTCCCTCCCTGCTTGTACAATGTGAAAGTCCCAATCCTATAAGTGAGCATTCCTAAGCTTCATGACCCTGTGAGCTCTGTTGGCATTTCTCCCAAGTTCCCAACAGGATAACAAAAGACCATCCTTTAGCCAGTGGGTTGCACAAACACCTCTTTCCTCCCCCCACCTGCATCTAACAGGCTTTGGACAACTGCAGCTTCTTGGTTTGAGCCAAGAGGTGCCTCACACCTGCATCACTATCCCAGCTCCCACAAACAGGCAAGGCCAACAGGAATGGATGGATGGAGGGATCCCAGACTGCAAAAGGAACCACGGACCTGTCTCCAGGGTGGGACTGGTTTTCTGACCTCCATGAAATGCTTTTCATTTGAAATTAAGATGAAGAAGGGGGGTGGGGGGGTGGGAAAGGGTGCAGGAGGGAAGAAATTAGGACAGAAATAAAGTATTTCCAAGAAAATGCTGTGGGTGGGTGTCTCCTTTCTGCCAGTCCTGTCCTGAGCTGAGTCTAGACTGGCTGTCTGTCTCTGTCCACAGCTGCCTCCTGGGAGAGTGGAAAAATACCAGGTAAATACCCCTCCTGCTACTTTGCAAACACTATAGAAATGTGCCATTAGGAAATAAGCCTGCAAGTATTTCATCTGACACTAAATCATTCCCTGTTTGACTCCAGACTTACTAGCTGAGCCCTTGTCCACTGAGCAGAAAGTCATAGATTATTATTAATAACATGAACTCCAACAAGCCTAAGGGTGGGATCATTCCAATGTTACAGTTAATTTTCACCTTCTTGAGGTGGGGCAGCTCATGAGGGGGAGAGCAGAGGAGACTGAAACAAAAGCCAAAGAGCTATCCAAATTGGTGTGACAAAAAAAAGCCTTGAATCAATCTTTCTTCACCTGGGAGAGTCCAGAAGTGACACTTGGTGATACTTAACTCTCTCACTAATGGATCACTAAGTGCATGTGAGCGAAACACCAGAAAACAAATGCTTTAGGTATACATCACATAGACTGCATGGACTTTGTTCTGTCTTTCTGAGGTGGATAAATATTACCCAGGGTGTAGTCTTTTTCATGCCTCATTTGAACTAATTAAGCCTAATGAGTATCACATATTGAGAGCCCAATTTTTAACAGGAGTGACATAGAAGGTCTCAAATTTGTGGCTTTAAGTCAGTTTTAAACTGGAAAATGGACACTTGCAATCCTAGATTTTGATATGAGCATCTGCAGGCAAGATCTAGCTGGCCTGTTGAAACATATATGTCTGAGAAACAGCCCTGGGTGGGGACATCTTTGGGCAGATAGCTGACCTCCATTTATCTGCTACTGCAGCCTGCACTATTTGCCCTTCACACCTTTGAAGAGCTTTATGGAAACTAGCTAATTAATCCCTATCACACACAAGATACCTGCTGGTTTTAAGAGGCTTCATTAATGTATCACCAAGTGATCCAGGGCAGAAGTATACCACTACAACAGCTCTAGTCACACCTTAAAAGGGCTGAGTGACTTGCCTGCCTTCCATGGGGGCAGCAGGCTGAAAATCCTACCTGCTCTAGGTTACAGGGCCACTGCTGCCAGTAGGGCAGAACCTTGCAGGCTGCTGATGGCTCCCAAGCCCTCACTTTAGATGAGATGAGCTGTGATGAACTGAACATGGCTGCATGAACAGAGCCTCTGGCTTCTAATCACCAAAAGTGAAACTCACCCAGGTTCACCAAGCAGACGCTCTTAGAGCTGCAAGACTCCGGTTAATAAGCAAGAGCAGGGATGTTACTACTAGTCTTACCAGCCCTGGTGACATTAAGTACTTACAAAATCAGCATTCATTTTTGTGGCTTGCAAAGTCCACCTGGATCCCTAAGGAGAAAACAGACAGCTGTGAGGCCTAGAAAACAGGGACAGAGAAAAGGACAGTGATGGAGGTCTTATTCCCCATCTATCCCTTCCCTCCCCTGTAACACCTGTCATTAGGCAGGACACATTCTCCTGTGCCAGACACCCGGCAGGACTCTGGAGAGCTGACCAGCAGTGATGGTGGAAGGCCCTGGACACTTGGTAGGAGTGTGGCTCACTGTATCCCCAGGATGCTTTGGCATTTCCCCAAAAGGACAGAGGTGCCAACCAAGGCTGGCAGGCAGAGCTGTACACACTGTACTGTACCTGCTGATCAAACAGGGCCCAGAACATTGGCAGTGGTATGAAGAGGAAGAGAACACGAGTCACCATTTTCACCTCCCCAATCAGCTGTTTCTAAAAAAGAACAGGCAAAAAGGTAAGGTAGGTGTGTAAAGCCAACAGGTGATTCAAGCCACAAAGCATAACTCCTATTTCTTTCTGCATGGCAATTCTTCATTGCACTTACTTGTGACAGTGGATATGTTTGCATTTCTACATTTCAGTGCAGTACCTAAACCGTCCATTAAGGGTCAGGAGAGTACAGATGTGGGAAGGGACAGGAAAATGCATGTGAGGAATGGTGTGGCCAGCCTTACTGTCTCCCCTGTCTATCTGCAAATCTCCCCTTCCCACTCCAAACCAACCAGGCAGAGCATCACTTACTGAGTATTTTTCTGATGCCCAGTCCAGCCAGTGATCTCTCTTTGGAATCTCACGGGAGCGGTTTTTCAGCCGGTTTTTAATAGCAAACTAGGGAGAAAAACAGGTGAGTAACTCACTCATGCCATACCTGCCCTTGTCACATTCCCAACTCAAGGCTACCTTCCCCATCTCCAAATGTAAGTAGTGCCAGAACATTGAGGGGTGTGGGTTGCTGGATACCTCTAAAATCTCACATTGGATGCTTTATGATGAATTGTCTGCAGGGAAGTTTCTATGACACCAGTTGATTAAAGGTATGACGGGGGAATGAATCATAGAATCATTGAATCTTAGAATATCCTGAGTTGGAAAGGACCCACAAGGGTCATTCAAGTCCAGCTCCTGGCCTGTTTATGCTGCGTGCTTCAGTCACTGAACAGACTGAGCCACACTGGAAAAAAAAGTGGACCTCACTTAGAAATCCTGTCTTTAAGATCCTGCCTGTTTCCCCAAGGTAAATTTGGCACTAGGATTGACCTAGATAAAAAGGAAACATCTGCTGTTAGCAACAGCTCCCTGAAATAGAAACATCATTATCCACCTAATAATAAGAGAGTATTTTTTCAGATATCATATTCAGCTCACACACCATGAAAAACAATTTATAAGGCTCTAATGCAACTTCAGCAAGTGTCTCTTGCATTTACATGAACATGCTGAATGTCCATAATATGAATGTGTGCTATTACTGTCTGCTGAACTGATAAAGTTCAGAAAAATTATTCAACTGAAAAAAATGGAGTCATATATCTGATACTCTGAATTTTCCTTTCAGTTCAGTTTCCACCAGCATCTGCCACTCATGGTTCTATTGACATCAACTGAACAGTTCATGGAGCTAAGGGGAAATTACTGAAATGCTAAAAGAATAAACTAGGACCTAAATATATTTCTTATTCCTTACAGCTCTTCAGCAAGACATCCTGAAACAGCATAGAGGAGAACTCCAAAAGTCACATCCCCTTTTCCTTTGCACCTTTTTGTCCTGCAACCTCAGAGTCATGCATGAAAGAGAAAATTACACACACTTACACCGATGCATTTGCACACTTCCAGCAAGACGTTTCCTTGTGGTGGTGTTTTTCTGTACAGTCCACTTCCAGCAATGAACACAACTGAAAAAATATTATAATCCAAATAGGGATTCACATGGCTGAAGCTCAGTCCTGCACTGGCTTCTGGGAAGGATCCCCCACCCCTGTATTCAAGAGAAATGCTCTGCCCTCAGAGCACTCAGGATTGCACTTCTGACTAAATAAATATACAGGAGTCCTTTAATGCCTACAGATGAGGTAGTGTGATCCCTAGAAAGTCATCATTGTCTTAATATCTTCTCTGGCACAACAGACACCTCCACATCTGATTTGTGCTGGGAACCAAAACTTTGAAAATTCACTTTGTCTACACTTTTTGTAGACTAAAGTTAAAGTGCAATCCATGTTGAATTGCTGCACCTGATGTTGGAAATCAACCCTCACCCATTGGAAACCTGATACAACATAGGCTCTGTGCACTTGCATCTTACACACATTTCAATGGAAACTGCTCAAAGATCCCTGCCTCACACAGAGACATTAACAGAAATTACCTCCATTTATGATTTCCACAAAGAGATATACAATTTAAGATACTCTTTTATCTTGGTTTTCTCCCTCAAAGCACAAAGAATATCAGAATAGGACTTCAAAATCCTGTCAGAGATGGAGTTATCTGATTATGTATCATTTATCCTGCTCTATGAGAGTCTTTGAGCACACTGGAATTCCAAAGAGATTAGTAGGGAGAAGCACCTTTAAAACTGAGAATGAAATCTATATAATAAACTCACCTGAACTTTTAAAACTAACCCAGTTGTCTGTGTCAGTCCACAGGCAGTGGAGAAAAGCAGGTAGTTCTGTCCTAACACAGGAGGCCTGAGACACTGCAGGGAGCTCACATTTGCTCTTATCTGACTATGAGGACCTTTAGCACCCAGGTTTGACTTGCTGGACTTGAGAGACCTCTGAAGTCAGTTCAGGTGAGTAGCACTTTGCATCTGTGCAGTCACCCAGAGTGAGTACCTGCACTACCTAATTTTTAGCATGTCCATTTGAAGATGTTGGTGCTTTTAAAAACATGATCCATTAGGTTTGCTGAAATACCTTCTGGCCATGCCATTGACTCCTTTGGAAGCTGATGTTCCTGCATTAGGTTTAGCATTTGTAATTAAATGGTATCAATCTACTCCATCGTTCAGGAACTGTAGCAACCAGAAAATCTCACTCTAAATCTGCCTCTAAATCTATCTTGCCTTCCATCAACAGAGGGAGAGGGCCAGTCAGGGCCAAAAGGGTATTTTCTCCAGTTCTGCATGTTGCTCACACAGTCAAATATATCACTTCCCAGAGCATTTCAGCATGAAATGCTGAACAGAGAGCTGCTTTGCCAGGCAGGACGTAGAATTTGGCAGCAGGACACTAGCTAAAAACACATTTCAACTGATGCCCTCACTGAAACTGCAATATTTACACGTTCGTTTTCCCCTGGGCAACTACTGCTCTGCTAGAAACATTCATCACAGCATGGTGCACACAGTGTGGCCCTAAACTGATAGGAACAGGCCACAGGGGAAAACAGAACCTTCTCAGGCCCGTGACCATGCACTTTTTTGAAAATAATTGCTGCAGTGTTAGCTGTGGCCTGATGACATTTCTTCAGTTTCCTGATTCTTCTCCTTGATGGAAATTTGAGTGGAAACAGCAACATTCACATTCTCTAGGGAGCAAATTTTCAAACCCCAGATGCTGTGGTAAAATCACACAACTGCTTGGTCTCTCAGTGAAGGTAACAAGCTGAATGAGAAGTCACCCCATGCTGTGTCCCAAGCTCACACATGCAGTGTAATAAGGGGACTGCTCTTCTCAGCATCTTGCAGCTGTGAGACTAAAGCTAATGGAGTGTCCTCTGTACTGGCTACTAAGGAGTAACAGTAAAAATGGGGAGATTGCTGAATGTTTTGTAAAGGTTGAAGAAGAAATCTTGACAAGTACATTAACGGGGCTAAGATGCAAGCGTTAAGAAGCTCAGGGATTGTGGCTGTCTCCTGACACTTCGATAATAAGGATTTTTTATTGCAACATAATAATAAGTTGTCACTGTAATTGTAGGAATTATTTCAGCCAAGCAAAGTAAGACAGCTCAGAACAAACTAACATCTCATTTAGCTCCTTCTGTAGCACACAGATTCAGCTGCAGAAGTCTGAGCCATTTAAGATGGCCCTGAACTGCAAGAAGCCCATGGAAAGGTTAGAAGAGTCATGTTAAGCTTCTATTCTATAAGCTGGGGGTCACTGAGGACTGCTCAGATTGCTGTTCAAAGGCCATGCCTGCTCATAGGCAAAGCTGCAAGCCATCAGGACAATCATTTTGGTGCCTCCCTTTGCATCAGAGCAAAGCAATTATACTGTGAAACATCCATCAGACCACCCCCTTAACAGTATCACAATAAAAGATTGCAGGAAAACCATGGTCTGCCCACCATCAATGAACTACTGATACTTATTGTTCTGAACTGGGGAATTTTTAGGTGACCTTGAACCCTTTCATTTCCCATCACAGCATCCATCCAGAATTAGTGAATTTGTGCATTTTCTCATCAATCCATGAGATCAAAAATGGTAACTCCTATTACAGGCATCACTGTTTTCACTCACCAAGTGCCAACACCATCAGTGCTGCTGGGACACCAAAAGCCAGTGCATAACAATCCTCTCCAAAACATTTCACATCCCCTGAAAAAGAAGTCAGAAATAAAAGCAGCTCATTACATCTAGACTTATGTTACTGGTGCTTTTGATTTGATTCCCTAAATCAGTTACTTCCCCTGGTTTTAAATCTTCTTTGCTGCTGCTTGACACTGTGAATTGAATCTCCTTGAAACAGTTGTCCTCCCTTGATGAAGACAATTTGGAAGCAGGGTTAGTGTCTGCCAGCAAAAGCAGCTGATAATGGGATATTGATGCAAATGGTAGAAGGGAGGGGGCAGACAAATAGGTATAAAGAAGTACTAGGAACCGTAATTGGGGAAAAAAGTACAACATTTAAAATAACCTGAAGCCATTCTCTATTTGACTAGATCTAAATAACCAGTACTGTGCTGCATCAGTCTTGAGTGAAAAACCTGAATCTGATTTCATAGCGACCTACAGTGGACAAAGTGGAAGCCAATGCCTGCACTGTGTAAGTGGGAGCCCAGGATAAGCCTTAGAACTCCAGTCCCCTTTCTCACCACCAGCAATCTCACTACAGGCAGCCTGCTCCAAATGTCAGGTCTTACAGCAGCCCATTAGGAAACCAGGTGTGTTACAGCATGGATTCAATCAGTCTGAGCTCTGGGTCACTGAAACCTTGTGCCTTTGAACCAGGTCAGTTCTTGCACCATGCTCCAGCTGCAAATAGCAAACAGCAGTGGGCTCTGTGTTTGAATGCCAGGGGCTAGACATTACTGCATTCTTAACATGGATAATGAAAAAATGGCTAAAGTAAGCCAACAGAATTAACAGGAGACCAATCCATGAAGCCCTCAGCTGCTCCTGTTTGCTGGAGCTGGAAAGTCACAGCTGCACAGCTGTGTGCATGCATAGCATTTATTCATTTATTTTCAACAAATTAGCTAAAATTCAATAACACTGAAAGCATGAGCTCTCTGGGCACACTGAACTTTTAACATGCTAAATGAGTTGGACTTCTCTAACAAAAAGTATCTATTTTATATTTACCAAACATCTACAAACTGCATTTCCTGCTCTTCCAAGAAAAGATTTCACACTTAACAAAAATACTACTCTTTCCCCATCCTCTACAGTTCCATGTTGCAACTAGTTGACACTGGCACGTTTTGATGCTTCAAGGGACTGGATTTTCATCTGCCCATTGACTACTTTAAGCAAAAGCCCTCCCCAACTGAATGCTGACCTAGAGACACCAGAGAATTAACGAGTAAAAGATACGGCATTTGTCCTTGCCCCTGTGCAAGGTGTAAACATGAGACAAGAGCCTGTTAAAATGACACTCCAAACAAACAGAACTTTCTGGAAGCCATGAAGTGGAGTGAAAAAAAATGGCAATGAAATGTGAAGACTACCTTGTCCCTGTCCCCATCACCTATGGCCCGCTGCTCTGCCTCTGTGCCTGCATTTAGAGTGTGCCAATCCCTTTGGCTTCGAAGCGCTGCGATACAATGGACTAAGTGCAGCAAGGCTCGGGGACTCAAAAGGGTTTTGCAAGCAGGCTGGAATATAAAGTAGGCCTTAAATGGGGCATAGTGCTTTGTCTTCAAGGCTAGTTGCTCAGGGCAGCAATCTTGCAAGCAGACCCACGCAGACAAGCCTGAGCGCCAGGACAGAGCCCTCCAGAAGTCAGCAGCACCCCGTGGGAGGGAGAAGGAAGGACTCTAAAACCAGCCCTCCTGTTTTTCAGCCCTGATACTGCACAGGACAGCAGAGCTCATTTCCCATCCATAGTTTACCTGAAGGCAAGTCCTTCACTGGCAGTGGGGATTAGATGAACATATAGGTCTTTCCATCTTTCATGTTTTAATTCTGTAGTTCAGGCTGGCTTTGAAATACAACCAGGAATAAAATTTCTGTGAGTTGTCTGCCTGTATTATAAATGTGTTGTGCTGTTACAGCAGGATTAACAAGGTGTAAATGCAATACACTGACCACTCCGCAGATAATATAATTTCTGCCATTCTGTTGTCATAAGAGTCTAACTATGCACAGCAGAGTAGTTAGATGGCAGCTAATTTATTGTTTTATTCCAAATCCACACTGACCTCTTAATACAGGAGTTACAAACGTGGAGATCAAACTTCCAGCATTAATGGATAAATAGAAGATGGAAAAAAACTTGCTTCTCTCCGAGGTCTAAAACAAGAGAAGACAATGTCAATGTCACGGCTAATGCACAGCATTGGGCTTGCAAATTGAACACTATCAATTCTCTTGTTAGGAAGGCTGGGTAAATATTGACACAAGGTGCATAAAATGTTAAGCAAACAAGCTTCTCTTCAGGTGATGGTAAATGCTCCCACAAATCAGCTCACGTTACTTGAGAAGTGCTTTGGGGCTTTTTGGCATTTCAGAGGAAAAGCTGCTGCTTTGAGAGTGTTGTGAGAGTGGAAGGAGGGGAAAGCATTTACTTATTCAGAACAAGTAGCATGATTCAGATCCTTTGTCACCTAATTCAATCCAATTTGGCATGGTTTGACAAGCTCATAATTTCCTTCTGTGTCTGAGTTCCTTTTTTCCCCTCCTCTCCTGTGTAGAAATAGAAAAGGAAACCTGTGTATTTTAGGGAACTGGTAATCACAGCATAGATGAAAGAGTGCCAACAATTGAGAAGTATCCAGCAAAGAGGAGACCACCAAGGTGAGGACAATAATAGGGTAAATAAAATCTAGGGGAGCAAATTCAAGAGCCTGATGAACTCCAAGAGAAGGAGTTCTGAATTTAACCTAAGCTGTAACATATTGTAGTTTATAGAGTCAAAGCATTCCTGCTGATCTTTCTTCCCACATAATTCATAATTTGGAAGGAATCAAGAATTTGATGCAGAGTTTGGTCCTTGTGAAGGAGCAATGTGTGCGTGCAGTCTCTTCTTGTTTGTGGGAGGACACGCACAGGCACAGGTGTGCTGTACACAGTGTTAACCTGCTCTCTGTGCCTGGCTGGGCCAGCAAACAAAAGCAGGCTACCTGAGCCACCCCATGCTCATGTGTGTCAGCAGATCTGGGACACCTGAGTTGATAAGGTAGTGGGGAAAATTGCATCAGACATGGCATGGTGCCTGGCAGAGAGCTTCTTAGGGCACCTTGAGCCTCATCTCTATGACCTGAGCATCATTTGAATGCAAAGCTTTAACTTAGCTGAGTATTAGAAAACTCCTCAGGGACTGTTGTTCTGTCTCCTTTCCTTCTAATGTCCTGCTTCTGTCTGCTCCCTGAGACAACAATATTCACAAGGCTAGGAAACTGAGAAAACGTGAAGAATTGCAGGCAGCTAAAAGAGGACAGCTGTAAAGTAATGAATCCTGAGCTCCAAAAATGTAACAAAACTTCCTGTAACTGATGGTGCAGCCAACAGGAAATATTGCTGCTTCATATGGCAAGGAAAAAAAAGCCTCTCATCACAGGGGATTACTGCAGGGAAGAGGGGGAGGTGGGAGAGTGTGGGAGGGCTTCTCTTTTCATCTCCTTGTAAAGTGGGTAATGAGAGCCCCATCATCTTCCACTGCCACGCTAAAGAATCTGGGGGTCTGCTGGGAAGTAAGGATGTCTGCTTACTTGGATTAAGAGCTTTCTGCCTTGACCCAGCACAGTTAGGAAGACTCCATCAACTTGAGCTTTCGGCTTTTGCACAATTTTATTTCCTAGAGTGTTCAAGGCTGATCCATACATTCCTTATAAATTATTTATTCTGGACTAAAGGATTTGAAAGCCTTATAAAAATCATCTCAATGGCACATTCTCATGATTAATAGAGAACATAAGTGGGCCTTACTATCTGTTATATTCCATTCCTTGCTGGTGGTTTTGATAACCTGGAATGTTCTTCTGCTAAACTGTAAAATTATATTTTCTTTTTCATTCTACCTTCATGACTAGTTATTTATCATCATAGAGAAAACTAGAGAAATGATTAGCCTCAGCAATCTTCCCCATTCCTGGATAGCACTCCCATGACTTGTTGAGCCCTCTCAGTCCTGTCCTCTTCTAGCCAAATTGTCATGTCTCAAACCCTTCATATCTGAGCAAATCAGAATTTCTGAGAGCTGTGATAAACTCAAGCATGCAGCTCTTGACTTGGTAAAATCTAGAGCAACATTTACCAAAAAGAATGTGGTGGTAAGAGAAGAGGATATGATGCATAAAGAATTTGGACTATCTTATTTCACACATTTTCAGTTTTTAGTGATGGAAAGAAAAATGATCAGAGAAAAGCTGAAATAACTACAAAAATAATGACCCCCAGCAACTTGGAAATTATACTGATTGGAATAAAGAATTGCCTCCCTATTGTCTTAATCTTCACAGCAGACATACATTAACAACATGATTTGGATTAGTTAATTTGAGAAAAGGTACTGTACATGATAATCCTGATATCCTTGGCAACCAGAAAATAAGGAAACAAAGGAAAGCTATTTAGCACCTTAAACACCATACTGCACTGTTTGAAATCAGCTTTGGTCCTTAATTAATATGCACAGCAGCTTCACATTCATAGAATATATCATAAATATAATTTTGTTCAAGCAATTTTAACTTGGACTTCTAATGCCATACTCAAAGGCATTTGGAAATCTCCTGCAGATAAATCTGTTTTCCCTATCTGACCTCTCTCCAAATCAGTCCCCTTCACTGTCTGTAGTAGTACCATTCTCAAAGTGGCAGATCCAAGACTATTATGCTCCTAAAGTACTTAGGAGAGGATTGAATTTATGTTCTGCATTTATCTCAAAACATAAACTTGTCTCTAGGAATAGCAGGGGCAATTTACTTATCTATACACAGAACTACCTCATCCCAAGTTTTCAGACAAAACAACCAAGCCTGTACACTTAAGGACTCAGATGAAGTTTATTGGTATCCTGAAAATTAAGGGAGAATCAAATGCTTCATTTGATAGGGAATTTTCAAAACTTATTTCAACATACCTGGAGTGGAAGAAAATAAAACATAATTCCCCTCAAACACTACTCCAGAGGAAAGAAATATTCTGGTTGGCCTCGAACCTTTCATTCCTTACAAAATCAAAACTTCTCATTTCAATTCTGATGACTTAAACTTCCTATCACATAGCACAAAACATTTGTTTCTTCTGAAAGGCCAAGTAATTTTGAAATGGTAGAATAGAATACTTTCTATTTTGAAAAGAATGTTTGAAAAAGAACGGATAGAGCAGAACACACTGTTCTTATCAGAATGCTTTTTACAGTTTTCTTTCTCTAAATTAGTTTTTCTTGAAGGTAGCACACAGGTGAATGTTTGAGCTTTTGCAGTGGATTAATTTGTTGGAGAGATGTAGTCTGAATGCTGGAGAATGGGTACAGGTCCACACAACCATTGGCAGTTCAGGTTTTCTCTCTGTAACGCAGCTGCAGTTGTAAATTTGGAATAATAATATGTATGTGCCTGAGAGAGGTGCTGAGATTCATTAGCTGAAGTCTATAAAACACTCTGAAGATAAGTGCTACATATTATCATACTGTAATTAGGTGGTAATTGAAAGATGCTGGATAAACACTATTAATCATTAATATTCATAGAAGTAGCACTTGTGTAAATGCTGCTGTTGGACCTCTTAGAATTCTTTTGGGACAACTACTGGTGAGCAAGCCAGGATGCCCATGCACTGGGATGCATGCAGCTATCCAGAGCACATGTGCTGTGCTTCCAACCTGCTTTTGGTCACAGCTGTGCCAGCTGGGGAGGCTGATGACCACCAGAGCACTGTTGATCCCTCTTCTGCAGCATCCCCTAAAGCACCAGGTGCAACTGGCAGCATGTGAACGTGCCAGCAGGAGGAGCTGCTTTGGATGAGTGACCACAGAACATCCCATGTTTTCTTACTTCTCAGTAATTGTAAGCTTCTTCACTTCAGCATCACTCAGTTCACATACAGAAAGCACAACTCTTCCCAAAACTTTAAATTGAGTCTATATTATTTCATTACATGTTGACTTCATACTGGGGCATCACAAAAAACCAGGAGAAAACTGCCCTACTGGGCTCCTTGTCCAAGGGGCCAACTCTTATCCAGCTTTACCACTGCTTTTCCTGACACACTATTAGTCTAATGTCCTTCTTTAATGCCCCTATTGATGGCAATTTCCATCTCCCAAAGGCCTTAATATTTTCCAGTATTTCTCTAGATCTCTTTCTGGAAAAAATTTTCACACTGTCAGTCCTAAATAATCCTCTTTGAGTTTAAGCCTACTCACCACAGACCCCAATACTTATTTTCTTTTTTGTAGTAGTGGCCTTCTACATATTTGAGGACTTAAGCCATGCACACAATTGCTGATTTGAATACTTGTCATTAAAAAAATAGAAATTTTTATTTGTGTGTTAGGTCAACATAAATCTATTTAACTTGAAGTCAATTGCATTTTATCTGAGGATTAGCACTTCCTGACCTGCTTTGCTTCCTTAAGCACCACCTCATCCCTGGTTGAGCCCCTGTGCTGAATAATGGGAGTTTAAGATTAGTGCAGATGAGGGGCTAAGCACTCATGATAGAGAATGAGGACACAAAGCAGCACCTGGACTACAATTTGCAGGATATACAGCACAAACACTGGCTAAGCAGAAACATTTTCTCAACTCACTCAGAACTTTCCATTCTCAAATGTCCAGAAAACATTCTGGCATTACTTGCAGAAGACTTGAATTTCCTTCATTTCTTTCTGAACAACATCTGAGACACAGACTATGATTGATTTGAGGAAAAAATCCCACAGAAGCATATCCTGGTGATACAGCCTTTTCTTTCATTTGCTGTATTCCACTGCCGTGCATTATAATCATCCCTGTTAAGCTGATCCCTGATATATGCAGTTCCCTGATATGCAAGCCAGGATTTTTCAACTACTCAATGTCCAATTAACATTTAGATGACTTTATGCAATTATGACCTATCCTTTCCAGTATCCATCCTGTTCTGCTGTCATTTTGCCTTCCTGAAGCATCTAGAGTCTCTCAAGTCTTATGAAAACCATCCTACCTCATGACTTACTATGTCTTTTCCTGAAAACTGGCCCTTATTCTAGCACAACAGGTAAGTAGACACTGCAGATTTTAGGAAAGAAAGAAGTCTTACATGTTCCTCTTCAAACTGGTCCCCACCAAATGCAGAGACACAGGGCTTGATCCCTCCTGTTCCAAGGGCGATCAAAAACAGACCAACCATAGACAGGACCCTTCATGCAAGAACAAAAATATCACCATTGCAAAACCTTTCCAGAGCTTATGAGAGCATTTTAGTGTCACTCAACTATGATTCCTCTGATAACATTGCCTTTTGCACACAGGTAATGATGATGAGCCAGATAAACAAACAAATTAAATATTCAAAAAAATGGAAAAACTAACTAATTATCCTAATTATCTAATATTCCGTACCAGTCAACTAACCAAATTGGTTTTGTCAGTTTCTTGTTGTTCTGAGGTCCAATGGACATATAGGAGATCAAAGATCTATGGAATTACTTTTACTCATGTGACAACAAAAGCTGTCAGAGATCAATTGAGAAAAAGAAAGAAAAGAAAAAGGGAAGCACTTTTTCAGCCTTGTAGCCTGGGTAAGAGCAGACAAACTGATCGAATTAGGCTCATTCTTGTGTGCTTTCTACTTCCCAGTGGTTTTCAAAATACCATTGTTGGCCTGACAGATTATGTCTCTAGGGAACAAGAGTATCAGGACTGGCTGGGTCTAGGACAAAAGAAAACTGTTCTGTAAACAACATGTGCTCCTGCCTGCGTGTGCATTTTTTTTGAGCCACGACCACACAGAAAAATCCAGATTGGTGGTTTCAGAATCACTACTCTAATAAGCCTATAAGTTCAGAATCTAGAGGGTTGTATCCTCTACCCTTCCCTTGACCCTTCCCTTGTCATCAGAAAATGTATTTCAGTTGTGTGTTCCCAAGCACATGGGGGAACCGTGCTGAGCTGGGCAGCTGTGCTGATAAAATGAGGGAGAAAGGAGCCTGGTGCAGGCAGTTGGATGGAGGAGACCAAGCCAGTAGCATGGTATAGCAGAGAGGGATAATCCCCAGTGCTTGTGTCAAAGGGGTTAGAATCTGTGTGGTGATTTCCAACTTCATCTGGCATGTTCCACCCTTCTGCTCTTACTCAGACATTCCGAATCCTTCCCTGATAAAAGTAATCCATGCACAGCCCCTAAAATGCTGGCCTGATGGAGATGAAAAAAATAACAGGCTTGGGTTAACTAACTACCATCACAACCTGCTACAGCACTGTGGCTTCAAGGGCTACTTACACATGAACTGCCTGGTTGCCCAGGGATGGAATGGCACCGACTGACTTTATCAGATGGCCAACAACATACACAATGGAGAGGTAGATGATCGTCCTGTGAGGAAAGCAAACAGCAGTGACTGAAGGTGCTGGGTGATGTACAGTCTGAAAACAGAGTGTGCCCATGTGCCCTGATATGGCAGCTCTACTTGACAGACACACAAGGAACTGGTTTGTTCTACCAGTGCTACAGCGGGCAGCTGCAATTCCTTCGTGTCAACACTGAGGGCACTAGAAGGAATATGCAAATGGATTCAGATAAGGAAGGATAGCCCCTGCTTTATTTATAGACATTACTGAGCAGAAAAAATGAAAAGTCTTCCATTCATGCATGGAAGACTGCAAAGAGAAGAGCACTGTTCATGTCCAACTTACTTTCCAGATTACTAATAACTGGCATTTTGTAGGATGGGCATAAGTGAATCCCTTGACTGGAAGGGATGTCTAGACACTGTTACCCACATTCAATCCACCTAACCCACAAACCTGAATTAGGAGTGTGGTTTCCTCATTGTAAGTCTGTCTTGGTTCCCAAGTATCTCTGAAAGACTGAGCTCATCTATCTGTCTCCCATGTGTTGGTGAGGGAGAAGAAGAAATATGAGCAGGATAATCAAACTCTTGAGTGTATTCTATTCCTTCACCACCTTCTAGATTAAGAGAAATCTATGTATTCATGTGCTGAAGACACATACAGAGGGAATCAAAGGACTTTTAAGGACAGAAACACTAGAAGAAGTCCTATGAGCTTTGAGCATGGAAGTGGTCCCTGATGCATTCAAACCCTGGTGCATTCAAACCCTGGTTGCAACAGTTAATTTAAAACCACATCAGATCATTCTTAAAAGCCCCTCTAATCTGTTATATTGGCCAAGGTCCAGCAAAAGCCACTTCCCATTAAATTATAGGGATTACTCCAAGGAAAGTCTCTTGTCTAACATACAAGCATCTGTTCTTACATCATGCTGCAAGATAGACATCCTCAAATACCAATGAACGTTGCTAGGTGATCTTAAATGACGAATTTAATAAAGTCCCACTGTTATTTTTTTTCATTCTAAGGGACAAGAAAATTCTAAAACTGAGCACAGAGAAAAAAAAATACCGATAGCTACTTAAGAACTTGCTTCAGGATAGGCATATGGCAACTGTTTATTTCCTCTTGAGACTCTTTTGCCAGATAGGCTTAGTCCTAGAGAGAACAGTTCAGCTGTACTTCACCACCCTGACAGCCAAGAGTTCTCAGACAATGAAAAAACAGTGCCAAGCAAAGGAAGTCCTGTATCCAGCTGGTCATCACCACTCTGGGATAGATGTTGGCTACACAACTTATCATCAGAAGGGAAGACTGCCTAAGGACTCTTACTCAGGAAGAGCTTATCTGGTTATGTGCTGATGGAGATGATTTGAGAGAACACAGGTTTCTTGGGCATAAAAGTGGGTGTGCTGACACATTACCTATGCTGTGAGAAGTGTAAGTACATTACAGTTAGTGACATTTAATCTGAATCTGTAAGATCTACATGATGACATTGCTTCCTCACTATCTTTGAATCCTTCTCAGAAGTAGACCTTAGCAAACTGGGGGTTAGTTGCCCTACCTGAAGTCAGGTAGGGAAAGACAGTGGAGGAAAAGGTTTATTGTAACATTTAGTTTGTCCCAACTTTGTTGCCTATTGGTCTTTGGGTGTTAGAGAAGCACAGAACAGCATGAGCAAACAGGTGAGCTCTGTTAACAGAGAGGAGCTGCCCTTCACAAGTGTGTCTTTGCTGCACTCTAAGCTAACTCAAAACTGGGAGCACACACAGCACTGTCCTTGCACAGGCTGCATGGCATGGATGCATGCTGGCTGAATTAGAGAGATGTCTTCACTTACTTGTACTTCCCCAGCCACGAGTCTGCCATGATGGCTCCGATGACAGGCGTGAAATAACACAAGGCAGAAAAGGCATGGTACACAGCAGTGGAGAGATTCTCATCCCAGTGGAAGAAGCTTAAGAAATACAGTGTCAGGACAGCTAAAAGGAAGCAAAAAGTCATATCAGATAATTAATGTGTATATCTGCAGGTAAACAGCATCATGGTGGCAAGAAAACTACTGATTGGTCTGGCAACTGAGAAGTGCTGTGGAAAGATTTGTGCTTCCAGACCTGTTCCTCATAATCTCGGACACAGGAGAAGCTACATTAAGATATATGAGTATCTGACATCCTTTGCTCATAAACATTTATGTTTAGCTGAAAAATGTATTTTCTAGCTTATCTTACCCTAACCTGTAGTTCTGTTTATGCACATTTTCCATTTGCAGATTAGGTGCCTGTATGATTCAATTCCCAAACACACTGATTGCACATCAACTATGAAAGATATCACATAGTAGAAAACCAGGTTTGATATAGAGAATTGTATAATAATTTAGACTGGAAGGTACATTTGGAGCCCTCTAGTCCCAACTTCTCATCTTAGATATAGCAACAATGTTAGGGTACACTGTTCTTATATGCATTCTAAAATGTCAATTAACTTTGAAATACTAAACACAGCATAGCTCAGAAACACCAATCCAGTTTGTGTAAAGACTTCAGGATGGGAAGTCACTCCCCAGACACAGGGCACCTACCTCGCATGCCATAGTAGGAGAAGCGCTCACAGAACTCGTTCACCACTATGAAGGCAATGCTCAGGGGGTAGTTGGAGCCACAGAGTTTCTGTGGGAGACAAGCAAGAACATATCAGCTGTCAAAGCCTTCACCCCAGCAACACATTCCCACAGTGTCTGGATGGTGGAGAGGAGTCCAGTCCAAAAAGCAAGTGCTCACAGCTGATTGACTGGCCTGTGAGCTGGACTCAGAGGAGAGAGTGGACCTCACACTACTCTTGCTTTGATTAAGGTTCCCCAGTGAAATCAGCCTGGACATGGGCCCAGTAAGGACTGTCATGAGGATTCAGCAGCCCACCATGCTTGTAGCTCCAGGAACTCCACTGGAAAGATGCTACCAACTCTCGACTGCCATGCTAAAAAGTCACTGAGACCAAAAAAACCCCAGGGATGGGACTGTCAAACCTAAGTGTGGCCACTCTTTCTCTGAGCCTGACTTTACTCCAGCTAACATCAGCACTTCCCAAGTGAAATACAAAGCATTAAACAGATGAGTCTTGGCACGACCTTGTGTGGGCCTCTGTCCCTCTTGTTACCCCACAGTGGTCTGAGCTAAGCAGCTTTCAGCTTCCAGCTGCTTAGTGGCTCCACTGCCTCACAACAGGAAAGCAGGTTTCCACAGCACTGCCCAGCCTCTGCCAATTAGTGGGAGAGAGGGGCTGGCCATGGATTTGGTGAGGAATTTGGGGGAGTGTGATATGAACAGATGCAACTATACTTATAGATTTAAACAGCCACAGTATGGGCCAGTGAAGTGAGATGAACCCTTCACGTGGATTTCTGTGCCTCATCTCTGTGTCAGAAATAATGAATTCTTGTATTTCTTTCCAGAGTCCCAAATGCAAATACAGTACCAAAATAGATGTGTTTATTCAGGTTTATTTCACCACCAAGGGACCTAAGCTTATTTGGATTCCCAAAGCAATGGCATCAAATTTAGCAGAGTCCAGCTTAATGAAGCTGTCTTCCTCAACATTATGAAAGAGCAACAAAACAGACTGATTGTAAAAAATCAAAATTCCACAACTCCCACCTCCCCCCTACTTTCCATTAATTAATCCTCCAAAGACAAATATTTTTTTATATATGTATATATTTTTCTCACTAAATATGGGCTGCCTTTTTATAAGAAACTCTTTACCTTTTTGCTTTACTAGAGTAAATACACAATTATTCATTTAATCTATGATTTACTCTGAAACCATTGTGTTCAGCAATATGGCTTGTAAGAAAGAGTGGGCTCCCTTGGAAACTACACTGTGGCCTCCTGCTTTTATACTAGCCTAAAAATGGTGGCATATATAAGCTGTAGATGCACAAACACACAACCATATGCACACACAGAATATTTTTCTCCAACAAGTTTTTCATAATAAAAGAAGAAAATCCATAAGAGGCAGGTTATATTTCTTGTGGGTGCTGGGAGGCATTTTATGAAATTGGAAGTAAAATTGTTCAACAGGGATTTTTTTTTTCTTCCTCTCCTTCCCAGACCTCATTATACATACTCTTAGCATTTCATAACATTTGATGGAGGTGCAGAGAGTGACTGTCCAAACCAGGTGGACAAGTGGCAGGAGCGCTGCTGCCTGAACTCGACCCTCCATACCCAGTGCACAAGTCCCAGTGGATCTATCTGCACCCGTTGAAGGTGCAGTGACTCATTTCAGCCACTCCTGCTCTGGAATGGCACCTCCTACAGACGAGCAGGAAGCAAGGAGGGAAAGGAGAGCAGGGAGCAGTGACTTCCCAGCTAAACCTTCCCAAGTGCCTGAGCCACGACCCTGAGTACATGCTTACAAACAGAGCAACAACTTACAAGCAGGGGTACTTCCATCTGGCTTGTGTGTCATGAGATGGCATCAGCACATGCAGAAACCCTCATGTATTCTCTCCACTGTGTCACTGACCTGCCTGTGGCCTGCCTGGACATCCAAAAGTGGGAAGCTTTCATCCATGGGGAGAGCCAGATGCCGTTTGCTCGCTTTCGCGGAGGCGGACCGCGCTCAGCAGAGAGCCCCAGCAAAAGCAAAGAGGTTAAGCCTGGATTCATGAACACAGATAGTCTGCAGTGCCACTGCAAGCCTGGGATCTGTGGGATTATGGATCTCTTAAAGATACTGTGGAAGTTGATAGACTGTGTCTTTGGAAAAAAGAAACTTCATTTAAAGTACCCACTGCAGGAGACGTTTGTTTTCAGTTCTCCTTCTTGCTGACTAATGGCAAAACAGGATAAAGATTAATATTTCCCAGGAGCTCTGGATATCCAATAGTTAATGTCTGCACAGTAATTAAAATTGAGTTAAATAGTTGGCTTGCTAATGACATGACTGTGAGTTTTAAGACTAAGCATTACGTAGTCAAAGCAGCTGCACTATAAGCCAAATTCTTCCTGAATCCTATGCAGTGAACAGTTTTTAAGGGTCAAGCACTAAACAAGAACTAGCCAGCACAAAAAAAAAAAAAAAAAACAAAAAAAACTGTACAAATATCAAAGCTGCAAGGCAGCAACACATGCACCTGAATCAGGCTTTAAATCAGAGCCAAAGATAAAAACCCAAAGCTCTGGCACAGCTGGGTTCAGTAACACTCACCAGTGGCCTGTCCTCAATCCCTGTCCCTCCCTTCTGCTTTTCAGCATCTGGGGACCTTTTCTTGGTGGGTTTCATCAAACTAAACAGAGTTCAGCTCTCTCCCTCCTATGCACAACAGCCCCATCCACTTCAGAAATATAAGTTCTTTCCCATGAGGAAAGTAGCATTCAGGAAAAAGGCAATAAAAACCCTCACCCTTCTCCCCAAACATTCAGACAGTTTGTGCAGTTTGTGTTTTCCCTTTAAGCTGCACTTTCTTAACTTAATCAGGTTAGTGGAGGGATTTTTGCCTTGAGTTTTTAAGGCTTATTTCAACCCTCTGCAAGAAAGGGTGCTTGTCTCTAGCCAGAGCACAACAGAGGAGAGAACAGAGAGATCTTGCAATGTTTAAAACAAGCTGAGCAGAAAGCAAAGCAAAGGAAACCAGCAGTAACACTTACCGGGGATTTTTTCTGAAGAGGGAAATCTCCTTTGGGGGGATCATCTCCTGCAGAAATAAAAGTGAACAAAGTTTCCTTGGATTCGTTTCTCTGAAAAGCGTTCATCTCCCCTCTCGCCTTGTCTCCCACCATGCTATGTGGCTGTGGTGAGTTGACTGGGAAGATTTCCAACCTCAGGCACGAAGTTTGATTCAGTTTGAGTTAACCCTAATTGAGCACATTTGTGCAGCCAGGGCAGTAAGGGGAGGGTGATGCTACCAGGAAAGACAACTCCAGAGTTCAAGAAGAGTCAGGGAAAACAGTCTAAATCAGTCACAGGTTGGGGCTGCCAGCACTTTGTGGTACACCCCTCCCTGTTGTTTGGCATGTCCCCAGCTATTGTACATGCACCAGCCCAGCACGGTGCTGGATGCTGCACAGATGTGAGCTGAATGAAAATCCAGGTCCCAGATACACCTACAGCCTGCAGATTTAGGAGCAGAGCGTGCATCTCCCTCCCAGTGTGGTAATGACAGGTTTACTCTGCAGGGATCTCATTTCACTGGAAAGCCACACATTCCAAGACATAACTATTAAAATGTTCACCACACCAAACCCTTGGACACTGGATGTTACAGATGCCTGCACTGTGTTAAATCATTTCTTTGGTACTGCAGGAGTGAAGTGACCCAGGGTTCATTCCCACACCAATTCCCTAGAATGACCTTGCTTTTTCTCATGGCACAATTTAATCAAGGGGGCACAGCCAGCACCCAGAAACAGCCCCAACACCTCTCTATTTTCTATTATCCAGAAGACCACTTTGGGGCTCCATATGTGAAAAATGCAGCTTATCTGTGCTGGGAGTCCCTGGATTCCCCCTGCAGCTACATGGGCTCAGCTCCCTGCAGGTATATTGTTGTCCCTCTTTCCATGCCCTTCCCATGGCAATAGTGGAGCTCTTCATTAGTATTCTTCCAGTGCCAGTTCCAATTGCAGAGCAAAACTCACAACCTTCCCATAAACTATCCTCAATGCTTGTGGCTCTGCTGTACCCTCAGCGCAGTGCAGAGGTGTTTTCTTCCTCTTACACTTGGCTTCTTTAAGAGGCAAATGTTCAAAGAATTTTCCCAAATATTTCTCCCTCCTCTTATCAGCAATGCACAGACCACAACCAGAATCCACAGCTGGTACAAGGAGTCTGCATAAACTCATCCTTAGTGCAAGTACTGAGCAGCTGATAGTGCTTGGTTATCACAAGAACCAGCTAACAAACCAGAAAAGAGGCCTTGGCCACACCACAAATCCTTAATCTGGCTTCAGTTATTGCTAACAAGACATGAAGAACACTTACACAAGGGAATCAGATGTGATGGACTGCACAGAGGAAATACACTTATTATCCACATTCAATCAGGTGCTGTGGCACTGTTCCTCTGAAAATCCCCAGAGATTCCATTTCACTCCTGCTAATTGGGCAGCTAAACATGGGGTCAGCTGGGCAGCTGACTTGAAGGCCAAACTTCAGATGGTGCCAGAAAGTTCTACCCCTTCTTTGCTCTTTTCTTCTTCTACAGAAATGGCAAAACAATATTTGTGTACGTCCTCTGTCCTGCCACAAACCAGCTCCTTGTTTTCAGCCCTCCCAGTGAACTGCACACACTCACAGCCTTGCTTCTACCTGGGTGCAGCCCCCAGGGAGCTCAGGTTTATTGAGCCCTTTTCATGGGTATGATTGCTCAAAAGCAGACCCAGTACTGGGGGCAGAACAGGTTTTGTTCACATGGGTCCTGTCCCTACACACCAGGCTGGCAAGTACTCAAGACTCCAAGTCTGACCTCAGGCTAGAGGCAGCAGAAATATTTCTGAGCCCTCTGCTGGCATCTCATGCCCCAGGTATTTCTACACAGCTCCCAGCAGAAACCTGCTGTATTCTGCCATACACAGGCAGGCAGAGCAAACACAGCAGTAGAGTTATTAAAGGAATAATACAAAAGGAAGACAGGAAAGGTTTCACCATCCCTTGCACAGCACTCCCACGCTGCTGCAGTGGGATGCCTTAATGTCTTCAGCCTCCTGCAGCTGTATTTCCTCTGTGTGTACACAGCCCCATGTATCACATAAGCTAAATGACTTTTTTTTTTTTTTAATACTAGCATGAAAATTCCTATCAGTCAGTAGGATTAACATACTACTTGTCTAATACACTGCAGAGCTGTTTAGGCCATTAGCTGCCAGAAGGTCTTCTCAGATAGAAAAGGAAGAAAAGGAATTCAAATGTCTGGCAATAAACGTTAACTTGGAGCAAAAAGCAAAAATAAGTTTAGGAGAATAAATTTGCAAGCATCTCAGATACAAGTACAGACTAATACTTGATAGGAGACCTGTGCAACTGGACTGAAAATCAGGAAGGAATTGCACCACAAATGGAAATAAGGTGGCATTTCTGAAGACAAGTATAGACAAACAGATCAAATAGGGAGCAGTAGAGGTGTGCCTGCAAAGCTAAGACACAAAATGAACTGCAGCTAGCAAGGGGACATGAAAGGCAATAAGAAAAGGTGTTAGAAATGCTGTCAATATTAGAGAAAGGAAGGAAAATGAAAAGCTGTTATTTAAACCAGAAAACAAGCAAACAAAAGCTCATCCAAAGAAGCCAGGAAACTTGTGTCTTTTTGTTATTTTCACTAAAAAAAATAAATTGCAACAAGGTATGCAACACCTTTGAAATGAACCAGCAGGAGTATGTGTGAAATGAGACAAAAAACTGCTTAAATAATATTTGGATATCTCAAATGTGCTCAGATCATCAGAGCCTGATGAAATTCACCTTCAGGTACTGAATACCATATTGAGTCATTTCCCTTGTGAAGGGTAAAAGCAGAACAAGCATCACCACTGCCTTTAAAAAAGCAGATTGTTCCTCCAGGAGAGTTCTCCATAGCAAGAGAGATACTTGATCAGATAATCCCTTCTAAGCACCAAAAGGAGAATAAAGATTACAAAACAGCCAGTTCAGATTGGAAAAAATGCTCTCAAACCAGACTTTTATTCTTTGGTAAGTGGAGTAACAGCTAGAGTAGCACTGTATGTGATATATCCTAACTCTGGTGTCTCTGACCTCTCACAAGGAAATAGGATCCATATGAAAAGTCCATAATAGTGGACAACTGGGAAATCCCTCAATGATTTTCCATCAGATTAGGAAATCATGAAACATGCAGGTGCTCAGTTTTTCCGTGAGCAAAGAAAACTACAGCACAGCCAACATGGTGTTCTTGTTTTGCTTGAAACCAGGGTGAAGAAGCCTGGGGGACAACTGGGTATGATTCCAAAATGGTGTTTCAAGAGAGGAGAAAGCATTTTACAACTCTGGAATGAAAATTATGAAATTTGGGAAAAAAGAATACCAAATGCTACTCCTTTCCATTGACAGGAAAAACAGCCAGAGAGATGAACTATAATCCATTTTTGTTGAGGATGAGAGAAATAACAGACTTTTTCCAGTAAATAATATTTGGGGCTTCTCTTTCCAATTTCCTTTTCAGTGAGGACAGATGAGAATTAGAACAGAGATGGTGTGGCTCGACCTGCAGGGTGCAGACAACCCATGATGTCTGTTATATAAGAATGCATTAGGGACTACATGAATATCAGGTCCTGTCCCAGAGCAGGCATATGGATGAGGTGCCCTCCTGAGTTTCTGTGAAAATCTTGTGCCAAACAACTTCACCTGATATGTATGAAAGCAAGGACTGCTTTCTGAATTATCCTCTATGCAGCTGGGGAGTCTGTAGGATGATTCATGCTTAAATGTTATATTCAGCTACCAGATGCCCTGCATAGCCAGAAGTTCCCATGAATACATTTTGCTGTAACTTTCAGTTCATAATTTAATTTTTTCTGGTTCCCAAATCCTCAGAAAGAGAATCTGCATTTTCACATTGCTTTTACAATCCTCACATTCTCACCACTCCCTATCCACCTTAATCTGTTTATACTCAACTAATCTCTTCATTTTTACCTGCATTCTTCTCGTGGTACAATCCCTTCCTAATTTTCAGCTCAGCCACACTTGTCTTTTAATAATGAGTCTTATTTTTAATTCATATACACTGGCCATACTTTTATAGCCCTTTTACCATATATGTATTTCTCTCCTCTTTCTCCATTTCTGAGATAAGATTTTAAGAAACTAGATGAATGTGTGGCAGCAACACTTAGGGCTTGGTGACCAGACCCTGGAAGGATGTGATAACCTCTGGAGGTCTCTTCTGGCTTATTTTCTCCAATTCTTTGATCACAAGAAAGAGCAGTGCTTAACTGATTTATACAGATCAAGAGTGGTTTCCATTGCCTGCAGACTTCTCCCAAACTTCAAAGTAATTTAAGAAAATGATGTATCAAATCATTTGAACAACCAGGAAAATACGCCAGAAGCATTCAAACCCACATCTCTCCTCTATTCACCAGCCATTATAGACTCAAAATTGTGATGGCATTTAGATTAACACCACTAACAATATCAAGTACCTAATCTGTATTTAAGAGCCTGCCATCTGGTCACAAGTCAACCTGTAACAGTCAGAGAAACTTCTCATCCCTCCTTGCGCCTTTTTGCCTTCAGTTTCCCCTATTATCAGCAAGAAGAAATCTTTAAAAACTTCCTCACCAGCTTGGGCTTCCTTTGCAGGCTGTGGTGTGCAGTTCCCCTCTGCCATTCTGGCTGCTGCCCGTGCCTGGGATGACCCCAGCTCTGCTGTGCCTGAAGATGAACCTCGTTGAGCAATCCCGGCTCCCCTTCACCCTGCTGTTAATGTTTCACTTCTCAGCAACAGTCCTTTGGCCACCAATAAAATAGTTAAACTTCCTTTTATTGTTGATTTGAAGTCATCTCTACTCAGCTCTCAAATGTCATAGGGAATCTGCCTTTCTTGAATACAGCCTCTGAGGCTGCATGGCACCTTTCATGGATGCTCACGATCAATCACCTCACACTGCAGCTACACAATCTTTCAATAAAATTACTACTTCTGGTTGAGGGTAGGGACTGGCTCTGTGACTAGACAGGATCTACAGCTCTATTTTTGACATTCTACACCAGCTACAGAGCTGGTCTTAACTATACATGTCTTACATTATCATAGAATCACAGAACAGTTTAGGCTGGAGGGGACCTTCAAAGTCCATCCATTTCAACTCCTCTGCAATAAACAGGGACATCTTCAACTAGATCAGGTTGCTCAAAGCCCTGTCAAACTTGATTGTGGAGGTTTCCAGGGATGGGGCACCTAGTGTTTCAGGTTGTGAGAAGACACAGGGTTTCACCAACCTTTGACAGACTGGCTTCAGTTCCCAGTTCCTCGTATATCACACAAGAAAGCAGATATAACATTGACAAGCTGTTCCCCCAAGCCCTTTTTCACCTTCAAGCCATGAGTTGCCTGAAGGAGAATCAACAATTTTTCTACTGCATTTCCACTGTTTACTCGTTTGCTTTCCCCCATAACCTCTTGTAAACTGCTGTGACTTTAATTCAGAAAGGCTTTAGGGAAACTCTTCTGCAGGGGAAAATCCCAAATATTTTCTTCAGACACAGAAGAAGTTTGGAGTGAGTTCAGCAGTAGAGTAAAATGGGGTCTCCATCACCCAACATCATGGCCCTGAAGACATCTACATCCCTCACTTTGTTATTGCCCTCAAGTCCCCTCCCATGCTTTAAGGCCCCATATCTATCATCATCACCTCAAGATAAAGTCAAGGCTACAAACAGGAGGTCAGTTCCTGATGAACTCTGCTATTAGCTGGACATAGGATGATCCAGTGGAACTGGGCAGGAGGACTAGAAAGATACACCAGGGAAACACTGAGAGACACCTGAATTTAAGAGTGAAGAAAAGCATACAACAATAGCTACAGTATACAATAGTGAGAAGCCTAAGCTGATAACAATCAAACTCCAAAATGAAATGAGGAATAAATTCCTACATATGATGATTCATTTGGTAGAGCAACAAGGGATGCAAAGCCTGAAGTGAAAGATGAAGAACAGCATGAACAACTCATAAAAAGATGACGGCAGATCATGAGGGGCTTGTGAAAGAAGGATTGAAGCAAAACGTTAATAATGGCTACAAAAGAGCAGGCTGTGCACAGAAGAGATATTAAAGAAAAGATAGATGGTAAGAAGAATTTAAATCTATAATGTAGGAAGTATGGCCAGGATCCAGGGAGTGTTATTCATATTATAAGAAGATACAGCATAGATAAGTACAAAGCACAGCATGGCAAAGCCAGCAGCATGAGACTCTGGGCAAGCACTGTGAAAAACAAGCAGAAAAGACATATGAGCACTAGAGGCCAGACAATGCAATAGAGAAGAAAAGCTGGAGGGAGAATAGTTGTTGGAGAAAATAAAAAAGCTTCACTTGGTAATACTTGTGACTTATACTAGAAGATTGGAGCAGGGAGAGAGGGGGAAGGGCTTTTATTTCTGAACAATTATTTAAGAGGCCATCGTAGCAAGAAAAAATTCGGATTTTTCTCTTCATTGAAGGGAATTTTCAAGCAAAACACAGGACATGAGAGAGCTGAGGCAGGAAATGAAGAAAACTCAGCACAAACAAAATACAACCATGAATTTAAATTACTTTCTAGGCTGTCAAGATGAGAGTATCACAAAAACACTGGAAAAAAAAAAAAAAAGGAAGGTGGTTCCAGAATAAGACTTGTGATCTTTCAGAACAGACCACTGATTAACAGCAAGTGAATACCAAGGAAAGTTATATATTGCACAGAAAATCAGGAATAATTTAACTATTCAGGCTGTCAGTAAGGAGATGGGCTAAGGGACCTCTTGAATAATTCTCTTGAATAATTTTCCAGCTATTTTCCGCTTCACTTCTAGGATGTACTTGTTGCTATGGTATAAGGTATCATGCACTGACTGGTAGCACTGGCTTCAATAAGTTCAAGACATAGAGAAAATGTACATACAGGTGCTCCAGGCAATGGGAACATTTCCAGTCTCTGGGATGTTTCTATGTTCTGCCCTTCATGATAGTCCCTTGTTCCCCCTTTGTAGAAATTTAAGGCATTTTAGAAATGCTGCCCAGTGCTTAGAGACAGTTCCTAGTTGAAGCAATAGCTAATTTTAGTGTTCACATAGGTATGTAAAGTCAGCAACAGAGAGAGTGCTCTGAAAAAAAAAAACAAATGCAGAAAAGGAGAGCCAAGATAGTTGTGTGAGTGCTTGTGAGCTCAGTTTCTGACTCGGTGCTGTTTGTCTCTCTGGGGTGCAAGTGATCAATTCTGACTGTCACAAGGTGTGCTGGTCCCTCAGGCACCCAGTGCCACACCCGTTGGTACTGAGATACCTGTCTGGCTCAGGCTCAACTCAGCCTCTCTGTTCAGAACTTCTGACTATCAGAGAGATCCTGGAAACAGAAAAATCTAAACATTTACCCACTTCACTTGCCTGGAGCTGAGGCTGGGTCATCCCCTTCCTGGTGTGAGAAGGTGGGAGGTGCTTCCCTGCAGCTGGAGGAAAGATGTATGTGGTGAGGCAGAACTTTGGAAAAACACTTGAAGACCATTTGGTGTCACAGGAACATTTTCTCCCTGGTGGTTTCAGAAGCAGGATCTCACACAGTGCCTTTCAGCAGCAGGTCTCAGGGCATCTCACTGAGCAGATATCAGTACCTCCATTTCAAAAAGGAGCAAAAGAAGGAAGAAACATCCTGATGAAGGTAGACTCCACTGAAACCTCGTGCATGCCAGCCCAGCAGTCTCTCTGTTAAGCTGCCCTGCCTGCAGTATTATCACAGCAAGTGAGAAACAGCTACTGATTTATAGTGCCACAGGCTCTGAGGGACAGCTCAGCCACCGAAGACATCACAGTCTGCAGCAGCCTGGCTCTGGAGGAAGCTGAAAGACAGCTACATCCAGTGCCTCAGCCACCCCATGGCTGCATTGCCCTACTCTCCGTGCTCGCTTCCAGCCTCTGGGACAGATACTGCTTTGGGATTTTCTGTCTGCACTGATTTCTCAGGTTTCTGCACTGATTTCTCTGGTGGTGTGTCCTGCTCCCTCTCCCACCCTGCTCCTAAAAAGCTGCTTTTACTGGCTTCAGTGAGGCACTTGGAACTGAGAAACCAGAAATCCTGTAACTACTCTATTCCTCACAGCCAGCTCACAGGGATGCCTGGAACTGGGGGGGAGTCTGTGGGGCAGTGAAGGAGGGGCTACAGGATGTGACAGCAGGACCCTAGGGTTTGGTTCTCAGTATGTTGCTTGTCAGGCCCATGATCACTTATTTCAACTGCACTGCCCATAAAACAAGCATCAAGCAGCATAATCTCCTGTACATCTGGGGCAAGTGATTTCATTCATTAATCTGGCTACTGGACCAAGAAAATCTCAGAGAAGTCATAAATTCCGGTTTTGCCGATTATTTTTTCCATACATCCACAGTAAACAACCTGTTTGTTGTTCTCCAAGTTTTCCCAATAATGCACTGCACAATTTCAAATCTTTGCTATCACAGAGAAGATATTCCCACCATAACCCAGCATACAGCTGATTTTTTGACTATGGTTTAAGTCAGATTGCAATTGTGTAATCGGTATTTCATCAAGGCAAGCTGCTAGGGATAGAGAACATGTAAATCCCAAAAAATACCTCTGTTCTGATGAAAAAAAACCTTCCAGATCTAATCCACAGAGATCTCTGCTCTCTGACAGTGGCCCCTCCCAGATGCAAGCACTGACAGACATGATACGACCTTCTGCATTCTAGGGTCTGTCACTCCCACTGAGATGTTAATCAGATCCTCCCCACCCAGCTTCCTCTACCACCACACCAAGGGCCAGGCAGATTAGAGGCTCGTCCAAGATTCATTAACTCTGGTTCCCTGCATTTTCATAACGAGCTTGCAGTGCCATCCATTCTTTTCAGCCTCCCCCCGCAGTGACCATGGGGATCATTTTGCTAACACAGTGAGTGGGAGCAGCTCTCAGCAGCTCCAGGGAGAAGTGCAGTCATGTGGGTTTTCCCTGCATCAGGTCCCAGAGGAACCGGCACAAAATTAGAGATATTTTTACTTTTTTTAATTTTGATCTAACCATACAGAAGTTGGTTCTCTGGGAATTCTAACACTTTGTCACACAATTCTTTTTGTTCTGGCCATCCTGTGCCCAGGGCAGTCTGCTCTCCACTGGCACTCATGATAAATCCCCTCAGAGTTTGGCAGGGATAAGTGTTATACCCTCATAGAAGGAAGAATTCATCTGTGACTCTACATCCTTCATCCTTATGCTAACTCCCAAAAAAATGTCCTTTTTTCCTAGGAGATGAGAGCATGTGATCCACCTGACATCAGTGGGACCAGGAGTGCCCAGCCTTCCCTTGATGTGCCCAGCCACCCCACAGCACATGGTATCTTCCTCCTGCTCAACCATCTTTCTCCCAGATCTCGTCTCATTACCTTAACTGGAGCACATCTTCTGGCTGTGACTGAATACTGAATTAGGCATTTCCTTTAATCCTCCTCCTCCTCTATCCCTAGCCTGTCTCCTTCCTCCTGGGATCTCTTTCCTCCTGGTATGATTGTGCCCACCACACAACAGCTGAGTTCTGCATCACACACCTGCAAACTCTCTGTTTGCTTCCCTTGTTCAAACAGCAACCCTGAACAAAGAAATGCTTTTTCCATGGACACACAAAAGCTCCTCTGGTGTTTTCCAGCTTGTGGCCACCCAGAAGGCATAGAGCAGTGCTGAATGCACTGGGCAGCAGCATGGCACATACCCAAGCAGCAGGCAAAGGTGTATGTTAATACATCCACTGCAGTCTCATCTGTGGTGTGTGATAAGTGAGGATGGTGTTTCCACCCCAGCTGGTGCATAGTGGTGCTGGGGATACACTGGTACAGGTTTTCCACCACTCTTCCCACCTCCTGTGCCCACAGCTGTCTTTGCTGTCTGGCACTCAATCTTTACATGTCTCCAAGAACTCCTTAGTAGAGGAAACCACACTGTCAGAGAAATCCATTAGTGACAACATTTTTTAAATTTGATACATCCGTACCAAAAAATGCAAACACCTTTTCCACAGTCTCCAGCTACACCTATGCTATATGGGAAGATCTAGTCATGCCACTCCTTTAACATGCAGACAGCTATTTGAGTGAATTGAATACATTCAATTGACTTCAAAGAACCTTTGAGTGCTCAGCAACTTGCAAGAGATTTGTTTATAGAAATAATCACTTTTAGAAGAAAAGTGTACATGGCACTTTTTCCTCTATCTCCCATTCAGTTTTACTTCTAACAATAAATCACAAGAGACTCAACATGGAATGGCTTGGCATTGTATTCATCTAGAAATATTTCTTTCCTATATAAACTCAGATTAATATTAATTCTCTCCAAGATAAAGGCAGCTAGAAATAATTTGAGGGCATAAAACCAGTTTTCAGCATTCCTGACACTTCCCATTGTTAACAAACAGATGATCTTATAATGGTAAAGTCAGAGGAATAATTCCTCTCTTATACAAGGTCTGATTGACTAGGCATGACAGATGGTGTTTTTATTACTTTCTGTTCTAAAAAAGGCCTCATCTAATGCAGTTCAAGCTGTGTTATGAGTCCTAACCTCTCAGATAAGCAAACGCTGTTTCATCAGGTTAATGGATCCTTACTTGATTCAGGAAGGCAATTTTCCTTAAAGTTATTCTAATCAAGTACTCAGAGTCCAAATTGTCCTGCCTGATTGACTGCCAGGAATGGGTAAATCTCTCTACTAAGAACTATATTTATTTTCAAAGGGAGAAAGCAAGTTATTATTATTATTATTATTATTATTATTATTATTATTATTACTATTATTACAGAACCAATTCTATCCTGTATTCAGGAGCTTCTCCTATACTGGCTTTTACTGCAGTTGCAGAATTAAAGACAAAAGTATATATATAAGTATATATATATATATATATATATATATAAGTATATATATATATAATGCAGCCTCTCTCTCAATAGTTTTGTTAAATAACAGGCAGAGAAGGAAAATTAGAGAGGTGGCCTGCTGTTTATTGATACCCCCTCAATTAACTGCCCCTATGGCAATAACATCAGACCCCAATCAGCACAGAACTCTTCAAGCACACTCATTCCAACCTGTCTTCATGCACTGGCCCCCAAATTGAGGGCTGCCAGCCCCAGTAGCTTTGCCACTAGGCTGAGAAGCGACACTTTCTAAAAGAAAAGCTGTGAAGGAAAGCCAGTGCCTGCAGGGTGCTCCCTCTAAGTCCCATCTCCTGTGGCATTTGGCCCCACAGGCAGTTTAGTGGTTCAGCTCCATGGGACAGTGACAGCACTGGGATAAGGATCACAGTGTCCTGCTGCCTCGGCTCTTTGCTCACTCCAGGCAGAAGCCCTGCCAGGCTGTCCAGGCTGCTTAAAGAAGCAGATGGGAGACCTGACCTCTCCTACTCTCTTTCACCTACTGCAAGACTGGTCTAGCACCTGAGCCTGTGTAAGGACAAGGAGAATAGCAACCACCTGAAGGTCATGCAGAAAACACATAGAACACATTGAATTCTTGCATAGAAACAAGAACTGAGTCCACAGCTCCTGAAAGATCATTCAGTCAGTGCTTTTACTTCTCAACACACATATTAGCTTTTCACACAGCCCCACAAGCAGAATTGGTAGCCCTGATGCTCCATCATACATTTAGTATTGAATTTCTACCTCCAGAAAATCTGATCCCCAGGAGCTTTAGCTGGAGTTTGCAGAGCAGGCAAAGTGAGCTTCATAACAAAAAAAAAGTTCCTTTGCAATTTTCGGGGAAGCTGAGCTGTTGTCCTTACAGCACTGCTGAAGTTTTTGATGCCTCAAATGAAACAATCATTTTCAATAATTTTTGTTTACCAGCCACCAGATTTTTAGGGTTTTGTCATGCAGTGAATTGCATTGTTATATCAAGGCAGGCATCTTAAAAGCTGTGATTATTCTGCAGGAATGATAAAGCTACAGATAGCAGGTGAAAATGGTGTGTTTGAGTCAGAGACTCCCAAGCCAAAAAGTCAGAAAGTATGGCTTGGCTCAGGCTCAAGGCTCAGAAGTTCCCAAGCTTCCTCAAACGTCTCTGTTTCAGGTCCTGTCATGTAGCCTGTCACATTTAAAACACACAGCACACTTCAGGAGAGGCAGCCTTTTAAAACAGTGCTCTCCTTGAATATCATTGTGGAGTTGATTGCAGACACCTTTGGACTCAGAGCAAGCACCACTGCTAATTGTGCAGATGGGGGATCAATAGAGAATAATAACTTAAAAACCTGCTACTTGTGGAGAGAGCCTCAGGGGACAGCCCTGGAACTGTCCCCACAGTTAAACAATCCCAGAAGTAAGCATCCATCCCTGTTAATGATGGGGAATAAGGAATCAGAGCAGGAGGAGGAAAAGATGAGAGCTTGACTCTTACTAGGTCTCATCTGCTACACTAGTTTTGTAAATGAGCAGTGTATGGTGTAGAGAATTTGTTCCTGGGCTTGATGCAAACCCCCATGAATCAGGTGAATAGACCATAAGCAAATTTTCCTCCCATCCAGTTTCCAGTATCTAGGAATAGCTGACTCCAGCTGCTTTGGAACTGCAAAGTGGCTCCACAGCTATTGGATAAGCTGTCCCAGTAGGTTTCTCATTGCCTTTATTGAGTGTTGGGTCAGACACCATATGCAGAAGTGTCTGTGATCAATGAACCCATGCTTTGCTAGTTCTCTGCACAATAACTTATTCACTGTTAATCCAAACCAACTTCATTCATGAAACTGGCTGGAAATCTCATCAGAACAGGCTTTGCAGAGAGATTTCTGACACTTTTGCTTCAAGCACCAGCTGAAAATAGAGCAAAAAAGAGACTCCAGCTTCGTCTATTTTGTCAGATCTGAAGATGGGTGATTAATTCATAAAAAATAATAGCAGCTTGCTCATTTTCTGCCTTTTGCTTTATTTTTTTTTTTTTCCCTGCTATGAACAGGGGTGTTTTTTCCTTAGGCTTATAAGTTTTTCAGACAATTTGTCACTTAGTTGCTGCAAAAAAATTTCAAGTACCTAAGGACATTAGTGAGCTGCAATACAGGCACAACAGGACACATAGGTTACATTGTATGCTTCCTGGATTTCCACCTGGATGAGCACGCACCTTAGAAACAGGTTTGCAGTGCAGATTTGCACAACTCTCATTCTGAAGCTCTTGCATGGATATTTTGGACAATTGCCTCAAAACAGCCCACTCCCACCAACATTCCTCACACAATGTCAGTCTGCTCGAGCACTCCCAGCCAGGGAACGTGGAAAGAGCAGGAACACAATCCAAGCACGTTACTCACGGAAATCTCTGCGGAGAGTCTCAAACAAAGGGGACGGCAGAGTGTCCCCAGATGGAGGGATTTCCATGGAGAAAGCAGTGAAGTGGTCCAGTGCAAAAGAGGAGCACTATGACCTGTTTAAACTTCAGGATGTGTCTGAGACAAATGCAGGCTATGAGGTTATTTCTTCTGTACCCACAGCAGCACTTGTATTTCATGGTAACGAAATGAACAAATGGCAAAACAAACTCTTGGCCTCACAGAAACATTGTTCTATTTGTTGTCCCTGGAGACTTTCAGTTAATCTTCATCTGTGGGTTTGGCCAGAGAAATGTACTGGGGAACCTCCCCTCCCTGATTTTTCTATTCAAACTTAAAGCTTCTTGAGGATTCATTAACTCTTTACTTCATCATTTCATGTATTTCAGGGTAGTCTTTTGTATTTTCTATACCACTCAGTGGTTTTGTAAGTGCAGAGTTATTGGTGAGGTCCCTTCCCAACTTGCACGTGTTCCAGGGCAGGGCTAGAGAATAAACAGCTGGTCATACAGGGAGGATAGACAGCTAAAACAGGAACATTTGGCCTGATTTGGCCAGACCTGGTCTCTCTCAGCCCTAGAGTTTTCTCCTTTTTTCCCATTCCCTGTTGGGGAATGGAAAGCAACTCAAAGGATTTAACTATATCAAGCTAACTTATCAAAACTGATCTGTAAATAGAATTGATGCCTTATATTTTCCAAGAGTTCATATTCAGCTTAATGCCTAAAATTAGATTTAGACTTTGGTGATTGACAAGAAACTTCTCCAAAAAGCCAGTCCTCCTGTGAGTGCTGAACATTTCTCAGGCACCCTCAATTTCTACTCATACAAGTGTCACTTTGCCATTCAAGTCCAGCTTGCAGTGAAATAGGAGCAAGCCAGGCAGGTAGACCTGTATTCCTAAAGGCAAAGTAACCTTGAGCTCTTTAACTGAGAAAGAAGTTTTCACTTGCTTCAGTCTTGCCTTTATAATCTAGTGCAAAGTTGAAATTTGCTTCTCCTGAGAGCTGGCATACAGGAGGACAGAGCCTTACACAGGTGGCTGACCAGTCATCCACCCAATCACCCCATGCCCCAAATCCACAGCACCCAAACATCTCAAATGCACCAGCAGCTTCCCCCTGGTTCAGGCACAGAGCTCCAGAAAATGCAATTATTTCAGTCCAAACACTCAGGTTGCTGAACAACCTGTGGCATGTTAGTTGTGAAATAAGGATGATTGATGAGCAGTGTATGGATCATTTTAGAGGAGATAAACCAGACATTCAAGATGCTTGTGGCAGAATAATTCAGAGGACATGATAAAATGCCATTGCATCCCTTGAGATTAAATGCCTGATTCTCCTCTCACCTAGACTCTGCATTGCCTGTGAATCTAAAACTGTAGTAAAATGGCTTGATAGGAAGAATCTCCTCCTTGGATGTTGGCAGGACTGCACTGGAGTGAGGAAATCTGGGCTGCAGACCTCAGTAGCCTCTGGCTGCCCAGGGAACCCAGCTCATTCCCACAGTGAGGACCCTGCAAATGCTTGGAGTATGGGGGCTTCCAGTGTAGAGGCAGGAACCTGGAAGCCTCAAACCAAGCATGTTGTTTCCATTGCTGCTTCTAGCAGGGAATCCCACACTTCTGGGGTCTTCTATACACTTAGGTAGGTTCCAGTCTGATCATGCCTCGTGAACAGCCCTTCAGACTGCAGTACAAGCATCCAGAGCTCATATGGCTGGGTCATGGATACAGAGCCCTCCTCAGAGACAGCAGAGAGAGGAAATGAGGTACATACAGGCTGGAATTCAGGCACTAATGGCTGTGAGGTCATCAAGGAGAGGAAAGAAGGAAAGCAAAACAATATGAAGAGAGCTCAATTTGCCATAAACATCACAGACAGCAATACAAAATCATTGTAAAAGATTCCTTCTGCCTCAGAGTTCATGCACAGGAAGAAATCTGTCAAGGCAAACATGTCCCAAGAAAAGATCACCTGGGAAATGTTGAGGCAGTTCTGCCCAGTCCCATCAGCACATTAATATGTCATGTCAGTGAAAACAGGGCTGGACATCAGTTTATAAAAAGGTCAAGGCTATTTTCAACAAGCTGCACTTGGTATGTGGAGCAGCTCCAGCTCATCACATTTGTCTGCCCCTAATGCTCCATCTCTATGGGATTTCAGAATAGCTTCTTTGACCAGAGTCAGTAAAAGCAAATAAATCTGTGTTTTTAGAAAGGGTTGTGTAGGAAACTTGCCATGTATCAGTCCAGAATAAACAGGAGTCTGTAAAAAATTGTGTCTGGTGGTTGCCACATAGAAATAAAAGTTGGGAACGAATCACATGGGACAACCAAGGAAGGAAGAAATTACCATAACTGAGCCCAAAGATAGTCTCCTCCCTGCAGTCTCACATTGCAGTGGCAATGAGGGTGAGAGGGATCTAGCTACAAGCCTGAGCAGTGAGTGTGAGGCCAGGGATGCTGCCTCTTGACTTATCTGGAGGCAGAATCACTGCCAGGTGCTCTCATGACTTTCTGTTGCACCCTGGTGCTACTCACAGCCAGGGGGACAAGCAGGAACCAGCTCATCCTGCCCATCCCCATGTCAGTGAAAAAAAAAGGGATTCAGTGCAGAAAACTGGCACCTACACAAACATCTTCCTCAAGCCCCTCATAGCACCAGGGTGGAAGATAGATCATTACTAATAAAACAGAATGTTTTGCTTTCAGAATTATCTCAGGGAGTCAGTGTCTGCTGGAGCAAAAAGCCTAGTTCATGAAAATTTAGCAGGGGAATAATTTAATGGAGCTCAGATAAAAAGCAGTCACCTGGAACTCAGATTTAGAAGAAATAGCCCTTTTTTTTTTCCAAATTACTCATTTGGAGGTTAAATAAGGAATATTCATCTGATTTCACTTTTGTCGCACCTTTTCCCTGATGGGTGCACTAATGAACTCTAAACTGTACAGCAAAATGCTTTCAGCCCATCCCCACACCTCCCAAGGAACAAATTCTTTATTAAAAACTAATTATTCTCTTTTTCAAAATTAGCATCTCTAAGTTTGGGGGCAACCTCAAACCTGGTAGAAAAAGAAGCAATTCCCTTTGCAATGATCAGGACTTCCTCCTTCTCACAAAAATCCCAAGGGCCTCTTAACTTGACTGTCTTGATTAAAGAGGGGCTTAGCTTTAATTGGGTAATTGCTGCAGTTTGTTACTCTTGGTTACAGCAGAGATTTTCTATGCTGTATCTGGGCCAGGCAGGGTTCCCTTACACCTTGGTTCAACCCTCCTCAGGGTCAGCTGTTCAAACAACTGGAGGTGTCACATATCAATAAAATGCATATGAATATGTGTACATCCAGTTTAATGTGCCTGCATTGGAGCAGCAGGTCATGCACCATGATGACATTGTAGTCAACTACATGACCTAGTATGAGGGGAGACTCAGCTGAGGATAAAGCTCAATAACATACATTTTCTTGAAGCCCTTTAGAGGGATTTGGAATCAACTGCCTGTGGATGAGAAGCTAATGTCTTTGTTTGCAGTTAGGACTGTAAAACCTCAGACTGTTCATCTCTGTTTGCTGTCTCATGATCAAATGATCTCTAAATGCTTTGTGAGGCTTCTTACAGTGATTCCCTGACTCAAACCAAAGACAGAATTGCCAGCATTTAAAAATGAGCTAGAAGATGGGAAAAACTAGTTCCTGAGTTAACTTTATATCCAGTGGTAACCTCTTTGACACAATTTATCATACAGGAGATAAAGTCCTTGTCTTTGCTCCTCAAAAGCTCTTTCTAATTGGATCAAGCAGATTTACATTACACTAACTGATTTATTATTTTTTAATCAGGAAGTAGGCATTCACTTAAACCAGTGAAAAATATGGGTTTGCAGGGAAAAGATTTCAGAAGATTGTCTTTATATACAAAATCAGAGAGAGAATGAAATTTCAGCATTATTCAAATATGTAATTTCAAAGATTTTAGTTATTGTAGATAAAAAATCTGCAAACACATCATAAAGGCTTACAATTGAAACAAAACATGTCAAAAACATTTTGACTGACTCAAGCCATATTTTTCATGTTTTCATTCTCTTCAAAATACAAGCAATTTGTTCTGCCTCAGGATAGGAAGATTTTCTAAATCTCAGACATTCTGGTTAGGTGAAAATGTGCATCTTTAAGTCTCTAAGATGGTTAAATTTCCAGATCTTCTACAGACAGACAACTGCATTGCCAACTCCTTCCATTTCTGCACCTCACTAATGGAGTACTAGCCCAAACCACATGCAGTGAGGCGGGATATTGCCAGTGAGTGACAACACCAGTTTACAGTTGCCCCTTCAGTGAACATAGTTCATTTTCCAGTCAGCCAAGGTCAAGCTATGAAGTTGTGTTTGCTTTAGGGAAGGGTAGGGCAAAAAGAGTGGCTATTTTCAACCTGCACAGGTCAAATCTGCCCCACCTGTGCAGCCCATCCAGCCCTGCCTCACTGGAGCAGACTCTCAGATACCTCAGCTATGTGCTGGCTGACAGAGCCACTGAATCTAAAGCCATAGGCACCCAAAAAAATGGCCTATGTGACAGATATCCTGACTGCTGGACACTGTGGATTCAGGTGGTTTTAAATGGGGGGAAGGAGCCCAACTCATTCAAGCTGAAAGCTCAAAGGCTATCCCAGGGCAGAGCCATTGCTTACCAAATTCTGCTCTATAGCCATGCTGCTGGACTACTTGGTCACTTGCCCTTTACAACAGATCCTAGAGGTGCAGAGATTTGCCAGATGCTGATCAGTCCCATTCATGCAGAACAGATGGCTCTGGCCATGTCAATGAAAGCTGTGGCAGATGCACTGGGTGATTGCCTGAGGCAGTTTGTTTTCACCTGCAAGCCAGAGAGGGGCAGCAGGTCTGCCCAAATGGCAGGATGGCCAAACATAGCTTAGATGGCACAGCAAGCAGCTCCTCTTCTCCATCTGAGTCTGGATGGATGGCCTGGAGACAGGCAAGTCTGCATCACTTTACACCTTGCTGCAGGACAAGTCACAAAGGGCTTTCTTTCAAAAGGCATTGAAGGCATCAGGCTCCCTGCCTGCTTACAGGCTAAGGAAAAACCTGTGGGACCATTGGCTTGGACTACACAGCTGTATCTGCCAGTAAAAGCTGTGTGTGCAGCACCTTCTGCTCTACTGTATTTTTGACCCCTGCTCCACCCTGGCAGGCAGCAAGGATGAAAGCAATTTTATATGTGATGAACCAAGGTAAGCCAGAAAGTGGAAGGCAAAAGAAAGCCAAAACCAAGACAAAGGATGGGCTCACACAAAGCACCAGAGCCAAGCACCTGCTCCAAAGGATATGATATGAAAGGTCAATCCTGCACTGAGCTGTCCATGAAATAAATATTCTTTGGCTTCAGGGCACACAACAGAAGCTCAATGAGCCTTTTGCTCCCAGCATGCAGCTGGAGAGTGCTTGTCCTCCAATTCACTCCAGAACCATGGTGATGGGCTATCAGCTGACAGATGGATTTGCCTCTCTGTTCTTCAGTATGTGAAAGGCCACTGATCCACAGATTCTCCTTCCCTGGTCTTTTTTCTTCCTGTCAGCTGTGGAAGTCTCCATGCTCATTCTAGACCTGATGGGTAAAGTAATCAGCCCTGCATTTCCCCACTGGTAACAAAGAACAGCTGCACTGCCTTTCAGCAGCAGTCCAGCAGCCCACCTAAAATGAGCTACTGATTCCATCTGACTTCCCAAGAAAAAAACAAACAGATATCAAAGCCATGCCCATCTGTCAGTGACTGCAAACAGTATGAGGTAAGGTTGTCTGGTGACATGGCTCTCCAGGACAAAGCAAACCAGGCAGCTACACCCATCCTATCATTGCTAGAAGAACCATTTGACTAAGCAATAAATGTGCAGCTTCTGCTCAGGGAATGGGTATTCCTGCAAATTTTATCAGGCCTGAGAACCCATATCATGGCTGAAACCATCCCTATTGACTGAATAGGAGGGTGTTTCTACCATAAGATCTGAACTTGCTCTGTTAAGAACAGAATTTATGAGGAATCTTGCATTCTGGCAAACATACAAGGCTTAACATTTAAACTGTCTGAGAAGCCACAAAGCCATCTCTTGAAACACTTTGATGGCCCTTCAGGCAAGGAGCAGTCAACCTGAGCTGACTTATTGTCATCTTGTTAGTCATAAAAAAAAAGAAAGGACCAGAGATAAAAAGGCCAGCAATAATGTGATGCATGTCACTGCCTTCAGTTAATGCTGCACTGAATCTGGCACCACTATTCCTCTCATTTTACTTGAAAACTGGAATGATAGCACTTTGCAACCAAATTTCATGAGTTTACAAGACAGCAGTCAGATGGGAGTGTGGCTTGAAAGGAAAATACAGGGCAGTGACTCCTATCTGAGATGGGCCATCCTCAGGACCACAGCACTTTCTGCAGTGCAGCCATTCACACAGAATAGCTGTCCCTAGTCAGGGGTGAGCAGCACATTGCATGGAGCATCCAAACTGAGTTAAGAGTGGTCTTGGTTCAGAAGAGGACAGCAAGGCACTATCCAGATATTAAAGGAGCAGAAAGGATTATAATTAACATGTCTGTCTAGATATTCAAGTGAACAGATTCTCCTTGGAGCCAGCAGGAATTACAGTCCTGATACAAGGAAAGGGGTGATTCTCAGATCAACCACAAGCATAAATCCATCTAGAGTTTCTACAGAGAGGCCTGATGGGCATCCTGTGGCTGACCCAGACTCCTTAGGCTGGACTTAGAAAACAGGAAAAACAAAAGCTCCCCCTTGGAAGCAATGGAAGTGAGATCAGCCACCATGTTACTTGTCAAAGCCAGTGAAGCTTGGAAATGCTCAGGTGGAACAACAAACATGCCCTTGACAGAAGCACTCATGAAATTTTAGCCCAGAAATATCTCACTGATTTCTTTCAACTTTTTTAATCAACATTGTCAAGAGAATGGAAAAATAAAACTGTCTGCCCTACATTTTTAGTACTGCTTGAGAGCATCCAACCCAGAGCAGTGTTTGTCACTGTATCACACACAAAGGCACAAAGCCACTTCCTTGGGCTTCCTCACTTCTCCTATGCCTACAAGGCAGACCAGGGCTGAGGGATGAAGACAAGGCACAGGTGAGGGAGCTGGGTATGACACAGGAGCAAGTCCTCACCCTCACACAACACGATTCCTCTTTCAGACACCTTTCACCCACTGGTTGTGCCTCATACTGCAGAAGTGTTTCCCCACCATTCTCCCTCCCACAGTCCTTAACACATCTATACAGAAAACACCTCGCCAGATTCTGAACACCACCCTGTAAATTTTTTTCTTTTTCAGTTGCCTGCCAGCCCCAGCAGAGCAGGGCTGCTCATTTGCAGAAATCAGCACTCTAATGCACTGACCTTTTCAACATTGCACAGGATTGTCTATTTCTTATCACCATAACCTATTTTAAGTAATCTTCTAGATGTTCAGTTCATTCATCTGCTTGCCTAAGGAAATATAAAAATTTACACCTATTGTAAAAGCATGAATAAAAGCTGATTGAGGAAAGTGGAGGCAATAATGTGCCCATAATACTAACAAGCTCACTTGCACTGCATTTCTCTTTAAAGGAAGATTTGTCTGATTATCAACAGGGTGTTGATTTAGACTGCTGCTAAAATTACCACTGTAAAAGTAAACCCACTTTTATTGCATTAGTACAGAGAACAGTTATGTACTGTTTAAACATTTATGTCTGTTGCTGGGGGTGATCAATCTCTTAATTATCAAGACAAAAAGGGTTCTGTGGTAAAATATGATATATTTACTGCGCTTGGGATACTTTTGAAGGGGCTAAAATTTACAAAATAAAAATCAACAAACCATTTTAGAGTAGAAATCTGCAAAGTTGGTAACAGAATCAGGTATAGAATTCATGCCATTCTTAGATTAGGCTGTTTGACAAAGCCAAGTGAGGGCAATGCTCTAGAATGTAAGATTCCCATTAACTTTACAGTTCTGAACAGATTTATGTGACTGCAGCTATATTTTGGGGTGAATGTTTCTTGCACTGATATTGCACAAATTCTTGCACAATTTTTCTAAATGTACCAGCAAGAGTATGAACTACATGCCCTACTAAGAGTCAGTCACCTTCAGTGATAACTATATGCATTTTGGTTACTCTTTACACGGTTCTCTGGTGACCTGAAACTTGAGATGTAGAACTCAAGTTTTCTTTGGCAGCAATGTCACCCTCCTCACATTCATGCATGCCTAATCTCAATTCTCTAATGAATCACAAACAGCAAAGGAGGAAGAAGTCTGTGTGCAATCTGCATGGCTTTGAAATGTGCACTATCCTAAGAAATAAACCAGGAAGAAAACATTTTATATGAGCCAGCAGAGAGTTTCTTGGATCTCCCAGTGTCCAAGTGCCATCAATTTCTGCTAAGTGGAGACCATTAAAGCTGGAAATGTATCTAGAGCTATTCTTCCTTTGGTTTCAGCACACTCAGTACTGATTCAGTCCTTGCTCAGAATTCCAACTGCTCAACAAAAACAGCAAGATCTGCTCTGGCCATTGTGAACACTGTGCCTTGTGACTGTTTCTCATTCAGCAAAAATCAAGAGTGGCTGGACTATGGGCTTTTCAGCCCTACACAGCTCACAGTCAGCTCAGCTGCAGCTCCTCTCCATAGCTATACTCTGGTCAGCAAGGACAGGGAGTTGGCAGCAGGACTAGAGGGCAACATGAAAAACACCAGTTGGAATCACTTTTGTGGATCATTTACAGAAAACACATTTTAAAATAAAAAACACATTTAGCTGAAGAACATTTTGTGAGTCAGTCACTTGAACGCAGCAATGAGGAGCACTTTGGAGAGCACTCAGAATTCAGTTCTTTTCAATACAGCTTCATTATGAGATTTGCATAGACTTGCAGTTGGGTGATGTTGCTGGGTAGGAGCATTGGTTTGAGTGACTGATAACCCTGGTGGTGCAGGCTGGGTGGGAAGGCTGAATGCTTGAAATGAGCATCACAAGATTGCCTTTTGGACTGCCATTGTAGACCAGATCTTCTCTGAAAGAAACTCATTGGGTCAAACATTTCAAAAAAGTGAGATCATAAAGATTTAATGACTGATCAGAGAGATTTCTAAGATACCTCCCTCACTGAAGTAATGGAACTACCAACAGACAGACTATATGAAAGAGAGAAAATCCTGTAATTCAGTCTATTTCACTGCATGAGAGGTGGCACAGTAAAGGAAAATCAGGTTGTTAAGGTATCCTGGTTTCAGTCCTCAGCTTTGTCTCATCTTCCTGTCATGATCTCGGGCAAACAACTTGACCTCTCATAACTTTAGTGCCTCAGTTTTGGAATAGGGAAGATTCTGCACCCTTGATTACTTGGCTATTAAGCAACTTGAGTGAGCATTTCTGTGGGAATTTGTACAGTATCTAGCACATGCTCTTTGTGGCTGTTTTGAGGGGAAAAGTTCCATCTTTTATGTACTATTGTAAACACCACTAATTAATAATCACTGGAAGTTTTCCATTGCTTCTATACAGTTCAAGAGAGGTGTTCCCATTCCCAGGCCACAGAAGTGAGTAGAACACACTGAATTCCTCATGCCTTCATCAAAGGACTTCAGCTGGGACATTGGCTGTCTGTGGGTTAAAGGTTTTCAGCAACCCTTCGAAGGCACTGGCATTGCCTGTGGAGTCTTCAGCCCAAACAAAAGAGAAAAGACCCTTCAGGTCTTTTGGGACTTAGAGCAAAAGAAATCTTTATTTGAATTGAGGAAATCTTTAAAGAAGGGACTTCAGACCTATAGTGAAAAGGAAATGAAAAACATCTACACTGACAGCTCCAGTTAGGAGCAAACAGGCACAAAAGACTTTGAAAAACAACCAGCCTTTCATCTTCAATAGCAAGCTCAACAGCTCTGCACCAGCTGCTCTGTAAACAGTATAGCAAGGGAAAGAAAATCACTGGCAGCAAATGCATTAAACATGGCAATGTCTTCAGATGACATATTTTGTAAATTTCCTCCTTAAAAGTTAGGCCATTTCTTAAATCTAAAGGATTACCTGCTGTATAGCAGCAGAGACATTCTTCCACGCAGCTGGGCAGTTTCATCACCCTTATTTCTTGCCAAGCTTCCCATAATACAAGTAGGCAGTTTGGGTAAGGTGGGATATCAGGTGACTTGGGTTCATCTCCTGAGTCTGCTTTGCATTTTCTGAGGGACCTTTAGGAAAGCACTTCATCTGTGGGACCTGTTTTCCTGTGGAAAGAAAAGGAATTATTCTTTTGTCTTAAAGCAGTCAGCACTTTGTAACAATCATGTGCAACTTTTTATTGACTGTGGATCCATAAGAACTTTTTCAGGAGACCAGTACACACTGCTTGGGAAACTAAAATCTCTTAATAGAGTGATTTTTCCCAGCTCTGGATCACAAAGGAATAGCCCAGGACCACCCAAACATGCATATCACAGGATGAACTTATTCCAAAGTGTAAGCTCCTAAACATCAAATAAGGCAAACTTCAGCTTAGATTTGGTATGGTTTAATTTAATTAAGTCATGTCATGTGAAATATTAACCACTCTAAGCAAAGGGTAAAAGAAAACACTGAGAATCACTATACAGTATTTTGGATGCTGAAACAAGGAAATATGCTCAGCATCTATGTAGAAATATGGGGAGGGATTGCATCCTCTGATCAGTTTGGTTATTGGGATCAATTGACACTGAAGTGTAATTTTCTCCAGTTTCCAAATTCCTTTCTAATATGAGAGCTATGTTAGAAATAAGCACAGTTAAGAACACCAACCATCATTTCTAATGCCTGTGGTAAGGCATGACAACACCTTTATCTTTCCACCTTCTCTTCATTCCAGAATCTATTGGGATTCTGGTCACTTAAACTTCCTAAGCCTCATTTTGCTAACAGAAGAATAACAACACCAGACATTTCCAGAGTGCACCAAGGCTTAACAGTAACATAATATACTTAATACATCTGTGCTGTTTAAAAACCACTACAGGTTCTTTAAGTAACTGGCTGCCTTTGCAGGGAAGCAGCTGAAGATTGTTCCTGCAGCCACGTTTATTCTGCTCATGGTAACTCAGAGTCATAACCAACAGTGAACAAATCCTACTCAGCACCTGACACCCACGGAGCCCTAAATGCTCCATTGTGTAGGTCACAGCTCCCTCTCACCTCGCACTTGACAGTCCCATGAAAGGCACCTGACACTGCTTAGGGGGAAGTATTCAGGGCTCCCATCTGTCCCTTGGTCTTTGCCAAGGTGTCATCCAAAGATTTCCACAGCAGGAAGCCTTTGCCAGCTCCTCCACTGCTGGCTAACTGGCTGTTGCTACACCAGATGCTTTCCCTTCAATCAGGCACGGATAGGTGACTCCTCAGGAACTGGCTTGAGAAGAGTGCAGCTGTCTCAGTCTGCTAAAATAGGCACTTTAATTTGTTCTCCCCACTTTGACCAGTGAAATAACATACAGGCATCTGCTCTCTTTAATTTGCTGCCAAGCAGCCCCAGGGTTTCAGGAGACAGCATTTGGTGATGGCACTTGTAAGAAACCTGAACACTTGTCCAGCTGGTATCTGCACACTTACTAACCACTCCAGTGTGGGGAACAGCAACACTGCATCCCATATGTTCTCAGGTCTGCACCTCATGTCCTACAGCAGATAGCATTGGTGGGCTCAATCCCACACTTTAGAGCAATTTTGCTAGCAAAGTCCTTCAGCAGCTGAGTTGCTAGCAATACCTGGGAGACAGAAGCATGCTTTGCTCCCACTCAGTTCAGCATTAAAAATCTTATCTCCTTTCCTCAAAGTTGACTCAGGCAGGAAGTAGAGCCTGTGGAAAGCCAGTGTTTTACATAGCCTGATGTGGTGGGTCCTTAGGACTCAACTTGAAGAGTGTCCTTTAGCCAGAGACATGACATCTTCAAAGGGGGAGCACAGACTGGCTGGCACAGAGCTAAGCTTAAAGAGCCCTGGTGCAGTTGGGACCCTGTGGGGATCCTCCTTCCTGTTTTAAGGGAACAGCATTAAGAAGTGTTGTCACATGGCCACTAGAGACAGCCACTAGTTAATGACAAAGGCAAATATCCTTCTGCCTTGGTCTCAAAACCAACCTCCTTTCTCTCTCTGGCATCAGCAGCCCCTCAGCAGTGACAGCCATAATAGAACAAAAACCCTTATCCCTCCTCATGGTGTTATTATCCTGACAAAAAAAGGGGAAACTGAGGCAGAGAGTAAGGTGGCAACTTGTCCATGGCTGCTCAGGGCATTTCAGACAGTCAGCAGGCTACATGAACTACTGGTCTGTGGGCAGCATCTGTTTGCCTGCTGCAGCCTCAGGAAGCCAAGCTCTGCAGATGGGAGGATGCTTTTTTTGGGTATCTACATAAGAATACCAGGATGACCAGACCCTGATCTGCAGCAAGGTTAAGCACCTGTCAGTGCCTGGGCAGGCAGAAGAAGGGGAGATCTTTTCCCTGCTCCCCAGTCCAGCCTGCTTGTCACCACAGCACAACTGACCCCAATTCAAGCTGCTGACACTTATTTTCAGGGTGTTTTAGAGCCTCGTTATTTGTGAATGCCTTTTTGTGTAGCTCCATTGGCACTAGCACAGCCTGTTCCCAGCCTGTTCCAGCAGCTCCCCAATGACTGAGGTGACAAGCTCCAAACAAGGCATGGGCTCTGAGCAGGTCCTCAATGGGGTCACTCAGAGAAAACAAGCATCTTGGTGGATCTTCCCCCCTTTTCCAGCTTCATGTCCCTGTACACAGCCTTGCAGTTTCTGCTCTCCAAAAGCTCAGTGCAGAGACTGCTTGGTTAAAAATACACATATACATTTTTGAATCCCCAGCAGCAGGCTGGGTATTGACAAATTGCATGACACTGGGAGAAAGGCAGCAGAAATGGCTTCTGGGACTGATTTGTGAGGATCATATTAAAACAGACTATATCCCAACTAAGTAGTGGGCTTGCAAGGCTCCAGGCAGGGAGCTGGCTGCACACATCAGGGAGATAAATGCTAAAAGGAAAAATCCACAATATCTGCAGTTACTGTGAGAATCCTGTATTTAAGAAAGACTTCTCCAGTGGGGTTGCTACATAAACTGGCAGCCAAGGACCAGTACATGAAATGCTCACTGCCCTCTCCACATCTCATCTGTACATGCTGCCATGCTCAAATTAGGGAAGAGACAAGTATGTCTTCAATCAACTTCTCAGCACACAGAGCAGGTAATAAAGTGTTGGGTTAGAGAAAGAATTAACTGAAAAAAACCAGCATTACCAGGAGAGATGTGTATCCACTTTGATCAACAGCCCGCCTCCAACACCAGCCAAAGATGCTCAAGGAAAAATGCAGCAACAGGGCAAATGCCACAATCCCAAATGCTCCTCCAGCTCTTCCATCTTCTGAGTTTGTAGCTCAGATGCTTCTATTCCAGAGGAAATTATTGACAAAGAGATCCCTAGGTGGGAGATCAGAGCAAAGTCTCCTGAGAGTTGAAAACCTCCAAAAGCATGCCAGGTGAGTGGTGATGCTCGGGAAGAACACTGATCTCTGTGTACAAGCAATTTTCAAAGGAAAACAGTTGTGACCTGTGTGACAAGCCTTAGTGGGCACCTCAGTCTCTACAACATGGCCAGTGTGCAACATTTTTCTTAAAGACATTTCACATTTGAAATTATATTGAAGCTTTCTTTAGGCAGCATGCTTTTCCTGTCCCATATAATTTTGAGAATTCCCTCTTAGTAAGCATGGCTGGGAGCTGTGGCACTTGAGCCACTTTGCACAGTAACTCCTTTCTGCAGGGCCTTTTCCAGGGCAGTGGCTCCAGCAAGCAGAGTCTGCATTTTGACAGAGTTGTTTTGCTGCTGCACACCAACATGTACCTAATCCAGCTCTGCTGCCTTTTTATCAAACCCTTGCTGTATCTGCAGGCACAGCACTGCTCCCAGACCTCTATTTACAAGTCACACCTTCTTCACTGCCAGAAGGGGAATTACTTTTTTCCAACAACAATAAACACCATTTATTGAATACTGAATGCAGTTATCAATGCTGGCTAGCCTTGGCTGCTCAGGAATAAAGACAAGGAGCTTTCACACACACAAGTAGGAGGTCCAGTCCTGACTATGCTGTTGAAAGGGTACAAAGCTAAAAAGCATCCTCAGAAACATCCACAATCAGATGAGATTGTTCTTGTTGTCAAAGGCTAAATTTCCCTATTTATGATATTCAGCATGAATGTCTTATTTTTCTTTAAAGTGTGACATTTGAATTTCTCTGTTATAATTTCACAAGTAGCCTCCTGTGTCAGTCAATAGAAAACTATTAAAAAATAACTGCTTCAAATTCAGGCAAAAATAATCCAAATAATCCAAAATAATCCAAAGCCCAAGAAAATAGCCTATATCATTGCTACAATAAAAAAGATACTTATATAGCAAAATACTCCTAGTTTTTAATTTTACATTGACAGTGTTAAAAAATTTATGCAGTTGTCCTACTGGACATGGGACATGGCTGATGGGACACAGAAGTACTCAAAAGCAGCCCACAGCTGAACGTTCTAAAGCAGCATAAATACAAAGGAGAAACTGCTACTTTAACTATCCTCAAATAATTGTGGAAGAAGAGCATTCAAGCAGTACTGGACAGGCTGCAAAGTTTTCTTTTTCCTCTCCAACATCCCCAGCTGCAAGGTCAGAAGTCGGAAAGGGAAAACCACAAGGAACTGGCCACGTTACTGTTGGGCTGTCACTCTTCATGGGATGACTTTTCAGTGCATTAGAGGCATTTCTGAATTAAAGCTAGAGTTTTAACACAAAAGATTTCTACACACTCCATGAAAAAAATCCCAGGCCAAAATGCCAAGGGAAAAAAATCTGGTCTTCTTTTTCCAAGCCACTTCCTTTTTCTACTGGCATTTTCTTGTTACTTCAGGTTTTTTTATTATTGTTCTTCACTTTCTTTACCAATGAACTTGTTCACCCTGCACCTGGACTGGACTGAGCAGACCCATCCTGCAACCAATCACAGCAAGTCACTCAACTCAAAAGGTAAATGGTTAAACCCACATTAGAGGTCAGGAATGAGTAAATACTGCCCTGAAGGGTTTTATACTTGGACACAGGTAAGTGTTTGTCTTACTAGGAAGCTGCTTTAATTCATTGTTCTCAGCTAAATCAACTAAAGAACACAAGCAAGCTACAGACATGCTGAAGTGCAGGAAATCTCCAGTACATAACAGTGGCCAGCACACAAAATCAAAATAACTAATTCAAATGCTTAAACATTGTCAGCTGAAAATAACTATATCATTACACTTTATTATTTAGAGGTCTTGAGTGCTCTAGTAAGACAACTAATTTAATCTGACCTCTTCTCATGGGTAAAGCTCAGGCTCTGGGCCAAGATGACAACCTTCATGTCAAGAGAGTAGAAGTGTTTTGTACCCTCCTCCATAAAACACCTGGCAGGGCACAGACACAAGTCCTTTGTCCAACACACAAGTTACAGGCTAGTGTTGAGCACACCATGAAACGAGATAAGCAAATCATCCTCAAAAATCAGATCTCCTGATTGCAGGAATGGATTTACCAGCTTTATCCCTGCAGCCAAATGGCACATTGAGTTCATCCAGCCTGAGCAGAAGGAATGCCTGCATTCTCCCACAACACCAGTTCAGTCAGGCTCTTCTCAGTGAAAATCTGGGTTAATTTCAGGGGTCAACACCTGAGCTCAACTGCACAAGGCAGCTTACACACACAGTCTCCTGTGGCTCCTTTACCTGAACAGAAGGAATAAACCTCCACTATGGCCAGCAGATTTCATAGTCCTTAATATATGTGATGGGCTGGACTGAGAAGTAAGGAACAGTCAGCTGGGGGTGTTTGCTTCAGAATCTTTTCCTAGCAATGCCAAAAATGCCACCAGCTGCTACACCTCAAAGCTCTGGGTCTTTGTCCTGTCTGGTGGAGCAATGGGATTGCATAAGCAGTGAGGACCAGGCACTGAGGACTCTGCTGAGCCTCAGGACCTGTTTCTACAAATGGACTTATCACATGCTTCTGCACCATAAATCTCCCTTGTCAGTCACACCAAACCTCTCAGGAGGAGAAGCAGCCAGGCTATGAATTACTGTCCAGCTCTTCCTCTCCATGGGTGCCTGCACACCTGCAGGAAGGAAGGATGGACACACTTAACTTCCCAGAACTAGGCAGCAAAAATATGATCTTTCCAATGTGGATGAGTCACTTCCAACTGGGTTATTAAGTTATTACATTGTATTATTATATTAACGTCATTGCCATTTTCAGGAGAAGATAAACCTCATTTTAATCTGCTCTTAATTGAAAGCTTATCAAGAGACTGGCTCTATCCCTACACAGACAGGTTTTTTTTCTTCTGCTTCCCCTCCCCCCTCTCCATACGCTGCATTCTATGATGATGAAAAGAAACATCTCTATTCATTAGAGAAAAATCAGCTTGGAGTCGATCAGGCCTGTTAACCTACAGCCTGGGCTGTTATCAGAGAGCAGACCTTTCCTCACAACAAAAAAACTGTTGGGGGCTGCAGCTTGGCAGCCTGTTGCAAGGGATTTGCTGCTCGTTTTTATGTTGGGGTACTTGACAGTTTCCATTAGAGGATGTGAGAATATTAAAGATATTTGAGCAGCTCTGGAAGAAGGTTAAGTATATAATGCAAGTTGACTGTGCAGATTTTAATTACAGATTCCCCAAAAAATCCATAGAAACTCTGATTAAACTCCTAATTACTTTTAAAGAAGTGAATAAGCGGTCAATAAGATGAACAGCAGCCTCTCTTCTTTCTTTTTCTTTCTTCTTCTTCTGAGCAAGCTGTACAGTGATAGCAACTGCAGATGTATTATCACAGGCAAGTTAACAGAAGACCAAGGGGGAAACATTTCTCTAAAGACTCCTTGGAAAGAACTTTTTGTGACATCTTCAATACCAAGGCTGGCCCTGAAATCAATCAGGTCACGGTGATTTACACTGGCAAAGGACGTGCCTGTTACCTCCAGCTGTGACTTCATGTTGCAGGATTGCATTGGCTTTTCCAGCAGAGCTCTGCCTCCCCACACAAGCAGTGCTGGCCTTCAGGGAGCTGTGGTGGAGTTTCACACCTTGTCCAGGTTAGGGAGGTGATGCTCATAGAGATGTGGACCTTGTCATAGAGGTCAGAGCTTTACAAACAGCCTTCCCAAACATGTCACATAACCATGCTGAGCAGCTTCACTGACCCCCCCCTCTGTCAGCCCATGGAGCTGGCAGCACATCTTCCCTGAGAGCAGCAGTCCAAGGTCATGACTCAGTCACAACTCCTATCTCCACATCTGAAGATGTGGTGCCTCTGTGCTAAGCAGAGCACCAGGTCCTGGCATACAGAAATACCCTTATTCCAAGGGGACTTCTTACTGGCTGGGAAGAAACTTCTCAGCCCCAAACCTGTGGGTCATGTTTCAGCTCCTCTACCCAGGTCCAGCCCTGCAAAGTGGATGCACCTGATATCCATACCCATTCTGAAAAACAAAACCAGTAAGACCTCCTCAGAACTTGCTCAAATCTGCTGAAATGGCAAATAAACTTTTTTCTTGTGAGCTTAGCTGAGACCCACAGTAAACCATAACCCATGTTCCTCACCCCCATGAGCATCAGCCCTCTCTTTTATGGCAGTTTCTGGCTCTCCCTTAGCCAGAGCTTTGCTTCAGCTGTGCCAGAGGAGGACAAGCCCTGCTCACTCTGGGCACAACAGGGCTAAAAACAGTAAAAAAGAAATATCTCCCCTAAAGTAATTCAAATTCTGAAGGTGGGACTCACTCTGAGATGGTGTACAGCAGCAACACACGCTGTGCAAGCAGTGACTGTCCCCAAGGCACAGCCATGCTTCATCTTCCTGTCTTCTCTCCAAGCCATTATTGTTTATTTTGCTGTCTCCAATGCCCATAACTTTAACTCTGCGAATAACTTTAATTTCCCCATCACAGGAAGTAGAAGGAGAGTGCTTCTAGGGGAACAGCTATTCTAGGGGAACAGTTGCCAAAATCTCCACTTATACCACTGCCAGATATTTCTAGCTAATGGACATGTTTGTAAAACAGCCCCCCAGCTGCTGAGGGGCAGTAACCACCAATCTCCCCATCCCTGCCCATACTGCAAATGCATTTTATATTCCATTATGTGGCTGGAACTGTCCTCATTGTATCTGACTGCCCAGGTCTCACATTTTTATCTGTCACAGGCCTTTCAGACTAGTCCCCAGATATGAAGAGACCATAACCAGAGGATGCAGATTCCCTCTGGTAGATTTGTTGGCTCAAGATGACTAAAGCCATATTGTGCTCTGCATACAGGGAGAGCAGGGCTCAATACAAGCTTGGAGCTCTCAAGGTTTTTGCTATAGAATTAATTTTGTCAGAAGAAACATGACCAAAATAGCAAGGCTATAGGGCATGAACATTCAAAGACTGATCTGTTGTTTTTTTTTTTTTTGGAAGAGATCTTCAGTGAGGCCTTCAAGGGGAGAAAAACACCCTAATAGGACATTTGCATTAGAAAGAGGAATAGATTTTGGGGTGTGTTGGATAATTCAGTAAATTCCTAAGCCTTGATCCAGTGGATGGGAGGAAACAGAAAGAAGCTTGGAAATGGAAGGAGAGAAGGAGCTTGTTCTGCAACCAAAGCTGTGCAATAAGGCATATGTGGCTTCCAGTGACAGTGTGAGAATTTACAGTATAATAAAGATATATATGGCCATTTGGAACAAGCTATTTCTAACATAAAATGACTCTGTATATTGATTGCCCCAGGAATTTGTACAGAACACTATTTCCAGACATATAACTGAGGATATTATTTACTCACTATAAAAGCCGGATGAATGGCCAGGCTCCAGGAGGGTGTGAGGCAACAGCAGTTGTTCATTGACAGATGAATGGAAGGAGGTTTGAGCATGACAGAGAACATCAGGATACTGGGAATTATCCAACAGCTTTCACAAGTCACTGCAGCAGGTATGTCTGCTTGTTCCTGAAAAAGGTGAGGTCGCTTCAAGGCCCTCATGAGAAGGCAGGGGACCAACGTACAGGGGAAACATCACTTCTCCTCTGGAGCAGCACTGAGAAATGAGGTCTGAGGCTAACCAGTCCAGAAGGTACCAGGGCCTGAACCAGAGCAGGCTCTTCTACATCAGCATAAAAGCAATCACTTGAGGCCCCCAGCCATAGATCTCCAGCCAGATCCCACATCAGTCATGTCAGGTGTGGAAGAGACAACAGCCAAAGCTCAGCCTGTGCCTTGCTTCCCATGAGCCCAAGGCCAGACTGGCCTAAGACAGGTCCCCCTCAGTGCTAACAGTTACTGGCTTATTTCCAGCTGGATGGAAATGCCTAAATGACATTCTATGGAGTTCAGAGTTGACAGTTCCAGATCCCAGTTCCTCATCATGCAACACTCCATAGCATACTGGTGGTCAAAACAAAACGATGTTGCAGATTCCCTTGTCTCACAAGCAGATCATAAACTTCAAAGCATTTCCCAGGAAATGTGATGGACACATCAGCTGGGAATTTCCTTCCAAAGCAAAAACGAAGGGAAAGAGTCTGAAAATGAGGGGCAGTATAGAGAAACATCTTTTGGCCTCTCAGTAGATAAGGAAAAAGTAGGGCTATCCCAGAAATGGGGAATTCTCCAGGTTAGCAGTTCTACTGCAATCGTGTTTAGCATATTGACAGTTTTGCCTCAACTCCAAAAACGGGAACATGCAACACAATCTTGAGCGTTCGCCTCCCCATCTCCTTGCCTTTCACACTCCATCACAATACCAAGTCCAGCTAGATCTCCTAAGCAGAGCCTGCACTATTTCCATTATTGGTAAGTGTCCAGACCATCACAGCAGTTACATACAGAGCCCCTAAAGACTGCCCAGACAGGTGATGGGGTCTTGACTGATGATCTCAGCTCATCAGCAATATAAAAATAAACTTTCATGTGTGTTAGACTATGAAAGGGTGGTAAAACTGGGTTTTTCTTCAGCACAAAGCCATGCCATCGCAGTAGTATAGGGGACTGTGAAGGCTGAATATTCTTGTGCTCCTGCTGCCACCTAAAGGAAATGCCTCAAAAATGTTCAGAAATAGCCTAGAAAAAATATGTTCTGAAATATTCTGAAATAATGCAGTATAAAGTGGAGTGGCTTTAGCTTTTAGCTGAAGAAGGATCCATTTGGGAAAAGGACTATTACAAGCAGGGTATTTTTGTCTCATGGAATCAGCTATAGCATGCTGGCAGATTTTCAACAACCATGATGGTAAGTGGATGGGGTCAGGGAACTTTTGCAGTTCACAGAAGACTCCAGCTGTGACCATCCTGATGGCTATGGTCTAAGACCACAGATGAGAGGTTTGTATATGGGAGCAATATCTCTCATTACGTGAGCTGACCTAAAAAGAAAACAAAACAGCCTTAGGATCATAAAAAATCATCTTCAAATCATTTAGGGATAAACAGAAATACAACCAGTTCTTGTTCAGAAGATGCTTCTGAAAGTTGTCTTAAAAGCACCTGATTCCTCTGTTTGAATTCTTCCCATTATCCAGGGGAGACACCAGGTCCTTTGGTGCTTTTAAAGAGATGGTTACCAGGTCAGACCAACTTTAGAAATCTGATACCATGTCCTCTTTGGCCCAGGTGTTCCTGATGTTGGCTGCCTATGTAACTCACTTGGATTAATCCATTCCTTTGGATTTGTTTGCTAGAATTGGGTATGCTCCAATGGTATTGGAGGTAGCTGGGCAAAGGGGAGACATCTAACAGGAAACATTCCCATACTGTGCACAAAATAGCAATAACTTTGTTCAAGCTTCTATGCTGACTAAATGCCCAACACCAGAAGTTGTGTACAGTCAGCACTAGTGAGCCCAGGGAAATACTAAATTGCCTCGTAAACTGGAAGTCAAGTGGAAGTATTACTTAAATGCTCAAAAAGTATAATTTGCTGCTGCAGATCAATGAGTAGCCTTATTAAATAGGGGGAACATTACTACATGAGTTATGAAACTGGCTTTACAGCTTTAACTGTGGACTTTATATGTTAGTAACCTTCTGCTTTAGGAGTATGAGAATGAAGCCTCTTTAGTTTACCCCATGTATAGGCACGAGGGCACACATCAAAAATGTGCATCTAGTATTTGGAGCATTCAAGTACAGAAATTTCATTGTTATGTATCTGCAGGTAGAAGCACTCCTCATGAACAGGATGGAATCTCCCATTCAGGACACTGGTGAAACCTTCCAGGTATCTCCATATGAAATTATATGTTTGTCAAGACCAAGCAGTAGTGCATAAGCTTCTGTTCAAGCACACTCTAATGAATCATTCTATGACATGAATATCTGGCAAACTTATTACCTTCCCCACATATTTACTTTTTGGGATGAGTGAACACTGTGTTGTCCTTATTTCACAGTGAGTTAAGCTGAAATGCATATGCATTAAGCAATTTGCCCCAAACGATCATATTGCAATGCGTCATTTGATGAAAACTGCTGTTTCCTGGTGTTACTCAGGAAGCCATTTGACTCCCAGCCTGTGACTAATGTCTTGCCTGAGCAGTCTTGTCAGGAGATGTGATTTCTACACATGCTTTCCTTCTCCACGTGTTCCACAGAAACAGTATCTACCCACTTTGGCCTAATACTTTCCCCATTTATCTGAAATTTAGCTTCTCTTTAAAGTGGAGGAAGAAGCTATCTAGGGCACCAGGCAAAGATGGATATGACCTTTTAATTAAATGCTCTGAAACTGATGAGGAATTGAGAATGGAAGACAATATGTATTATTTTGAAAATGAGAATGAAAAAAAAATTCCCTTCAAAAGGATCATCTCCTTGTGATGCCTGTCTTGCTTTTACTCCCAGATTCTACCTCTGGTCCAAGATTCCTATGAATCCTCAAAACAAAGACAGCACAGAAATGATGGTATGCCCTGTTCCAAGGCATAGAGCAGCATTAACTTCACAGCCTGTTGTTCTCATGACTGATGTCAGAATATGCTTGATATCAAAAGATGGAAGCTAACAGAGAAATCAGAATGATGGGATTTTATCTAATCATTAATTTCTCAACTGCTCAAACTGGAAAGTACTTTTTTCCTTCAGTATTCCATTGTTTTCTACAGAATAAAAGAATTCCCAGAGTCTTTAAGCATAGAGGCAGTCAGGTAACTCCCACTCTGAAAGTGTGACCACAGATGTGGGACACCTCTCACATACCTGTAGCTAAACAAAAGTGACACCTGTAGTCTAACCCAATGAGACCCACTCTCACTGAGATATTCTTTTAATCACTGGAGGAATACCAGTTCTTCTGGTAGGCCATTTACCTGTTCATCTCCAACCCTTTTCTTGGGAAGAGATGAAGTCTTCTCAGCCTATCATTAGATGACTTGCAGGGAGAGAAAAGGACTTCTGCCCCCAAAGATTCAGGAGGCTGCCAAGGCTTTGTGCCAAGTCCTGCACAAATACAAGCATGGGGAACTACTCAGAAATCTCCTCATTTCTGTTTTTGTCTCTTCCAGTAAGACAAAGAAAACATACACATTAACAAAGGAAATCACACACATACCCCCTCTCTAAGACAGGAGCATGCATTTCATATTCTAACCATCCAAAATGTGTTCCTTGTAGCCTGGGGGTACCATTTCTTATCTGCAAGCAGGAGACACCTGCAGGCCAACCTTCACTGTGGTAAATGCCAAAGAGGTCTAATAAGAGCCAAAGTTAGTATTTCAAATAACAATAGACCACAGAAAAGAAAAGGAGCAGCAGGGCCTTTGGAGCATCCAAGGCTGACAGTTTGGAGAGCAGAGAGCTTGGGGGGCAGAGAAACCCAGGCTCTGCCCCTGGATGCTCTCTCACATGTACAAGTTCATGGGCAATTCTGTAAAATTATTATTTCACCTTTTGTGAGCTCAGTGCTAATTACAGGAGTCTAGACTAGGAGCAAAACCCAAGGCATTAGAGGCCAATGTTTTTAGGCCAGAAGGTAAAAAGGAACACAAGCAATAAAGAGAATTGTTTTAAAGATATGAACTACCTGCAAGGGGACTAGAAGACCTATAAAAACAAGGCAAAGTGAGTTAGGAGGATTATTAAGGAACCAGAAAGAGATATTGAGTATCAGACTTACAGAGGGGTTCCCAGGAAGCATAATGCACTGTGGACAAGCCTGCACCAGACAGAGAGTAAACAAGGCGATTACCCCAGTAAAAATGTTAGGAGTGAACTGGAGTCAGCAGGTGATGAAATGGGGGGATTTATGAAGTGATTTTTTTCTTTCTGCCTCTGTGCAGTGAGGAGGAGCCAATGCCATGACAGAAACAATATATCTGGGAGGGAAAGAAATAAATAAGTGCAGATAGCCACAAAAGTGGTGCTGGAAAATATAGGGCAGTCACCATCGCCAGATACATGAAACACCCAGTTAAAAGAGAAAATGCACCTAACAGCTATATGGGAAATGGAGATAACAGCCAGAGAGCATCAGATCTAAGGAATCTAACAGTGCTGGCAAAGGAACTCAGTGTATTACCACAGCACTGAGACACCCAAGCAGGACCAGGGGAACCAGCAGGCAAGGAGAATCCTGACATCCCAGCACTATGAGTCTCTTGCAAGTACCCTGTGAAGCCCCATCTCACCACACCCTGCAGAGCTCCAAGGCATGGCTAATCCATGTACACACCAGAAGAATGGCAGATCCAGAGCACAAAGGAATTTGACAATCTGCTTGTAACATTACTTTGATGTAGTCCCAGAAAAATAGGCAAAGTCTTATACTTCATTATAATATTCAGGTAGGAAAAAATTATTTGCTCAGATATGAGTGGAAGCCTTAAGCAGGACAGCCAGAAGGCTAATGCCATAGCCTTTAGTGGAACTCTGAGGACCTGTCATTAGCTCTGCCCACGAGCCAGAGCAGACACTGGACACTCACTGTACATCGTTCTTTCCACTAAGACCAAGGAACAAGACTGTGAAGGTGGAAGAGGAGAAACTGACACATAAAGTATTACAGAGGCTTGGCTTCTTCCTTCACAGAAGTCCATGGCATAAATGGCAATTCCTAACAAGCCCAGTCAACTAGTACAGTTACTAGAATTAAAAGGGAGTCCAATCCATTTAACTGATCTATTGACTTTTACATTAGCCCCTCAAAAATCCCCATTTCAGATGGAAAGAAGATTTGCAAGGAAAACAGAAAGTACATAAAATAGCTATATTTCACCTCTTCCTTAAACTCCTGATGTGGGTGGTAAGCACAGGCATGGGGGAGTGATGATATTAAAACATCAGACTGTTTGCAAACAAAACTCACCACCCCTGCTCTAACAAATGCTTCTGCATGGGGTGAGTTCTACAGAACAACACTGTCCTCATAAAAGTGTCCAGAAAGGAAGTGCAAAAATTCCAAGGCTGATCCTGACACACACTTATCTCAGGTACTTGCTTGTATTCCCACAGATATACGCACAAGATTTTTCCTTAGAAATAAGGCATAACAGATTAATTCCAAAATGTGAGTAGTCCCATGCTTACTATAAGTAGGGAGTACACTTTCAGATTTATGTGATCTGTTAGGGAACAATTGCCCAATGCTGTCATGCCTATTTGGTAGCTGTTTCACTTCTCCTGACCCACAGTGAGCCCTTAATTAGTCCTTAACTAGTCATCTGTTGCAGTGATTAATAAGGTGAATTGCCACTCAGGAGATCTAATTTCCCTCCTGCTTCTTCTGTTGTGTCTATATGGAGAGAAAATTCTTTATACTAAGGATGGTATGGAGTGCATCTGCCTATTCCTGGGTTTTGTTCCTATTTCCACAGCAGTGCGGTTCAGGCTCAGTTCTCCAGGACAAATGAATTTTTAAAATTATATTTCCCATAAGCATTAGCTCAAAGGACTGTATATGGCAAATTTACAACTCCTTCCATTTGTCTACAGAAAGATGAGGAGCATGACTGCTTGTAAATAACAGGCCTGAGGACATAAATCGTCTCTCTGCTTCCATCCCTCTGTCCCAGAGACTCTGAAGCCAAAAGCACACAGTTCATTACCACTTAGTTGTTATTTGGCCAAGTTTCAAATAGCATAAATGTGCATCTGCATGTGACAGCTGAGGATCAGTTCAGCCTTGTGCTGTGCGTGGCAGCAGAGGTCATGCTGGCTGAAAGGGAACCTTCACAGGTTCTGCATGTGCCCAGGAGAGCTCAAGAGATCAACACAAGAGGGGAAGAGACAGTCAGCCTCTGTGAAGTTATTGCCCTGTCTTTTCTTCTGAGCTCTGCAGAGCCAGACCTTGCCCAAGGGGTAAGACAAAGCCACAGCACCAGATAGAATCCACTGGCATCACAAGTCTGAGGGATCCAAAACAGCAAGACCTACATCCAACTGTACCACAGGTTCCTATTCGATCAGAGACATGACCTTCCCTTCCATTCCTCCTTTTGTGGTGACAGCTGTGCAACTTTTACCTCCTTCCCAAATGCATTGAGGCTTAGCACATTGATTTGTGTCAGGAAGAGGGCAGAGCAGACACCACTCCAATTGCAAAGCAGTGTCTGGCAGACGCAGGTAACCAGCTGAGTGATGGGTGCTACAGGAACGCTCACAAGTAAATAATAAATCTGTCTGGGCTGTGATGCACATTGCACAGCAACTAATGCTTCCCTCTGCAAAGATGATGCTGAAGAACAGTGTCTGGCTGCGTGCTCAGAGGCGACCTGCCCCTGTACACAGGATAGCTGTGCGGGGCCCCACCACACTACCCTGACTTTGAAGAATATTATAGTAGCTTTAAAACTCTCAGATATTAAGAGATCATTACTCATTGTCTCCTCAGAACTGATGGAGTCCTTGCCCTACGTGTTCTCCATTTAACAAATGTCACTGTTTTACAACACACTTCACTGAGGAACAGAGGAATCTTTCAGTCCAAACAGAACCGCGACAGATTTAAACAGCCAGGAGCGCTGAGCGCTTGCTTGGGAGCAAAGCAGCTCTGCAGCCTCAGGTCAGGGTAACAAGAGAGAAACTGCTCTTAGCAGAAGGGCTTTTGCTGGCAAACCCTGTCCTCCCTTGCAGCCACTTACAGGCTGCACAGCAGACCCAGCAGTGAGGCTGAGGTGTGTCCAACATCATGCGGGAAGCCAGTAACAGATTTAGGGCTCATATATTACAGCTTCTGCTCAGCTGACCAGCTCCATACGGGATGAGCTCTGGATAGATACTGCAGTCAAGCCTCTGAGGTTGGAGTTGAGAAGGAGCTTCCCATCTGGGCAGCACTGGCTCAACCACACTGTTGTTTCTACTTCTGTGCAGTGGGTGACTGAGCTGACTTCAATTCATCACTATTTCTAGCAAATATAAATGTTTCCCCTATGCTAACCCAGAAGAGAATGTGAAACCCTATAAATTTAGTAATAGTAATCACTAACCTATATACCAGTAACATTGCAAAGGACAATTAATAATTTTACTCCTGTTAATACAGAAAAAAGTTTTATCATAGTTAAGTAATTTCTTTAAAATCTAAACTCAAGAAGGATAAAATGGCACAGAAAATCCACAGTATCATAAAAGCTTCCATTCCAGTGCACAATGGATTTAATACCATTATCTAAAGATAGCATGTGTTCCTTTTCTTCTGAAATCATCCATTTCTCATCTATGGTTAATTACTTTATATGAGAGATGCTTAAAAATTATTTCCCCCATGTGGAAAACTTGGATGAAAATGAGAACATTCTGCTTTAGAATCAAAATCCTCAGTAGAAAACTTGGGTTTTTTTCTTTTTCCTCATCTGCTCACAGCACTGTATTAAAAGCTTTGAGTTTTGGTTTTTTGCAAATATCATCTTCTCAGGCTTTTTTTTTTTTTCTCTCAAAGAAAGTAAATGCCCTTCATAATTTGCTGTTTTCTATTTCAAAACTAGAATTCAGTTTACATTAGGTCTAACCATGCATTGCACTGGTCTCGGTGCTACCACAACTGACTAATATCCAAAAGAACTCGAATTGCTGACAGACACTTTTGTTTTAGTGCTCTGACACTGTGTCTTGCACCACTACCCTGGGCTGTGCCCATTGGAACAAGAGCTGTGGAGGGGAGATGAATTTGCAGAATCAGATTCAGGGACAAGGGTACACAGTATTTTTTAATACATCTCCTTGTCTCTTCAGTATTGTGCCAGAGGCATTTTGGCAGTCCTCAGCACTGGTTTCTGGAGGCAGAGTGATTCTCTGCAACCACAGCAGGAACAGACTTTTTCACCTCTTACCCTGGAACCAAACAACCTTCCCCTGGGCCTTATCAGAGCCACCCACTTGTGAAATGGTTGTGCCAAAGGGGCCCAAAAGGCAGGAGGAACTTGGATGCTATTCCAGCTCTAATGTAATAACAGAGGTGCTGCTCAGGAGTGATGTACTATGTGTCCCTCAGTCCCTCCAAGATCCCAATTAATACGATTCCATTAACTTCGAAAGGTGTGCTAAGTAGTAATGCTCTGGGCCATTAATTCTGACAACGTCAGCATGCTCTTGCTGTGACATTTGCCTTAATTAGTATTATAACCCACTACCTTGACTGCAAGCTTCACAGGTAATAATTCACACCCAAATCCCCTATAAACAGAGTTCTGTGTGCTCTCTGCTAAAAACTGCACATGGTAAAAACAGCACAGGAGTACAGGATTTAAAATGTTAGAGAAAAGAAAAGGGGTTTAAAAGGTGTTATCGGAGTTATTGTATCTCTTTGAGCCTCAGTTACCCCCTAGGGGACTGTTAGGCTGCAAAACTGACCATTTATGGTGTTCTTTAGAGATCTCCCAAAAGCAATAGACCAAGAAAGTGTCCCTGCATGGCTTTAGTCTGTAGCAAACTCTAGGCACCTTGTAAAATCTTTATATGGGTTAGACTGAGCTCAAAAGGATTTGGTCTCTTGAAAATGAAAAGCAAGGTCCCCATCTACCCTGAAAACAGCCCCTGAACTACACAGACTGCTGCCAGAAATCTGTATGACATGTATGACTTTGGTTCTGCCTCGATGGGGACAAGGTGGTCCCCGGGGAGACAACCCCTTTTGGGGTATTTTCAGTTTAGAATGGAGAACATATGCCATAGGAGAACATATACCTGAAAGAGGAAAAAGAGAAACTTTCCCAGAATTTCTTCGTTTCTGCTATAATTTAAAACAAAACATTCTTACAGAAGGGATGATAAATGGTACCCAAGAAGACCACTGTAATAAGAAATAGGTGAGTACTGAAACACAAGGGAGCAAGTGATTCAGCCAAGGCCTGTCCAGCCACCAGGCACCCACGTACATGGTCTTCACAGTCATCTCCTGCAAAAGCAGCAGCCAAAACTCTCATCTTACTACAAAAACAATTTCCACAAGCCAAAGGATTAGGATACCTACCTTCCCTTTAGGATCCATTAGACATAGGAGCTTAGCTCATTTTCCCCCACAAGTTCTAAAACTTGAGAAGTACTAAGTACTGTAAACAGTCAGCAAAGCAAATACCAGTCTAGGCAGCATTTTCTGAATGAGCCAACTGGAAGAAACTTAGGAGAGAAAGAGTTGATGATGCCTTGCAACATCCAAGCTCTTGAGACAGATACAGTTTGGCCAGAAGTATTTGAAGGTCAAGTCTCCCAGAACATGCAGTGGTGCTAAAGGGCCAGATCTCAAGCAAGGCATGCTGGCAAGGTATCCTGCCAGTGGTATGGGCCAAACAGTCATGCAAAAAGGTGTAGACTGATGGAAAGACATGGATATTGAGTAAAGATAGAAAACTGAAACAAAAGATATCAGCTCCTTCGAAGACAGTCTGTTGGGGATTGACTCCAAAAAGTGACAGAGGTTGGGATGCACAGTGTCTCCTAAATGCTCTCTCATCCTCCACCCAGACACCACAGATGTTCCTGGTAACAATTCCTCTTTTAGCTAAATGAGATAACATGGATGGCTGAGAAAATGCCAAAAATGTTGTTCCCATATCACTACTTCCTTGTTTTTCCCACTAAGACTGCCAAGAAGACAGGCACTGGCTGCCAGTTAGAGTTTCTGATGACAACACTACTTCAGAAAGAATTCAGATGAGACCAAACAACTCATTTCCCCCCAGGACTTCATTTCCATCACCAGGGAGGAAAAGGTAATCCAACTCTGCAGGCCCTTGATGCTGAAGTCTGAGGATCCCAGTCTGATCCCTACTATACTCATGTAAATCAAGGCCTGTTTGTGCCACGGAGTCAGTGACATTTCACGACTGCAGAATTAATAAGGCACCAGATATCACCTTCCCTGGTGTGCATACAGAAAGGAGATGGAAGATAACTTGAATAAATTCACTGACATTTTCTTTACATGTGAGACTAGGCCAATTGCTAAAAGAAAGGAAGAAAAACTCTTAATGTCAAAGAGGAGGTCTGTGCTAGTGCAGGACCTAGAGCAGGTCTTCCCCATAGTAGACCAGTGAAAATTCTCTGGATGAAAGGTTAAGAGAAATAAGTGCTGATACTAGTCCCCATCTCCCATCTCTTTGCCACAGCACTTGGATTTCATATTACCAGCACAGTCTCCAGCCTTCCCTCCAGCTTCATGACCTATGAATGAAATGGAGGGAACATAGCAATGCTTGAAATCTGGCCTAGCAACTCTGCACTTCCCCTCCCAGCACACAATCCCAGCACATGAGCTCATTGCTCATGGGGTGTTTGGACTGGAGCAGCATCCACCCACCAGAATGACACCCCCCACACACTAGCATCCTTCCTCCTTCCTCCAAGACTCTGGGAGCCCCAGTGATTCTGGTCATTCTCCAGCTTTCTGCTAGAAACAGATTGAGGAACAGACCAGAACAAAACAACTATTTGAACCACACTGAGTGTTATGTTTTGATGAAGCATGATGGGTTTTGCAACCACCAAGGGATCAGTCATAAATATCCATTCTCACTAATGCAGTCATGAGCAGTTACTCTCAGTGGATCTGAAAAGCAATACAAGATATAGGCCATCAGCAGGTTAAATGAAAAATAAGCAAAAGACATGGGCATAATCCAAATTATTGCTCCAATCCCACTGTGTTCAGTGCTAGAAACAGCTCAAACAGAGATTCAAGCCACAGGATTTCCAAACAGTTCCCTGACCCCTTACACTTTAGGAAGGCTGAGACTGTCTTCTATGGCTTGACTTTAAGTGCCAATTTTTTTTTCTCAGGGGCTGGTCCAAGTCTGTGGAGCTTGCAGGATCCAAAAATCTGCTAAAAACCACTCTACCTCTCCTTCTAAGTGCCAGGCCCATTCCCCAGTGGGGCTGACCATTTAATGCCACCATGCTTAAAGAGAAAAGTTTTATTAAACTTCTTCTACCATCTTTCACTTAGGAGAGGAGAAAAGTGGAAGCATATGAGGATAATTAGCTCTCCTCATTTAATGTGGGACTGACAGGTACCTCAGCATTACCAGTGGGTCAGATCTCTCATGGCTGATTAGAAAAACATGCAGCAAATATCTATCCAAGCTCAATAATAGCTCCTGGTCAAAACCACCCATAAGCCTCAGGAATCTCAGCCTGGATTATGATGAAGATGGCAAAGGCCAACTATACTATTTTCCACATCTTTCTGGAAAAATCCTATTTGCTGAGAAGAAAGTCACTAAAAAGAAGTGCCACTTATTTCAGACTCACATAGCCATTTCTGGAAGATGCTCGCTCTCATATAAATTAGTCACTATAAAAGAGAGAACCCAACACCAGGAAAAAAAAAAGGAGGAAATAATAAAAGAGGTTTTTCTTGGTTCATGACTGGAACAGCTACTGTCATTTAAATTTTATTAGAAAAGATTAAAAGGAGCCTTGGAGTGAAGCTGCTGTGATGAAGTGGTCCCAGGGTCCCTATAACCATGATTGGCACCATACTGATGTGTCAGCCTGAAAAAGTTATGATAGTTATTGCACTGGCCCTAAAACAGACCCTTCTGCCTGAAGCAAAAGAATAAAAAATGGGGAAGAAACTTTCAGAATTCAGGAAAATTCAATCCACCTGAGCACAGAGATAGACATTTGTCTCAGCTTTATGGTTTTTTTGGAGTTGACATGAAGTAGACAGTCAATACTGCTAAATCTGTATGTGGATGGTTCTTCTCATAAATATCTTTGTATTCCAGCCTGTAAGTAAGGTTTGGTGTATGGCTGGTGCACCCCTGCCCTTCCCTATGGAAGCAGAGCCCTTAGGACACAGGAGAGAGCAGGATGAGGAGCTTCTCACTGGTTCATAACAGCGCCTGCCTTGCTCATCCTCAGCCTGCAAACAGGCTCTGTGAGGCAGACTTAGCACTGGCTAAGTTGGGCCTCTGGTTTTACATCCATCTTCACCCTCAGCCACAGGAAAGGAGCAACAACAAAGGGTCCTTGGGCTGCTGCCATCACTCTGAGCTGCTCTGCTGCGAGCAGTCACTCGGAAGTCACAAATGCCTGTCTCCACACTGCCAACCCCCACAATGCAGGCACAAATATCTCAATTTCTGCAGGCTGCTGCCTTTGAAACGTCTGCCTGCCCTCGAGATGCCTTTTGACACACACAGCTACTCACTGACTGCCTTACACCACACACCCAAGCGCTATCTCCAGCCTCAAGAGACACTTCCTGCACAAGCACAGCTAACAAACAGGAGCATGATGAGTCCTTCTCACCATCCTGAAGCTGAAGGTGAGATCCCTTTTTAATAACAGGGTATTTGGAAGGATTTATAAGCTCTGGTTGTCTCAATACACAAATGACAGCATCAATCAGAGACAGACAGCAGAGGAGGAAAGCAATATACCTGTTAGGTGAGGTGAATGCTGATGAAAGGCACAGACAGCCAGGCTGGGACTGCCAGGAGCCAAGGTTTTTGCCTAAACCTTCCTACCTGGCAAGAGGCACAGAGCAAGCAGTGAAAGAAAAATTGCATTCTGCATCCCAAGCAGGTTTGGCTTGCATTTTAGGACAGACTGAGTCCCTTTGGTTCCATCTCTTCCTGTTTCAGGCACTCTCTACATGCTGCTTACACAAAGCCACAGGTCCTCACAGACCAAAGAAGAGGTTTCTTTGAGGTCTGTTTATACACAATAGTCCCTCACTGCTGCAGATGCAGAGAGCAGACCACTGCTAACTGAAACCCCTGTGATTCCTCTGCTCATTTACAGGCCAAACACACCAGGCAAAATTGATTTCTTGTTCAGAGGTTGGAAAACCAGAGGAAGTCAAGTTGCAGTAACTGCTTTCCTTAAAGACATCTTGAGGAAAGAACAGCACTTAAAGGCAACCAAAGGTGGGCAAGCAGATGGAAATCCCACACTGCAGTGAACAACACTTCACATGAACTCAGACAGTCTGGGGTACTAAGTGATCTACCAGTGGAGTCAGCTGGCAACCCACAGTAGATCTGCACTGGCCCATCACCCCGTCTGTCCCTGCACATGGGAGAGGAATAGCTATAGGACCAGTGACAGAGATACTGCACAAGAACAAGGCAGATGGTTCTGAAACACGGCACAGGGTTGGAGAGATTGTTTGTTTTTACAGCGTTTGATCTGCAAAGCCAAAGCAGAAGGGGAGCCTGCCCATCCAGTGGGGTGATTTTAATCCAGATTCACCTAGAGAGACTTTTTAATTTAAGAATGTCAGGGGTTCAGCTTGGTCTGTGCCCACCTGGTTATTTCACAGATAATACCTAATACAGTTTGAAAGGAAATTTATGTTCATGTATTTTCAAAGACTCCTAGCCTTTTCAAAGACTCCTGGGCAGTGTTCCAAATTTAGAATTTATCTGGAAACTAGAGAAACCTATTGAGTTGGGAGTTTAATTGTCCTATTCGATTAGATACTGCACAGATATGAACACACTGCAGAGTAAATCCTGAATTTAACTCCTCTGGCTCTTCTGTTGAAACAAGTATTGGGTAGAAAACGGGTTACCAACCCAACAGTGATTTTTGCAACTTTGAAAAATCCCATTTGAAAATAAAAAGAAAGCCTCTCAAATCCTTTCTGAAATAAATGTATGTGTACCCCAGTGGTGAGGGACTATCAACTGGGAAAAGGTGAGACTCTTCAAGTCCAGGTTGATTTTTCAGGAGGTCTCCTCCAAGCAGGCTACGTGGCATGCCACCATCTCTGCTGCTGGAGCTTCTTCACACTGCATAAACATCACAGCTTCAACCAAACAGTGATCTGAACCAGCTTCCTCAGGGCTAGTGATTCTCTTCTACAAAGTGGAACTGTTTCAATAGGATGAATCAATAAAAACTTACTCAAAAAACACAGCCTGGTACACAAAATTGGGATACATTCATCCAAACTCACATTCAGCATCCTCTCTCAGCTCCTGCTGTCCTGTTAACTCCCATGATCTGCACTGCAATAGAGCATGTAATCATTTCTCTCTATGTCCTTGATCCAAGTAGAGTTTAATCAAAACCACCCCCCTTTTGAGAAGCATTTTCTGAACAAAATTATTTCATCAAAATATTTTCAGCCATTTCAAGTACAACAGCTCAAAACAATTTGTTGCATTGTGCCTGCTCTGCAATTTAGAAAATCAATAGAAAATCTTTGTCACTAGCTTTGTCACTAGCTTTGCCATGCAGACACTCCCCTCTTTTCATGTGCTTTTAACAACACTTCTGCCTCCAGCTTCTCTCTGCACCCAGGCACTCTGCAGATACACTCAAGAGCCAAGTCAGCATCTCATTCATGGGACAGATGAGGCAGAATAAAAAGAAGGCTGAAAATACACTCTCTTGCAGAAGGTAAAGTCATTCTGCAGTGCAAAGTGAGCAAACAGCAAAGACTCTCGCTTTCATCTGGTGACAGCCCTGGTGAATTACAGCCCCAGGAAGGCAGCTGGGAGTGCAGCAGCAAGCTGTGAGCTCTTGGGCTAACAGAGCAAACAAATGGCAAGGGATGGAGGATGCTCCCTGTACTCTGCAAACTGCAGCTGACGTTCCTTCCATATCCCTGAGCCTGCCCTTCACCTGCCATGTACCAGCACACACCTTGCCAGGGCTGATGCCGGGGTTTAGCTTTGCTTTCAGTGCCACTGCCTGGCCAGTCCCGGGACTGGCGTGTGCTCCGCGAGCCTCGCGTCTGCCCAGCGCTGCAGCGCTGTCACCCACGGGCTGTCCCACCTGCAGAGCTCATCCCAGTCACTGCTGTAGCGCTGTCACCCACGGGCTGTCCCACCTGCAGAGCTCATCCCCAGTCACCGCTGCACGGCTGTCACCCACGGGCTGTCCCACCTGCAGAGCTCATCCCGAGTCACCGCTGCAGCGCTGGCACCCACGGGCTGTCCCACCTGCAGAGCTCATCCCGAGTCACCGCTGCAGCGCTGGCACCCACGGGCTGTCCCACCTGCAGAGCTCATCCCGAGTCACCGCTGCAGCGCTGGCACCCACGGGCTGTCCCACCTGCAGAGCTCATCCCGAGTCACCGCTGCAGCGCTGTCACCCACGGGCTGTCCCACCTGCAGAGCTCATCCCGAGTCACCGCTGCAGCGCTGGCACCCACGGGCTGTCCCACCTGCAGAGCTCATCCCGAGTCACCGCTGCAGCGCTGTCACCCACGGGCTGTCCCACCTGCACAGCTCATCCCCAGTCACCGCTGCAGCGCTGTCACCCACGGGCTGTCCCACCTGCAGAGCTCATCCCCAGTCACCGCTGCACGGCTGTCACCCACGGGCTGTCCCACCTGCAGAGCTCATCCCGAGTCACCGCTGCAGCGCTGGCACCCACGGGCTGTCCCACCTGCAGAGCTCATCCCCAGTCACCGCTGCAGCGCTGTCACCCACGGGCTGTCCCACCTGCAGAGCTCATCCCGAGTCACCGCTGCACGGCTGTCACCCACGGGCTGTCCCACCTGCAGAGCTCATCCCCAGTCACCGCTGCAGCGCTGTCACCCACGGGCTGTCCCACCTGCAGAGCTCATCCCCAGTCACCGCTGCACGGCTGTCACCCACGGGCTGTCCCACCTGCAGAGCTCATCCCCAGTCACCGCTGCAGCGCTGTCACCCACGGGCTGTCCCACCTGCAGAGCTCATCCCGAGTCACCGCTGCAGCGCTGGCACCCACGGGCTGTCCCACCTGCAGAGCTCATCCCCAGTCACCGCTGCAGCGCTGTCACCCACGGGCTGTCCCACCTGCAGAGCTCATCCCCAGTCACCGCTGCAGCGCTGTCACCCATGGCTGTCCCACCTGCAGAGCTCATCCCGAGTCACCGCTGCAGCGCTGTCACCCACGGGCTGTCCCACCTGCAGAGCTCATCCCCAGTCACCGCTGCACGGCTGTCACCCACGGGCTGTCCCACCTGCAGAGCTCATCCCCAGTCACCGCTGCACGGCTGTCACCCACGGGCTGTCCCACCTGCAGAGCTCATCCCGAGTCACTGCTGCACGGCTGTCACCCACGGGCTGTCCCACCTGCAGAGCTCATCCCGAGTCACTGCTGCATCAGGGACACGCAGAATGCCATCCAGCCGGATAAGCTAGGCTTGTAAGATGATGTTATACATGTCTTCCAGGTATTTTATCACTCTTGACCCTTACTAATCAAGTCCTTAGAGAATGACCCCTCGATTTCCCCATCAGCACATTCAAGTCACCAAGTCCTGTCTCTCAGTTTCAAAGGAAAAAACCAAAACCAAAACCAACAACCAGTGCTTCCCAACATAAAGACTTCACAGTCACCACCAAATCTTGGGGCAGAGCTGCAGCAGTTACTCCCTCGTCCTCCAAGGCTTCAGGGCTCGTTACCAAATAACAGATAGAGAGGGTTTGTCTGTTAGGAGCTTTTCCCCATAGGACAATCTATCTGCAGTTCAAACAGATTAGAACACAGCAGGGACACAACACAAGTGAAAACAGCTTGAGTCTGGCAGTGCTTGCTCAGAAAGCAGTGTTCTGGAGTTGCACAAAGCTGTGTGTCAGAGGTATGTAGAGGATGATGCTGAGCACTTCCTCCTCAACGAGGAAAAGAAGACAGCCCCTTCTGGGGGCTCGCTCCATATCCTAAAGCCCATCTGCAGGACACTGTCATCAGTTTCAAATAGTTCTGTGGAAATTACTATCACTCCACTGCGTTCTTCACTGAGGTGAGAGGCAAATTCTTTCTGCAGGTGGAAGAAGCAGCAAACTGTAACTCTGAGATAAGAAAAGTGTCAGGGAGTCATCAGTCCAGGTTTATCAGGATGAGGAGATGGAGCTTAGAATGATGGCTGAGAAAAGAAATTATCATAATCCATAAATTAGTCTGACCTCAGACAGTTCAAGGCTTTTTTTCAGTGAACTCTTGAGCCCTTCCCTCCTCAAGGTCACACTACAGGTCCCATTTTCCTCTCTAGAAATTGTAGTGATTTAAAGAAACATCACTTTCCATGAAATGTATCACATTTTATTCTGAGGCTCTTAGAAAAAACCTTCCTTGAAAAAGTTCTTCTTTATTTTTTTTAATTTCTCTGTCTTCACTGAACTCAACCCAGACTCACAAATAATTTTATTCTGAAAAACTGTATTTTTCATTGAATTCATATTCCTCAAAAGGCATCTTCCCCTATGCTAATCACCTCTACCACTTTCTTCTTTGATGCCATAAATAACAAAAGACAACTGAACAAGAACAAAACACTCCTTTACTATTACACAAATGATTCCACATCCAATTTTTCATGTCAGAAACAGGCTTCTCAGAATTTCAGAGACATGAAATTACTCCTGAGAGAACAAATTACTTGCCTACAGTCACACCAAGCCAATGGCAAGGCAAAAGTGGTCCCTCGCATTGCAACTCTTCTTGAACCACAAAACACCCTAGAGAGGAAGAGATTTATTTCTACAGTTTCCTGTTTTTCAACAGAATCACTACCACAGGGTTCCTGCAAGTCATAGTCTTTAGGCTAAAAGCCTAAAAGCACCAGATACAACTACTGTATAGTGCAAGATGTCATCCGCATACCTAGTGAGAGACAGGCATTGGAGCAGAGGGCTTGCAGTCCAGGAAGATGGCAGAAGGGTGGGATGGGAAGGGTTAGTCCCTTCCAAAGGCACAGAGGCAGTGACTTCATGATATTCATTATGCATTCCCACAGCAGCATATCCAATGCTTATCTAGACTTTCTTCATCAGAGTATATTAGCCAAGAAATGCAATTCACTTGTGTATATTGTCCATTTCTCACTGGTTACTTGGTTGCCCCGCCCATTGCAGACCATCTCCTTCCATGCAAATAGCAGTTATCAGGGCAAGCTGATAAGATTTATTTTTGATCCATCAGATAACCATGAAAACCTCTTGAGGCTGACCCTGAGTAAACTGAGGGAACAAGGATGCATGCCTCTTCCTAACTCCTACTGCTCTGTGAAATCTCAGCATGATTGCTAAACCCCGCTCCCCAGAACCCCACCTTTAGTCAATGCTTAGCAATGACTGAGTGTTACACCCTGCTTGAGAGGCACTGAATTCGGGAGGCTCCTAAGTACAAATAAGAAGATCCTACTGAACACCTCCACAGACTCTGTGGACATGACTGCATAGACAGGCACAGGTCCCACCAGTCCCAAGCTCTGCCTGCTTTGGCTCAAGCCCAATCCTGCCTGGAAGCAGGGAGCAGGGAGCAGGGAGCAGGGAGTGCAGCCCTGCCTGCTGTGGCTCAAACCCAATCCTGCCTGGAAGCAGGGAGCAGGGAGCAGGGAGTGCAGCCCTGCCTGCTGTGGCTCAAGCCCAATCCTGCCTGGAAGCAGGGAGCAGGGAGCAGTGAGCAGGGAGCAGGGAGTGCAGCTCTGCCTGCTCCGGTCCCCGCTCGGGGCAGGGTCCGAGTGCTCACCCAGCCCTCAGAACGTGTCTGATGGGGCAGTGCGCCGGCTCAGCACATCCCTTCGCCCAGGAAAAGCGCCCTTCCCGTGGGTTCCCGACACCAATGAGATTGGTACATCTTCTTTCCTGTGTTCATAGCGTTCTGCTGGGCAGGACAAGTCCAAGGACTGCCCAGGCCATGAGGCCTGCATGGCACACGCTGCCCCGGGCGATGCCCTCCCACAGCAGAGCCGGCAGTCGGCCCTCAGCGCCTTCTTCCATCGCTGGCAAAGCACCTGGGACCACGCTGGTCTCTGCCCCGAGCTGATCGGGTTGGGAAACTCTAGTCTGGAAGGGAGAAAAGCCCACGTTGCCAAGTGAGGAAGGAGAAGGGAGCACAGCTACAAAACACATAACAACGCTGAGGGGTTTTCTGAGTGCCCGCCTCTCCTCCAAGCTGCTGGCAGGCCGGCGGGGCTCCCAGGCTGAGGGAATCGGGTCGTTCCCCGACTGCCCTCGGATGTGCCCCGGGTGTTTCCAGCGCGGCTGTGCCCCCTCAGCCGTGCCCAGGAGGTGGCGCCGAGCCCTCGGCCATGGCCGCCCTGCCGCCGGCACCTGCGGGGCGCGGAGCTCCGGCACACGGGGAAATCCGCCCTGTCCCGCCCTCTCCCGCCCTGTCCCGGCCTGTCCCCGGCCTGCCCCGGCCTCCGGGCCACGGGAACGTCCGGAGCAGCGCTCCCCTGCCACGGGAACACGGGGCTCAGGAACGGCAGTGAATGGGGTCACCCCGGCAGGGAACAGCGGGTTTTGTTAGGGCAGCCTGCAGCGGGCAGGGTTTAACAGAGGCCTGTGGAAACCTGGACATTTGCTGCTGTTTTGGAGCATCTGGGTGCCAGGACCTGCGGCCAGGAGGGTGTTTATCTTTGCTCCGGGCCGGGCTCTCAGCACTTTCCCTGCCGCTGTCATCAGTCTTCACTACAAACCTTTAAATGGCTGCTGAGCCTTTGCAGAACAGCTTCAGTGCCAACCTGGTGCTCTCAGGCTGTGTTGGGAGTTCTGTGAGGGTGACTGTGGGATGAGGTGATTGCAGCAGATCTTGGGAATTGCAGGAGAAATTTTCCTCTTACAAGCAGCAAAAATGCAGATTAAAATCATAGAACCATTAAGGTCAGAAAATACTTCTATGGTCACCGAGTCCAGCTGTTAACCGAGCACCACTGAATCATGTCCCAAAATGCCACATCCACACGCCTTTTGAACACTTCTAGGGCTGGTGATTTTACCACTTTCCTGGGCAGCCTGTTCCAATGCCTGACCACCCTTTCAGTGAAGAAATTGTCACCAGTATCCAACCTAAACCTGCCCTGGCAAAACACAAAGCCATTTCCTCTCATCCTGTCACTTCTGACTTGAGAGAAGAAACCAACCCCCACCTGGTTACAACCTCCCTTCAGACTGTTTGGAGAGAGCAAGAAGGTCCCCCGGGAGCTTCTTTCTCTCCAGGCTAAAGTTAGGGGGTTTTACATCTGTTTCTTTTGAAGATGTTTTTCTTTCAAGGCTTCTGTTGGAAAGGCAGTCCTTGGGACCCATGGCAATCTCTGGTGGAACTGAGGAAGGAAATAGTTCTCTTCAGGATTTACTGTCATCTCACCCATATGTAAACATACATGTGTAAATCAATAGCAAAGTCTAATTTCTCTGCAGTGGCAAACAAGATGAACAGAAACATCAAGAGTGCTTTTAAAAAAGGAGTTGGAGATCCCAAACATGGCATTTTTCAAATACAACAAAACTTTGGGCAACTCCTGAGTCTGGCAACTGGTCCTGAGTGCCAAGGCTTTTTATCCCCAGTGGAGGACCAAGGCAAAGGAAGGTCCTTGAGTAGGAACTGGAGAGAAGCAGGGTAGCAAAGCTTACAGTCATGGCTCAGTGTGATCTGGCAGGGAATTGAGCCCTCCACATATGGGCACATGCAGCTGCCATGAGTGTTTGTACAACTGTTGCCGGAGTTCCCCCAGGAAAAACGTTTCAAAAACCTCCACTCTTAATTGTCTTTTTCTTTTTACTGCTAGCAGTCCTCTTCTAGGTTCCCAATTCTCAGTGTCTTGGTTAGAGGATATGGAGGCACACAGGAAATCATTAAGAAATCCATTAGTAAAAGGTCTTGCTCTGGACTGCTCCATGGACTAACTGGAAAACCCCCTGAGCTCCCTGAGTTGTAATTGATACCAATACCAGCTCTCATGGGGCTGCTTCCCATCCCAAGCCCCAGAGGTTCAGTCCACTCTCAGTCTGAGGCTGTGGAAAAATGGTCTGCCTTCCTTGGCAAACTGTGGCTGCATGAAAGGAAAAGCATGCAGCATGTAAAAATAACAAATTTGAGAAAATTGTGGGAAGAGGCCCCAAACCAAATAGCTTCAGATTTCCTTGCAAACCACAAGTTCAGGGAGTCAAACTATTCCTGAACACAGCACCATCTCTTGTTTTGCACACAAATGCCACAAACTGCTCCCCCAGTGCCACGTGCTGAAACACCAGTTTTAAGGAAAGTTATACATGCATGTCACCAGTATTTAACTATAGCTCTTTGGGAAAATACATGCTCCTGGAAAACTCTGTATATGGAGGAAGTGAAGCTTAAGCAAATGTTTGCCCAGAGAGGGTACAAACCAAAGCTGGGGATCAGTCTGGTAAATAGATTGAACTATTCAGCATGCCAAATTTAGGCTTTTGGAAACCTACAAGCACATGAAATACAAGGACATTTACCAATTGGGGCGCCCTCTAATTGCAACTAAAAAAAAAAACAAACAACAAAATCTGGGAAGTAGCTCTAGCTCAGCCCATGTCCAGGCACCAAAACCTCCAGGAGAAGGAATCCTCCCAGGGCCAGTACATAGGGATGAATGGTCCTGCTGGTCATCAGTAGAAGAGTGAAGTGCAGAAAGACCAAACCACACCAGTCATTCAAAATAAGCTGAGAACAGGGACTGCGGAGTCATTGTGTATTTATTGAATCCTCCTGGAAATTACTTTTTCATGCCCTGAAGAAAGGGACTTGGATATTTGTAAATTCAAGTTGTCATTTTAATCAGATGGAAGTCAGTTAGAATTTTACAAATAATTTAAATAATGGTCAGAATTTAAAATCCATGTTCCTACACAAGGGCATTTAAAGCCATTGTAAATGAAAAATGAAATTTATCAACCATTTCTTCCTTGCACTGAACAAGTGGCCTTCACTGAACAACTGCTGCGTAAGAGCAGTCTTTATCTTGCTGAAGCTGAGACCAGAACCTACAGCACCAAATGCTCTTTCTTCAGAATTATCTGTATCTCAGCACACACACACACACATACACACACACAAAGGAGAGTTAACAGCAGGCCTTGCCAACACAGGAGTTTATCTTGACACAGCTAATGCATTACCAGCTAATTCCTGGAAATTCAAAGCAGCCAGGTCTCAGACCCTGCTCACACGTGTTGCTTGTGATAAGAAGCCACACTTTTGTATTTCTGCATCTGTTTGTTAGCGTGACTGAACAGGTAAGCTGCTTTACTGCTAAAGGTGCCCTGACCATCTCCCTGACACCAGCCCCGTGTCAGTCTGCTACTCCAAGGAGATATTTTGGCACTGCTGGTTGCTAGCACACAGCCATCACACTCTAGTCTGGGGGAGGCTGCACCGTGGTTGGGGATACATAAATTTTACACTGTCCATACAGGGCCTCACAATTAAATACTTAATTGTATCATACCCTGAAAGCCCAGATAAAGTAATTTGAGAAAGCAACGCTCTAATTTTGTTGTTTTGTTGTTCATGAACTAGAAATGTTAAAAGCAGGAACAAGGTCTAGTCATGCTATGATACTTTGTGTCATAGTCAGACAAATGTCTTTCTGCAAATTGACAGAGATATACAATTAGTACTCAACTGTCATTAACCCTGCATACAGCTTTACTAAGCAGAGTATAAAGTAATCTGAAACTGTGTCCTTGCCAGTTTCATCAGGACTTGCCTTTTCAATACGAAGACACCAATTGTTTGAAACAGCTCCTAATGAGTCATTTTGGGCCACACATAAATTGCTTCTGCCTCAAGGGGTTTGACTGTCAGATGCAACAGCAACAACAATATATTCCTGGTTTGCTTTTAATCACTGATTTTGTGATGTCTCTGTCTAAATCCAGACAGATCAAGGCCTAGGATATCATTTTGCCAGGGTGGCCTAGGATTGAGTTAAGGTGTTTCTGCACCTTTCAACACCACCTTGAGCTTTAACACAGCCAGATTCATTTCCTTTAGGACAAATTGGGAGCAATACTTGCCTGTTGCTGGGGTGGGTTAGTCAGCATAGCCTCGCCTAATCCTACTCACCCACCCTTTGTTTGTGACTCAAACATTTACACTTTATGGTTTTTCTTTCCTCATGGACAGTATTGCTGGAGGCTGGGAGACCGTGCAGCTGGGTGGGTTATGTCCTGACAGGACTGTGAGCTTGGATGTGTGACTAACTCAGACCCAGAGGGAAAAGGGCTACCTGGTGTGGTTCCCAAGGCTTGTCTCCCTTCTAAGATGGTCTCTTCTGCTTCTTAGGAAGGTTGGGCCTCATTCCTTTGTCAGAAGAGACATAGTAATGATGTAAAATACTCTTGCATCAATTTGAACAATATAGGATAGCTACATGAAGAGTAGAGTGAGAGACTTATGGCATAAATACTCTCCTGCAGAAGAAGGGAGGAGGGAAGCTCATGCTAGCATGGTGGAAAAGAAAGTTGTGAGGCCAAATGGCCTGATTCCACTGGAATTGGGCTTGTGGCAGTCTGGGAATGCTGTAGTAGCACAACAAGGTGATTGGGTGTTAAACTGTGTGGCTCTGTCACCTGAGCAGAGTCCAGCAGAGAGGATCCCTGCTGTTGAGCCACTGCATTACCTGGAACAGTCACCTCACCTTATTGCGGGATGACCAAGCTATGTCCCTCCCTGATGAGCACCCTGCCAGAATCCCTGTAAACTGGAAAGCTGTGAGAAGTGCCAAGGCAAGCAAGCTTGAAATTACAGTTTTCAATTAGCTTGGAAAACAAATTTACCATCTGTACAGCCCATCCTTCTTGTCAAAGAAGCACAAGGTGAAGAAAACACAGCTGTGAGGCAGCCTCTTGCAGCTGAGCATCCCTATCAGGCAGGAGGTCTCTGTGTGGTGTGAGTTGCTGATAAGACCCAGGAGATGCACAGCTACTACACAGCAGGGAGCAGTTTGTAGCCTCAGCACTGCCAGCAGCAAATGCACCTGCCGGGGGGCTGCTCTCAAAGTCCCAGGAAGCATCAGATCAATCCGTCATTGCCTTCAAATACATCCCATGGACACTGGCTGTTTGCAGCCTCCCATCACAGAGCTGCTCCCACGGAACAGCAGCTGAAATTACCTGGCAGCAATCGTTCTCCTGTACAGCACAATCTCACACATATTTTTATTTGGTTTAGGGAGATTTATGCAGCATGAGCATGTACTGTTTCCACACTGGAGGTGATTTGGATCATGTAATATGGTAGATTCTTTTGCTCACTCAGTGCTACAGAATTATAAATATTGGTGACACATTATTAAATTTTAACAAGAGTCTCTCTTGGGGGTCTCAGTTATTCACCTGTGAGTAGCTGTTGTTTCATCACCAGGAGGGAGTCAAATGGAAAGTACAAAGGCAGGGATGGGTTCTAATCTTTAAGCAGTCTGTTTGCTTTACAAATTAATGGGGATAAAAAGTCCCCACTGAGCTCAGTACACTTCTTCCAGGTGGTAGTTTCTAAAATGTAGTCATTGTGGAAAGAACTTCTTAAATAGCTTAACGGTCTTGCATCCTCAGTTAAACATAGCCACAGCCACTGATCATCACTGTCTTTGACAAACACCATGTTGTTGAATGCTACTAGACAAAGTCTGGCTTGTAAGGGGAGAACGAGCTCAAATAAGGGAGTAACACAAGTGTAGCTGATAATCTACATGGAGTTTTCCCCACCTGCACTCAGGTCACATTTGGCAAACAGTTTTGATGACCAGCATTTCTAAAAAAAAGCAGTTATAAAATGTTAGCTAAATGTCAACTTTTCATGGGGAAGAAAAAAAAAGAAGCCAGGAAAAAACACAAAAGCCCAGGTCATTGTGCAGCATGGGAGTGGAAGTTATTCCACAGTTTTGGGAGAGGATCATAAGGCACACAAACACTTCCAGCAGAATCACTGAAGGACAGATAATTCCAAAATAGATTGTTGGGCCCTCATTGCAGCAAACTGGCACAAACATGTCTTTTATTTGAAAGGGTAATCTCAATCAGACACCGTCCTTTAAAACAACCTTAGCTTTTAGGAACACTTCACAGTGGTAGATTTTTTAATACTACTAGAAACACTTGGATGAAAACTCTGGTAAAAGCCTATTTATGAAAATCTTTTCATAAATTGCCAATGTCCAGAGATTCAGGTGTAAAAAAGGTAATTGGATAAGGGATGAATTGGTATTTTCGTGCTGCAACCAGCTCCCCTGTCTCTCTGGGACATGTACATGAGAATGTCCATGAGTATTTATTCTAAAAGTTGTAGCAAGAAAAAGGCACAAGGAAAAAGTGGGGGTCTGGAAATTCAGCACATATTAGAAAAGGTACATCCAATTAGGTGAGCTCAAGTTTAATTCTTCTGGTTGCTAAAAGGAAGCCATTGTGCAACTGTTTTGCAAGAGCACTGAAACTGGTAGAACAAGATACACAGCATGTGGAAGTGAAACTAAAGATATTAAAGAAGAGTTTAGGTTGCTGTTGGGTCTTCTTTAATTACCTTTTTAAGACACTCCACTTTTCTTTAAACTTTAAATAACAGCATGAAGAAGGCCTCGTCTCTTAGACGGAGCAGGTAATCCTCTGTCATGCGTAAGCACTTAGAGAACAAGCCGAGCTGCTCAGCACATGGGAGATGAGAGATGGAGAACAGGTTCTGTAACAAGGGCCCCTGTTCAAAGCCAGTCAAGAGAGGTCTCAGCGCTAACTCACCAGGTATGTGTTGTACATCAACAAAGCCTTCTCTGTTGAATGAAAGGCTCCTTCATCTTTGCCTCTAACCTCCATTCCTTCCTCACCACAGCAGAGGGATTTGCTTTTGAGAGAAGGAAAATCTGAGAACATACTCATTTCTTCTATGGATTCAGGAAACCGCAGAAACAACTAGAGCCCAAGCCCTTGCTGTTCCCAGCAGATGTGGCACTGGTTTTACACAAACCCTGTATGAAGCTGAGATCTCTGCTTTGGAGCTGAGTAGTTCTCCACGTCAACACAAGCCTTGAGCTCTGAGTCTGCCCTTCAGGAGCTTTTCTCCATCATGAGAATCTGCAAGTGGGGAAATAAACCCCACAGTAACAGATGCTTTAGAGATTTCCATTACTTCAGCCCACTCATGTGCATGTAACTGGTAAGCAAGGAGCTGCTGCCTTGGGATGCTACTGCTACCCAGTTAACAACCAGGAAAAGCTGTTCCTCTACTTTCATTGGACTGGTCAGAGTAATAGCTGAGACACAGAAGCCTTTCTATCCTCTCTCAGATGTGGATGACTACTTATACCATACTTGAGGTCTACACTGTGAAACACATTCTCATTTCTCACTTTTTTTTTCTCCTCATTTCAGCACATCTTATTACATTTCCCCTACATCCGTCAAAGCAGCAGGAATATATTTTAACAATATTCAAAATGCTTTTGCTTCATTCTTCTTTTTACATGCCCTCAAAAAGCTGGTTTGAAACCCATATGTATCAAGACTGTCCTTAGCACCTTATGTGGTTGTCTGAACCACCTCAAAAAGTGGTGAGAGAAGGAATTCACATGTACTGCAAGCATTCAGCCTAGCAACCATCATGACCCAAGTTATCTTCTCTTTCTTTGTCTGAGCTTCTTCATTTCTGCCCAGCTTATGCATCCTCAGGATTCAACCATCTGCTTGGCTGTGCTCAGAAACCTTCCTGTAGAAATTCTAAAGAAAACAAAAAGTGTTGGCCAGAAATGATATGATTTTTGTGGGTCAATGTCTTGAGTACCAAATCAAACTATTCTCTGAGATTATCTGTTAGTATTTGGTTTCCCAGAAATCAGTCAAGAAACACCCAAAAAACAATTCTTCTTAAAAATACTGTGGTTCTGTTCTTAAGGTGATGCACTGTCTGTGAGCACAGAAGTGACTTAGTGAAGTCCTTTAATCTGAAAAATTATTATACCCTGCCTTCAGAAAACCCCAAGTGTATGGCAATCCCAGTGTTTATCGTGGAATACAGTGGTGCCAGAGCTACCCTGAAGAGATGACTCCAGCCTCTCCACATGCCCCAGGGCAGGATTCATGAAAAACAAGAGTAGGACAGAGTTCTTAAAAAAATTAGAAGCTGCTAGGCAAGGTAGGTACAATTGGTAATATAACATATGATCTCTATTTCTGGAACTAATGGGGATTGAATACTTCCTCAAAGTAGTTACCAGACAAACTGTGCTTGTACCAGGTGCCATGCAGAGAGAAAGGGCAGCTGAACTGTGGCTGCAGTGGTCCTTAGCACTGAAGACTAAAAGATTCTTGTTTTCAGCTACATTGGGAAGGTATTTTTGATTTATCAGTATAAGTGATAAGCAGCTGTTCTTCAAATGCAAAACATACACAATGGCTTCATTATAATGTCACAGAAAAATATATAATGTCTCAAAATATTATTCAAATGTATCTGCTGCTTAGAGATACACACACAAATGCTTTAAATCTCTGGAAGTAAAGACAAAATAACTGAAAGAAGTAAGATACAGCCAGATATATTTCAAGACATTTTGAAAGGGGTACTCAGAGGTTGTAGGACTTGTAGTAACAACTTACAGATGTTACTGATTTTATTACTTTCTAGTAAATTGATATCACGTGAATAAAACTGGTTTTAAGGGAGAAGGATAGAATTTTCAAATTAGAATAAAAAAAAAGAAAATAGCTTTAAAATCTCAATGCAATCCCCTTCTCACTCATGCCATTTGGGAGCAACCTGCAGTAGGAGATCTGGAGGCTCAGCACTGCCCAGGGCACACAACCCCAGCCTTAGGGGAGGAAATGGCCCCTGCAAGTCACAAATGAGACCCTTGCCAAGTCCTCTGCACGAGGAGAGACTGAACAAGTTCCTTAGCTCGCCTGCTAATGTTTGACAGGTGCATGGATGCGGGGGGGAGCTGATCACATACATTTGGGCTGGAAATGGCATCCAGAGCTTTATCCTTCATTGCTTTTACATGTTATCTTTTCCCCCTTATCTTTCCAAAAACTGTTAGATAATCTTATGTCCTGTTGTGTTACTTAAAGGGAAGCTTTCCTGAATTATCACAATTGAGCTTTTGACAAGATGCCTGACTGGCCACTAACCACTCTGTACTACATACTATACAAAAGCTTCAATAGCATTCTTCCCTTCCTAGAAAGCTTTCAACCTGAAGATCAAATCCTAAAGATAGCATAGGCTTAGTTACAGTCCTGAGACCCAGGAACCTGGAAATCTGCTTTACTCTCTGAGCTATATTTAAGCACCATGTGAGCACAGTTACATACAAACTGCACTCAACAGCTTTATCACTAAAGGAGTGATTATAATCCATGAATACATGTGCTCTGTGTGATTTAGATTGTGGCCTGGTCAGTGCTTCCACACATGTGCTCACTCTGTACACCCTGAATGCCCTGTTATTCAGGAAAAACAGCAGCATTCTGGCTGGAATTAGAATTTAGCATCATCCTAAGGGAAGGCTTTGATGCAAATGAACCACTGGGGACAGATGGAAGGCAAAGAGAAGACATTTTAGCTCAGGACACTGCATTATCATAGACTCCTTTATTTAGCACACAGGGCTGCTCCTTAGTGCTAAGGAGTAACATCTTACCTCCTCATACTGCTCTAGCTGACTTTAGCAGCAGCACATGCCATGAGCCAGGGACTCTGCTAGAGTTCCCACACCAACAGCTAGGATCTATGAGATCTCAATTCCCTATCCCTCAAGAGTTTCAAATGTCTTACAGGGCTAAGACATGCTTACATAGCATCCTTCCTCAGGGTTGTGCATTAGCCCTTTTCCAACACCTGCTCACCCACGGCTATTAACTTGAGTTCTTTTTCCTTTGAGTACAAACACAAGAACATTTTGCTTCTCATAATACCAACTTTAAGAAGTCGGAAGATTAACGAGCTATGACCTGGTGCAGAGCACAGGGTATGGAAGCATTGGAAAGCAGCATTTCCCATATTTCTTTTAATTTCCCATATTTCATTTAATTTCCCATATTTCACTGGGTTGATAGAGCAGAGTTCAGAGAATAAGCTCCTCTAGTACCATCTATTGTATACGTTTACTGAGTGTGCAGTTTTTTCCTTGTCTGCACATTCAGGCTGACATATGAGATTCAATCCTCACAGTTTAGACACAGAGCTGTGACTCAATCACTGCAATCCAGCAAAGGAGACTTCTGTGCAAGACTGAGCAGACTTATCTTGTCAGAACTCACCCTACAGACATTTGCTACTGTTACAAAACTCTTAAGTAGTAAATTACAGGATGAAATTTGGAGTCTGATCCTCAGTTTTTCAAGTCTTGAAGTATAATTTCAAATGTGGAAAAAATAAGACCTTTTCTTGTTTAATATAGTATTACTTCCCACTGGCATTTGGATGTAATCTGTAATAAACATTCAGTTGCACCACCATAAACTTTTGGCAAGCTCTTACTAAGGTCACGTCAATGTAACAGAAGCAACAAACATTTCAGTCTTGTAGATGGGATTGAGAGTCTTTACTAGCTACTATTTGACTGCTTTATTTCTTTGCCTGACCCCTCCATGGGTATGACTACTTTAGGTAGAAGATTTAATTCTTAACCAGTAAAAACAGAATCTGATGCATGAAAATGATAAACATTTGCTTTATTAAATTACTTTTATACTTCTACAAAGAAATTTTCTGATTTCCGTTACAGAATTAAATGAAGGAAATTCATTGCTGTCTCTGCAGTTACCTAAATTTAGATACAAAAAGGTTGCAAAAAGACCACCCTATTCAAGTTACATAAAACAGGCAGGGAATAGTCAAGTTCCCTTAGGAATCGTGAGGCTCAGAAATATAAAGTCCCATTATACAGTGAAATTAAGAATTCAGCAATGTGTTGAACAATTGTAAACTGTAACTGCACTAGTGGACCACATTATTCAGCAGTTTCCTTAAAGGTATGAACTGTGAACTGAACAAAAAGTGTAGCTGACACAGCAGACCTGATTTAGTTGTTCTGCCTTTCACTCCCTCCAAGTCAAAGTAGTGAGATCAGCATTTAAATGATAGGAAGGAAACTTGCCTCCAAAAATATCAGAAATTTCTCCATTCCATAGCTATTTATATAAAGTAACTAGCTGTTACAAATCAGTTTCAAGTAAAACAGGTGGCTGAGGCAAAAATAATCAAAATCAGATCATACACAATTTTACTGTAAATACAGTAATTTGAAAGATAAACACATAACCATAGCACTGACAGGATACCAATGCTACTGTATTATAGACATGATGTGTCAGTAGAAAATTAAGATGTCTATTATCAAAATTGAGGACATTCATTCCAGTCTCTGGTAATCTAATCTTAGTGCAAAACAGATGCTAAGACATATTTAGCAAAAAAGGTGATACATTTAAGGCCAAAAAGTTGTTCAGTCATCACTATCGCTTCCAGATTCACTCAGCTGCAAGTCATTTCCTAGAAGAGAAAGAGTCAATAAATTAGTCATTTTCAAGGAAATTATTTTCTTCTTTCAAGATATTCCCTTTCCCAATTAAGGCCTAGAAAAGCTAATAGCAAACAGGTAAAGGGGGCTGGACTAGATGATCTTTCAGGTCTCTTCTAACCCAAACTATTCTATGATAAAAGAATAAGTATGTATAGAACCAAACTCCCAGTGACAGAACCTTAGAGACATCACTTTTCCACAATTTTAAAATCTAGGCAAGGAAGCCATTAGCATATTTGCACAAGGGCATTTATTTAACATCACCAGATCACAAAAGACAACACCTAGCTATCTCTGCCACCCACATTTTCATGCTTCACAAGTGGAAAAATGCTGGTGAATGCAGTTTTATGAAAAACAAGTTGTTGGGTTTTTTTGGGAACATGTCTGAATGCTACTCAGCTGAGCTTGAAAACAAAGTGGTGTCTCAATCAGGAGCAGCTCTTTGACGTACCACTTAAAGATGTATCAGTGACCTACTATTTCAAACTGGTTTTGGAACAAGTGAGCAAACAAAACATCAAAAGAAATTTTACACAGCACTTTAATTTGGTGGCTCTCTCTATATATATATATTTCAAAATGAGGAAGTAAAAAGACTACACTGTGCTTGCTGTGGATGTCCATAAGCTCAGGGGTAGGAGGAAGGGAATCCTTCCAGGATGACAAATAACTAACAAAAAATACACCAGCATGCTCTACACAATCTATATCATATCTAGCAACTTCCCACACATTTTTAGCAGTCTGTTCCAACTGGTATGCTTTTACCCACACCTCCCTTGCCAAACAACCATTACAAAAGAAAAAAACAATCATCTCAGGCTGTACAGAAACAGCCTAAAAACAGAAGAGAAATCACTGAAACTGAGAAAACTGAGTCAACACACTATTTTAACATGCCCTTCCCTCAGCTGCAGCACCCTTCACTGATCCCTTTTGCAGATGGGTGAAAAAGTAACCTCAAGTGGGTAAACCCCACAAGACACTCAGATTTGATCTTTTGTTCTCAGTCATATAATTTCTGCCAGAACAGTCGAGTCTTTAACATGGCTGCATTTAGCCTTCCTTTGTTTTCCACTAGGTCATCAATAAAGCTTAGAAAATGGTACATGCTTCTCTGCAACACAAAAACACTTTATTTAAGAAAAGAATAGTAAAGATGGCTGTTTCCAGCAATCTTTAAAGTATTACTGTAGACGAATTTTTTCGTTTCCAATCCACTATATAGAGAAAAAATTTACAGCCATATTATTTTAAGATGAATTTAAAAAGCAATTTAGAAATAACAAAATCAAGTTATTTGTCAATAATTATTCAGAACAATGTATCCTAAAAGATCTTTCAAGACAGAGAATAGTATTGTTAAATTAAACTCCTGTATTTATCACTCAAAGGAGAACTACAGTGAATTCTTAGAAATCCCAGCCCTGTTATGCATTTTACAGGAGGACAGGGAGTGTGAACAAGAAGATAACCTTCCAAATTGTGTTTCTGCAGCCTTCAAAAGTTATTTCAACACAGTTAATAGAAATTACACAAACCCTGTAACACCAGCCAAAAATACCAATGCTTGTGAAAACCAGCAGATGGGAAAAGCAAGAACTCCAAGTTCCAGAGTCAGAATTAATATGTTAGGATATACTTCAGGCTAAACTCTCTTCCTCATTTTTGCAACCCTATCTCCAAAGAAACACCTTCAGAGAGAGGGCAAAATAGCACAATCTAGAGCTGATGGCTTTCAGATGGATTTGGTGCAAAACCAAAAAGCTCATTTAATGAGGACCCTGAAGAAACATCTAGACTATTGTACTTATGAGGCAGCAGTGAAGTGAGGGAGAACTGCAGAATTGTTCTCATGGTGCCAGGTGCTTGTTAGCAATATTAACTGGGGAAATAGATTGCACTGCAAATTACATTTCCTATGTTTTTAGATCAGTGAATGCAATATATTCAACTGAATTCTTGATAGTTATAGGGGACAGGGAAACTCACAGGAGTAATCACTGTTTTACAGATCTTAGTGGTCATAGCAACACCAAACTAATATAAGAGAAAATTATTACTTGTCAAAGTAAAACAGCTATGTTTGTACCAGCACCAAGCATCAAAAGAAGTGAAGTTGTGCTGAACACTAAGTACCTAACACAAGGCCACAGAATAGCCCATCTATGCAGAGTTTTCTTTGGAAAATTACTTTGTTTAACATAACCCTTGTTTAAACAAAAAGTAGACATAAAGCAACATATGATCAAATATTCATGAAGAACAGATTCATTAGTGCTACCATTTACAGACTTTGTTAAAAGGCAAGTTGTGAGCCTATATAATCAGCTTTGCAAGGTAGAAAGGGGAAGAAGCAGTACTTTTGGGAGTGAGGGGCAGTCTTGAGCCCCAGATTCCTGAAGAGCTTGATATGTATCTGACAGAAGTATTTCATTACCATGCTCTGGACACTACCTCCTCCATTTCCCAAGTTCTACAAAATCTCAGCTGTATAACTTCTACATGCAAGATAAAACTTTGCTCTCTAAGCTTTCCCCAGCCTTCTCCCTGCACACAGAAAGTCAAAGAAAAACTTCACTAATGAGCCTGTATGGCCCTGATTCTACAGAGGTGCACAAAACTAGTCACAGACATAAGCGCACACACCTCAAAGCAAGATTAGACAAGCAAGCAGCTTGTGCTGACATTTGTTGATTCAATATTTTATTTTTGCAAAACCTTGAGATGAAAGAAATGACTGTACAAAATCTGACTGAGAACTCTTGCCATTCAAAGTAGAACAATGTGCTATCCATTTAGTTTCTCCAGGCTTCACTCCTGCCAAATTCCCTCAGCAGCAGAGCAATCTCCTTGGAAGTAGCTAGTTTGATCTATAACTAGAGTTAATGGCACTTGAAGTTGGAGATGGAATTGTTTTAAGCAGTAACATATGTGTAACAGAAGATTACACACAATAGAAGTAAATTTAAATAGTAATAAATATAAATAATAAATATAAATAATAAATAAATATAATAGTAAATAGAAGCAATAATCTCAAGAACTGGGCAAGCTCAGAGGCCTAAGGTTATAGATAGAGGTTCTACCTGTCAACATGGTTCTCAAGCAACATCAAGCCACCAATTTCCCCTGAAACAGTCCTGATGTTGTCATGGTTTAAGCAGCATTTTCTCCCTATGCTGGAACTGGTGGACTTGGCCACCTGTTCTTGTATTTCTCACTGGAAGCTTTGCCACCTGACATTCTGTCATTGGGGATAAAGCTTAATCAAATTTTTAAAACAGTTTTATTTAAAGTGTGGAGAAGGGTGTTCAGTAAAGGATGAAATAAGTGGCACTCTTCAATTACTCAAACTGTAAACATGAAGACATTGTTCTCTGCAGTGACAGTAAAAAGAAAGCAGCATTTAGTTCTCCGCACATGAAGTCACAGGACTTTTCAGTCTGATCTTATCTGTTAATGCAGTACATAATTAAATATCAAGGTAGGTTATTTAAGTATTTAAATACTAGCTAAAAAAAAAAAGAGAAAAAAGAAAAATAACTGGCACTCATATTAACCACTAAGAGCTGAAATAAAAGTAGATCTGCCAGAGTCCAAACTTTCAGTATAACAAGGTTACATATAAATGATAAACTATAACAATCTTTGGCTGCAAACCAGGGTTGGTGGAAATCTCTTCAAACCAGGACCTGACAGCTAAGCAGCTAATTAAAAATGTAATCATTTTGTAAGAGTTACCATAGGTGAATACTCACTTCTGTGTCTGAGTAGTCCTGTTATTTAGGTAGTGAACTTAAGTTTCTCTAACTAGTGGGATTTTTTTTTTTTAATCAAAGCGTTTTCCAAAATTTCCTTTTTTTGAATGCATTGAGCATTCAATTCTAGGCTGTGCAGCAATCCCTCGAGCATCACGGCTACTCTTCAACTTACATTTTTAGTTGCCTGAATGTGTGGCATAAAATAATATCACCTGAAAGCAAATAACCTCCTTCCTTATATGCACAGGACAGTTTTGCCATGTTGGCCAATGGAACACTGCCATGAATAACTGCAACTGACATAGCTAAGAATACACCATCTTTTCTGTAACTCAGAGTATTGCAACCATAGTATCCTCCCATAGTTCTATCCAAGAAATTATAAGCATATGTTTAGGGAGTGCCCTGTTAGTTAACGTATTTTCAATACAAAATTACTGTTCTCCAGTCCCAATGTATAGAACTGAGAGGAAGCCAGAACAGCTTAGGAAATATTTCCAACTGCTTCAGCTTTAATTTAATATCTCTGTGAACCACGAACCTTCTAGCCCAGCGTCTAATTCAGCCTGCTGCTGAACAATCAAACCCTAGCATCACTTCCCACAGTTTTAATTATAACAGAGACATACTTAAAAACAATATGGTTTCCTTTCAGAATCTTGATGTCTGGAATTGTGCACTAAGAAAAGAACAGCCTTTGTACTTACGTAGTGTATTCATCATATGACCACTGCTCTCTTGGGATCTGTTATGACTGGCATCTTTGTCAGGAACAGCCTGTTGTGGTATGGCAGACACAGTAGGCTGAGGCTGCAAATATGGCATTGACATAGGAAGAGGGGGCTTCATTTCTTCATCTTCAGAATCACTAGAACTATTTTCACTACTTGATGAAGAAGACGAAGAACTTTTAGAGTCAGATGAACTGTCAGAGCTACTCAGCTGGTCCATGATACTGGCTTCTGCTTTTAGCTCTGCAAACAATATGATTTGTTTCTCAGTTTACATTCATCATAATTGAAGTACAAGGAAGAGAGGAAAAAGGAAAAAAAAATAATAAAATCAACAGACATCAGACACACTCTACAGCAACTTTAAAAAATCCCGGACCAAACCCACCAAAGCTCTCCAGAACAAAGAAAAGGGCACAAGTGAGTATCCAGCCTGTCATGTGGTTTTCTATTCTTATAGCTTGAGCACTTTCTCCCTTTCAAGTCAAGTGTTAGAACAAGGGTGACTGTGAACACAAACGCTTAACCCCACATTCCATGGGGTAATGCATCCCACGAAGCCTTTAATTTCTGCAGCTATCAGAAAGTGTTCTGTTTTCCTTAGCACCCCAAATATGGCTTTCACAGACTAAAAACTGCAGTTACAATCCACAGATCAGTCACTACAAGATGTCTGCAGCTGTACCCAAAATGCCTCCTAGCAATTCAGCATTACAATCCATACATTTATTTGGACCATATGACATTTTCAAGTTAAGCATGAAGAATATCCAAAAGAACCATCCAAAGTTTGTATTAGGAAGATCTCTCCAAATCCTTGTTTCATTATAGATTTGGAGGTGCAAATAACACTGCACAGTATGCATTTCTGACATAAGTCCAACATACAGAAGAAGTTGGTCTTTGCAGAAGGGTACACATAATAATCGTGCAAAACACGAGTGCTAAGAGAAGTGTGAAACAGACCTCTGAATCATGGTGGAGGGAGGACTTGAGGAGTTATACCGGGTGCAGAAGTTCATCACTATACAAGACTGTAACTACCTAGACATTTGTTAAGATGTCTTACAAGCTCGGAGAATACTTCAGGAACAGCTTTGATACAGCAGACACAATAAAGCAAGTAGGAGATTAACTCATCTCTCTTCAAATTTACCTAATACAGAACAGGTTGAAGGTAAAAGCACCAAGCTGCAAGACTGTGCAAAGCTTAAGAGAAGAAAGGAGAAGGAAAAAAAAAAAGATTAATCTTCAACACAAACTTCCATGAAACAGACTCTAAGTTATCAAAAGCCAGTCTAAAGGAAAGGCCATCTTTATCAAAGGCCAGTCTAAAAGAAAATAGTGTTCATGAAAAATGGCACCAAAAATAGTGCAGCTAGGGCTACAGGGACAAACTAACCCAATGTTAGGGAAAAAAAAGAAAGAACAATGAAAGACTGGACTACTTGAACATAAGGAAAAAAAGAAGGAGAGCAGGAAGAAAATAAGAATTGGAAGCATCTAAGCACCCTTCTTTTACTAAGGACATGTATAAGAGAACATGATTCACCACACATCTGGAGCTGTAAGACACCACTCAAGTCCTAAGCATTCAATTCCACTTCCTCTTAAGCTATGTCTAGAACAAGAAAAAATTTAAGTGAATGGCCAATACCAAAAGCTGAGAAATAAGATCTCCATCTTGAATTTTGATGTAATTTAATCAAACAGAATTTAAATTAAGTAATTTTAACCAGCGAAGGAAGAGCTACATATACTAGAGGATAATGGCAGAATGAGCTTCCCCTCCACCCCAGAAAACAAAGTTAGTAACAAGTTCCAGGTAGTGTACTTAAGCAGGAATAGTCAGTTACACAATGGGATGAAGAATGATTAAGCAGGCAACACTTGTGTAGAGTCAGAGTTACAGTGGATCCCTACAAACTGTTCTACCACACCACATCATTTCAGTGTGGAAATTACTTGATACTGCTTGGTCTTGTGATACTATAGACATGATACTATTTGTTCTTTGTGTATAAAGATGAATAGTCCCTGTTAGGCAGCCTTCTTGCTCACGTCAGCACTGCTAAAACCTCAGTAGATGTGTTTAAGGACTATACTTTCAGAAGTTCTTGAATTCGTTGCAAGAAAGCTAAAGAAAATTGGCATTTAGAAAGGAAACTTCTAAGGAAAGATTGAACCAACTGGCATCAATTTGCATAAAGAATGGCAAAGACAGAGGAGTTTGAGTCTGTGAAGGAGTGCTCAAAAGCAGCACAGTAATCTGCTCTGCACTTGCTTGATAAATATGAAAGTAGTAATAGGGTTGCTGTCAGACTATTTATATGGGAAAACTCAAACAGTAAGGAGAGCAAAGCCCTGGAATGGCTTGCCAGCAAGTACAAGGATCTGTCAGTGGAAGGTTCTAAGAACAGGTTAAAAGTTACATCAGAAATCTGACTTTAGGACAGAAGGACGGACTAGATGACTTGATAAGCTCTACCATCCTTTTCAATTTTTCAGCATTTTAAATAGTACTTAAAATTGGACTGGCACTACACAGGAGCTTGGTACATTGGCAGTCACTTTGGAGACTTTCAGTGTTTGATATCAGTACTCCCCCCAAAAGAACAGACCACCTAGAAAAGGCATCATTTTATTTCATGTGCTCAAGTTTTCCTGCCTCTTTGCAACCTTAGATGAATTCTAGTACTGTTCTGTAATACAGATTGCTGGTCAGAGCTTGAGACCAAAATGGAAACAAAAACCATCTTCATAATGATACATCTAAAAAAAAAAAATCTGTTTAAAGGAATTCAGAACAACTTAGGAAGCAGATGTCAGTTCCAGTCAATGAAACTGCCACCTGTCAGCATTTCTGTAGCAAGTAATTACCACCTGCCACTTTCCTTGTCCTCCCAAAGGAAATAAGGCCTCCTATTAAGTGAAATATGAGTGTCACACCAAACCAGAGTCTCTCAAGGAAACAGTACATAGCACTGCTCAAGGGTTGATTTATGCAAGTTTTTAGCTCTCTTTTTCATTGGAACCTCATCTTCCACAAGGCTCTATTTGGTAATTTGAAGTGTGTGTTGAGCTGTAAAGTACTGTAATATATCTGCTGAATGCACAGAAAGAAAAAGGAGCAATGCCAAAATGGAAGTGACTTAGTACCACAATACAAGCAATTATAATTGATTAAAGTAACAGTGGAAGACAGAGTCAAGGAGACGGTAGCAGGACCCATGGCATTATTAAGCCTAATGGTTCAGCTGGTTTTTTTACTACAGCAAACTACAAATACTGCTTTTTTTTACTCACTTCAGCCAGGGTGGTAATTTCCATATCAGAGTTAAGTTGCTTCTAATGTGAAACTCTAACACAAAACAAAACAAAACCAACATACACAGGAATAACCTCTTAAAAACTACTTGCTTGTTAACAGCACAGTTTCTGAAACTTATGTGCCAGTGGAGCTTACCCCGTTCAATATCATCCATAGGAGAAGGTGGAAATGTTTTTTCTTTTGATGGAGAGTTTTTAATGTTGTTTGGAACCTTTGTTGCATTTCGCATTTGCTGCTGTTGCTGCTCAATGCGAGACTGGACTTTGCTACTTCCTTCAGCTCTGTGTGTAAAAGGAAAAGATTTTTAATTACTAGAAGGCAAGAAGGAAAAAGGCAAGAACATAGGGGATATGGTACCATGGAATTATTTCTCATGCCTTTCTAAACAGCATCATTAGATTCTTAGGTAAGTTATTATACCAGTAAGTTATTATACTAATACATGAAATACATTAATATTATACTATTAATATTGTATATATATGTGTTTAAATTATTTTTATATAGTGCTAATAACTTTGTAACACTTTGTCAGTTGTTTTGTTTTTATACCTTGCTCCAGGATCACTTAATAATAATTCTGCTGGAAGTTACTTATATGGACTCAGCAGAAAAAAAAAATATTAAAAAACTTGGTATGAGAAAAGCAAGCCACAAAATTACTGAGATCTGTCACAAAATTTTCTTTTTTTAATTTCCTCATTTACAAGTCAGAAGACAGTAGGCAAGCTACTAGCCAAAGAGATTTTTCCTCCCTCTAAACTCAGCAGAAAACAGTTATTATTTCTTTCAACAATATAACACGTTTTGGTTAACAAAAAAGAAATTTCCATTTCTTCTGCAGTCATGACTCAAAAGATGTGAAGTCAGTTTGCTGAGAAATCAGGCTTTTCACTCCTTTGAACAGGGCCAGGTACTTTCAAAAATTATGTTTTCCTAGAAATATGTAATATGACGTTACACATCTCAATTTAGACCCATTAACAAATCGATTTTCACAATGAGTAAAGCACAGTTGTTTCTCTTGTAAATCACCCACCTGGTTTTTTTCACAGTGATGTTGCTACTAAGTTTCTCTAGGCGACATTCTCCAGTGTCATGGTTGATAATTAAGATACATTCTTTTAGGTAAGGCTTCTTTGAGCCTTTGAACACAGTCACTGGTGGAGTTGAGCCCTATTAAATCAGAAGTCCAGGAAGTGTTACTCCTCAGAAACAGCAATCCATCAGTGGTGACAAATTCACTACAAGTGATCATTTCTAGCCATTAAAAATGTTATTGGTTAATTCAAATTAGATTCACAAAAGCCATGTCCAAAAGCAGCTGGTGTTTGACTGGAATGGGATTTTAGCCACTTAGTTTAGCTTGAAATTGATTAAATGCTTGTTTCCCAATGAGAGCAGGCTCTCCCTAGGACTCCTCTCACCAAAAGCTGTTTCAGTTCCCATATCAGCAGAGCAGTAAAGCATGGCAGGTAGCAAATTTTCCCTTTCCAGTCTTTCCTGCTTTAGAACTGCATTAGAGCAATAAATACCAAGAGGAAACTTGCACTGCCAACATACACATGAAGCTTTTCTGTGTACGCAACACTTCTGGGTCATCCTACAGCATATTTCCAGTGCAGCAAATACACTTAAAGTTACAGTGCAGCTGTTTTACCTATTGGTCTTTTGTAATCTTATATTCTTAGAGTAATTGTTTTTCTACTCTAAAAATCACCCAGGAGCTCTGAAACAGCACTAAAACTTTATACCCTTCCATAGTCAGGATATATACTTAGGACAACAAAATAAACCATTCCCTTAAGCCTGCCACACTTCAGCCACATCAACTCACCTCAATATTTGGCAGCGTTATTGTCACCTGTTCACCTTTGCCAACTTCAAGGTCTCCTTCACAGGACATATCAATAGATGCAGGCTTAAAGTCATCTAAATATAAAAACAACTACATTATTTACAAGCTTTTCATGAATCTTATAAATGCAGGCAGCACTTAATTGCAGTTGGAGGCTATTAAGTAAAAGCCTTTTTTGCTAGTGTATCATCTACCATTCCCCTGAGCAGATCATTCCATAAGTCAATAGAATTCAAAGTTAAGCTGCTTTTCTCAGGATTCATTATAAGTGTTTAAATCTTCTGGTTAAAATTAGAAAAACACTTTTAGGTTTTAATGGATAAAAAGGCTGAACAAGCTGTGTTACATTTCAAAAGGTAAATTCTCATGTAATTATTTTCAGAAGAATCAATAAATAGTTCTTGAAAATGTTGATCCCAAATATGGGAGATGTAGACAAGTGACTGAAAATGCAAAGAACAACAGTAACCCTCAATATGCATTTCTCTTTCTGTTTCTGACTTTACTGTAACAAGCATTTCAGAACCTGACAAAAACGTGGGGTTTCAGTATAGTTATTTTTGTTAAAAGTGAAATACCTTCCCAATTTAACATTGCTTTACAAATCTTTTTCCCAGCTTCTAAAGTACTGGTTAAAATAAGTTTTGTGCAAAAGTGGGTATCAATTTCTGGCTCTTTTCAAAACTCCAAGATATTGCAAACGTGTTCAGGCATCAGTACAGCAGTTCTGTAATATACCATTACCTATAAAGTACTTTTTCCACCACAAATAAATTGGGAAAGGCTACAGCCAAAACTCTGCTTGTGCCAATTTAGGGAGACAGAAGGAATCAGAGGTTCTTCAAGGCCTGTGATAACATATGTGGTGCTGAGCCCGCAGCTCCAGGTGAGGCAGGGCCAGTCTCGCACTGGGATGCCGTGCCCTGCCTCGCACGCTCCTCGCCTCGCTGCCTGCCCCGTCACTGGCTTCCCAGCTCCCTGACTCGGCCTGCAGCCACGGGCCAGGCCACAGCTGGGAAGCACGGCTCCAGCCAGCACACCAACCGGGCAGGAAAACCAGCCTGCAGGAGCTGGTGGGCAGGGCTGTGCGTGCGGCAGGAGGCTCAGCTCAGACACAGGTGTTAGCCCCTGCTAACCTTGTTTAGGGCAAACCCCTAAGTGTCGTCTTACAGGAATAAGCATACAACAGTTCCAAAGTTTCTCAGAGAATCAGAGATTATTTGCTTTAATCTATGGCCACTGGACTGTCAATACTTGAGAAAATGAAGATATTGATACTTCCAATCTTAACTTCTAACCAGCAGCTGTTTTCCCTTTTATTCAACTGTTTAAAAAAGTCAGGTGCCAGAGGATATTTCTTCTGCATGTGCATTTGATAGAACTGATGAATGTGCCAGTTTCTATGTCTCATTTGTTGGAAAGGAAGAGAGATTTCAAAACAGATTTCAGAATAAACCATCCAATTACAAGAGTCAGCATGAAACTCTAAGGGTAGGAGGTACCAGACAAGGTTGTTAGTCCTCTTTAAAATTAGGATAAATTTCAAATTGCAGCATTTGTTTAAATCCATTTATTAGCTTTTTCCCTCCCTCTCCTCTGCTTACACACTTGGAGACAGTCTGCCTAAGCGCCGTTCCCTTTGCTCTCAGAGTACATTACACATCTTGCACGCAGGACACTCTCCAGAGAACATACGTGAGACTGAATCTTGGGGATATCAGTCTATAAATAACCAGACAACAAAACCAGAAGCTGCAGTCCTAAATTACCAAGGACTATAATCCTGGGAGCATTTGTTTCCTAGCTACCCTTAGAATCTTTGAGCACACACCTCTCTAGATAGTAATTATGTACTCAGGGAGGGTGTACTGGTTCCGTGATTAACACCGCCTGCCTTTAACCTTTGATTACTGAATTCTACGAAACTTCTGAAAACTGAGCGCAAGGAAAGAAGACAGAGCCACAGCTTCAGCTTAGTTCTGTTTCCAGCAGAACCGCAGGGAGACACTACGGAAAAGGCATAAAAAGCGAAGTTAGTGCCAGCGGATAGCGAGGGCAGCTCTAGGATACAATGGCCGTACGTGCTCCCAGCACCGACTGAAACCTGCGCCGCTCCCGAAATCCCGGACCGGCACTGCACGGCACTCTGCGCCCAGCTGCGCCCCAGAATCCCGGACAGCGACAGCACCGAGCGCAGCCGCAGCCACCCCCCGCCCTCCGGGGCACTGCGGGGGCCGCCGAACCTCTCCCCGACCCCCGCAGCCCCCGAGAGCTGCCCCAACCCCAGCACTCACAGCGGACGGTGTGGAAGGCGCAGCGCGGCTGCTTCTCGAAGCTCTCTCCCAGCTTTAGCACCCGCGCCTTGGGATCGTAGAGCGACGGGACCGCTCCGTTCATCGCGGCAGCGCCTCATACCATGGCGGGCCCTGGGGCCGCCGCCGCCGCCCGCACCGAGCATCCCTCACGCCGCCCGGGCCGGCGGGGCCCGCCCCCGCGGGCTCCGATAGGCCGTGACGGGCGGAGCCCCGCCTGCCCCCAGCGGGACTGGCCAGCGAGCGCGTCCGTCTGCGGGTGTCCGCCAGTGGGGCGGCGGAGGCGCCCGGCCGCACGCGGACATGCAAATGCACCCTCCTCCCGCAGGGGAGCGCGCTGGTTGGCGGAGAGAGGCCGCGACCACACAGCTGTGAGGGGAGGGGGGCGTGGGGGAGCCGTCGCGTTGGAGACGGCGGGATCGGCGTTCCAATCCCCCCTCCCTCCCCCCGCAGTCGGGCGGTGAGAGCGGCCGGGGGCGCGTGTGGGTCCCCTCAGAGCGGCCCGAGGGGCCCCGCGGCCTGGGGGCTCGCGGCAGCGGCCCCGCCGCTCCCGGGGACAGTGAGGGCACCGCGGTGACGCCGGTGGGAGAGGGCACCGCTCCCTCTGCCCTTTCCCCGGCTCCGGGTGAGGTGAGGCCGCTCCCGCTGCCCGCCACGTGGGGCCGCGCTCTGGCTGCCCGGCCGGAGGTGCGCCCTGCCGGCGGAGCCGGTCCGGCTGCCCGCGGTCTCGGCAGGGAGCGCGATGGGGCTCCCTCCATGTTTGTTTCCTTTCTCAGGGGAGTCCTGCGGCTCGAGGCTTCCAGCTGGTGGTGCAGGAGCTGGGATGAAATAGTGGCGTGAGGACCTCGCGCCTTAACGTAGAAAGGAAAAGAGGCTGGACTCGATGGTGGTGTGCGCCTCTGGCTGTTCCCTATGGCAGCCACGGACCCTCAGGTCCTGGCCTTGGCTGCTCAGATCACTGAGAGCAGAGAACAGGACATCCCCCTGCTGCTGCTGAAGTTAAAGGGTAATTAATGCCGTTCCTAAAGTAAAAGGATGAGCTGGTGAGCCATGGCCAGTCCTTCTCTCGTCTGCCTCCTTAAATACAGAAGATTTTTCTGAAACCCTGTAAGGAAGGTTGATTCAGCAGCTTTTCCTGAGAGTGGCATTTGACTTGACAAAGATAAGGAGGAGGAGCTGAGGAGCAAATGGACAGAATTTTTTTCTGCCTTTCAGCTGTCACCCTGATAATGTGGGCCCTTTCAATGCTGATATCGGCAGGGATCTTACACTTGGTCAAATAATTCCAGTGCTTTTTGGGCAGAAAGCCAGGGTGGTTGTCAGTATTTATTTTTTAAATCTTAACATGAAAACAAGACCATGAGCTCCTGTGTGACTTCCCTTCTTTCCTTCTGCTGTAGAGCCACTGCTCATAGGAATGGCTGAAACAAGTCAGGTCCTGTTCTAAATTGGGATGCAATTATAAGGAAGCTATATGTTTCCCAGTGGTTGTGGTTTATCTAGCCTAGGAAATTCATACAAATGCTTCATATCCCAGGTACTGTATGTTTTGCCACTGAATATGTAGAGAGAAAATGGAAACCTAAGTTTAGCTATCCTTCCCAATTGTCATATAATCTTACAAATGAGTTGTAGCTGTAAAAGCAAAAATTGCTGGCAAAATATTTAATGCTGTTCTTAGCACTTTTACAATTACTTTAATCCTGTATTCTGTCTCTGTATACATATATTCTTCTTACATTTTAGAAAAAAACCAAACAACCTTGCACATCAGGATCTTATATTCCTCTTTGTCTCTCTCCTGTTTTCTTCCTACAGGAATTTTAAATAGTCCTTCCTTAGGATGTGAAGAATCAAATAAAATTAAGCAAGATATGTACGATTATGGTCTTACTCAGTACTGCTTGCTGGTCCTTAAGCAGGACCACTCTCAGCTGCATGGAGCCTGGGCTACTGCTGCCCAGCTAGCAGAGATACTAAGGTAAAAAAATGAAAAAAGCTAAGAAGGTTTCTTCCAGTTTTCTTTCTGTCCTTTCATCTTGCTCTTTCTCTTTTCAAGCTGTAATCCATTGGCTGCCTTCCAGAACAAGGCTTGTTGTTGAGGAAAGGCCAGGGTTAAAGTGCAGGGAGCAGTCAAGAGCAGAGGGGTCAGGCATAGCCTAATTGGTCCTTTTAAATTCATTTGCATTGTGTTTCATTGAGCTGGGGGAACTGTATGGTGGGAACAGGGTTTGTGTCAGCTTTACCTTTTTTTGTGGACAGTACTCACAGTGCAACAGTTCTTACCCAGTAATTACATAATTTTGAATTGTAGTTATTTAAAAATTTTTATTTTGTTTGCTTAAATTTCACCTTGCAAAGATCTTCAGCCTGATTGGCTCACTACTTGGCTTGACTGTACTTAAATATTTATTTAATATACCTATTTTAAGTATCTGTTTACATTTTTGAATATAATAGATGATACAGTTCATACAGACTAGATAACCTGATGTAGTGATATTGTGAGAATGGCATTGTAAATGAGAAAACTTTAAACTCAAACCCCCAGTGGTCCAATCTCAATTTTGAATGTCAGGAAAAATAATGCTTTTTAAATTTTCCTCAAGTTGTACTTAGTTTTGGCTTAACTAGGGAGTAAAATTCTAAGGCATGAAGTAATTATGTGACCATCTCTTATTTATGCCATATCTGCAGTATGAATTTTTAATGCAAGGAATTTCAGTAAGAGATGCAAGAGTTATCACCAGAGTAGTGTGATATTTAAATGATCCCCTATAAACTGTTTCAGTTGCAGATAATACTGAAATTTATTTTAGCTGTAAAAATGTCCTTTTGTAGCTAGATGAATCTCAGCTTCATGCCTAGAATTTGTTTTCCAAGGGCTTTGGTAGACAGCTTTACGTGTGTGCATTCCCAAAAAGCTAACGTAGTCTAGATAAGATGTCAGAAAGCAAAATTAATAAAAAGTCAGGAAGCCTCTTTTGTTGCACTGGTATCCGTGCTGAGTGCAGAATTGAAACAACTTACCAGTTGTAAAACATGCAGTTTCTTGTAAAAAGTCTCCCAGAAACAGCCGAGGGTTGCGGTGAGTAAAATAAGAGAGCTGAGATCTGAGGAACTGATTTCTAGCCCACATGCCTTCCTCAGTTCCAGAAAAGTTGTAGACAGGCTTGCTGAAGGTTTCATAGTATATTTTTTTTACATATTTTCACTGCCTGATGTGCACCCCCTTCATCATCAGGCTTCCTTTATCAGCTTTTTTTCTACCTTTCTATTTTGCCTTTTTTTTTTCTTGTTTATGACCACCAGAGCCCTTCCCTAGAATATGGAACAAGCCTGAACAGATTCTATGAAGCTAAAGGAGAAAGGGCCTTAGATATGTTTTTAACTGAGAAATGCCATAATAAGTAGTAATATGGTCTCCAGCCTGTGAGTGGTTGCTCTTCCTTGGAGGCAGCCACCTTGGAGCCAGTCACAGCAGTGAGCTGTAGTTTGGGGGGAATTGTCCCATGCCACTGAAGCATTTCTCTGATGACGTGACATTCATTCAAAGTTGTTCAAACAGGTCTTTGACTATTCAGGTTGATTTTTTTTCCCTTTTTTTTTTTTTTTTAAACTTCAGTCATTGTTGTGTAGGGCTAGAAGTGAAAGAAGATCCTGAGGAATTTTACAAGAAGTTTCTTCCTTCAGCTATAGACAGCCTGCTGGTTTTGGGAAAACGTTTGCAAGCACGATTTATCCGAGCAATCAAGGTATTTAAGTTTCATACTTAAAAGAGCAGAGGACACCATCAAACATTCTAAGATCATGTATTGGATAAGTAGGATATTATTGTAGAGACATGGTATGATGAAAATTTATTTTCCAGAAATTGCAGTAGCTTTTTTTATGCCTCCAACCTCTGGAGCTGAAATCTCTCATTGTGCAGCATTTACTCCTTGACTTGTGCAAAGCCACTCTGGTACCATAGGACTGTTAAGATAGTTTGGCTACACTTTTGACAAGTTTTAAAGGTAGAGGGAAGGAGTGCAATTAGAAGAAGGATTGAAGAATTGAAGCGGTATAAGAGGATAAAAAAAAGCCCTGCAAAAGACAGCATCCCAGTCACTGTAGTGTCTTAATTTTTTATATCATTAGTTCAGCCTTCATAATGACTTAGTTCTCACTAATTTTATTCAGCTTTACAAAAAATGGTTTAGGAAGTCTTAAGATTTTAAATCAGATTTGTTGAAGTTTGTTTTGTCATTCAATTTCTGTTGAATAATTGGGAAAAAATTCCAAGAATGCTCACTGCTTCTGAACTTGCACATGAAGAATGCCAAAGGCAGACTTCATGAATGTATAGATTTAAATACTTTCTCACATTTTCCTCCTTTTTTGCAGTGAAGGAGAGTTTTGCTCAGCAATGTTCCCTCATGCTACTGCAGTATTCTGAGCTCTAGAATCAGAAGGAACAAACCCCCAACAAACAAAAACCCGCGAGTAATTTAAATAACTAATTTCATGGATTCTGACAATTTCTTTTAATATCCTAATTTCTCCATACTATCTCATTTCTTGACTCACTGCCTTCTTGCACTTGGCCAAAGTTTTCCTACAAAGTAAAACAGACAATCAATTCTCAGAAAGCATCAGTGCAATAACATAGTTTCTGCTAGTCCAGTACTTGAGATGTGCATGTGGTGCTTAAGAAGGAAGCTTCCTAAAAGACATCCCAGGAGACTCTTATCCATAATATGTAATTTCCTCCATACTTTCTTATTTTGTCAGCCTACATGCTACTTGAGTCATGCTTGTGGGCAAAGATTTCTTTTGAATGCAAATGCAGTCTACGTTATAATTAGTACTTTGGCTTTTAAACTGCGTGGTCTCAGAGGTGACTGGGCACCCAGACTTGATGCTTGCTCAGTGGAATTTTGGAAATCTCACTCTACCAGTGGAGATTTGAAATTTATTCTGCTCTCTTTTGCTTTTTGTACAAGTTTTTGAAGTCAAGGGAAGTGGTGAAATAGCTCTCAGAAACTGACATGTTGCCGTAACACAGAGCAGATAATATTATGGCTTAACATATTATTGTTATTTTGTATCTCTCCTTGTCAGTATGGACCGAAAACAAAGTTAAACCTTTACTGAGGGTTGGGGCTCCAGTAGGGATCTAGGAATAGGCTTGCCAGGGTTTCATTTGTGGAGACCCAATTAATGTGAGATATATGCCCGTGTGCTTTGTAACAACATTTGTCAGCAGTGTGGCACTGTCAAAAACCCTTTTGCTGTTCCACACAACAAAATTCCAGACTTCCAGTAGTCTGTGGCTCACACTTGGAATACAGACTGGAATGTGCATTTCTCTGTGCATTCACATATTAAAACCTGAATTCCTACTGGTCATAGGGGAGCACTGGAGCACCTCTGCAGTGAAGGCTGAGAGAGATGGGGCTGTTCAGTATGGAGAAGTCTCTGAGGAGAACTTATATCACCTCCCAGTACCTAAAGGGGCTACAAGAAAGCTGGAGGGGGACTTTTTACAAGGGCATGTAGTGACAGGATAAGGGGTGATGGCTTTACACTGAAAGAGAGACATTTAAATTAGGTATTGGGAAGAAATTCTGTGCTGTCAGGGTGGTAAAATACTGGGACAGACTGCCTAGAGAAGCTATGGATGCTCCCCTCTGTGGAAGCATTCAAAGCCAGGCTCCATGAAGCTCTGAGAAATTTGGTCTACTGCAAGGTGTCCCAGCTCATGGTAATGGGGCTGGAACAAGATGGACTTTAGGTCCTTTCCAACTCTACCATTTTGTGATTGATTCTATGTTTTTTTTCCAGTCCAGTGCTATCACAGGCAATCACATGATGTAGTCTGGCAAGCAGATCAAATTTCAGCTTTATAATGGTTTGGTGTTTGCTCCCGGACCTCCAACTAGGAGGTGCTTCTGAAGCTTCACCATACCAGTTATCACCAGTTATCAGGAACCTTTTTCATTTTGACTGTGTCATTGGCTACTTTGTACCTTTTTTTATTTCCCCTTTTTTCTTAAAGTAATATATTTCCCATTTAGTGCATTAAATCTGTGATACATATTTGCTGAGCTATTATTTGTCTTATCCCTCCTATGCTGTCAAATATTTTTAAGGAGTAAACAAGATTTCTCTCTCATTGTTGTGATTATTTTTTCCCAAAAGGATGCCTTATTTTTTTAGTATGTTCAGATCTTCTTTGATCTCTGACCTCAAGGTATCATAAGTTCGGGTTTCTTTACCAGTTTTTTTTCCTAGTTTTACTAACCTCATTTGGAAATTTGGTGGAGTTTGGTCTCGAGATTCCTGAGGCATACAAACCTTCCCATGACATCAAGATGAAGTCTTTAGTAAAGATCATACACATGTTTTTACCTACTTCTCTTTTGTTTAGGAGAAAGAAAAACAAGACTTTTTACACTGGTTCCAAATAGTAACTGATGCCATCTGCTGGCTGTTCGGTGGGCATATTCAACTAGCAGCATGTGGTAAGGGAAATGTCAAGTCACAGAACACCTGAACATTTATTTATAGCAATTACAAATATCAAAATCCACTCTTAAGCTAATCTTCACCTGGTCCTCTCAATTGAAGTAGATGGTAAATCAGTCTCTTTAAGTAGTCAGCTCACAGCAATATCTAAAATGGTAAACATCCACTAAAGGGAAATACTCAAGAGTTCCCCTTCTAGTTTTTCAGAGATAAATATTTTAAATGCCATCCTGTAATTTCTCTTTGTAAGTCTGCACCTTTCAAAAATTAGTTGTTGGTTGTTTCGGGTTTTTTTTTTTTTCTAATAAGAGACAATTGATCTTTTCCTGTGTGTGATTAAAATATGCAGAAGTTTGACTAGAGTACATTGCTCACCCTTCTAAGTAGATAGAATTGAAGACAGATTTCTGAAGTTTTTTGCCATGATGGGAAATTTTACAAATATCTAACAAACTTCACTATATTTCTGATCAAAATAAGCTTTCATTTAAACTGGTATTAATCACACTGATTCTGACAAGCCGAATTTGGTTTAGTTTCTAGTATTGGACAAAAAACTAAGGATCATAACATGTGTAACTAAAAATGCACATGATAAGAAAAATTACTGAATACGTAGGCAGTGATACACTGGGATAAAAAAGATGGTGCTTTAATTACATCAGTGAACTTGCATTAAATAACCTGGGGTAATAAACTGTCAAGGTTGAGGTCCTTAACTTTTTTGGATATAGTTGTCCCAATGTTAATTCCACTATTGTTGTAAGAAAAGGGTACTATTGTAATATAAAGTAGTTTAAAGCTTTCATTCCCTGGCAACATCAGTGCCTGAGGGATGTCCATAGACAGAGAAAAAACAGGATTCAGCGTGGTTTTTGGAGATTGAAGTAGTTTAGTTATCTCAGTAAGTTTCAGTGTAAGAATTATGAATGACGAAGTTTGTTCCAGAAACAGTGTCTGGTTTTACTTACTGTGGCTTATGATGAAGTTTATTTGGTTTATGATATTTTCAAGTCTGGTTCTGATTGCATGATTTCTTGTTTGCTTGTTTTTGGTTTTCTCTGCAGTACTACAAAATGATCGCTTCCTGCAGTTGTTAATAACAGATGATGTTGAAACAGCAATTATAATGATGTCTGTGTTACACAACATTTTGAGGATCAATAGGTTAGTTGTTTTCATATAATTTTTTTTCTTAATAATACATATAAAATGTATCGCATTACTGCCTGGTGAAATAAAATATTTTTATATGGAAGCACTTTTATGCTTTATTGTTTGGGGTTTTTTCCCCCCTAGTCTTTGTAGTAGAAATTGAAAATATTAAAAAGCTGTGTTTTTAATCTTCTTAAATTGAGGGAGTGGTAATTGGTTAATTGAAACAGTACTGCCTGGATCAAATTCCTGGTCCAGCTAGCTGTGCATCTAGCTAGCTGTGCTTTCTGTATATAGCCTGCCATAGCTAAAAATAAGTCACTGTTAGTAAGCTCATGTTTTTTAATTTACACTTCTGTCCCACTCCTCTTTTTTTTTCTTTATTCTTTTTAAAGTTCTGTCTTGCTTCAAGTTGAAGAAGAGACCCTTCACTCTGTTTTGGATGAACTTGTTTATAAGCTTTCCTCTACCACCAATCCTGCTGTAGGAAGTGCTGCCACAAAACTGCTGTTGTTAGTGGCAAAATTTTGCAAACAGCTTGTGCAGTTATTCACAGCTCGCTACAAAGGTTTGTACATATGCATGGGACCAATCACTGAGCCTCCTCTTACATTCCCAGTGAAAATGAAAAAACAGAAGTTTCCTATTGTGGTTCAATAACTCTCTAGGTGAAAACTGCAATGCTATGTTGCTTTGTGGATTTTTTTTTCCTTTTATTAATTTTCATTGCAGTTTAAGGTACTGCACCTCTTTCTGTTTCCTAGGTTTATTTTCTTCTGTGTACTGAGGACTCAGCATGTGGCAACTTGTCTTTTAAAGCTGTTGTTTGTCACTTCCAACCTGATGGGCTTTTACTTCTTTCTGTTTCCTTGTGCATATTGGTTATTGAGGGATCCACTGGCAGGGTGCCTGTACTGCCACAGTCAGAAAGCCCTGTGTCACATCTGCCACAGCAGTGTCTTCTGCACCAGATATTCTTTGATAAGATTATGCAATGACACTCAAAGATGGCTGATGGTCTTCAGCTCTCAGGCTCTTTGCACATAGAATCAGATTTGATTTGTTGATTCACAGTTTGTTGCTTTGAAAGCCTGAAAAGAAAAATTCACGTTAGCGAATTAGCTTCTTCTCTTTCTCCTAGGATTAAAAGGGCTTTTAAGTAAACAGTGGACTGGCAAAGGATTTGATAGGGAGGTCAATCAACTCTTGGATTTACTGTATTTGGAACAATCCAGTGGAAAAGGAGGAATGCAGGTGATGAAGTTTAATGTGACTTTCAGATGTGAAATCCTATTTAGATGTGAAATCCTATTTAAATGTGATTTGTGTACGTTTAGAATGGATTTACTATATCACTTTGTAGCTACTTTTCAAAACCTGTGTTACTATTTCACTATGCTAATTTTTAATTGTTTTTTGAATTTATTTTATTGTGTTTTTTCTAAAACATAAAAATTTGCTCAGCCATTAAGATATGGGGCTGTGACTCAAGCGATTGACTTTCTGTGCAGATTCACTAAAGATTTCAATGTAGCTATAGGGGAAAAATAATTAATTCTTTTGCTAATTAAAAAATTTAAATAACTGCATCTGCTTTTCTCACATCAGTGTTACAAATTTAGGTCTCTGAATTCTAGGCAGCATTTACATAGAACTAAGTCATATGCAGAAAATGTGCAGTAAGAACACCACCTGGACTATGTTCCAAATAAGAGACAATGTGTGTTTCATGAGCATCTTTAAAAAATTTGCATGTAGGTTTCTCAGAGACAATACTTCAATGAAAATCAGTTATGTTTGCAGAGTCCTGCTTTCATCTTCAACAGAGCAGGGTGTTTTGTGATTTGGTTTGTTTGTGGCTTTTTAAAAAAATCTATTTGAGAATAGAATTGATTATTTTTCATGTTTGCATTTCTGTGACTTCTGATCATACTGCAAATGTAACATTTTTCCTGCTGCTCATTCTCCAAATGTGTCTTTCTGTCCTCTCTAGTGTAGGTATTTTGATTGAATCACCATTTGAAATATCGAGTGCTTCAGATGTTTTAAATACAAATTTCTAATATATATACATTTATTTGTGCTGTAGATTCATTTGTTTATCACAGAGAGCATCAATATAGGTGATCAGATTAGCTGCTTTTAGGGCAAGTATAGAGTTCATGATAATAACTGTCTTGTAAGACCTTAAATTCCCCAGTTTGATGCATTTGAAAACTGATGGGGTTTGGCAAAATGTTGAGATTGTCCAATTATGCATGCAGTTATAAAGTGATTTTATAAATATTCTACCAACTGTTTTATTAATTTCAGAAGCAGCATCAAGCAGCTTGTAAAATCCAGGCAGCATGGCGGGGATTTCAGACAAGGAAAAGGCTGAAAAAGCTACCCCAAGCAGTGATCACTTTACAGAGAAGCTTCAGGTAAATAGTATGACTTTGTGAAAAACAGTAAAGTATGAAGGTTTGGGTTGGACTGGGTTTTCTCAAGTCACAAAGGAAGAGGAAAAGTTTAGGTCATCTAATTCAATGTCCCGTTTGAAGCAGGCCCTGCCTCAAAATGGGATCTCTGGATGCTCAGGGCCACATCCAGTGTTAGAGGTCTCCAAGGATGGAGATCCTACCATCTAACTTAATCCTTGTCCTTGTGCTGGATGATTTGCCTTGTGAGGAATTCTTCCATTACAGGCAGTGGGAATTTCCTTGTTGCACTCTTTATCACCTCTTGCCTCTTGTGTTTTTTCTGAGCACCCCTGTGAGTCTGGCTGTGTCTGCTCTGTAATACTTCTTTAGGTAGAGATTTGCCTTTCTTTAGGCTGAACTGGTTCACAGTTAACTTGACACAAAATTGCTCTGTAAATTACAGTGGAGCTATCATGGAGCTTTTACATCCCAGAGTACTGCAGAAACCAAGGCCCACAGTGCTTGCAAGACCTTGTTCTTCATTAATTTTTCAATCTTTGGCTCTCAGAAGTAGAGTTACTTCAGTGACCTAGAAATAGTATCCTCTGCCTTGGAGCAGCAGAGAAGGAGGAAGCTATGTAAATAATGCTTGTTTTACTTGAATTAGATTGCAGCAGTACTGTTAGCACATCTTAGGCTAACTGTTCTGAGAAATTTAGTTTGAATTTAACATAGGTTAAGGGGTATAAATCAAGAGCAGACTCCACATCAAGGTTTTTCAAGCTTTTTTTTTTCAGATTGATCATTACTGTGTCAAAAGTAGATCTTATAAATCACTGTCAAATCACATTGCATTGTGACCAAAGTAATAGAAGCAAACAACTCTGCTTTATTGTCTAGATTGGCCTTAAGAGGATATTGGAATATCTAAGGTGTAATCTTTAAATTCTGAAACATTTGTGGGGGCAAGCAGTGTGTCTGTTGAGGGCTACTGGTCACTGCACTTTTGTGCAGCAGTCAGACATTCTTGTCACTCCTTTTTACTCTACCATACACTTGAAGCCAATATTTCTTCCCTCATAAGGTACCTTGCAAGCCTTCAAGCCAAACTTATAGCCCAGAAAATTTGGATGATAGGCTAAGATGTGACATGGAAACGCAGCAGGGAAAGGGTGGTGAGACTCTCAGCAATGACCAAGCTGCTTGACTCCCTTGTGTCATATTTTCAATATTGTAAGCATTAGTGTGTGCCTTTTAAGTAGTTTTAGAGTAATTTAAATGGACTTTTGAAAGTGTTAGTTTAATATTGAGAGGAATGGAAACTTATTAATATCCTTACAGTTGTGTGTGTTCATGGTTCACTCAGTCCCAGTGTACTGAGCAAATACAGTAACTGTACAGTGCCAGTGTTGGTTTTCTTCTGTCTACGTCAAAGCATTACACTGAAAAATGTGTTTGGAACACTGTCAACACAACTTTAGAAGGGCTTTTAAGAGGACTTTTTAATTTTTAGCAGACAGGTCCTGGTTATGGTTACATTTATTTTAGAACAAGTGTGGTTAAATATTGCCGAGATTGAAACTCCAAACTTTGCTCACCTGCAGCTGCAGAGGAAGATATTAAACTCTGCAATTTATAAACTTTTGAAATTGTGGTTTCAGAAATGTTTCCTCAGTGAATGTTAAAGCCTGTAGTCTCTCCTTGAAGCTAGTTCACTATTACATAGATAATTGTAGGACATTTAAAATGGCAATAATTTTTATTAATAATGCATCAAAAACGAAACCATTTTACATTTCTAAAGAGATGACAGAGGGAGGCTGCTCTGTGCCATGAACTGCAGAAGGAAGCTCGGATCTTACTCTGTATATGTTTTACTTTAGTTCAGAGGCAGTTCCCTGTGACAGTGTGGTCTTATGCAAGCAAATATATCTTAACATTAGGAGAAACAGAGGATGAATGTGTTTTGCAGACTAGGAAAGAATCAGTATTAAAGAATCATTTAAATATGTGACAGACACTCTTGGTTCCACATGTACATCTGAGAAGTTCATGAAACATTTTTGTAGTTTTCAGCCTACTGAAACTGATAAAAATTGATGGGCAAAGTTTTATAGTTTTATCAAGAAAATGTGATCAAAACTCTTTTTTGATCCTGTGACTTCATTTGCCTTAGAAATATAATATTTTGATTAAAATATTAATTACCTGAATTAAAAAATTTAAAATTTACAGCTCTAATTTGCAGAAATGTGTGGACAACAGTTTCCATCCCAATCTCTCCCAAACCAGTTTTGTTTGTAAAATGAAAGTATGGTTGGTGGAAAAATTATAGCTCAATTTATACTAGAGATGGGAAACACAAATAACTCATTAATACTGTGAGTCTAAAGGTATGTGCCGTACAATAGCAGCATTGGTGGACGTTAGTTCTAGTCGGACATTTTGTGTGGACATTTTCCTTCTCTGTCATTCTTCAATCTCTGCTCTGTCCATTGGTTTTCTTTCCTAGTTCTTAAAGCATTTCTTTCATTGTCCCCAGAAAAGTGCTAGAGGAAAGCAGCTGTGGGCCCAGTGAGGGTACTCAGGTCTTGAGAGGGGAAGTGATTTTGCTGCAGTAGGATCAGAGAAGTCCCATTGTTACCTTGTTGTGGGGTAAAGTTGTACATTCTCAAGTCCTAAGCTGCTAAGAGGTTGGATCCATTGGGATGAGAAGGGGCAGTGAGGGAAGGGGAAGCTTTAGTTTACACCTCCTCATACTTCACTGAGACCACAGCCAAGTGGTCTCACTAATTATTAGTATTGATACATCAGTATATTAAGTATTTTATGTTAGACTCTATATTGATATGTTGCTGTATATTTCATTGATGTACATGTTGTTATTAGCTTAAATGCTTCAGAGCCAGTTGCTGAGTTTTCAACTGTCTCATCTGTGAAACTTCTGCTGCAGGTTTTTCAATGCATAGCAGGGCAACTTCATAACATCAAATCCAGAATAGATCAGGAAGAATTTGCAAGAAAATTCTTTCCTAGTGTTCTCTAACAAAGTTGATGAACCAAATGTGTCAGTCTGCATTTCCTGGAGAAAAAAAAGCCTCCAAAATTAAGAATTGAGGCTTGGTAGCCAACATTCTGATCTACTCTTGCAGTCAGTACAAAAAAAATTACATGTACTGTGGGAAGCATGCTCATGGATGGACTGGAAAAGGTACATACTGGAGCAGATGGCTAATGTTGCTTTACCTCTTCAGCAGATGATAGAATCAAAATTTTTGTTTTAGTTCATTCTGGCTGTGAATGTCCCACATGAAGCATCATTCCCTTCAGAGTCCTTAGAATGTTATCCTAAGTAAATTTTTTACTTTGATTTCATAGAGTGTTTCAGAGTTTTTCATGGCTATAGATAGTGTAGTAATTTGTTCGTTTGCAGAAGACTTGTCATTGCTTGGTGTCATTCTGCAGCCAACAGCTGGCATAGCAGATTGTTTTATGGATTTTCTTTCTCTATGCTGGACTACTTAACACAAAGAAAAAGAGAGACACTTTAAAGAAATGTACAACTTAAGGTAATTATCGTATTTGTGTATTGCAGAGCTAAACGGGAACAGGAGCTGCAGCATTTAACAAAACAGAAGGAAGATGAAGCTCTAAAACTGCAAATGCAACTTCAGAGACAGAGGGCCATGAGACTCTTCCATGAACGACAGCTGGCCTTACTGGAAGTTGTCCATGCCAGTATGACTTATATTAAACTATAGCAGAAGATTAAAGTGTCTGGGTCTCCTTAGGAACAATTTCCCCAAATCTGTTTCCCAATCTTGCATGTCTATTTGCACTGTAGTCTTACAGTGCAGTCTTACTGTCTCTTCTCCTGACCCAATTATCTGAAAGAGAATGTGCTAATTCCCCCAGGGCTCAGTAACTACTGATCAAGATCTGCTGCCTTCAAAATGGTGCAGGAGAAAGGGAGAGCCAGTTTTCTTGTGTTACAAAGCTCCATTTCAGCTATGATCTGCAAGACCTGACCCACAGCTAGGACACCTTGGGGAAAGAGGGCTTCTAACTGATAGCACCCAAGGTTTTTTGGTACTATCGAGTTTGGGGATTAACAATGTAAATTGTTAAGAGAACCTAACCCACAGTCTTGTAACTGGATTTTTGTTACCTTTGTAGGTCAGGTGAATAAATACATGCAGGAAATGGAGGAGAAATCAGCATTAACTATCCAGAGATTCTGGCGAGGGTATAGAGCAAGAAGAATTTTTCATCAGCAGAAACAATCTCTTAAGGAGCATAAGGCAGCTATCATCATTCAGAGAGCAGTAAGTATTTATACTTTATTCTAACAGTAGATAAGACTGAGTGGATTATTGTGAAGACTCATAAAACTCTGTTTATTCTCTTACTGTCAATGTAGCCATAATTTATTTAAAAATTACTCAGGGGTGATAGTCTGGAGCCACAAGTTGCTTTAAAGGGTTAAATCTTGTACAGGCTACAAAGCCTAATACAGTCTTGTAACTAAAATATAAAAGCTGCTTCTTTGAAACCCAGGATTGGAATGCTACCATACTACAGATGAGTCAGTAACTTATTATGAGTGTTGTTACTTACTATTTAGTGTTCATGCTGACCTTGTACGTTGTCTTTTCAACATCATAGCTGCATTTAGACTTCAACAGATGCAGTGCTGAAACACTTTCACTGATTGTTTACAAATAAGGTGGGAAGACAAACTTCCTCTCTGTGATCATCATATTCTCATATGTTCCTTACAAAGGCTTGTAAATTCTTGGAGAAACGAAGAAAGAGGAGACCTCTCTCTCCTTGGAAAGAACCCAAGGGACTGACTGATGAGCAGAGACTAGCTTTGCAGCAGAAGGTGGATGACTACATCAAATTGCATCCGGTCTGTTTCTTAGTCATTTCATAATTTGCATTAATGATGCAATATAAAATACTGTAGGGATGAAATATATTCAGCTTCATAAATTATGATCATGATAATCCATTTGAGGTATATAAGTATTAACCCTGCTTGCTTGACAGCAAGGCACTAGGATATTGGGGATTTCAACCATTAATCTAATAAAAAGTGTCAAAGCAAACTGTAATTGGAAAATTTATAGACATGATGATGGATAATTTTGAAGAGAGTTGCAGAGGAAGCAAAATTATGAAGTTAACAATTATGAACAGCATATTTGCATTCCTTGTTTAGGCATTATTCTGCCCCGAGAAGTTTTAAAATAACAAGCTCCTAATGGTAACAAACTTATTTTCCTTCAGGCTTCCCAAATGTCAGAAGAAACAAGTAAGGAATTGCATATGCAGGCTCAGGCAAAGCTGGCACAGTTCCTGTTGAGGAGCAGGCTGGATCAGAGAGCAGCGCAGCGGAGAGAGGCTTTACTGGCTCAGGTCAACACTGATGTGGAGCTGCTAATGAGTATGTGACTGCTCTGCTCATGGCTTTGATTACCATTTGGATTAAACCAATTAAGAGGGAAAATTAGAGTGAGCAGTGGCAAGGCCTCATTTCAAAACTGAAATATCTTTCTTCCTTTGCCATATGCCTTATCTTGAGATCTAGGCTTTGTTAGAGATTATGCAAGTGCTGTTGTAGGTTAAAGATAAACACCTGTTTTTCAAGGAGTATCATATTTTTCTGCTGAAAGTATCTCTGATATGTTCACAAGAAAAGCAATGACCCTATAACAGGCATTAGAATTTCTTAAAAGGGGGTCTCACACAACCTGTTCGCCTGCATTGGTTTTGCTTGGGTTTATTTTCTTGTGTTCTAAGTAAGCTGCTGGTTAAAAGACTCCCACCCCTTCCAGATAAAGAGGGAAATCTTTGAGCTGTGAATTCCATGTTTTTATTTTCTCTGGCCTGGCTACAGAATTCACTACTCTGCTATCCTAATTCCAGACAAGTGGCTGTATAAAAGAGCAAGAGTAGCAAACTGCAGCCACCAGAGAGCACCCAAGCCAGGCAGAATTCAGCAAGTTACTGAATTCCATTATTTAGTCTGTCACGTGCTGTGTCACTGCAGCTCATCACTCCCTGAGCAGGCAAATCAGCAACACACTCTTACACTGTGATGGGTCCCCCAAGCAGGGAAACCACAGTGCTGCTGCACCAGAGCAGTGGGAACACCGTGCTGATGTCACCTTGTACCAGGTGTGCTGATCCACATCAGTTACCAGGAGATCCTCTGAGGTTATACTTCCACAAGAAGGCATTTTGGTGGATGCCAACTCTGCACCTGAAAGAAGTAGTCCTTCTTTCCCTTTTCTTCTTTCTATCCCATTATGTATTTTTTTTTTTTTTTAGATTAGCCTTTCTTTGAATTGCCTCTTCAATCAGATTTGATCTATCATGTAGTCACAAAATTGCAATGCCAGCACAGGGAAAGGAGTGACCTAGGACAGTGGGAAGTGGGAGGGTTGTGTTCCTTTTCTTTTTATTTTTTAAATACTCAAGAAACCACAAACAAAATACAGAAAACTTTTCTCCTTGTTCTTGCAGATGCTCCAGGTTTAGCAGAGACCACAGAAAAAGATCTTGGTGCCTTTATGAGTCGATCAATCCCTGTAGCTACCAAGGCAAGACAAACCCACAACACTATGCTAAAATACACTCATTGGCCATGGTGGAAGAAGCTTGGAGATGAGCTTATGGAGGATGATGTAATTCCTGATGATGCCATAAACACAGAACTGGAAACACTCTTTATTGGAGGAAGGAAATCCTCTTAGGTAACAAGCGGGAGAATTTCATATTCAACAAGAGTCATATCTAGCACTATGCACTCACTTGTGTATGTTTTTAAGGAAGGAAAACATTCGAAAGAGACTGAAAAAGACCAAGGCCTTATTTTAGTGCATTTTACTTAGTAAGAATCCTTTCCTGTACATCAACAGTTGGATCCTATTGATCATGCTGTTGCAAATAGGATTTAAATACTGTAATTGTAAATGAACTTATTTTGTAATTTGTATCACTTTAAAATTAAGTTCATAACCTTTGGCTTTTCTTCACACTTATTATTGACATTGGGATGCATAAAGAATCTGGCAGTTCTAAAAGCCTGGGATTTTATAGCAAAACATTTTATCAGGTGATGTGCTCTGAAATAAAGATATGTCCAGAACAAACCAAGACACCAATAGGAAATCATGCAAACACAAGGAAGGCTGGGTGCTTTCTCTGTATTTCTCCCAGACTACCTGTCCTTGCTTCCACCCACTCTGGAGGTTTCCTTTTGTTTGAGTTTTTCCAGCAGCATTTTGCTCATCTATTAAGACTTCCTAGTGTTTTTGCCTGACTTCCTTTTTGTTAGGATGCACTGCTCCTGAGCTTGGAGAAGGTGATTCTTGAATATTAAGCAGTTTGCTTGGGCCCTCCAGGGCTTTATCCCAGGGTACTGCACCAAGCAGGTACCTGAAGAAGCCAGTCTGCTCTCCTGAAGTCCAAGGTAAGTGAGCTTGCTGTGCACCTTCCTTGCCACCCCTGAACTCCATCACTCCATGGTTAATGCAGCAAAGGCTGCCCTTGGGCTTCGTGTTCCTAACCAGCCCCTCCTTGTAGATGAGGACAAGGTCCAACATTTCTGGACCTCTCCTTTTTGGTTCCTCTATGTCTTGGAGAAGGAAGTAATCAGCAGTGCATTCTGGGAACCTCCTGGGTTGCCTGTTCCCTCGGTGTTGTACTCTAACAGGTATTGGGGTGGTTGAAGTCCCGCATGAGGACTGGGACTTGTGAACGTGAGGCTGTTCCTGTCTGTCTGTAGAGGTTGTTATCAGCTCAGTCTTCCTGTTTGGGCAGTTTGAAGCAAACCCCTACTATAAAGTCACCAGTCCCTGCCCTCCCTTTAATCCTGACCCATAAACTCTCAGCCAATGTGACCACTTGGACTATCAGCTCTGTCTTCTTAAATCATGCAGAAGTTGCTTCCAACCAAGAGCTGAAGGGTGCTGCCTACTGATGTGTCTGGAACAGGAATTTGAGACTGTGCTAATGCCATAGCTACCTTTGCTATTTTTCAGGTGAAAGGCCAGAGTCTTCAAAGTTAGATCTTGCCTCACTGCAAAGAGGAAAAAGTGCCGTGGTTTCTGCTGGTTATATGTGGGCAGCAGTATTGGTTCAGCATGTTTGTTTTCCATTCTCTCTGGAAGGCTTTGAGTTTTAATTTTAGTGGAGATGAATGGAAAACAAATAAATAGAAACAGTGGGCGGAAGACCAAGCCCATTCAGATGCAGCTGATACATGGAAATTAATAACTGGATGGCTGCCAGGAGGAAGAGCTGTGCTCTGTGTTAACTTTTTTTCACAGAGCTGTGATTTGGAATGCACTGAAGGGGCTCACAATTCCTTTCTTGGACAGTTAACTGATGGAACAATCCATTAAGTATTTGCTAGGGCAATTGCAGGTGTCTGTTGAGGTGCACAGCTCTGCTGTGTTAGTTTTGAGCCATGTGCATAACAAGACAGGTGCCCTATGACTACAAAAGCAGAGGGTCTGGGGCAGTCGCCAAGTGCTCCAGGGAATGGAAGGTATCCCTCAGCAGCCAAGCTCTGGCACTGGACACAGCATCTCCAGATGAACTGCAGCAAGCCAGCTTTTCCCTTCTAAATATCTGAGTCCTCTGTGCACATCATCCTCCCCTTGGCCATGCAGCCTCTGGCCCAAACTATTTTGATGGAGAAACCTCTGCTCTTATGTTTATTCCTAATAACCCTTATTCTAACAGCTCCTTAGTGCAGGGAGAAGGTCACAAAAGGGCTTTGCTGAATGTATCTTACATAAAGAGCTTGGCCCCCACGGCCAGTGTTAAATACCAAGTGAATTAGAGAGCCATCTTCCCAAAATGCCACTTATTGTAATGGCCTCTGCCACTTGCTGCCAGTGGAGTGGATAATGAACTCCCTCTTTGGAATATGCAGTTTGCTAAATCATGGGGGTTTTCAAATGAACAGAGAACCTAGTAGAAGATGGTGTTTTGCTGGAGGAATTCAAGTTGCTGTCCAGCAGCACAAATTCCTCTGCCCCACCAGAGCCCTGATGAAAATGCTTTGTTTTACTTTCTGCTTGTCACCAGGAGATTGCAGTCACATCCATTTTACAGACTAGGGAAACTGAGGCAAGAGAGCCATGAGGGAACATGCCTAAGGCTGTATATAGCTGTATAACCTGCCACTTGTTCCTGTTTCTGTCCCAGGCAGAGCAGGCCAGAAAGCGGCCACATGCTGGGGTGGGACTGGGAGATGTTCTTGGATGCCAATTGCTGTGGCCAGTTCAGAGTCTGGGCCCAGTAAAAGAGATTTCCAACCTCCTCTGATGCCCTGCTTGGCTCACAGTGCAAGTGATTTGGCATAGTTTGACTCATCCTCTTTTCAAGTCTTTTGCGCCATGTGCAGGATATGTTGCTGGCATTTTATTTCACTGCTGCTCCTTCTGGAATAAAACACTCCTACCTTAATAATGGGAACAGATATAGACAGCTGAACAGAAGTCACCTCCAGCTTGCTACCACGTCAACAGTCCTGTCAGCATTATATAAAGACTGTAGGAGAGGCCATGAGCCGTTCTGGTTCAGTCCTACTCCTGCTTTCTGGTTTGCCACAGACCAGGCATGCCCAGAAAGCCTGGAGCTGTTATTCGGGCATAAACCTGCAGCAGGGTGGTCCAGCCAGGCAGGAAAAAGAGGCAGAGTTTGGTCATACCCAGCAGGTCTGGACTATGCCCCTTTGTGTAGCAAGCAGGCTTGACTTGTCAGGCTGAAGACAGACCCTGCTCACCCAGAGGAGTTCTGGGGGTGCTCTCCACACTGGTGGGGTGACATTCGTGGAGGGTACCTGTGACAAGACAAGGGGCAGAGGTGGAGCCCAAGCTGTGAAGGCAGTGGCGCTCAGGTCATTAAATATTGATGCTGTCTAACTGGCCTGTGGGGGCGATTGAGCTGAATTGCAGGTTCTGTTGCTGTGATAAATTGGACCAATTTGTCATGTGGTTTTGTTTCTCCCCTCCCTTAAGTAGAGCTATACAGGAGCATTATTGCTATGGCTTCAGCTGCAGCAAACAATCTGGAAAACAAAATCCTCTGGTGGATATGGATAAAATGGAAGCAATGGCAACTGTTCTTCTGCCAAAGGCACCACCAAAGTCATAGAGAAGAAAGCAGCAAAAAGAACAAAACAAACAAAACATTACTCAGCCCTTTCAGAGACAGAGACAAAGTAGTGTCCTCTGCTGGCTCCTGCAATTGAGGAAAATTCCTGTTTATGCAGACAGATACTTTTTTTTAGCTTCAGCTGTAACTGGACTCTGCAAACAACAGGATGTTCATCTCCAGCAGAGACAGAGGCATACACTCGAGACTGTGCTGCTAAATCCAAGGGCGTCTCCTGGCCTTTCAGACTGGCTGTAACAGGAGCTCTGAGCTGAGGACAAGAGATAACCCTGATGCTATTTCACCCCTCACCTCTGAGTTTTCTACTGCCCATTTCCATGGGAGCAGAATCTGGTACAAACAACTGCTCTCCACTGCAGAGTATCACATATATCAAGTACAAGGAGAGACAAAAGCTTTCTCCAAGTAGCGGAATCGAGTCTATTTATAAATTAGCATGCATCGGAAAAGGAAGCAGCTAGTTGCAGGGGGAGCTACAAAGACCATCACAATAGGTCTCCAAGTTCTTCTTATCATCCTTCTTTACAGCACAATAATACCAGGTCATACCCCAAGCATCCTTGTGTCCAGTGAGAAACCCTTTAAGGACAAGATTGTTTATTGACATTAGCAATATATGGGCCCAGATTGACCAAGGGGAACTAAAAGACAGCTGCCTCCTGTCCCCTCTCCCCTGCTCTCCCTGAAGGCAGGGCTGGGTTTATCCTGGGTGCCTTATTGGGACACAATGGCAAAGTCTTCCAGATGAAGACCAAGGATAGGATACCACAGCTCTGGCAGTTTTTCCCATTTGTGCCAGAGAACATCTCTGTAAACTTGAGCACATTCTGTCTCTGTCTTTTCCTCTGACACATGAGGCTTACTGAAGAGGTTTCATATCTTTTATTTGTAATTTAGGAACCTCCAGTGGAGGATGCTGTGAGCCCAGTGCCCACTGAAATACCTTTCTACTAAAGTTAAATAGGAGTTTGACAGACTTGAGAAAGAAAAAAAAATTGTATAATCAGGTTTTGAACACACAGAAAGATTTCAGGGTTGCTGTGCTATTTTTTTCTCTCCACAGTCAACTTTTCTCTGCAGAATTTAGTTCTCTAATGAATGTCCTTAAACAGAAACAATGTCTTTACTTAGGCTGGATCATTTAACAAAACTTATGAATGTGAGCAATTCTGGTGAGGGACTCTCTCTTAAACGTGTCTCACCATTCCAGAACCTGCCTGTTCAGAACGAGATGAACACATGCACACACGTGTAAGTCCGGTAACAAGATCCAGCTCTATCTAGCATTACACGATAGAGCCAATGAACTGCGGTACTTAATCCGAGTAACAATCAACATAACTATTAATTTGCCAAGTCCTTACTGACTGAAAGGGAAGTGGTTCAAGTGTCATGGTTATCCCTGAAATGAATGGTCAATTAAAATAGCTGTAAATGCAGGATACAATTCGTCCCTATGCCCAGGAACGGGGATAAACGGAGGCGTTACCGCTGCCTTGGCTTTATTCTCACAGCAGCTCCCCTCTTTCCAGACTGCCCGTCACGTGTAAGAGCCTGTGGAGGCTGATGCAGGAAGATAGTCAGAGAGTCACCAGAGCCGTGCTTGCTGTTGGACAAAAGAACGTGCGATCAGTGACCGGAGATAGGGACTCCCGAGGTGGCCAGTCTAAGGAAACTCTACCGGATATGGAAAATGAGAGATCCCAAGCACCGTAAGAGGAAGCCGAGGGCTAATCTAAGCCCCGCTCGGCACTGCCCGGCACTCTGGGGAAGGAGAGGCGCAGGGCTGGGGAGAAGGGCGGGCGCCGAGAGACGAGCGCCCTAAAGCCGAGGCTGCGGGGGACGCCCCGCTCTGCCCCCTCAGCACCGCTCGCTCTGTCCCCTCACCGCTCGGGGCGGGGCCCTGAGGCCGGTACCTCGCCCGAGCCGCGCCTGCCGTTGCCGTGGCGACGGGCTAAGCCGGGCCTGCGAGCGGCGGGCGCCGAGGGGCCGGGCCGGAGCCGACCCCCGGCTCGGCGCTGCCGGCGCGGGCATGCACAACAAAGGCGGCGGGCGACGCGTCCCGGGCGGGCTCCGCAGGTAGGCAGGTACGGGCGGCGGGCGGGCGGGTCCCTCTCGGCTGCCAGTCCCGCAGGACGTGTCCCCACCGTCCTGCTGTGAGGGGAGGGCGACCGAGGAGCGAGCACTTTCCTCAGCCCGGCCCCGGCTCCGCCGCACCTTGCAGACGCGGGGCTTCAACAAAGGCAAATGGCTGCGCGGTGGGGAGGGCTGCGGGACCGCTCTGGAGCGCTTTGTGATTTATCTGTGCGCCGGGTCCAGCGGGGCGATGCACCGCTTCCCGAGCCCCTTCACAGCTGCCCGGCTGACGCCTGCTCGCAGCCGGGGTCCCGCGTGTGCCCGCAGCCCGCATCGCTCGCTGCTCGCCAGCAGCGCGGGCCGGAGCGCTCTGCCCGTGCCGTGCTCCGGGCGAGCCCGGCCGCTGCTCGCTCCTGAAACCGCACCCGCAGGGACAGGGGGCTCTGCAGGCGGCGGGATAGAGCCTGGGAGATGCCTGGGGGCTGTTTGTCCTGTGCAAGGTGGAGTATCGTGTGCTGGTACGGTACTAGGCTGAGTTCAATCGTTGGGAGGGGGTGGCTGGGCAGCACCTGGCTCTTTAAATCTGCGAGGTCCCAGTGAGTCATTTCTTAATTAATTTCCATGTGATTTCAACTCCAAAACGCGTTCTCCCAAATTCATAATAGGTTTTGATACCTGAGGTGTTAGCAAGGGCATCTGTTTGAATCCATAGAGGCAGAAGTTTTACTGCATTATTGAAAAGAGAATTGCCTGGAGGAAAATGTCTAAAATCTGCTCCTAGCATTTACATTAACACTGCAGCAAAGCAGCGCTGGGTGCATCTATACTTTAGCCTTTCCTCATTTCCTAGTCATTGTTGCACTGAAAAGCATTATAAACAACTCTGCTTGTTTGTTAGTATTATAGTAAGGCCTGAGGGCTTGGTAATGGTTTCTTTCACTCATGGCTCTCAAAATGCTTCACAGATATCAATTAGGACTGGGAGCACTGCTGCAAATCTGGGGAGGTTTTATTGATCCCATTTTACAGATGAAGGAGCAGATAAGAGACCTAGAGAGATTTAAGTTAAATTCAGAACCTGCGTACAGATTCCAAATCCCCTATTTAAGGTGCTCTTCCCCACCTTACTTGAAAAAAATTTCTCCTAATTTCACTGGCTGCTCCATGAGATGTTTTGGGCACTGTCAGCCACATATGCTCTGGGATTTTGAGATACTGCTCTTGCATATTGCCAGAAGTGATGTGCCTTTAGTGCCATACTTTTGAGAATAATGGTTTCTGAATAAAACAAGACTCTCTTATTTGGTTTGTACTGAGGTAGAACCCAAGAGCTCTATCGTGAACAAGGACGTGTTAGGCAAGGCAGCATCCAGACAGCAAAGCATACACTGAGATGATGAGCCAGATACAGAAAGCCTGGGTGTCTGCTGTGGTTCCTTTGGTAGCCTCTCTCAAAAAGAGGCATGGTCTCTCCTCACTAAGGCTCTATGAAGGGTATATTTCCAAAAGCAAAATAAGTGATTCCTGTTGTGACTGCAACTGTGAAGACTCCTGATCCTAGCCTGGTTTTTGAGTCTATCTACTTGCTTTCATCGCGCAGACAGGAGATGGATTGTGTTTGAGATCTGGTTCATATCCTTAGACATTGCTTATTGATCCTTTAACCAGAGAACCCCAGCTGCAGTCTCAGATTTAAGGCTTGCCTCTGTCTGTAGAGCACTGTATAAGGTACAACGGTAGCCCCAAAGCATTTATAAAGTTTTAAACTCCTTAAGCTTCATCTGTGTAAGAAAAGCCTACTGCAGTCTAGGTGATGATGCACAGCTCCCAGTAGTCACAGAGGAAAGGGAAAGGAATGCTTTTATGGATTTTCTGAGTTTATTATCCATTGCGTGCTTGCTGAATCTGATTAAGTCTAAGAATATAGTCTGGAAATCCTAGTTTCTTAATATTTAAGTTTATAGGAGATCAAGTTGCACTTCAAATACAGCTCTCCCAACCAAACAATTACCCCCAGCCTCAAACACCTCAGTGCTGCAGGTGCAAGAAGCATTGCTGATTGATGGCAAGATACAGCGTTGCAGTTAGTTTCCTTTCCAGTGTTTCAGAGGACAGTTCTTTTGGAGGAGAGACAGCAAGCATAGCTCCAGGGCCTCCATGGCTGGGCATCAGCCAATTACTGTCATATCAGATTAGCTCTATGGCACATCAGCACACATTTATGTTAATACAGATGCAACATGACTGTTCCATAGTATTGATGGAATTATTGTGTTTACAGCCCTATAACATGACTAATTGAAAGTGAGGTTCTGATTACAAAACCATGGACTTTGAAGGTAATTTCTTCAGCAACTCTTCAATGGGCCAGTTTGGAACTAAGAAATTAACTAGTAGAGGACATAACCCAGTTTTTGTTTTCCATTGATGCAGTTACCCTTTTGGCAAGCTCTTGGGAAAAAATCCTCTATCACAAAAGAAACAGGAAGATCTTAATGGGTTTTTTCCACCTTGCCAGGATCCTATTGCAATACAGCCTGTGCTGCTGTAGCTGCTTCTTGGCCTATGACAAAAGATCTAACCTGCCTCTACCCTGCAGGAGTGTAGCCTGGAGATTTCCTCAGCTGCCACTGCAGTGAGCACATTCTTGTCCAGAGCAGCTTGGCAGCAGCAGTCATGGGTGTTAGTGAGATGAGGAGGCATCACATGCAGCACTCCATAGCCAGGATTGTAAAGCTGTCCACAGCTTGATGAGTTTTCTGCTCCCATGTCACCTGCCAACATCCAAAGGATGCACTTATTTGTCTCTGGGAATAAACTGGGCACCTCTGGCCAGCAAGTTTTGCAGTCCCTGCTTCATAATTAGCCCAGTCTCAGCTCCCATCTGTTTTTCAGTTTGCAGCGGCACTCACAGCTGGTTCCTGGCAGCCATTGTATCCTTCCAGCACAAGAACAGCTTTAGCTCTGAGTCTTGGGAAGATGGACAGGTCTGGCAGGATCAGTGAGATAAGTAAAAGTAGCAAAGAGGTAGAAAACAGGTACATGGGTACAGAGAGGAAAGGTGGACTTAGAATGTGTGTGACAATGAGGGCAGAATGAAGTGACAGGTGGAAGGCATGACAAATCCTGAGTCTTCATGGGAGTCACAGATAAGGTGGGATATGGAGGGAGTCAGGGAGCTCTGTAGGAACAGGGAGAGATCTCTGCTGCTAGGGATGGATTGCATTACAGCTGCCAGGCCACTGCCCAGGCTTCAGAGCTGTTCAGCCAGCCCGAGCCACTGTACAGGGCCATGCAGCATTTGTTATTTTCCAGACATCCTCCTGTAAGCTACAGTAACAAAGGGTGAGTATCTCAGGGAAGTGTGCAGGGATCAGTAACCTTGTCCGCTGTGCTGTCCCTGCTAGGGAAGGGTCCTGGGAAAACCAGTGGCACCACAGCAGGCACCAGCATCAGTTACATGAGGAACGATTTGCTGCTCAAGGACAGAAAGGACAGTGGAAAGTCTGTGATTTCAGAAATTAGTTATGGAAAGCTGGGATCCTCAGGCTGAGGTAATAAGAATAGCTAGAGAATTAGGCAATTCCCATATTCATGAGATGACAGACTGCAGTCCCTTTGCCAAGGCTGTATTAAATACACCAAGGGACAGAGGAGTTTTCTGGCTTTGCTAACAGCTGCTTCAAGGTGAAGCACAAGGAGGAAAAAAAAAAGTCTCCACTGTCTGCTGATACTGACTTTGCAATGTAACATCTCAGGGCCTGGAACAACTCAGGGCCCTTTGCAGACCTTTTGGAACCTGTGTTTGAACAGTACCTTCACATTCTAGAAATAATTTGTTTGGGGACTCAGTGGTACCTGTCCTAAGGATTTCTCTCCAGAATAAGACAAAGGTTCTAAAGCTTTTGAAAGAAGCCCTGTCCTAGATGGGAAGTCAAGGAGCAGCAGTAAATTTTTTCTTGTCAAGAAAAAGCAAGGCTTTGTGTTTTTAGCTAGAGAGAGTGTCTACGCCCTTGCCTTCTCTGCTGTTGAAATGCTTAAAGATACGTGTAAGCAGAAATCCATTTTTCCTTTGGGATGTGAAGCTTCAGCAGATGGTAGTGGGAGTTTGCAGGCTCAGTTCTTTGTCAGTGCTTGCAGAAGCAGCCTGACACTGCACTAGCTGTGGCTGCAGTGCTAGAGCTGCTCCAGTCAGACACTGTGCGGCCCATCTTGTGGCTTCCCTGGCGTCTGGGAGCAGTGCTGGCAGTCTCCTGTCAGAAGTAATTTGTTTACCACACAGCAATCCTACTGTTTCTGTAGGCATGTTTAGGAAGCCAGTTAGCAACTGAAAGATGACAGTGGCTTTGACCACAATCAAGTGATTCACAAGACTCAGAGTACATACAGCTGAACTTTTCATGCAAGGTTCTTCCCCAAGGAAAAGGAGAATTAAAGACCCTCAGACTTTGAGAAGAGACAGCTCCATTCAGACCTAGCACAGAAGTGATACACATTAGTGTCACAGTCTGTTGCAGCTGTTGTGTCAGATTTATTTGCTGGGCTCCTAGCTTGTTGCAAGGACAACTTGCCTATCATTCCTTCTATTCAAGTCCTTGCATATCTTAAGGATCTTTACATCTCAAGCATCTTTCTCAATAAACACGCCTTGCAGAGAGGTCTAGAGACAGAGCACTGGGTCAGTTTGGCTGTAGCAGAATTAGCACTAGCCATGGCTGGTACTGGACTGAAGCTGAGTCCCCTTGACTGTCAGGGTACCAGTGCCTGGAGATATCAGTCAGCTCTGTGCAGAAATACTGCTGTCATTTGTGGTGGTGTGGCTGATCCTTCAGCCTGTTTCTAGGAGTAGAAAGAAGCAACCCCTTCCAAGAAAGTGCCTTGTAAGAACCAGGGAGGTAACTGCTTCTCATAAAGGATCGATGGAGTTTCACTGCTAATCTGTGCTGTGGTAGCTTAACCTGAAAAAAGCCCCTCAGGCCTGAACTGAGACCTCTCAGTTACAAGCAGATGAGAGCACTCCCTCAGGAGTCCTGGTTTGAGGTACTTAGCTGTTTTGCACTGAGGTGCCCCATTTTTTACCACAGCTGTTGCAACAGCTCTGTTCTCTGTGGACAGTCAGGGCTCAGGTTTCCACAACACAAGATAACCTGTCAGTAAGCCCCAGTGTGGCACTTCTCCTATTTAAGGACTAGATACAGCTTTGGAAATAGGCACTTTATGATTGCAGAAGCCATATGTGCAGTGGGGAGACCTCACAACACAATACTTCAGCTTCCCTAAAAGCTCAGTATCACTGAAAACAAGCATCAGCCAAAGCCACAGGAAAAAAACAGAACAAAAAAGAAAATCTGTTTTGAAAGAGGAATGGGTAGGCCATGGATGCCTTTGTACTGATAAGCAGCCTCTGAGCTGATCAGCTTTTTAAGATTAAGGTGCATAGCTTGCTTGTTTGGTCTGCCACTGGAGTTTTGGAACGCCTTCCAACACGTACAGAAAGAGTTGATGTCTCATTCCTGGCTCTGAGAACCAGGTCTGCTAATTCATCAGGCAGTCCTGTCTCTCAGTGAGGATCTTCTGCCCTTTATTCTGGGTTCTGACTTACCTGGGTACCACAGAGCCATGTTCCCAAGGGAATCAGTCACTGCTTGTCTACACAGTGCTGTGATATTTCTGGTCACATGCAGACAGTGGAGCAATAACTTTGCAACACTTTTTATTCTGTCTCTCAGCACACTCCTCAGACTTTTCCTCATTATAGCAATAGCATGAAGTGAATTCATAAAACAGAGCTAAATTAGCCAGAAGCAGCTGCAGGCACTAGCATAGCCCACAACCACATCAGCAGTCCTGTTAATGCTTACAGCAGTGCAGCATGCATTAGTGCATTAGTTCACACTTTGTATGAAGTTCAGAGTTATATACTAATGCAGTACATAATCTGGAAAATATGAAAGCTAAACTTAAGGCATCAGTTTCACCTGCTGGACCATAGTACACAAATTTGTAAAACAGCATTAACAATCCACTTCAGATTATCTCTGTAGATTACCATAATTATTGTATGGTAATCATGTCCATGTGGAAGAGCCCTCAGCAGCACTGTCCGTGTGCAGACTGGTGTTTGCCACACATGGTATTTAGTAGCTGCATCATCCTGCTGACATTGGCATAGCTTCCATTGGTAGAAGCTATGCACAAGGTGGGGTGACAGGAGATAAGAGGTTCATAAAGGTGAAAGCTGGAGAAGCATGCTGAGATTAAATCTTTTGCTACACACCACTGATGGTGCTACACACTATAGATTGATTTGTTCTATCCAATGTCTCTCTCTTTTTAATGGCAGCTTTTGTCTCCTGAGCCCCGTGAACCAAACTTTGCATTTGCAGCCCCATGCCACTGGCAGTCACTATCAGTTGCCTTTCTGGGTGCTGGTGTGCCTCACGCTGCAGTGCTGTGTAGTTGGACACAGTGCTGTGTGCAGTGATGAGGAATGTGCTTCCTGTGCTTCACACATCTCCTTCCACTCAGTGGGAATCAGGTGCTTGACTGAGTCACCACAGGCACTAGGGCCTCACACAGGGTCAAGGTATCAAAGTGCAGGCAGTGAATGCTGCTTCAAGTTGAATTCCTGCCTTGTAGCACAGTTCCAGGTCATAATTAACATAGGAGTGGAGCAGAGCTGGAATGGGAGTGCAAGTGGCTGTGACTTTGGGGCAGGTGATAGTCCTCCTTCAGCTTCTTCATCAGGGATGTGTGTGGGTCAGAGGATAAGGAGTTTATAGGAAAGCACAGAAAGATAGGTTGAGAGTCTTGTCAGGCAACAGGATAGCAGAAGGTGCTCTGTGGCAGGAAAAGACATTTCTTTAGCACCTAAGAAAGCATGTAGCAGGGGTGGCTGTGTCTAGGAGTGGGGAGGAGAGAGGAGTGCATGCAAAGGCAGCAGGATAACTTGGGAGCAGGGAACAGGCAGGATGAGGTGACAGCCAGAGCTGATGAATGGCAGTTGTGTATCGGCTTCAGAAGTCTTTGAGTGGGAGCCCCACATAAAAATGCCTGGAGCTTTTGGAAGTCAGCGCATCAAGCACCGAAGCAGCAGGCATGCAGCATGATTTCACATGAGGAAGAGCTAGCAGCAGAATGCCTGGCTTCTAAAGAGGTTCTGCTCTTTCCCTGTCCTATCCTCTCTTCCCATTTTGCCATTCCTTTTGCTGTTGGAAATACATAGCATCTGGAAAAAACAATGCCCTTGTACAGTGCCTTTGGCTTCAGGAGAGTTCCTACAGTGTTGAATTCGCCCCATAGATTTTAATTACTCTCTGCTGTGATAGTAATGAGAGTCAGTGGAATTGTGCTGATTTTATTTCCTTTTAATTTGTTATGATGCTCTCGATGCAGATTAACTTTCCCAGCTCGATACATATTATTGATTCATCCTGCCTCATGTTGCAGTAAATGGCTTGAAGAGGGGTGGACTGATTTCACTGTGGCTTCTCCTGGTAGCTCTGTACCCCCTGCAGTGTCCTCCTCATGCTGGCAGTAGCCAAAATCCGGTATCCTAGCTTGCTTCAGAGCTGGTTGTTTACATCCATGTAAATGAGGGCAAACACTAGCCTATGGTACTGCTTCTCTGTATGCAATAGCGAGGGTCTCCCAGCTGCCTTTCTGTTTGATGTACTGGCTGTGAGAACAGATTAGTGGTCATTTGGTGCACACAGGGGTGGTTCTCACTGGCAGGAGCTGTCCTGCAAGGAAAGGAGAGCTGCAGTCAGAGGTGCCTTCCAGCACTGCTCCTTCACGCACACAGCTGTCCAGGAAGCCTTTAGCAGTGGCCAGCCTCCTGTCCCCATGCCCACCTCCCTGCTGAGCATGGCTGATGGCCACAAGGTAGTTGTGGGGGTGTGAAGCAGCAGGAAGACACTTACCCTCATAGCCTTCCTCCCAGTGAGGGAACCTGACAGCAAAGTTGCTTGTGTGGGACTACACCCTACTGAGGGATCCTTCTCCACTTTGTTTGGAAAAAGACCCAGCACTCCTTGATGCAGAGTAGTTAATGTATTTTTTTTCCCTCTACTCTTACGTCACTGAAGTTATAATGGGGATGAGAAACTGAGCCTATGTTCTCTTAATACAGAACCCTAACAGAAATTGAGATTAGTAGGCTGAAACAGTGTCTTGCTGCTTGTAACAGGGATGACTACAAGATGATCTGCAGTCTCACTAGCAGGAATTTGCTCCACAGGCTCAGTGACACCCATGGCTCGGTGGAGCCAGGCTGGGTGTGCCAGTGCATTGGTGCAAGTGCATGACCAGCTCCAGCCAGGATCCACCTGCTATCTCTGCATCACACAGCCTGCTGCTCCCAGCTGCTGGTGGTTTTTTGGGCCCGGCTGCAGACCTGGTGCTCCACCTAATTGAGTCAGCTCACGGGGCAGTGCAGTGTTTGGAAACAGTAAGGGTGTCTTCTGTCCCCCGTGGTGTTCCTATCCCACATTGTCTTGGATAGGAGAGACTGAAAGAAGAAAGATGGAAGTTGGACTCAGCAGTCCTGCATCCCTTCACATGCCAGCCCGTTGGCACAGACTGCAGCAGGAAGCCTGGTGTCCCAAGGCTTATCTTAGAGAGCTTCCTCAGCCATGCTCAAAACACTACTTTGTGGTATTCTAACTCTGTGTTTCCTTAGAGCATGAGACCTCTGCCCCTCAGCAAGTCCAGAGGGACACTGACTGCATTGCATGAGTGTCACATCACCCATCAGAGGCCATTGGGTGTCCAAATGAAGTATTGCACTGCCAATGAGTAGCCCAACAGTGATTATTGTCTGGTTGCTGATGGTTGTCATTGCCTTGGAGCCATTCCTTGGAGCAGAAACTGAAGCTAGGCCGGAGTAGCTTTGCCTGAAATTAAAGTCTGAACTGTCCCTTCAGATGTGAAATGTTACTTGCTTCTCTTGCAAAATAATCCAGCAGTTCTGTGGACAACTGTAATGCACAGGAACATGTGCACTGACCCTGCAGCACTGGGCAAGATAAAGCAGTGGAGGTAAATATCGGTTGGTAGATATCAGCTGACTTCAGAACTTAGAAGCCTATATCCAATTAAAACAGCCAGGCAATTAACATTAAAATGGTTGAGTCTGGTCTTAACCTAGTGCATGTCAACATGGCTGTTGTAGCTGCAAAGGAAGCCTCAAATTTATCTGTGTGGGTTTGCCCTTGCACCCTTTATCTCCATCTTGCAGGAGATGCATTTCCAAACTTTTCCATGTGTAATTTGTCCACTGAAGCATGGTGGCAGCAATCTTCTGTTTTCCTTGATCTCCAAAGATATCCTGTGCACCTACCTGCCAACATCCTGCTTATGTGGGCCCCTGAACAATGAGGAATTTCTCTCACCAGCTTCACAGAAGATACTGGGCAAAATATTTGGAAAATGCTTTATAAAAGATCAGAAAATAGCATTAAGCAGAAAAACTGAGGTGAATTGGGGCACAGTGAAAAGTCAGATACAGAGGATTAGATCCCAAACCTTATCATCCTAGGGAGTTTGGGGCAGAATCCTGCAGACCCTCAGCCATGGACACCCATCATGCATTAGCCCAGCAGTGTCACTATGTCCTTGTACCTGGCAGCATTTCCCCAGAATACTTGGCATTCATTTAGGAGGAGCAAAAGCTTTGGGGCTTAGTGATTCACCAGAGAAGGTGCTTATGCTGCCTTAGGCAGGGCAGTACAAATACACATTTTTGGCTTAGTTCCACCATATCCTTAGAGAAAATTAAAAAGCATTTAATATTTCATTTTCTTTTTGCTGTATAGACAAAGCTAGGTTTCACACTTAGCTGGGCATCAGTGGCACTGAGTGTGCCTTTAGCACGCCACCACTGAGGACAGAACTGGGAGAAAGGTACTTTTGCTCCCTCACTTGTACCCCAGAGAAACAAATGTGTCTCTTCAGGCAATTTACGAACTCTTTCCTGATCCCAGCCACTCCAGTGTCCCCAAAATTCTAGCCACCTCAATTTCATCTAGTTAATATCTCCTGGGTTAAAAAAACCCAGAACAACAAACAAACTTTAAGAAAAACAAGTTTTTCTACTCTTGATTTATACCATTTGCCTTCCTTTCTGCCTGGAATAAGAAGTAAGTTGCTTTCTGCCCTTCTCTAACTTTTTTTTCACTGTTTAGGCTGGGAAATGAACTCTATCCCAGCTAAACCAGGTGTATGTTTGAAGAGGCTTCAGCTTCTACCCTTCCCCAAAAGGGTTTGCATTGAAGTGGATTTTTAATATCTTCTTGAAAAAAAATGGGACTATACTGGAACAGGTAAAACTCTTGCTTCCCTACTTCTCTTGTAGTTCCTACGTCACAGAATCACTTGAAAGGAAAGGGCATTTCCTCCAGGATTTGTGATTTTGTGGTTTTTGTTGTTGGTTTGGGTTTTTTTTAATAATAAAATCCTTTAGTCTCACCTCCCAGTGGGAATTCCCTGAAGTACTCTCACCTGAGTGTACCTCAGGGATGATGCCTTGCTTAGAGAAAATGCTATAAATACCAGCTGGTCTCCTGCAGGAACAAAGCAAAGGAAGCCACATGGCAACTGCTGTTTTCTGACGGGTCAGAGGGACACCATGCCTCCTACACCAGCTCCCACAGCAATTGTGCATCATCACTAGTCAGCTGCCCTTTTCCACAAGAGAACAGATGACTGTTAAAAAAGAAAAGGTGAGAAATGAGGAAAAGGAGAAGGAAACAATGATGAAAAATCAAAAGCAGCTGCAAAGAGAGAACCGCACACACACTTAGCTGGTGGTGGGTAAAGAGAGGCATGTATGGGTCATGGACTGGTCTTCTGAAACCATAGACCTGTCCTTGCCCACGTACTTGCATTTCCTTGCCACTTCAGAGGGGAAGGCACAGTGTCCCTCAGGGCACATGTCCCTGGGCCAAGCCAGTTTGTGCTCAGACAGTGGCTTGGAGCTCTTACACTTGAGTACAGGTCTCAGAATTAAGTTAATTTTAACTTATTACTCTTCAGTTTTAGGAAACCTTACCTGACTTTCCTTGGTTCTCACAGACTGCTGGGAGAGTTCTTGCAGATGCTGGAAGATAGTTTTATTTTGGCCTCCAGCAGGTAGTAGAGCTGAAACACAGGAATTTGAGTGTCTTGTCTCAGGACATCAGCGACCAGACATCAGTCTCATATGTTACCAAGTTACAGTTTGTTCACAGCATCTCCCACTCTGCAGCTGTGAGAGTTTCAGTATTTGCTTCATTCACACACTTCAGGGTGAGAAGTCACAACTTCAGTCTGTGGCTTCTCCAGATGATCTTAACCTATGTCCACAAAAAGCTCAGGAGTGTAAATCAATGTCCTGTGACTTCCTGCAGGAAGGCATTTAACAGACAGCAGGAAGAGAAAGTGCTGTCTCCATTTCAAGGCAAGGGCAAGTTGACTTTAATTTTTTAAACACTTTCACAAGTGATTGATGCAGCAGTATTTTTGGAGAGGAAACCAACAGTCTTCTGGTGCTTGTCAAATGTCTCATGGTGCCAGTGGTACATCAGAGTACCTTTACCAGCATACTTCATGGCTAAAATCATCTGCTCTGGCTGAAGCAGGAATGGCATGTGGAAGTAAAATCTGGCTTGAGGAAATCAACAAGGCATCACAATCACTGTATTCATTAAGATCCTAAGTTAAAGGCTGTCTTGTGTCCCTTGTGTTAATAATGTGGAGTGCTGTAGCATCAGCACCTCACAAATTCGTAGGTGCCTGGTGGGGGACAAAGGAAGGCAATGCCAGCCATAGTGGGAGCTGAGAATAGTACTGGCTGTGAGGCCAGCTTCCATCATCACCAGCTGGAAAAAGAGAAAGCAATGGACCTCAGGGAGGATCTATAGCTGTAGATAGTGGAGGCCCCATACCAGCAGCTGGGAAGCCGGAGTATGTTCATTACATTAATTGTTTTTTCCTCTTTGTTTATTAACTACAATTCCTCTGACCTCTGCAGTAGGACATACAGGAAGAAGAGTATCAGCCATCTTATTACAATGCCTTATTTTGCTGATGCTTTATATATTTATCAAAGGTTTTACCATTGGTATCAGTGGACTTGAAAAAGAGCTTTTGGTTCATCAGATCAAGTTAGCAGTATTTTGTTCCAGGGCTTCTGACATGCTTCCCAAATCCAGTCTGGGCAGTGGCAGTGAGTAATTTGATTCTGCTGGTGCTGACAAAAGCCCTGAGCAGCAGCAGAGATTGTACCTCAAGATCTGTGTACTCAAACAGTAGTACCTACTTCTTGGTATAGCAGGCTGATTTATTTTCAAGCATAATGATCAGAAAAGCAAGCCAACACCCTCAGACATCCCTAGCTTGTGGTGAATATTGAAAACTAAACCTGATTCCAGTAAGAACCATGAAAAATGGAGCTATTATATTCTGCAGAAGTTGATGTTTGAGGAAGAATGTTTCATGGCCTGGCAAATATCAGTGACATTAGCAAGCTGCCTTCCATTTGAGAGACGTGGGTGATTTTCACAGCTGGATGACCTCAGCACCAGGAACCAGAGCCTCTCACTTCACATGGAGAAAGCCCTTCAATCTTCAACTAGCCAATCTTTGACTTCATCTTATTTAAAGATTTTAGGCACTATGCAGTGCTAAAGAGGATCTTGCTGAGCTCCTATTACCTCAACAGCAGCTGATATGTAATGAATTATTCAAGACTAGCCAGTTCCTTCATCAATTTTAATAAATTAAGTTTTCTACCATGTTCTCAGCAGTGCTGCCAGCTGGGACGTGATGAGGTAAGCCCATTATTTCTTGGGGCCTTTTTAATTTGGTCCAGGTTTACATACCTGAGGGCCTTGGTAATAACCAAGGGATTAGCAGCAGACAGTGCTGACTTGGGGAAGATCTGCAATGAGCAGAAGAGAGAACAGAATTCCCCCAGTCTCTCAGGAGATCACAAAGCTCTGAGTTTGCACGGGGAAGATGGCTTTGCATCTACAGAAACAGACTCAGCTGCTACATGCTGACCCTCAGAGCAGAGTGTAGCCCTTCAGCAGATGGCCTGGACACCACAGCAGCTGTGAGGCACTTCCCATCTTTCACACGGACTCACTCTCATGGGATTGTTCCTACATCTCTGATATTTCTCCAGAGCCGGCACACTGTGATGTTTATGAACCAATCCTGTTTAGGAAGCACCTGTGTGCATCAGCCATCGATGTAACACATTGTCCCACACAACCATTAATGTATACACAGCTATTAATGTAAACCCAAGTAGCATCTCTCCTGCACTGCAGACATTCCATGCAGGCTGCTGATAAACTTCCCACAGCCAACATTGAGCTGAGCTGATGACTGTTGTAAAGTGTCTTCTGCTCCAACTCAACAACAGAAAATGCTTCCTGACACTGAAGTGCTTGTAGCACTTTCTGTACATCTCTTGAATAGATAGGAACACACTTCTCTCTGTTCATTATCAACCTCAACATTGGTCATTCTGTTTTTTGCTTCTCTCCTGGCTACATCGGAACCAATTTCATAATGGAGTCAAAGGCAAAAAGGTGCTCTTTATCCCCTGTAGAATTTATTTTTATTACACTGTGCTGCGCTGCATAGAGGTGAGAAAGGAAGAAAGAGGTCTTTTTCTTCTCCTCTGTAAACTGCAGGTCATCCAAGATAGGGTATTTCTCCAGCCCAGGTCTTGTAGAGGATTTAGCACTTATGGTCCTTATCCCTCCTGTGCACTAGACATGGATTTTTACTGGAGAGAAGCAGTGTTCAGCCCAAACCCATTTCTACTGTGGCTGCATCCAGCTCTGACTCTTTCTGTAAAGAGAACTTTGAATATAGTTCAAAGTATTCATTGTCATGAGGACATAAGCAAATAGCTGCACTTTACAGCACATGCAAGGAAGGCAGAAATCTCCATAGGTGCTTGTATAATCATGTATTTTAGGAGTGGGAAGATGAACCACTGAGGAGGAGAGAGGCTGGACACAAGCAATGCTAAGAATGAATTGTTTACAGTCCTGGTGATAAGTTCAGTGCATGATTAGTCCATGAGTATCTAACCTGCAGCATCCCTGTGGTGCATCCTCTTATGAATGTGCTGCTGGTGAGGCATCCAAGCACAGCAGTTTATCCACAGAGCTGGCACCAAAGCTCAGTTTGATTGATAGATGAAAGACAGACCTTGCTAAAGGAAGGTCACAGTTATGAGAGATTTATTGATTTGCTCTTTGGGAATGGACCATAAAAGAATAACACCTAATTGTGAGAAGTATGAGGGTGGCTCCTCACAGTGTATTAAATAGCAATAGCCATACATCTATGTTTCAAGAAGTGGGAGGGATGTTTGCAGGCCCTGTAACCATTGCACCTGCTGGCTCTTCAAGTCTGCCTCACACAGACATAGGGCTGTTTCCCATGCCTAAGCATTGCCCCTAATGGAGTTACACCATGCTGTTTTTTGGACCCAAAGTATTTCAGCTCCTTTATACCATCATTAATCCTGAAGCTCTTTAATTCTCCCAATCAGTTTTGTGCAATTCTTAGTTTGTCATTTTTATTTACTACTTTCTACTTTCCCACTGTTTACACACATAACATTCTTGTTTTTGCCTTCCCAATAAACAAGAATCCTATTTTTTTTTTCAAACCAATATATTTACTTTCCTCAGCCACAGTATTGTGGCTATTTAAACATTCAGGGGGAAAAAACTTCCCAATTATAATTTGTATTTTTCTACTCAAATTTTCCTTTATTACGTGGCTCGGTTGTTTTCAGCTCTCTGAAGCTGACATTTTAGAGTTGTAATGAGGGGTAATTGGTTTGCACTGGGCTCTGTTTGCACACAGCAAATGTAACTGTGTAGTGATCATTGGTAACTAAGCAACCAGTTATGTTTTATTTCTGTGATCAATTCCTTGCTATCTGTCAAGATTAAGTCTAACACAGCATGTGTCCACAAGGGATACAACAATTTGTGGAGTTAAGAACCCATCATCTAAGAGCAACAGCAGCACAAGGCCCCTGACTGACTTCTCTGACTGCATCTCTTAGAGACATGGAACCTTTTTCTTTCAGTGCATGGGAAAGTTTAATGGTCTTAGAGTCTTGATAGCTGAGGTAGAAGAAGTTCATTGGCTGCCACATTTTATTCCTGCAATTCAGGCAGTGACAGCCAACCTCTATTTACCCTTTATCTGTTGCAGCAAATTGTTAACATTCAGAGGCTCTCTTTGCTAGTCAGAAGGCCAAGTGTGACAGGCTTGAGTTGCTTTGCTCCTATATCCTGGAAGGTCACCCAGCAGTGGTTAACTGCAGGAGAGCTTCAAAAACTCTTGATTTGCTACTCATTCTATGGGAACATTTGTTTTTTTCTATTTGACTGTGGATAATACCAATTTCAAAGGCTTGGAAAACTCCTTGTCAGGAAGCAAGTAAAGATGGACATCTCCAGGAAGGAAGGTGAGGTAGAAGCCAGACAACAGAGCAGGCTGAGACAGGAACCTTGAAAAAGAGGTACAGTCCCTCTGGACCTAAATAGGAAGGGGAGAGAGGAGGTTCCCATAATTGGATATTTTTTCATCCAACAGGCCTCAGAGAAACTTGTAGTTCCAACACAGCTCTGATGTCACCCAAGAAGTAAAGCCAAGCATGTCAGAATAAGAACACACAGAGCATAAGCCAAGTAAGGACCAGGGCAAGGGCTTAAATGCAGCTCCCAGGCCAATGGGTGGCAGGGGCAAGGGTGAAGGTCCCACAAGAGGCTGGTCAAGGTAATTAAAGGGAGCTGTATAACAGTCCTCAGCCTAAGCTTGGATCTGCTCTGCTACCCAAATTCTGTTCTAGAGGGATCACTAGGAGACATTTCGTAGAAGAGAAATCCATATTTGCTTCATGCAGGAAAGAAAATGTGGTCCATCTGGAGCAGGTTGCAACAACTCTTCCACCACTGCCTATCTAACAGCAAATGTTGTATGGTGCTTAGAAAGAAATCTTTAGAAGCTCCATCTCTGTTTGCAACTTATCCTTGTTGCTGCTTGCTGAAGTTGCATAAATGCTAATATGCAAGTATATATAGAGGTGGCATATGGGCAATAGTAAATAGTAAACCCCAAAAGTGGGGTTTTTGGTTCAGATTACACAGGCAAGTTCAGTGAAGCAGATGTGAATTATAACTTCGTTATTCAGGAAGCTTCATTATTTGGAGTCCCATATTCAGATCTTGATTGGGTATTTTTCTGCACTTTCTTGTTCTGGCTGACTTTGTCAACAGTACTAATGTTTGCCAGCAGATGTAGAAAATCTTCAAGACTTCAGCCATTGTAAAAAAACCCCACAACCTACAATCTGTCTGGGTTATACTGTAGACCAGTCAGAGACAGCAACCTTTATTCTTTGGGGTCCTGTAGGTACAAAGGTACATGTTAGAGTTATCAATTTAGAAAAGTTATGTTGTAGTCTAGTAGCTGACAAGACCACCTTCTATAGCTAGTAGATGTAGGAGACTGTTTTAGTTTTTTTGAACCCTTGCAGAAAACCAGAAAGTCCTGGAAATGTGGGAGTTGGTGGGCTTTGGTGTCCTCTGCCAGGGAGTGTGACATGATTCATACCAGCACAGTGTGTCACAGTTCTTGTTGTGCCTGTCTCAGTCAGGGAGCAGGAACTTCCCCTGTACTCAGGCAACAGGTGGATCTGAAAATTTTGGACTGAGTCCCATCTGGCATCAGATATGCTGATATCTGCATAGTAACTGTGTTAAACCATCTCCTGCTTTACTCTTTTATTTTTCAGTGTTTGGGGAATTTACTCATAGAGCCTCAAGCGAAAAAGAAAAATCCAAGTTGAGCAGAAATAGAAATTTTTCATAAAGTTGTAGATAAGGCATCCCCTTTGATGATAATACTGCAATTTTATCTGCTCTGATTAAAAGATTAATTAGATTTAGACTTCTTATGCACAAAGGAAAAATGACAGCATCCTGACAGATTTTTACAACTTGCTCAGGGGTTGTTTTACAGCTAATCCACTTACAGCTAAGTGACTGTGGTCACTGTAGTCCCCTCTTCTGTCACAGCCTGATGCTTCTGTTTTGGAGCCTCACCCTCACATTAAACAGCAGCCATTAAGCATTTTGCCACTGGTCCTGCCAGCTGCTGAGTCCTTTTTAAAGCCTACTCATTGCATCGCGTGCATTTCTCTGTGTGTAGGGAAGTAGTTAGCTTTGAATGTCACCCAGTCCTATGGAGGCAAGTGGGAAGATGGATTATGCTGGCAGCAATCCATCCATCTGTTCATCTGCCAACCCTAATGTTTAGCTTTTCAAGCTCCCAGTTGTCTTAAATAATGCTGACCTACAAGGTCTTGGGTGGGAAATGTCACATAGCTCATTTAGTCTTCCATTTCTTAAAGTGGTAATTAAAGTTTCTGAGGTGTTATAGATACATGCAGGAATTGTTGATGGACAGTACTTATGAGGTTGAGTTAAGTTCTTTTCTGAGATGTTGTGTTGCATGAGACTCTTACCACAATGCTGGTTGTAGCATCTCTGCTGTATCTTCTCAGAGTACTCCTTAAAAATGTGTTTACAGAGGATTCGTGTCTGTTTCCAATGAGGGATTAGATGTCTGCATAGACAATGTTTCCTCTCTTTTGATTGGTGTACGAAGCTGTATCAATAGTGTGGTTTTTGCCTCCTTACTATGCAGCTTTGAGTAGATGTGTGTACTATGTGACAACCACAAAGGCTGCACACATTGGGTGCTGTGTTGTGGAAAAAAACCTGGCTGGCTGCCTGCAGCTCTGCCTTGATGCTCTTGGTTCAGTTTTTAGCACTACTTTGGTAAAATAAATGTGCATGCAAGAACTCTCATCAGCTATTATTATATGTGTTTTTTTTTCCCAACTGCGAAAAAAATAAAGGTTAACAAGAATGTAGTGACCTTCATTAAGCTCTTGGAATATTTTGCAAAATGGCATGGAGGTAATGATACCTAACTCAGGCTGTAACAACCCAGAGCTGGTTGGGAACTGCCAGTTTCAGACCCTACAGCAAGTTGCTGACATAAGAAGTGACATGGAGTGTCTTGTGATTCTGGATCCAGGGTGGGTCTTCATCACATTTAATGATGTCTGGGTCTGTGTGATGTATCCAGTATTCAAGACCAGCACCACATGGAGAAGGAATCTGTTTCACTATCCTTCTCCCTCACTCCCTTTAGGAAGAGCTGCAAAATTTCTGCATTTATTCTTTTCTTCACCATGCTACATGTGCATGAAGAGGCAGTTTGCACAAAGTATCCAGTACATCTGAAAAACAAAAATGTTTTCTTACAGCTGGCTTTAAAAAAAGGGGCATGTCCTGCCTCCTCTTCCATCACCTTTCACTATAGTTAGGGTCTGGCAGAAAACCAAAAAGAAAGAGTCCCACAGCAATGTTGACAAATTAGAATATACGGATGTGGTTAGGAACATCCCAAGAGTATATGCACTGGTATTAATCAGTCTTAGAGTTTGTTTCTTAATGATTAGTTTAAAGCATCTCCAGTTAACCATGACATGATGTGTCTAGGGGAGACTTGTGTGTGGTAAGAAATCCCATGGATCTCCAAATCCTGTTCCTGTGGGGTCACCTGGGTGTAGATGCCCAGCTGGTGAAAAATACAGCCCAGAGTGATTCTCCTATCTTAAACATATCTAATGTATTTTGAGAAACCTTTGGTGACCAGCTGTTTAGGGCAAATCACACTTGGATAGCTGCCCTGTGGAATGTGTGCTCCTCCCAGTGTGCTGGGAATTATGCCTAAAGACATTTATCCATGCACTTCCATGTGGAGGAACCCGGAGCTCCAGCCCAAATGCCATTTCTGCTCAGCTGCTCTGGGCAGTTCACTGCCTGTTGTTGTCTCTGCAGTCACAGAATTGTTTGCAGAAAAGCAATAGCTGCAAACGCAGCAGAACAGCTGTTCCCCACAGGCAGAGATCCTATTTCAAGAAGCTTTTATGTTCCTATCACCTTCTGTCTCCCAGTGCAGTAAACCAGCTCCTGTCCTTGTCTTCCCTACCTGTTTGTGGTGGTATCTCCTTTCTTCCATCCATAGCACTCACAGCCCTCCACCCCCTTGCTCCTATCTGGGGAAAAGGCAGGATGCTGCAGCTGGGTCTGTGCTCTCCACCCTGGCCAGCAGTAGGTCAAGCAGAGCACTTAGATGTGCTAATTGCATGTCACAATATTTCCTACAGGGAAAACATCAACTGGAGTTTTCTCCAGCCATCAGTGTTCCTAAAGCCTCTCATATAGACAGGGAGGCAAGAGGAGATAGAAAAAGAAAATCCAAGTAATTTCCATAGCTAATTGAAGTGGAGGGGAAGAGGTGCAAATCCAACTTGAAAGGGCAGTCTTTGCCTTTGATAATCAGCTGGGAAAAATAACTGTCTGGATCATTGAAGAATATGAAACAAAAGCAAATAAATGATGCTGTCAGTCTGATCAAAGGGTTGCTATACAAGAGAGACCCTCTGTCAGTGCTGGTCCAGCCTCCATGTGCTTAGGAGCCTTGCCTGGTAAATTTGATGAACAGCTACATGTAATGTAGAGAAGGAACTGAGTTTTTCTCTTGGGATCTGTTCCTGATGTAAAGTGCTTTCAGACCAGGGATATCAAAATATGCAAAAGAGAGGGGCAGAGTAATTTTCTTTCCAGTTCCTGAGTTCACATGGAGGCAAAGGATCTGAACACACAAACAGAGGGAAAAGCTGACATCCATTGGATCTGATATGCACTGGGGCATTTACTGGCAAAACTATCTATGTAATGGTATATAGAAAATGGTATATAGATAATGCTCCCTGTGGATATAATTCTTCTGTAATAACAGATCAAAAGGAATAAGAACTTTCTGGATTAAGAGTGCCCATCAGATGATGGAGTGATACATGCCTGGAGTGGTACTACTTTTAGGAATAAAAGGGTCTTTAGTAAATTTGTATGTACTCCTAGACATAAAACAAAGCAGAAAAGAGTCTTTGCTAAGACAAAAACCATACTGTAAAATTGCTAATCATACTAAAATCTCCCCCAAAACAAGGCATCTTGCAGTTTGTGCACTCCTTGTTGGGCTTAGATAAATAGCATCTGTAGAGAAAGAGGGAGTTCCACTGGAGCTTTATCACTTCTTCATTAATGTGCCACCAACCTGAATTAGGAATGATTTTCTCAGAGAAAGCAGATCAGAGAAATGTTATTTTAGAAAGGTGGCTCCTGTGCCCCAAATCCCAAGAACACTTGTGCAAAAAGACCCAATTGTGACTGGAGCCCAGCCAGTGGTCACTCGGTTGGGATGAAAGGTGAAAGGTTGCTCTCAACTGCACATTGCAAAGTAGGAAGCTGGGAGAGAACCCATGACACCACCTTCAAAGAGAGCACAGCACTAAGCCTCAGCAAAATAGAGCAAAAAACTGCAACAGTGGCTTTTCCACACTTGAGACAGCTCCGGAGAGGCAGGGGGTTCCCAGTGGCTATCGAGGCAGCTGAATGAAATTGTCACTTGTGATAAGGCATCCTGAGAGCTGGGGGAAATCCTGGCTCTGTGCCCACTGGCACAGGTCCAAGTGATTTCACTGGAGCCAAGATTTTTATTCTGTATGTGAAATGAATTGCCAGGGTGAAGCTTCAAAAGTAATGCCTAGTAATGAAATCCTTTTGCAGCACTGCACCTCTGCACCAGAGCCCTGCTGTGAGCAGGAGTGTTTGCTCTGGAGAACACCATGCTGTTCTTGTAGGAGGAGGCAAGAGGTGTGAAGTGCCACTGAATTCATCAAGTATATCACATAACTGCCCATTTGTGGGCAAACTCACATTTTCGTTAACCCTTTTTTTGTTGTTTCTTGGTTTTTTGTGGGTTTTTTTTTTTTTTTTTTTGTGTCTTGGGTTTTTTTGGGGTTTTTTTTTTGGGGCTTTTTTTGTTTTTTTGTTAGCTTTCACAGGATTCCCACCAGCACCACAGACTATCCATCAATATCACCATAGCAACAAGAAGTCATTAATGGTATCCTGCCTATTGACAGTCAGAATCTACAGGGTGCTGATCTGGGTGGCAAGCCATCACCATCAGTTTCAGTGAGAAAGGAAAGAGCTCAGGGTCTCTGTGGAATCAATCCTTCCATTTTCCATCCTCTGCATCTCTCCAGAGAGGTCCTGCATTGTGTAATGGCAATAAGGGACATATTTCTTCCCTTAGCAAATCCTGTGCAGTGTGTGCTTAGGGATTTGCTGTCAGGAAAAGATGGGGCTGGATTTGTTGCACAAGTAGGGATAAATGTGCCTCTCTTGGGTTTGTTTGCACAGGGCTGTGGTTCTAAGAGACACTTTACATTGCAAATAAGCAACTTATCCTTTAAACCTCCAGGGAGTTCAGAGCAAAGCGGGAGGCCTGGGGGCCAGGAAAGGGGAATGGCAGGCTAAACTGTGAGGAGAGATAAAAGACATGTCATATAATTCTGCTAAATGGTGAAGGAAGGGAAATTCTCAGCAGGTGTAAATTAGCATTGACAAGCAATACTGATTTACAGCCAGCTCGTGGTCTGGTCCACAGTTTAATCAGCTGAAAAGCATCAGCATCTGAAAGGGAGGGGGTTGTTTAGAGAGGCCCGTGGGAGGAGTTGAAAATCTGTGAAAAAGAAGAAAATAAATTCTCTTTGGTAGGTAAGGAAGAGCTTGTGATATTCCTTTGGACTGATGCAGAGGCAGAGCCTGGCCAGCTGCACCAGCTGCCTGTCAGGACTCCCACTGCCTTGTGGACAACATGCAGTGCTGGACCTCCTGAGGATACAGCCCTCGGCTGGGACAGGCAGCAGGCACAGTCCTGCCTGGTTTTCTGTAGAAGCATTGCCGAGTGCCTCCAGAGCCAGAGGAACAGGAAGTTACTGCTCGTGGCCATCCATGCCCAGCCAGGACTGCTGGCATTGCAGTCATCCACTTTTCTTCATGGCAAACCTGCCTCTGCCAGCAGTATGACATAGTGCCTGACAGCTTTGGGATGTAACCAAGCAAGGTGTGGGATGAGATCTCCTTTACTGTCCTCAATACTGCCTTCCTCCCCCAGATCTCTTTCTTATCTCACATGTGGTGCTATCATGGAGGAGCTCTGTTCATCCACCTCCCCTAAGCCTTGGAGAGTGCTGGAGTGGCTTCCAGTGCAGAGGTAATGAACTGAGATCAACAGAATTAAGTTGTGGGGCTTCTTTCCCCACTAGTGAGATGAGAGCCTGGTTGGAAATACTGATGCAGTAAGCCACTAGTGCATTCAAAGTTTATAATTTGTGGCTGTGTTGCAAAAACCATTTTCCTGGTACAAAGAAGGGAGTAGGAACTTTTGACGTACAGCTTGTTCTTAGAATTAGGGTGTGATTTCTTTCCTGTGCCCTATGCATTTTAAGGATTAGGCTGAGACTCTTAAGACAGTCTTAGAACAAGGAAGAAGAAATACCTTCAGCTACCCTGAGGCAGCCAACTGCACAGGACTGGTTTTCTGTTGTCCTTCTGGGACCAGTGGAAGCAATGCAATAGGGCATGGGAAGTGCTATGTTTCTGTGTGCCCTGGTGGTCATGTATTGCTAGTTCAGCCAGGGCATATCCACCCTGAAAGAAATCCAGCATCATGACTCAGGCCTGCAAATCATCAGATTAAATCATGAGTTAAATAACGATATTAAGGTTTTATTTTGGTTTATTTTGGTAATTATTGGTTTTATTTTTCCCATTAAGTGGGACTTGGCTTTTTACCTCTTTCTTGCCAGAAAGTGAATGAAAATGGTGACTTGAAATGCTGGTCTTCAGTGCACAAAAGATGACAACATTCAGCTTAGGTGAAGGCTCTGTTGCTCCTCTTCATATGCTGCAAGGGGAAGGGAGCAGCCAGCCCTTTCCTGCTACTTCTCCCTGTCATTTCTCATATTCAGCTGACCCATTGTGCCCTGCTTTTTTTGCACTGTCCCTTCTGCCTTCCTCAGACACATGCAGAGAGGATCAAGACAGTTTTAGATGATCTGAGATGTAGTTTTCCACCTCATCATTTTTCAGCTGCAGACATGCTCCTGTGTTGCTCTTTCCAAAAGGATGTGCTGTGACCACAGCTTGAGGCAGAGCACTGGGCTGGCAAAGGTGTGTGAGTCATTGACTGAGCATAGCAGAGCTGGGCTGGGGCACACCTCTGGCAGGGAGCTGGAGGAGAACAGTCTGGAGCTGGCACTGGGAAGTAACAACTGATGTTGGACCCTTTTCTGGGACTGAGCTTCAAGTCACAGCCTTAACCTTTTCTTCTCCCTGCTTTCCTAGAAATAACAAATTCACTTGTAGCCACATTGGAACCATTTTCTGCAGTTAGTGCTGATGTTATACCTATGCAGAGTGAGAACTTGAAGAAGTGGAGCTGCCAGGTTTTAAAGTGAGCTGACATATGGCTTTATAATTCCCAGATCTCACAGGGAGATGGGTAGGTTTTCCTGGCTCAGGTTTGCCTCTGAGAACTGCCTATGTCTTTGCCAGGTATGGAGCAAGTCAGAGCCTGTGCTCAGATCATGTCTGTTCCTTGTAAGGCCAATAATGAGTGCTGTGTGTGTATGCCAGGACCAAAGCGGGTGGTGGGCAAAATCTGCTCTGCCTGACCCAAAGGCCTGGGCATGCTTGGTTCATGGTGTCTACACAGGTCAGGGGAAATCACTGGGTCCTGCACATCAGCTAACTCAAGCCTGAGCATTGTCTCTAATCGGTTGTAACCCTGTGGACTCCTCCAGCTGTGAGAGGGGAGCGGAGTGGCTCACAGTGTTACAGACAAGGACAGCATCTGTCAATCAGATGTACCCTGCAGGTTCATAGGTGCTGGGGGTGATCTGTCCCACGAGGGGACTTCACTGCAAATGGAACTTCCTTCCTTCTGAGAGGGAGTCATCCAAAGGAGCTTTGTGATCAGCCACTGCGTTGAGTCACTGAAAGCTTGGCAGATGGTGGGTGCTGCCATCTCTTGGGATGCTTCACAGCTGATGATGACAAGCAACTCCAGCTGGGACGCTTGATGAGGGTGTCACACTGGTGTCTCCAGGAACATTTGTTACAGAATCAAGCTACTGAGCCTTCCTTTGCTGCAAGATGAATGTTAATCCTCTGAAGCTCCAGGCCCTTTGCTGCATCATCAGGAGGATGGAGCAATATTGTTCAAGAGATTGAGTTGTGCATTGGTGAGACAAGAGGAGGTACCCTTTCCCAAAGCAGGGAATCAAGAGGGAACACAGGTCACCTTGCAAGTATGCTACCTGAAATCAAGTGTGCTGGAATGCCTGCCCTTGGAGGTGGGCTGGAAGCATCATCTCATCACAGCCTTTTTGAAGGACGAGCACAAGGGAAAATCCATGCTGGGGCACAAGAAGGAGAAGATTCTTAGACTAAGAGGGCAGCCACAAAAATTTATCAAAGGAACTGCTGCCAAGTGCACAGGTGTATGGAGCAGTAGGGTTTCTCAGGTGAAACATTTTATGTCAATAAATATAGTTCCAAAACAGCTTCCCACAGAAAAGGAGCCAAGAATGCTTAACTGAGTCGATAAAATTTTGAGAGCAACTTTTCCACTGCCTTGAGACTATTATGGAGCCACTCTGGCCCAAATAGAAACTCATATGAAGTTATGGTGTTTCCTATGCTCTCCCTGTTGGAACTGAGCTGATCCATAGCAGGATGTTCCTATGAGGATCAGCTGTTTACAGATTCTTCTGTGACACATCTGGCTGGCACATCTGTGCCCTTTAGGCTGCTCTGACCAGCCAGCCCTGACGGTGGCCAAGACCAGTTTTTCTGGACAATTTGTTAACAGCAAGTTGTTGTGTTGTATTGAATGCAGTGGAGTGGAGGAAGACTTGAAAAAGCAAGAAAAAAATCCCAAAAAAGGATTAGGAAAAGAGATGTGAGAGGAGGAAAATGGCTGGACAATATCACGTGGTAAAGCAAGCAACTCATAACACAGCAGAATTTAATGCCATTGCCCATGCTCTCAGCAACCTCTTGACCCTGAGCTGTACTGTGTCTTCATGGGTTCCCCATGCCAAGCTGTCCCTGAGACTTTGTGGTTCTTGCTATGCTTAAGGTGAGAACACAGGGACTATAAATCAGTGAGTAGACTATAAAGGTTATTGTTTTCCCTTTATTACCTGGTTTTGAAATCAATCTGGCAGTTGTTTGTCTTGTTAGCAATCCTGATTTATGCCATGCAGAGGACAATGAAAGCAGTGATAATACTGTAAACACAGGGAAAGTTATGGTTAGCTTTTTACCCTAGGAAGGAGAAAGAAACCCAGGAAATTTTACCTCTCCTGCTGGAATTAACAGACACTATATAAGCTATGTACCTGTTTCAGCTGCTAAAACAGACAAAAAACACTCAAGAAATTTAACTACAGTCACCTTATCTTCATCAACCAGTTTCTGCAGCACAACACTGGTTAAGAGAACATCTAAGAAAGCAAATACAGCCAAGGCACCTTCCTTTTTCTTGTTAACCTTTAATATGAAAAAAAAAAATCTGGCATTCTTTCACTTGAGAGTGCTGGTATTCTGCTAAGCAGCTGAAGTGATGTGCATGACGTGGCAGTAAGCAGATCATGCTGTGATCATGAGGTTTGCTGTATCAGGTAGTACAAAATTCACTGCAGTAAAATAGCCTGCTAAAATCCTTTGTACAGCTCTTTGAACTGTGCTGTTCACATCCCTCTAGCTGGCTGGATCTCTGAAATAAAAGGGAGATTGTAGTGCAGAATAAACCAACCTCTGTTCAGTGCTGCAATTTGCTAAACCTAATGTAGAGACATTAGAATAAAACCTGAAGGTTAGTGTAATCTCTTATTTCAAGATGGAGTAAGGATCTACAATTATTCCCCTCTCTTGGAAGCAGGAGTTGGTTTCTGAGGCCATGACTTGGAAGCTCATTTGCTTCTGACTGAAATGTTGTAAACGTGTAAAGTGGAAAATGTAGCAGTCTCTGATCAAGCGGGAGATGCCAGACAACAGCAAGCTGCTCTCCACCATTTCATGGAACAAATGTCCATGTTTGTTAAGTCTACAGAGTAAATCTTGCTGCAGTGAACTCTGCAAAGCAGCACCAGTAAACCTTTTCAGCCCTGCCAGATTTGGTGGCCTCTTTTCCTGAGGCCTTGTGAGGCTTTGTGATCCCTTGTCCTGGTATTCCTGGAGTCCTTGAACATGTCTGGTCTCCACAGTGTTTTCATCAGCAATGAGCTACTTATCCTGTGCCTGCCTGCTTCATCCTCCTGCCACTTTGTCTCGTGCTTTGCTGAGAAGGTCAGCCAGGCAGAACGGTTCTGATGTATTTGGGAAGAAATAATTTATCCTTCAAGCTTTAATCCTTCAGAAGTAAGTTCTTGGGGAGGATTTTACAGGAAAATTAAGGTTAGTGGCAAGTCTCCAAGCAGGCACTTATCAGAGTAGTGGAGAAGTTGATTAAACAGAATCACATGGTAGAAAATAAGCTGAGCACACATTGCCCTTAGTCTTATGCTCACTTAAGGCATGAGGCTCATAACCACTACAAGCTTTTCAGTCCCTGAGCCAGGGAACAGGCAAATGTTTCACAGATAATGTGATTGAGGAGCAATGATGTGCTGCAGCAGCAGCCAACACTAAACTCTGCTTTGCTATTTGGCCTGGAATACGTGACCATTGGCGTGGAGGACTGCTGGTCTAGAATAAAGCCTGAGCTTTGGGCAAGTGTGAACAGGACTGCCTGGAAGTACCCAGGTGGGTAAATGAAGGAGGGTGGCATCAATCCACAGTGCTCACACACACTGGGGAGTGACAAAGAATGGGCAACTCAGTGCTTGGTTTAACTGGAGGAGAGCAGAGGATACATTAGGGCTGCTGTGTACTTTTAGGAGAGGGTAAATTAGGATCCAGAGTTGGTTCACCATGTAAGAAATCAGCATTTTCTTCCTTCCTTCCATTGCCTCACGCTACACTGACCTTTGCTAGTCAATACCTGAGATCACCTGCTGTAGCTGCAGCATGTACTTACAGCTCTGAGGTGGTGGGAGGACAAACTTTCAAGTTGCTGTGGTTCCCACTGCTTCTTTGTTGGTGACCATATAAGACTGCATCTAAATATTCTGTATGTACTGTGGGCCTGCAAGTATGTGCTCAAAGGCCATCTCTAGCTTATCAACCAGAAGCATATTAATTTGTTTTGGGTTTTTTTCTGTCTACATCTTGTGGTCTCCTCCTGCCTACAGCAGGCTTGTAGCCCTGTTACTTTGAGCTGAGTGTGTAGGCATGTTTTATATCATGGGTTGTCAATGACCTGACAAATGCAGGCATCTGAGCTGAAACTGTGCTGCAGTTGCTGTGTGTCATGGAGCACAAGAACAGGGGAAGGAGGAACACTCAGTGTTTCCTGGTTACAAGCCAGGAACAGATGACCTGGTGTTTTAGAGAGACCACTGCTTTTCTCCTGCTCCACGCATCCCTGAGCAGCAGGGGAAGGAGGCTGTGCCTCAGCCAGTCCCCTGTCCAGGTCATGACTCGGGCAGCAGCTGCTTGGATGCTCAGTGAAATTAAGCTTAGCTGCCTGACATGCTGTGCACAGCCCTCAGGGCAGTGACATGGGGAACGGGTGAAATCACAAGAGTTCAGCTGGAAAGAGATGGTCCTTCCAAGAGTGGAGTGACAGGGAAGGAGGATGCTGCTGCTTGAGCTGGCTGTTACGAGATCTCCACAGCTGCCCTGCAGGTGTTTGGGGGAACAGAACTCACTGATTTCTGAGGCTCCCTCTCACTCCAGCCAGGGCACCAGACCCCCTTGCACACCCACTTGTGAGCTACATCCATGTGCACCTTTGCTCAGAGCTCTCCTGGAAGTATCAGAGGGACTTCCTGTGTTGGAAGTGTTTAAACCGAAAGAAATCACTGTTCAGAGAAAGAAAATTCACCCCTGATGGGTGACAAATATTAAAATAAATTATTTGGAAACAAAATTCCATCTTTCTGCACTTAATCCAGTAAATTTTGGTTCTTGCCTACATGTCAGCAGACTTTGCAAACTCTGGAAAGTCTCTGTCCCCTGCTGTAGAGCAACCAGCTCTGGCTGTTTTCTGTCTTCTCTGGCTCCTCTGCTCTGTAAACCTGCCTTTGGCTCCCACTCTCTGTCCCTCACTGTGCCTGCCCCACTGTGCCCACAGGAGGTTTCTTCCAGCTGCTCCTTCCCCGAGAGTGACTTTTGCTGTCTCGTGCACATTTTCTGGAAAATCCTGCCCTGACAAAGCAGCAGCAGGCCCCTGCTGCCTGCCAGTGCTTGAGAGCACTAGCACCTTCCACTACTGCTGGGGGAACGGGGCTGTGCTGGTCTGCAGTGCAGAGGGGCATTCCCCTGAGAAATGGAGGGGTGTAAATGGCCCTGCATGGCCTGTGCTATGTGCTTGAGCAGGCAGAGACAGAGTGGCCCCTGACCTCCCATGCCTGGCATCACTGGAGCTGATCTGCAGCCCATAGAGGGGTAAGCTCTATGAGCCCTGACAGTGAACTTGCACCTGAAGAGAATCATGAGGGCAAAAATCAATTGTCTTCTCAGTGCTGCCCATCTCTTTGTGAAGACAGCACCCACAGACAGATCCCACCCTGTTGTTTCTGTGCCTCTGCTTCCTTCCTTTTCTCCTGACTGCTTCTGCCTGTGCACGTTCTTCTCTGGCCCCCTTGCTGTGACATGCGCACATGCAGAGCCTGCCAAGCCAGTGTCCAGCCCAGGATCCTGCCTCACATGGGCCTTGCTTTGTCTTCAGCCCTTACTCTGTGTAACTCCCTACCTTAGCATGGGCAGCTTTATTCTCTGCAGCAGGGGCTGTTTTCTATTTCTTCTTGTTCTGAAAGCTAGTGACAAAAGTACATGTGGCTTTTAGTCCCGTGGCTGTGACCTGATCACAGACCAACCTGACAGAGCATGGCATCCTTTATTAACAGCACTTTCTCACAGGAGCCCTTTGGCACTACCAGGAGCCGTGCTCTCTGCTCACTGACTGGCTTTCACATCATGTAATTCTCTCTTTCTTGACAGATTATATTATAACCTATGAGCACAGAAAGTCCTGATCCTCATGTTTCTCTGCTGTCACCTGTGGGCTCCTCCAGAGCTGTGAAGAAAGGGGAACTCCAGCCCCACCATGAGAAGACCGGGTGAGAAGTGCCTGTGACATCTTGGGGAGCAGCTGCACTTTGAGAGCTAGTTTTAATTTTTATTTTTAGCAGTTATGAAGGATGTTCTTCATTCAGTGGTGAATCACAGGAGCAATTCTGCCTTCCCTCTCTGGGATGAGATTAGACATAATTTCATTAATGCGGGGAAAATATGCTAATTTGAGCCACTTTAAGCAAGGGATGAATCAAGCTCACAGTGTCTTAGCAAGATTGTCTTCCAGGCAATACAGTAACTCAGACTTTCCCTCAGATAGATGTCTGTTGGTGCATCACATGCCTGTGGTGTCTTAGACTTCAGGGAGTAACAAATCTCTTCATTCCCCTCCTGATCAAGGTGGCTGTGCTGCCTGAATAGTTAGCCACATGTGGGGAATCCAGCTGCCCTACAGGACAAACAGTCTGGGATGTAACTGGTTCTGCCTTGCTTTACCAAGACCTCCTCCTGTGTGTTCAACCTGGTTGGTTCTTGTCTAGCTCATTATTAAAGATTTGTGCCCCACCATTGCACCTCTATCTTGCCCTTGCAAATCTCAGGCTAACCCCATATCCCCTGCCCGGTCTTACTCTCCTTTACATATGGCACTCACTCATTCCCTTTGCCTCTGATTGCCAAGGAAGGAAGTGGACTAGGCTGTAGCAGACACTGATGTCTTGTGTGACTGCTGGCAAGTCCATGAGGCCTAAATCCCTAAAAGAAGTCTAGAGTTTCTCCATTCAGTGCAAGGAAGCTACATCCACTTCCAGGAAGGACTTAGCTACTTAGTCTTCATCCTGCTGGCCCAGACTGGAGTTTAGCACTTTAATTCTCTGCTCTGAACATGTGATTTAGTCACTTAGATTCCCTGGGCCTTACAGTGCTGAACACAGCTCATAGAAGGAGCTTCGAAAGGCACAGCTTTCTCTATGGGGCCTCCACTGAACTGTCATTTGAGCCTGTCAGGAGGGTTGCATTTGTGAAAGTAAGGCAGCTTTGTCTCTGCACTGGAAAGGCCTTGGCAATGCTTGGCTGCCATATGCAGTCAATAAACTATACATATCTTCCTCAAGAAGGGTGAATCAGAGCAATAAGGGGCTGCAATGTGACTGTCAGACACAAAACCAGCAGCTGTCAGCCTTCTTCTTCCTCCTTGCTACTTGAGTCTTCAAGGAGGCCCCAGTTACGTCATCGTTTCCCAGCCCCAGCATCCCCCTTAACTCATACACTCTTTTCTCCACCCCATTTGAGAGAAAGAACCTCGGTATCTCTTGTAAACCTGCTGTCTCCTTAGTGCTGCTGTGTGAGTAAGCTGAGCCTGCAGCAAGCACTTCTAAGCATTTGTCTCTAGAGTTGAGCAATGTTATTGTGAGGGATTTGCTGAGGTTAGGTAGGATAAACTTCTCCAAATTCAGACAGGTAGCATAAGGCCACTGTTGGCTTGGCTGGAGAGGAAAAAGCTTCCCTGCCCTAAGACCCACAGCGCATCACCCAGTTATGCTGCTCTGCTCCTGCACAAGCTGTTGATGTGGATTCTGCATACCCTGGAAGCAGAACCGCTGCTGCATCCTGCGAGTCAGCACCAGGCTGCTTCAGTAACTCATCTTTGCTTCCATTCACAGGTCTTCTACCCATGGCGACTCCACCCATGTGAGAGCTCTCTTGTGTGAGTGCCCAGCAGCACACTTTGCTGCCTGTGGTCTGTGGACATTGACTGGCATCTAAGCAACACCCCTCCTCTCCCCCTAGACGCCACTGTCCTAGAGCCTCCATGTGCATTTGCTATGACATACATCAGTGTTGATGAGAGACAGGAGCACTGCCGGGTGATCTCGAGCTGCCAAAATAATCAGCTCTGTGCACAACATGGCTTAAAGGATTTTTCAGTTAGCAGCATGCATCCACTAAAGAACCTAGACACTGGTATTTTTTCTGGGGACTTCCACACTCTTGCCTGCCACACAGGCAAGGCATCTTTGGCCAGCCCTGTGGAAAACCGGATGTATCGGAGTGTGGAAAACCTACATTGGGCAACAGTTGCTGACTGTGGGCTGTATTCTCACTGCCGGAGCCTGGATAACGAGATCATCTTTCGCTATAGAGGCACCAGTCAGTGGACAGAAGGCTGTGTGGATGTGGCCCCAGTACAGAGCACATCAGACTCTCTGAGGAACCTTTCTCTCCGTGCTAAACAGACATCTCAATCCGCACAGAATGTGCTCCTCCCTCCCTTTGCCAAAGTGCCTCAGTGGCTCTTCCCTTCCATGGAGGAAAGAGCCCTACAGGGGGATGCCAGAAAGGAGCTGAAGGAGAAGCTGAGGCTGCACAGCAGTAAGGTGGCAGAGCCCTGTAAGCCAGTGCGCCCGCAGGTGGCCCTGCCTGAGCTGATGGCCCAGGAGCGCTTTGAATGCCGGGTGTGCCGACAGTGCAAGAACGGCTGTGCTGTGCAGTGCTGCACGGTTCTGGTGGAACACACTGCTCTCAGGCACAGCCTCACAGCGGGGCAGGGACTGTGCTTTGCACACAGGATCATCAGTCCAGAAGACATCAAGCAGGAGGCTCAGAGAAGGCTGCAGCTGCGAAGGCAGAATAGCTCCCCCAATTTGCCCCTTCAGCGTGCTGGGGAAAGCTGTGAGATGAGCAAACCCAGAACAGCAGAGTCTGTAGAACAGTACAGTGGGGAAACAGATGGCAAAGCCACATTGGGACAGAGCAAGAAAGGCCGCTGCAAAGGGAGGCTCTACATACCCACCTTTGAGGAGTTCAAGCAAATGAGAAGTAAGGAGGGAAATTCATCTGACAGCAGCAGTGGGCCAGCAGATTGCTTGAAAAAAGGTCTGCTTGCAAACCAGACACTGGAGGAGGAAAACAGTAAAAATATCTGTCCAGAAGCTTTAGAGACCAAAGCTTTGAATGAACCTGCTGTCACAGCAGAGGAGGATGATGATGTATTTAATGAAAACCACACCTCTGCTGGCTTTTGTCAAAACCCACCTACATGGGATGGTTTCAAGATGAGCAGTCCTGAGGTGAAAGACGGAACCTTCCAGACCTCCATCCCAGACACATCACCAGTCCCTATTTGCTCCAGTCCTATTCCACGATCACCTCTACAGGCAGGAGCAGCACATTGTGCTAAGCAGGAGATCTTCAGTGATGAGCAGCAGAAAGGAGAGAAAAGACAATTAAGTGATGTCCTCCACCTTGCAGGGCAGTCGCTGGCTTCTGAAGCCCAGTCCTCTTGCTGTTCATCGCTGCTGTTAGAAGCCACAGACTTATCCAGCTATGGAGCTAAGCTACAAAAAATGAAAGATGAATTCATAGGTTCAGCCTTGGAACTTATTAAGAAAAGGTAACATGCTCCTTGGGGTCACCTGAAAACCGTTCTCTTGTTAATGATCTGGTCTTTCTCCAGATAGGTACATTTAATTCCTGTAGCATAAATGTGCTGTTAGCAGAGTCTTTCATCTTGGAGTCTCTGATAGCCACATGGACGTGTCTTTAAATCTGTTCAGCATAAATTCCACCTTGTGCAGGATTAAACATCAAAAAGCATTTTCATCTAGACTTTGCCTTTTTGTGCACCTTAATCCTGTAAAGACAACAGCCATTAGTAGTTCTGACACTGTTTCCCACCCATTTTATTTCTGTGTTAAATTGTCAGAATGTCTTTTTTTTTTTTTTTTTTTTTTCTTTTTTTAAGCATCTGTTAAAAGTAGAAGACTGCTGAAGGATTCCTTTGAAGAAGGATGTAGAGTCTGTCCCACCACTGCAGGACATTAATTTAGATAGTGTGAAATGCCGCAGCAAGTGCTTTCACTTGCTCCCTGAATGTAGTGAACAGGCACACAAGGGCAAGATGGCTGCTATGAGTCTCTAACCCCCTCTTGGGGACCTGCAAAGGCAGTGAGTGAAAGTACTTGTAAATACTGTTCTTCTGCCATATCTGTGTAGGCAGCCAGAGAAAATACTTCTGTAAAGCCTTCCTCCTTCTCCATCCAGGGTTGTTCCCCTTCTCTGGGGAAGATGTTCACAACTGCTTCCTCTATCTTGGTTTTGGACACAGCAGTCCTGTTACCTCCCTCCTGCCAAAAAGTGGGGTCCCTTTCTATGCAGGGTGGCACAGTAGGAATCAGCGAAGTTGATGGGAAAAGGAGGAGTAAGTGTTGGTGTGGCTTTCACGGTTGGATTTGCCAAGAGTTGCATTAGACTTGGTTCCTGGCTGCTTCTGCAATCCACAGATGGGTACGTGAAATGCCAGGACATCAACCTTGTAAGCTCTCTTTTTATTTCTGGAATGCGTGGGCTGAGACTGGACTCTGGTTTTAGAGGAGACAATGGTGACTTCTGCGCAGGAATGAGGGTTGTCTAAAGAACTTAAGTGTGGCTGAAGCCAGAGTGACAGCAGAAATACTGCAACTTTATAATCCAAAGGGAAGTAGGTGGTGTAAAAGCCCTCAGTGCTTCCCTCAGCTGTCCAGCCTAGCCTTTGTGCTTCTCTTCTGTGGTATGAAAACCCAGTGAAGAGGTAGATGAGAAAGTTAATGGGATGCAACCATTTTAATGGATTAGGCTATTTTTGTCATGAATGTGAGATGAAATACACAGAATGGCACAAGCAGTAAGGGTGTAAAAACAGCTGTCTCTTTGCAGATCAATGATTTTAATCAATGGTATCTGGAGCCCAAGCTGCATGCAGAGCAAAGTACAGGAAATTAGGAGTGCATATGATCTTCCTTCCTACTACTCTCCCAACCTCCAAACACTTCCTGCCCAGGGCCTTTATGTGTGGTTTCTGTGCTTTTAATAACCACTCTGGTTTTTGTTTCTGTGAATGTGTTCAGTCTCCCTAGTATGATTTGTTAAAATATATGAAGCAATTTTTATTACCAACAAAATGACAATTGATCTAAAAATGTGAATACAATGGTTCCAGTATTAGAGAGGTAGTTTTATATGTGAAAGAACTACCCTGGCCTTATTGTCCAGAGTAATAATAATTAATGGTAATTGTTATTGCCAAGGCACTGGTTATTGGGAAACTCTGGTTTCCTTTGTTTAGAAATTTATCATTTTCCCATCATTTTCACCTGAGACTGTAATGTCTGAATATTCACTACTCCAGCTGATTTTCACTGCAGAGGTGGGAGATTTTTGTCTGCATTTTGGGTGCTAAATTGTGATCACTGGCATCCAGGCCACACTCTTTCTAAATCTCAAATGAAATTAGCTGAAAGCTGGGGATTTGGTCCCGTTTCCACAGATACTCAGCTCAGCAAGCTCTGATAGAGATGTTGTGATGGAGCATCACTGAGTAAAATAGCTAAAATTGTCTTCTCTTTCTAGTGCTTCTGTGTAAGTGTCAGTTTTACAAAGCAGTTTTGTCTGTAAGTTAGCAATCTCCATAGTAATTAATTGTTAATTACTTATGGTTTGTTCAATTGACTTACTATTTTGTCAATGAAGATTTGACTGTCAGTCTCATAATTATGGTGGCTTTAGCCCCTTTATGGGTCACTGGATACCCCTAACTTAGGCTGTATTCCTGGCTGGAAGGGGTGTTACTATCTGGGTGGAAAGCTTTTCAGTATATAGTTTACTTTCTGAAATTGCTTAAGTGGGGAATTGTTCAGGATAAGGACATGCAAATACCTCAGGTTTGTGTCTATGAAATGAGGGCTGCAGAAGGCTGCAGGATTTAGCCAAGGACATGACTAAGAAAGAAGGCTTCCTGAAAAGAGTGATGGGATATATATGGGGTAACAGTAGGATAGTGGGTACAATACCAACTTCCCCTAGCAGAGAACTCCAAGTCAGGAAGGCAGGTTACAGCAGGGAAGGCATGCACAAAAATGTTTCCATTAGTCAGAAAGAGTCAGGAACATGTGTAAAGGGCTGAGAACTGCTGACTTGGACAGTGATAAAACCATGAAAAAGCCCATAGAGACAGTGAAGGAAAGCAGGTGCATTTCCAGTTGTACACCATCCCCAGCACCTCCAAATGGCCAGAGGTTTAAAAACACATCCAGAAAAAAACAGTCCTCCCTGTGTTGGCCCAAGTGTATCACCTCTCTTGAGGAGAACAGGAAAAACTGACACCAACCCCAGGCACAAACTCCTGTCCCAATAAGTGATTTAATCCAGAAGGGAAGATGCTGGAGTCCCTCCTTCTGCCCCTCTCTGTGAGGGCAGAGGGGACTTAACTTGCTTGAGCAGGCAATGGTGTGAACCTATTGGCAGCACAGATCTCTGCCAGGAGAAGGGTACTAGAGAAATATCCTTGCAATATCCTTGGCCATGTCCCCTCTTCCTCCTAAGCCAGAGGCAAAGGCTGAAGGAGCAGCCCTAAGATCTGGTTCCACAAAACTGCTTGTATCCTCCCTGTTTTGCCCACATCCCTCTGATCACACTCTGATCTGGTGGTGTGTGGAGCAGCACTTGCCCCAAGACCACATGGCCAGTACATCAAGCAGGAGGGATCTAACCATAACAAGTAAAGCAGTCAAGCCAGGGATGAAGAAATTTCCTTTCACACAATGTGGGCTGTGCATCATTGCCTTTCCTATCTCCAGCTGACCAGCCGTGGGATGGGTTGAATTTCTCAATCTTCAGTCACGTTTCCCTAGCTCAGCTCTCTGGGTAGTATTGGCTCTTATTCCTACTGCAGATCACGTCTGGAGATTTTTATTTAATATTCCCTTTTGGGCTGTGGAAACCACAATAAGTGGTGGCATCTGGTCTGTAGACGCTATCAGCAGAGAGCTGCTGTCAGCTTCACTTAGAGGAGCAGCAATACTCTGGAGTGTTTCCCATATTTAAGTGGATGATCTTGAAGCACTATGAAAATGAGGAATGAAAGCTCAGCATCTCTCTTGAGAGTATATTCTGTATAGTGGGAGATGGTGTGATCAAGAAGATAATATTCCTTATGAGCTCTGCTACTAACCTTAGATGCATCCCATTGCCTCTCTGTGCTCCAGCGTGGTCCCTTTTCTGTTATTTAACCAGGAGCTGTTTGAGTAGGAGCAGTTTATGGAAGGAGTGGTTGGTTTTCAGCAGCGGCACATCCTCTTCAAGAGTTTTCTCGCTCCTTAACCTGTGCCTTCCCTCCCATGGGTTTGCCCAGCTGATCTGTTCCTACTTTACACAACTCAATGAAACATGGATGAAATTATGTGTCTGAAACTACATGAGGGAGGGTTTTTAAGCCCATATAATTTCAAGACTGATTTCAGATCATGGCCACACAGACAGTTACACACACTTAAGGAGTGGTGCATGGCTGGGAGACAGGAGAGAAGAAGGAAACAGGAACCTCGCAAGCTAGACCAGGCCAGGCCAGTACCATGGTGGGACTGCAGCCTTACTGTGTGCCTGTGCTGCTCTTACTGCCACCTTGTTAATGCTACAGACTGCTCTGTGCCAGCACTGATGTTGGTATCCGCTTTCTACAGGCTGGGGAGTAGAGACCTGGAGGGAGACAGCAAAAAGCAAATGCCAGGAGCCTGCTGTTGGCACTGCTGCCATTGCCCTGTAGCCATGGCTAAACTCTTTTTAACTGGTTATGTCAGCAGGGACCAGGAAACATAAATGGAAGAAGATGAAAAAGCATCAGCTGGAGAGATGCAAACCAACTCTTTTGGCCTGACAACAGAGCCAGTTTGTGTTCTGGGAGATTTGTTCCCCCTTCAGTGATTTTAGTATTTGGCTGATGGTTTATTATTGGAGCCAACTGTCATTCACTGCAAGGAGAATGCCCATCTGTCTCATGTGTTTGCTTGTAGTTGACACTGTTGGAATTGCACATTAGCAGTGTGACCTACCAGCATAAGTTCACAAGTGAAGCCTTTAAGAAGAAGCAGATTTTTCTTATAGGAGGTTTTTGTTAATTATAAAATACATTCAGAACCTCAAATATGTTCCAGACACTGGCTTCCTGTATATACAAGCATTCATATACAGTCCTCACAACCTTTCTTTTTAAAGCAATCCAAGTCCATAAAAATTAAGTAAACCCAAAATATTAAAAAAAAAAAATAACATTCTTCCCAACAGGCTTCATTATGCATGGAAATAAGATGTCTTAGAGAGCTTGTTAAAAAACTGTATCACAAATAGTATCACAAATGACAACCTGTCAACTACTCTGACAAGTCGATGTTTTTGCACCAGACTCTGTCTGTCTGGAGAGTGATGCTGTCTGCAGAGGGGGGAGTGTGGGGTTGGACTGGCTGCCTGTATCAGCCAGGCCAGGCCCTGGTTAGCACTGGGCAGCCGTGAATGAGGGCATCCCAGAACTGCCAAGTGAGAGCAACAGACACTGCCACTCTTTTCAGGTCTCAAGTGCACCAAAACGCCTGATCCTGGGTTCACTGAAAACTTTCCAGTAGTCATCTTTCCAGTGACTACAGTGGGCTTAGGATCATATGAGAGGAAAAACAGGGAATACTCCTTTAATCCTCTAATCCCTTCAAAGTATTATGGTTTATAGCAGGTGATTTTCTTCCAGATGAGCGATATGGTTTCTGTGTTGGCAGCATCTCCTTAAATAGCAGCAAATATGGATGTGGCCTACTTAGAAAGGAGTATTTCTGGTCCCTATGGAGCACCTCATGTTTTATGGCCAAAAAAATACCCTGTGAGCAGCCAAGACTTGATAACCCAGACTGATGTTGGCAAGAGTGCGGTTACCCAATTTGCATGGTCTTAACTGAGCAATGCTTAGAGCCCCTGAAACACAAGCACAGCCATCCATGCTGACCAGTCATGATCCCTACCTGCACTTTCCCTGAACTGTTGTAGATCGTTGTTTGAACCTGGGCTTGCTGCTCAGTCTCATCTATGTCAGGAACAGCAGGAGAACTGCATCTGTGGTGTTCAATGGAGTCTGCTTCTTCCCTTGCAGCTGCAATGCTGAGACTGCTGCCAAATCCCCCTCCAAGGGGTGGTGTGATCTGAAGGAAGCTGATCTCCCACCTCTGGAGGACAGCCAGCAGCCCACAGCGATGTCCATGGCAACAGAGACCTGTGAGGACAAGCCAAGCAAGGAGACATCCAGTGACACTCCACCTGCAGGGAATGTAAGGGAGAGGAATTCTCCTCTCATATGTGTATTTAGGATTTTTTCCTTGTTAGAAACTCTGAAAGATCCTTTCGTTGTAGGAACTGGGCGGGCTGGGGAATGGCAATCTGGTACCAACTCTTATGGGTGATTAAACTTAGAAGCATTAGAAGCTTTTTTATTACACTCAGTAAAACAGGAGTGAGTTTTGTGCATTTTGTGCAGAGAGTTCAGCAATAACCCCTTCATGGTTTTCAATGTGTCTGGGGGTTCAGACATTCCCTCTTAGTCCCCACCTTGGGCAAGCTGCTGGTGCAGGTGAAGCACAGAGGCTGGACTTCCTGACCCTGCAGAGCTGAAACCTTCACAGAGCAGCTGCAAGTAAGCTCAGGTCCCTGAGCACGGACCCATAGCCAGGGCTGTGCTGTTGACTTCTTCATGGTTATTTGACAGCTGTGATCACCTCAGAGCCGCTGTACTCAGAGCTGTACAACAGCAAAGGGAGAGGGGTCCTTACTTGTTAGGGCTGAGCAAGACAGAGGGACTCAGGGACAGATTTCTTAGTCATCATGTAGCAGAGCTACATTTGCAATCCCATTGTTGATGAGTTTCCTTTTCTCTCCTTTGGCAACTGAAGTCCAGTGTCTGCAAAACCAGGTGCTGCTTTGACCTCAGCCTTGCTCCAAACCTTTTCTTGCCTTTCTTGCAGAGCCCCAGTCCCGCCTGTCGCCGATCCAGCTCCGACATTGTCCATGAGAGCACGGATGGTGCCAAGGCCCAGCGGGAGTGCCGGCTGCGGCCGCACTTCAGTGACCCGATGCCGACAGACTCGGTGAAGAGGAAGCAGCTGGAGCTGAAGATCGCGGCTGCAGCGCGGCAGCACGCACAGAAGCGCCGGCAGGAGCGAGACTATGGTACACACACTGCTCATGGGCCAGATGCTGGGCCCTGCTGTGCTGCTGTAAATATGGAGTGACTCTACAGACTAGGGGAGGGAAGCATCCTGAGTTGTAACCAGGTGTGCAGGAAATCAGGATCTACTCTGCTGACTGGTAGAAGGCAGGGGGAGAGGCAGCCCAAATGAGTTCACAGGTGCATGCAGTGCAAAGATGACAGATCCCAGACTTCATCTGGGAGCCCTTTATTTCAGACTCTGACCAGTCTCAGCAGCAGAACAGGATGGGGAGGCAGCTCACAGCCCTGCTTCACCAAGCCAGCCTCTCCTCTCAGGGTTTCTGCCATTCATGGCTGTGCCAGCACAACTTCCTCGGGTGAGCTCTGTGCAGCTGGCAATGCCTGTAACAATTTGTGTCTGTTCTCAGGTCCAGTGGTAGCAAAAGCCAACCTTGGCCATGGTGGCAGCTTTGATGAGACCCGACGCACCCCACGGCGCTCCCTCCGCTCCAGACATCACTGGAGCAACGTCAGCAGTCTGAGCACGGACAGCGGGATTGTTGGTGTGAATGATGCCCGGGATGACCTGGATCCCACTGAGGCCACCCGGACCAAGTCAGCGGATGTGGAGAGGGCAGACAGTGGCATTGGCCAGATGCCAGCTAGGAAGTGGAGGAGCAGGGCATCTGAAATGCTGAGCTCCCTGCAGGCCTGGGAAGCCCACCGTCCCTGCACCGACTGTGGAGAGAGGGACCTCCCGGTGGAGACGGATGTTCAGAACTGCAACCAGAGGCGGGCTGATCTCTGCGAGAAGTGCCGCAAGCGCAGGACGGAGCGCAAGGAGTCTGTGCTGGAATTTGTCAACACAGAGGCCAGCTATGGAGAGGACCTGCGCATCATCAAAGAGGAGTTCTACCTCCCCATGGAGGCAGCTGGGCTGCTGAGCCAGGAGCAGCTCCAGGGCATCTTCAGCAACATCCAGGAGCTCATTGACCTCAATGAGAATTTCCTGGAGATACTTCAGGAAGAGATTGATCAGGCCTTTGACCAGGTATGATGCTGCCTCTGCCCTCTAAAGGGGCTGGACTGGGCAGACTGGAGTAGGTTTTGTGTTAGAGGGGCAGCATAGGTGAAGCAGAGGAACAAGAAGTAGGACTCCTGGGTTATGGTCAGCTGTCAGCTATCTAGTCCCTTGCTCTCTCAGCTATTCTGATTTCAGTAGGTCTGTGCCAGGTCACAGGTGTTGCACACACTGTGCTGTGGTGATTCCACTGACATCAGTGGTCTTGCTCATTTATCCCTTTAACAGACCATTAACAGGTTTTAATGGTCCCATTATCAAAGTTATTTGCTTTAGGCCAGTTGGCCTGGATACTGGTAAGAATGTGACCATGGAGGCACAGAGCTCAGCTTGCTCTGTCTCTCAGGCTGTATTGGCCTTGGCTTGCAGTTTACTGCAGCTTGGCTCTAGGCTGTCTGTGGGGCCCGGCAGTGCAGGCTGCTCTCTGCTCTACAGCTATGTATGGCTACTTCTGATGCACACTGCCTTGCACAAGGAGCTTTCCTGCACTACCAGCAGGTTGGTCAGAGGACAGAGAAATAGAAAGAAGACTGTAGGGTCACAATATGCCCTCTTGATTAAGAGGCTCACTCTGGCCTTCAAGCCCTTGCTCTGACCAGCTGGCTGAGCCCACAGAAGGAGGGCAGACAGCTCTTTGCATATGGAAGAGCAAGCAGTTAGACTAGCTTTCCTTCCCCTCCCCAGGCACTGATTTTCCCTAGACCTGCAGGACTAGGAAGGGTGAGCCCAGCTCCACCGTTGGTCTGGTGCTCAGCAGATTCTGCAGCAGTTCGTGCTGGTAGGACTGAAGGCAGGCCTGTGGCTGTGCCTCTCCTGAGCTAACTGAACAGGGCTCTGTTGCAGGGGGATGATGACCTGACGACCGTGTGCATTGGAGAAATATTCCTGGAATTCGTAAACATGCTGCCAGCCTTTCAGACATACTGTCTTCAGCAGTCCTCCTCTGTGAATATGCTCAACGCTCTGGAGAAGGAGAAGGAGTTGCTCAGGTGAGAAAGGGGATGAGCACATTCCTCCAGGCTCTGGGGACAGAAAGGCAGCAGGCTGAGGGTGAAGCCTTTGCCAGCCCATCTAGATCAAAGTTTGATGCTAATGTTTTTCAGTTATCGCTGCTCCCTCTTGGGGTGAGGACAGTCATTTATTCTCAAAAAATATTTAGTCTTTGGTCTCCACTGAGGCAACCAGTTGGTCCCCCTGTGTTTTGTGCTAGCAGTATCTGCCCAGTGACCACTGTGCTGAACTGTCACCAAATAATACTCAGCTGAGATCAACTCTCAGTCCCCATGCTGGAGCTCAGGTTGGATTTCCATTGCAGAAAGCCACTTTGTGGCACACATGACTTGAATTTGGTTCCTATTCCTAGCCTTGGTTATTAGGCAATGTCAGGCTAGTAATTTCTCTTTCCACTGCTCAGCCAAATTCTTGTTTAATATGCTTTGTAATCTAATGAAAGGCATTACAAGTTAATATAATCCAATATAAACTGATGTATCTGCCTCATGTTTGCGTCAGTGGGTACCAGAGAAAGATCACACCCCTGCTATTTTTATGATGTAATAGAGGACTGTTAGGATGTTATGTGTAAGTGTCCCAGGCACCTCATCAGGATTCTGCATCTGAGCACAGCTGCAGAAATGGTTTTTAGTCTTTAATAAGACAGAATTCACAAGGTTGCTAAAAATGGGGGGGGCTGCAGTACCCACCACGCTGTTCATTTGCATTTAGGATTGCAGCATCTGCTGGCAGAACAACCACCGTTTCATCCTGTCTTCTTAAATCCCTGCAGAATATTCCTCAGTGTCTCCCAGAATGACAACACAGCGCTGCGGCGGATGAACCTGAGGTCCTTCCTGATGGCTCCTTTGCAGAGGGTCACCAAGTACCCCCTGCTGCTCAGCAGAATCATCAAGGCCACCACCGAGTACCACCCGGACCACGGCAGCCTGCGGGAGGCCAAGAGCCGCATCGAGTCCCACCTGGAGCACATCAACATGAAAACCAAGCAGGAGGGCAACACGTGGACCCTCCGATCCTTTCGCCAGGACAGCAAGAAGAAGAGGGAAGTCATCAACATCGAGATGAGAGAAACTGCCCTTAAAACTGTCGGCTGGCTGCGGGAGGAAACGCGCTTTGTGATGGAGGGGTCTCTGCAGCTGGCCCAGCCCCCCGACGGCCAGTGGGTGAAGAAAGGCAGCAAGACCCTGAAGTTCCAGAATATGCAGGTCCTCCTCCTGGTGAACATGAAGCGTGTGTCTGAGTCTAGCCTGGAATCAGCTGAGCCAGGGCCTGTGAAGGACGCAGTGCTGGTGCTCATCAGGGACAAAAATAATGGGAAGTTCCATTTGCTCAGGGAGCCCTTGAGGCTGAGTAACTGCATCGTCTCCACTGACCCTGACTGCGACGACACCTTCGAGCTGATCGAGATCCGGCGGGAGGCGTTTGTGTTCCGGGACAGCGACCGCGCACGGACTCACCACTGGTTCAGGCAGATCCGGCGCTACTCCAGGGAGCTGGGCTCCTGGAAGAAGCGGAGGAACGCACTGCCCAACATCATGATCAGCACTCCTCACACCAGGCCCTGAGTCCTGCACGGGCAGTGCCACATGCAAGGACCATCGAGAGCCCCAGTGGCCTGAACTTGCTCCATGCACAGGGAGGAGCCTGGTTCCCAAAGACTCTTACCAGCACAGGAAGCAAACACCACAGCCTGGTGCTGGTCTCTGACCTCTGGACTCACAATAGTTTGTGTCTCATGTACATACAGAGATGGGCTCCCCTCGAGGAGATCACCGAAGGATAATAATTTAACTTGTTAATGTTGCACTGCAGGAGAATGATGTATGATGCTTGCCATTGCATGGATCGTGTTGAAAGCCAGTCTTTGACAATGAGAGAGGTTTCCACTATTGACTATATTTCATCAGCATTAGGTAAAGTCCAGGAACTCAGCAAAATTAGGTGCAGTATTGCAACAGAGGATGAAAGCTGAAAAAAATTATGTTTTCCACCATTACTCCTAAGGACTATGTTTCACTATTCACCTCTGTATATTCAGTCAAAACAGTTGTTTAAAAAGAAAGGCCTTTCATCTTTAATCCAAATCAAGTAGGTATCAATTTGCTCAGATTCAGCTGCATGCACACAGCAAAAAAAAAAAAAAAAAAAAAAAAAAAGACCAAACACATAAGCCCCACATATGTGTAGAACCTGTGGAAGAGCAGCACACTCCCAGTGAGAGTCTGTTATTTAACTGACTTGGGGACTGGAAAATAATGCTGCATCTAAAATATCTCAGAAGTATATGTAAATACAGCTCTGCTACCACTTATAGTGAATTTAAGAGTTTGCTTTTATTTAAATGATGTAATCTAGTGTATTTCAAAATTTAATTGAAAGGAACAATTTACATTATACTGTAGAGTAACATAAAAATGTTTTAATAATTATGTTTCAATTACTTTAGGTGGGTATTTTTTTAATATTTATATTCTGGAGTATGTATTTCACTTAATATGGATGGCATTCAGATGAGCAGTGTGCCTATGTCTGCTCTTTGGAGCTCCTGAACAGAATTCAGGGCTACTGCAAATGAGACTGGGTGAATGTACAAACCTGCTACTCAAATTTTCACTAGACAACAAGAGACTGGCACAAACCTTTTTGCTCTGGAGCCAAAACTGAGGCCACAATTAACTGCCTCATAAGGCCCAGCCTCTCTCAGTTGCTCAGCAGGGAAATGACTGGAAGCTGAACAATGGTGAAAAGGCAAACAGGGTTTAACCTTTTCAGCCTGACATTAACACTGACCGCTGCTTTGCAAAATGTCACGCTGTGACTTACACAGCAAAGGCCAGATTTCAGCCTGGAGGCTAAATTAAAGGAGCCTAAATTTTGGTCCATGGATCTGGGAGGACAGCCTGTAAATGTTCATTCGGGCCCACAGGGTAAAGACAAGCTCAATCAGTATTATTCCCTACCAACAAAATATTTTTGTTACAGGCATTTATTTCACAGGAGGATTCACACAAGCACATTTGTATTTCCCCAGAGATCAACCAGGTCACCAATGAAGGCAGACAGAAGCCATGTTCACAAAGGTAGCCCTAGTTTTGTAAAGTCACCACTCACCCAGCATCTGAGCAAGCCTCAAACTGTGCCCAGTGCTTTGTCCTCTGGCCACAGCTGCCAGGGTTTGTTGCACTGCTGCGGGCACTGCAGCAGACACCACTGACATGTGCCTACTGGCTGTATTTTCTCTTGTTCTGCACCATCCAGCACTTCAGTGCTTCATCTTGGCCTTGAGGAAATGGGAAGATTAGCATCATCTGGAGAGGGCATGAGTGTGGCCACACACAGCTGAGCTCTGTAGTGAGCAATAGCTGTCAAAGTGATTGTCAGGGCAGCAGCCTGGCTCCCTCAGGTGTGCTGGAATTCCCTCCAGCTCTTTTTAATCACTAGGCAATAAACTGTTCCCCCAAAATATGCACTGAACAGCCAGTGAAGAGCACGAGGCATTGCTTTTAGTTTGCCATTTGTTTTTCAGAGAGACAGATGCCTGAGCAGAGCAGCTGCTGGAGGAAGATTTCTCTTATGCTGTCATGACAGATCTCATCCATGAGCCTTCAAGCCCCATTCACCTCACATGCAAAAAGCAGCAGCTTGTAGCACCTTTGTCTCCTGTCCCCAAACCACAATGGCACAGCTACCTTCTCTTCATTTCTTTGGGGCACCTATGACAGGGGAAGGCATAAGTACAGTTAACAGCCCAATTTATCCAAAGAGTGAGTGGCCTTCACAGCCACACAAAGCTGCTGCTTGCTGGAAAGTTTTCAATTACTTTCCAGCACAGTGATTTTCTCCACATCAATTCATGCTTGAAACCACCACTGGACCGTTTGTACAGTCATATCTTTAAATCAAGATACCCTCAGCCAGCCTGGCTGTTCAAAAAGGTTAGAGAACAATAACGTACGTAAAAGGTTTAATATTTAGCATCAATCTTATGTTTGGCTGATTGTTCAATTTGTCAGATTCAGGGTTTTTCTAGGTATCACAGGAAGCACCTGCCTGCCAGGCTTCTGTAATCATGGCTTATTTCCTCTGAGCCAAACTCTCCCCAGAAGAAGGTCTATGAATAATCACCGGGTATTGAGTTATGAGCAGGACGTGTACTTGGTGCTGTAGCCCTGTTCTAAAAAGCCTGTAGCCAAGGAACAGTAAGTACAAGCCCTTTGATCTGGGACAGCTGTGGGAAGGGACAGTGGGATTGCAGAACCTGTCAGACAGGACAGAGGTGGTGCTTCCAACACATGCTCCTTTTATGTACCCGGTGTGTGCAGTTGCTTACCTGTCTGTAAATTACTGGTGTTGAAAGGGAACATGAACAGGGAACAACCCCTGTGGCCCTGATGTGGTGTGGGACGAGGCAGCACAGGAAGGGCAAGAGTGTCAGTACACTGACAAGGCAGTAGGTTTCCATAATCCTCAGGCACCCTTCTGAACTAGATGATCCCTCTCCTGGGAAGTTTCAGGTCTTTCAGTATCACATGTACACATCTTACTTGGCAGCTATGGAGATTAGTCGTGCTGTATTTTTCCATTTCTGATTAACAAACTGACAAAATGCTATTATAACCCAGGGTACTTGGAACAGGGTTGTCTGCAAGCCAAGAAAGCAATTATTTGTTCCAGGCTGGCCGTCCTAGGTTTCTGTAATATTTTTATGCCTCTCATTGTCATGATTGACAATACTAAGATTACTTTTCAAGACTCCTTCCCACTGAACTTACCCAGATAGTACAAGCAGAACTTTCTATAAGTACCCCTACTCAGGGGAAAAAAGAGAAAGTTGGTTACTCCCTTGATTTATCAGAACTCATAAATGACCTTTAAAAAGAATTTAGTGTAAGCCTTACTGGTCATTTACCAGGAAAGCAACAAAAGATAGTCTTTATTTTTAGAGTCCATGTAGTTTTGAAGTCTGAAAGCAGACACACAAGATGACAAAACACTGGATTAAGAGCCCTCTGTGAGCTCAGGTTTCAAGGAAAGAAGGAACAGCTCATTTATGAGTCACAAGACTGGGTAGGAAAGTCTGAAGAAAACACATGGGATGAAGAGCAAGTACTTCAGAGGGCAGAAACTTCTGCTTTAGTGAATAGAGATCCTCTCCTTTATGGTGCCGTATTTTCCTGGTTGTCCTTAACAGAAGTGCAGATGGGGAAGGGATGCTCAGTGTGTCTCCACTGTTTGATCAAGAACACATCTGAGAGGGAGAACCAGCCTTGGTTTGGCAGCAAGCAGTTCTCACTGGAGGCTGAGATTGACCTCAGCATACCTCAATCCTGAAAAAAGCTGAGATCATCCCAGATCTCCTGACTTTGCTGCATGTGAATTTATAATGCAGCAGAAGTCCCAGAAATATTTTTTTTTTAGCCAGCAAGAGATTCTGGAGAATCTTGCACTATCTTGCTTGTCCCTGACACTTTCAAAAGGAAAAAAGTTTAAATCTTCTCACACCATGTCAAAGATCCCTTCAGGGCTCATGGATGAGGGAGCTGTACTGACTCTCATTTTGTGATGTCTCTGACTTGAAACTGGAAAAACCTGGAACTGAAAGCAATGGAGGAAACTGTCCTCCCAGAGATCAGATAAATATTCAAAGCTCTCACTGTCGTCATTGAGTGACCTATCACTGCAGTGGTGCATGAAGGAGCAAAATGTCTTACTGATCAGGCTGACAAAGGAACTGCCTTATTTCTCACATGCTGCTGCAGAGGAGCAATCTGACCAGACACAGGTACAAGCAATGAAGAAAAAAGGAAGTTTTTACAGCAACATTGTACAGTTGAAAAACTTAAGGCAAACCTTAAGGGCACTGGTTAGAAGAGAATACACCTCCCCTGGGAAACTGAAGCTGATCGTCTAAGGGAAACCTTTCTACAATATGGTGGAAAGGTTGAGTGAAAGGAATAGAGTTCCTGTTCTTCAGCAGAGATGGAAGAACACTTTGGGGCAATCAGAACAGAGGCAGAGCATTCTCCAGCACTAGTCTCTGCCCAGGCTTGACTGGGATCAGTTGCACAGCTGGAAAGAGTTGAAAAGATGGCATTAGGCTCTAGATCCATTAGCAAGGATTAACATAATAATTTGCAACTTTCCACCTCAAATCCTCCCCCAGTGTGATCTCCATCTGTGCAGCTTTGCATCCCTGAGAAATGACCTCAGCTGCAGTTGAGAAGACCCAGTCTGCAAACATCCCTCTCAGGGAAGGTTCTCTGCATGGAATCAGGCAGAGGATTTGTTTGCAGTGGAGGCCCAGGTGGTTTGAACCCTTCCCTCCTGGGACAGGAACTTCCCTTGCTGTGCCAGTCACATCCCTGGGAAGACTTCCAGGGGAGCAGAGCACCTTGCAGAGCTCAGGCTCTTGCATTTTCCCCAGGTTAGATGTTCTACATGCAGAGTGTGAATATGCAGGTGAACAAGCACTCAGACAAGGAGTGTATTCCTCCTTTCAAGAAAGGGCTGGTTTTCGAACAGCTATGTTCTCCTTGGACAGGGCAAGCCCCCAGAGCTGACCAACCAGTGCAAACCAGAAGTGCCAGTTTGAAGTCACAGTAAACAGGCAGTGAAGCCTGCAAGGAGATGCCCATCTTACCTAACTCATGCCTGACCCACAGCACAAAGACAGGAGATACAAAACAGATTGGAGTCCTTCTTTTGAAGTCCAAAGACTCATTTCATGGCAGGGAGCAGACTCTGAACAGTCCCTACACTCTTTAGTATTGCTGCACCCCTACCTCCACTGCAGCTCTCTTTAGTAGAGCTGCATCCAGTGACAGTACTTGAACAAGAGAAGATGGACTGTGGATGGGTGATGGGTCAGGATCCACACACAGACTCCCAGCATGTAATGACCTTGCTGGCTGAAAAACCAGCTGGGTGAGGCTCTGTAGCTCAATCACTTTGCAGTGAAATGAAGGCAAATTATTTATTCAGAGAGAAAATCCTTGGCAATCCTCTCAAAACAGGAAGCAGTTAAATTACTGCAAGAAAAATCAAACCATTTACCACACAGAGTTACAGCTCAGAGAATACTGAAAGCTGACACCGCAGCGGGAGGAAGAAGCCTCCCTCCAACACACTGGCACAGCATGGAGGGGGGACTGTGTGATGCACCAGGTCAGGAGCAAACACTGCTGAAAAATAAAGATTGTTTCAGCTAAATCAGTTCCTTGATCCAGCTCACTGCACAAAGACATTTGCTGGAGGTGATAATAATATGTCCTCTAACAAGTTCCAGTTTAAAGAGGTGGCTGGGCTGGCTGCAGTTAATCAATTCCAGCAGGCAGAGCCTAGTTGAAGAGCCAGCCCCAAGGTCTATTGTGCATCCTTCTTACCCTCGCTTCCCAAACTGTTTCAGGTCAGCACTTTCATTGATCTGCTGGGCTTCAGCAGGCAGGGCTATAAATAAAGAGCCATTAATCAAGTATTTAAGTACCCTTTTTACTGAAATAAAGCAAACACACAGAAATGACATCAAGATGGGAAAAATCCAAACAAGTTAGTGAATACAAAGACTATCCAAGAGAGCACTCGCAGGAACACACTTGAGGCTGAAGTGGCTCAGGGAACAGCCGTGCTGGGTGTTGAGTCACTCTCCAGTGCTCCTGCGCTGACTCACTCCCCTCCCAGCTGCCAGCACAGGCTGCACAGCCCATTCAGTACCAACAGGAGCCACTTCTTCAGAGTTCAAGTGCATCTGATTCACCATGAGCCATCAAGCATCTGCAGTCAACTGCCATTCCCTGCTCCCCCTTCCCTACTCAAGTCTTTCTGGGTTTTCCCTTCTTTCCTCTACTCCTAGCTCTGGGACAGGAACACAACTCACCATTTAGGAACAGAGTAATGTGAAGATTTCTTGTCAAAGTCAAAAGGTCCTACAGGCTGTTGTGCTGAAGAGGAAGCTACTAAAGCATCCCCATCTTCCCCTGTTGCTGCCTAAGGAGAGTTAGACCCTTTTCCAGACCCAGGCTGGGAATGAGCCATGTAGCCTGGCTCTTGCAAACAATGCTTTCCCAGAGTACCATGCTATGCTCTCCCAAGACCTAGAACAGGAAAGAACGAGGTGTTTGCTAACCATCCTCAAAGAACATGATACTGTGTCTCTTTCTTGGGCATTTGCTCTTCACAGAGCCTTAGACAGAAGGATTCTACACCTTGCACCTCTGCAAGGCCTAAGAGCCTTGCTCTTCCAGTTGTCCCTCCCATGGTACCTGCACTTGTGGCACAGCACTGCTTTATCTCCACCAGCAAGAGCTGGCTGATCTGGGATGTAGTGAACAGCTGCATTAGGCACACAGGATCTGTGCCAGGAAGCAGACCTGCTGCATGACCAAATGTAACTAGAGTACCTGGGACACAAGTCAGCACAAAGCCTTTACCAGCAGCTGCCCTGCCACATGACCTCATATCCCATGCTAGGAGTCCCCTAACCTAAGACACATCAATCTGATGCTCAGAAACCCCTTCTCTATTCCCCTGCTACCACAAATTTCCTGTGTGAAGTGCACAGCTGTGTCTGCATAGCCTTAGGGTGTTGGTTTATCCCCCATCTCTGGTTTGGGCAGTAAAACTGGCTTAAGCTCCCTCCTTCCTCCCACTGCCACAGCGTTAAGTCAAGAAATGAGCAAACACTGGCACAGGGCAAGAACAAAGAAATACTTAGAAAGCTGTTACATTGCCACAGGGCTCAGGAAGTTACACCCTCATTTTCTTCAGCTGTGAAAGGGGGATACTGCCATCTCCCTGTGTTAAGTGACATAAAATACAAAGGATGAGGACAAACATGAAAGATTGTGAGACGCTCTTAAGATAATCTTGCCAACTCTTGGATTCATAAGGACAAACTCCATAGCTCTCCTGTTTTACTTGGCGAAATCACTCAAAATTTAAAAATATTTTAAGAAAAACGCCTATGAAATCTGTTTGCAGTTTGACTTTGCACTTGGCAGTGTTTATACGTGCACCATTGAACAACTACAGCCAAGGGCAGGAACTCCATTATTGTCCAAGGACAGCTGAAGGATGAACTGAAATGCTGGTATTCCAGAGCAGGCTCTCAGCAAGGGAAGCAAATAACAGCAGATGATCAGGTAACAGGCAGAGGTACCAAGCGGCCATAGTCAAAGAACAGCTTTTATTGGCCAAAATAACCAGTAAACTATTTTCTTCCAATAAACAAAACAACCCCCTAACTCAGTGGTAAATCTTCACTAAGAAACCAAAACGCTAACCCCACATAAACTTGACCGTTCCCATTCATCCTCTGAAGTATTCCTCCTCCTCCTAAGTTAGCTGTTCTCCTTAACAGTCCTGCACCATCAGAAACAGGAGAATGGCAAAACTCAAAGTAATTTAGGACAGGAGAACAAGCACATGGGGAGGCATGAGTCTGTCCACTTACACACATGAAAGAGGCTGTTGGTGTTTGCAAACATCTTACATACTTACCTGAAAGCAGTAACTTCCCTATTTCTGGAGATACAAACATTTTACTACGCAAACTATAGTTTTGTGGTGGTTTTTTGGTTTTTTTAATCCCAGGACACAGGTATAGTTGTGGCCTGTACAGGTTGTTACAACTCAGACACCACCTGCAGTTTAGCAGTTTACACTTCTCTATTCAGAAAACTTAGAAGTTAAAAAAACATTAGAATTGGTTACACTGAGTTCTCAAGACAAATCATCATTTAAACTCTGCATTTACTCATGCCAGTAAAACAAATACCAGTCAGAGAAAGCAGGTGTCTAAGAAAACCTGCTCTCCCTGGTAATTGAAATCTTGGTGGAAAGGAAAAAAATATGAGAGAGATGCCAGGGTGCAAGACACCAGTTCCAATAGAAGAATTCTCAGGAGTATTTTCACTAATTTCTCAATTACAGGGGGTACATTAACAGAAACCATTAAAAAAGAGATCTGGATCTGGTCCATAAACAGTTATGCAAATTTGTTCAACTTACATAGGTGAAAATTTAAGAAACAAAAAGGAAAAAAAAGTATCTTAAAAAAAAGTCAGTATTTACACACTGTTTCTTAAAAGATCCCATGTGTCTGCACTGAGCTGGGTGCTGTGCACACATCTCTGAGGGCGTGGGAGCAGAGACAGCCACAGCATGCCCCTGACAGACCAGGGAAGCAGCACTACAAAACTACTGGGAATCTCAGATCATGGGAGTCACTGACTACTATTGCTGCTGTGCAGAGAACGGCACCATGTGTTTGACAGAGGAATTCCACTGGAAACAGTCTCCTTTTCTAATCTAGACATGATTTTACAAAACATCTAACACCTGTACTACACCTTTTGTAAGAAAATAGAGAGCAGCTTTGAGCTGCAGTTCTTCTAAACTAATGTAGGAAGGCTTCTCTAGGTACTTCCTAAATTGGCAACCATCTGAGGTAATCGATGATGCTGCTCAAACGAGCATCCTTCACTTCTCCCCGCCTGCACCAATTGTTGCCTCCTTATTGAGTCCTCTGATCGACAAGTCATAAACCACTTCCTCAATTTTCTTGACATCGTATTTCAGCCCGTCGTAGCGTTTCCTCAGCGAGTCATTCTTCAGGTTGAGGAGGCGGAAGCCAGAATCCAGCTCGTTGATAAAGGCTGAGATGCGGAGAGGGCGAGAATAGTCCCCAGCTGTGACACTGTTCACTGCCAGCCTGGCCTGCCAGAGGAGACACCCAGAAATGTCAGCACAGCACCCACATCACATCACATCGGTTACTGTACCAAATGAAGCACTTGCGTTCCAGGCAGTCACATAATTTGTACTTAGATCTACCTTTTTGCTGACCACAGTTCTGGATTTTGAATCAAATTACTAGTTTAAATATTAAAAGTATCACTGAGGAAAATGTAGAGAAGCATCTTGCTACAAGTTCAGATCAAGGTGTTGTGTATCATAACCTCCAGAAACAACTCCAGAAAGCTGAAAAACACATTACTTCTGTTTTCAAGGTCAGTTTCAAACCAAATACATCCATGGACATCTTTCTTACCAGCTCACTGGCGAGAGTTAATACACCAGAAAGATAATCTTCAATGTCCAGGTGAAAGCCCCGTTCTCGATCAGCTTCAACTAAGACAAAAACAGAGCAGGGATGAGATGGTGCTGAACATGAGCAAACCCAGCCACCTTAAATTGCATTTGTTTACTGGTGCTAATTTGAAATATCAAATTTATGAAATACTATTACAAAATAAAAGCCAGTCTTTTCCTGTATGTGATGTGATTACAGCCTTTCAGTTCTTGATTCAGCATCTTGTACATCCAACAGGGTAACTGGATTTACATCTATATACAGGACACATTTTCTTTTCTTTTTTCAAATCTTTTCTCTGGGAAGATACAATTCTTTTATGGCAAAGAATTTAATCTCTTTTACACACTTTTTAAATGCCAAAAACAAGAAATTAGAGAAACAAGTTCTCATCTTTGTGTTACTCATTTGGTGCATTTACACACTTTAAATGAATGACCTTCATTGAAGAAGAACTTATTAATGAATGAATACTTCTGTTAACATTAGGTTTGCCAATTTCCATCTTCTGAGAATTTGTTGTTTATATAATGAAATCAAACACCAGATAATCTCTGGAACCGATTTCTCAGGATGGAATGAAGTGGTGCTGTTTCCCTGTATCTCTGAAAGCTACAATGTCTAAGGTCAGAAGCTTTTTCTCTTCTACAACATTAACTTACTCCCAAGTATTTCTGCAACAGCTTCCCGGGTCACTAATGTTTCTGACTCCAAGTAGACTACGAATGCTGCCAGGAACACCAGCCGCTGCAGCACAAACCTCCAGTGCTCATGAAACCTGCAGAAGAAACAGCAGGTCAAGGTGTAAATAATTAATGTTTATTACTGGAGCGTTAGGCAACAAGCGCACACTATGCGTGTGTTGTGTTTTCTGCCTTAACACATGCACTTTGCAGTACTTTTGGTTTATCAAAATGACACCAGCTAAAGGACATCTCCTTGGTACTCCAGAACTCCACACCCAGGTTACCACACTGGACTCTGACATTTGCTTACCCCTCTCACATACCTCCTCAGCTCCCACACTTTTCCAGGCTGTGTTGCCCACCAGAGCTTTTCCTCCCACCTTCCCTCAGCAGATCTGAACTGACAAGATTCTTGTTCTTTGAAATGTTCTTGCCAGGCACTGTCCCTTCTGGCAGCAACAGAACACCAAGGTGACAACTTCATTTAGTGTCTGCAGAACCAAACAGCCATTTCATGACAGATTTAGAGCTCTGCTTCCAAATATGCCTCAAACCGAACAACTTAACTGAAATTAATGGAGCAGTAAATGCCCTGCTCCCAGATACAAGGGCAGCTCCAGCAGAACACCAACTCCTTAAGTTCTCTTTTTCTTTTTAAAGGAAGTTTCTAGAAAAATAATTCAATACCCAGTATTTTTAGTGAAAAGTTAGTGTTTGAACAAAAGTATTTTTACTTTGCAAAGAGAAAGAAGTATTCAGCCCATAAACCTTTACGTCATTATTCCAAAGCAATGATGCCAAATGCCCAGGCAATTCTCATATATATCTGTGTCTGACTGTCTGATCCTGCACACCTATAATACTGATCAGCAGGAAACTTGGTCTTCAGAGACTCCATCTGTGTCCTCACTGTACCAAAGTGCTCACGAGCCTTCTGACACTTCTTTGAAACTGAAAAAGAAACAGCACAGCATTCAGGGAATGAATACACTCAGGAAATGGACATTTGACAGGCAACAGAGGTCTGCAAACAGAGTTTTCCAGTGTAGATAGTGCATCGCTTCAGGAAACTAAATTTCCTGCTTTTCACGATGTATTTGAAGAGCCTGGGTGCCAGCCTGTCCAGTGTGTGTTACAGCTCTGCAGAGAAAGGGTCTCTTGTTCCTGCAGCAGCCACTGCCACCTCCTGTTCACAGACAGAGTTACAGCCCTGCTGCACTGCAGTGCCAGCACCCACCAAAGGGCTAAAGTACAGCTGCACTCAGCACTCCACACCTGCTGCTCACAGCCCAGGGGAGGGTGAAGACCAGCCTGACAGGCCCTCCTGCATCTTCATTATTCACAGATCCTAAATCTGAAAGCTGTGATGATTTTTACCAAACAACACCTACTAGGAGTCACTCAAGTGTAATTATAAAACTTCTGCTAATAACACATAGTTTCTGTTAAAAAACAAACAAACAAACAAACAAACTTCAGGAAGCAGAATGTGGGAGTGCTCCATGTGGCAGCCAGGCTGAAAGAGCTGTGTAAAGCTCACTGAGAGCTACAGGGTCCCTCAGTCGTCTGAGCATCGTGTAGCTGGGGGAACAGTGTAAGGAACATTCCCATTTAGATTCTGCCAAAGGCACCTGTGACAAAAATAAACAATCCTTACTGTAAAGGCTCAGACAATGCCCAGTGACACACACACAACCCCCAGATTCAGAATCCCTTGTACACCCTCAGGTGTCACCTCTGATGATGTGCAGCTGCAAGAGCAAAGGCCGAGCTGGCTCTCAGGCCTGTGACCCTGCCTGCCATCAGACAGCAGCAGGATGCAGCACACACTGCCCTGCCCGGCTTCCTGAGCACTTCTCCAACTCCATCTGGGACAAGCAGCCACGGAACTCTGTGTAAGACAACATTTTAAAAGCCACTGGCTGGGACAGGAACCTGTCCTCCACCAAACTCCCAACTATCCCATGGTTTTACTAACATGAATTTGATGACAAATTCAGGTCTGTTATCATGAGCTACCTCTTGACCTATTAAGCATGAACTCACTATTTTTACAAGAATTGTAAGATGAGGCTTTGGGGTTTTTGTCTGATTGCTTTTTTTGATCGGTTGGTTGTTTTTTGTGGTTTTTTTTGGTTTTTTGGGGTTTTTTTTGGGGGGTGTGTGGCTTTTAGTTTTGTTTTGTATTTTTTAGTTGCATTTTGTTATTTTTTTTCCTTTAACTATTCCAAATCTCTTCTCAGACTCCTCAAGTTCCAGGACCAGCTCTCTAAGAATTAAAAACCAAGTGAAAACACACTGAGTTGAACATGGCCTCTACAATTAAATGCTTGAAAACAACTCTGAAGTAACTGTTACCCACACAATGACCATGGATTTTCCCAGGTTAGAAAACTGAGTGTCTGCTTGTGTAAATAACCACTCAGCAGCTCTGATTTCCAGCACTGCTGGGCTTCCCAGCAGATGGAACTTGCACTTGCCTGCACAGGTCAAACCTCAGGTGATGCTCTTTGCTGAACACGACCCTCCCTGAGGCCAGAGAAACTGGAGAGGCCTCCAACTGCAGCCTCAGTGTGCTGAGGAACCTCATCAGGCTGAAAACAACCAGTCAGCTCTGCAAGGGAGTAAAACAGCACCTGGGGAGGCTGATTCCATTTCCCTCCATAGGGTGGCTTGCACAAATTCCTCTCAAGAGTTTCCAGCAAAGTCAGAATGGTTGCTTCTTCTGACAAGATATTAATTAACTGGAAAAACCCCAGCTCTTAATGAACATATTTAAGTTTATTCCAGTAGTTTCACCAGTAAGCTGAGAAATGAGGGGGCAGAAAGAACAGATCTGACACCTGCAGAGCTGCTGTCGTGGCCTGGAGAAATGGGCTGGCCCAGAAACATTTTGCCCAACACCTCAGAAGCCTGGAATCAGGCTGACAAAAACCTCCAAAGCTGCATAACAATTCCTGCTGTCACTCAAAGAGACATCGAGAGCAGCTTCTGCTGTTTCAGCCTTTGCAAGTTAGTTTTACATTTTGCTGCATTAAGCAGATTTCATACACGCACAGACAATCTGTTTAGTGCAAATCAGACTGAAGTGTGTTCTCACCCATACTGAATAACCCCCAGCGCTCAGTATCAGAGCTTTCTGGGGTGTGAGGTGAAGAGATGGGACTGGGACACTGATACAAAGGCCCAACAAGCGATGATACCACAATCTATGTGCAAGCCACTTAGAGGGAGACCTAAGAGCCAACTTAGCAGACCGGACACGAACACCTGGAAAAGAACACACTGTTCTGCACTGAGACAGAAAAGCAATACGGTACGAAGGGGAGAAATGGACAGAACGGTTCCATAATGATGAACGGCAACTTTACTACTTGTCTGGCTTGAAACCTCCCAGCTGCGCACTCATCTTCCCAGCAGCCTTCGAGAAGCCCAGGCTGAAGGCCCCGGGAGAGCCTGGAACCTGGAAAAGCACTCCCGCCCCCGTCTGCGGCGGTGCGGGACTCACTGTGCTGGAAGCCGGGCCCCTGGTGCACGCCCTGCAGCAGCGTCAGAATCTCCCGCGCCGTCTGCTCCAGCGCCTGCACCACCTTCCGGATCTCCTGCGGGCACAGCGCGCCGTCAGCCGAAGCACCGCGCCGCCCCGTCCCCTCCCCGCCCGCGCCGCCCGCCCCGGCACCTCTCGGATGTCCTGGTCCTGGCCGAGCGCTCCCTGCAGCGCCGCGAACATCTCGCTCACCGACATGGTGCCGCCGCTTCCCGCCCACGGGGCCTTCCGCGCTGCCGGCGCGCGGCTGCCCCGCGCACCACCTGACCGCGCCGCGCCGGGCTGCCCTGCGCACCGCCTGAGCGGCCGGAGCAGCCAGGAATGGGCGGAGGGGCCGCTGGGAGGGTTCCCAGAGAGCGCTGAACGGCCCGGAGGGGGCAGTTGGTAGCCCTACGGCGGGAGTTTGTCGCCCCGGTGGTGTCCGTGTCTCAGGCCGCCCTCCCGGTGCGGTGGGGCCGGGCCCGGTGCGACTGAGCGAGGACCCCTCCGCCCCGTTGCTGGGAGACGGCGTCTGGCCGCGCGGCGCCGACGCGCAGGCAGTGACGCACTTCCGGCGGCCGCGCGGAGGCAGCATGGCGGCGGAGGCGGCCATGGCGGCAGAGGTGTCCGCGCCTGCCACGGCTGTGAAGGCGGCGCCGCTGCTGGCACTGGAGCCGCGGCTGCAGCGCCAATTCCAGCAGAAGGTGCAGCGGGCCCGCGCCAAGCGGTCGGCCAAGGTGAGCGGGGCGGCCCGGCGGGGCGGGGCGGGGGCGGCCCGGCGAGTCCCGGCCCGGGCTAACGCGGTGTCTGTATGCCCTCAGGAGGAGCTGACGCCGGGCGTGGTGTTCGTGGGGCATCTCCCGCGGGGCCTCCACGAGCCGCAGCTTCGCGAGTACTTCGGGCAGTTCGGCACGGTGACGCGGCTGCGGCTCTCCAGGAGTAAGAAGGTGAGCAGCGCCCGCGGCCCGCGCGGTACCGGAGGGTGGCGGGGCGCTCGCAGCCGGGCCCGAGGCCGGGCCGGGCACTCTGCGTGACTGGGGCTCCATAATGTTATAATGTTATCCCATTATAAGACTACTGTATAAGCATGGAACAGCAGCAGTGCAGGGCAGCTTTGTTTTTTTAAGCAAGTAGATCCATGCAAGCAGTATTTGCTATGTGTGCAATATGTATTTTCCAAATAATATCATGCCAGTTAAAGACTAAATCTGGTGCTTTTCACAATTTCAGTGAGCTTTGTGAAATTACTTGTGGTTAGCTGAGAATGGATCATGAGTTTGGAAGAATAAAATAATTTTAATAGAGCCCTTCGGCTCCCAAGGCGTTGTTTCATGTTGCTCTCTTGTCACTCACAGACTGGAGCCAGCAAAGGCTATGCGTTTATGGAGTTTGAATCTGATGATGTGGCCAAGATTGTTGCAGACACAATGAACAATTACCTGTTTTCTGAGAGGCTGCTGAAGTGTAAGTATCAGCTGCAGTGCAAGTCCTCTAGCAGGGAAAGGAACCCTGTACTTATTTCATTTATCTTTCTTGACTGTGTGTAGAATCTTACGGGTTTTTTAATGAAGTTTTGTCTCAAAAATATTTTCAGTGGGGTTGTAAAGAATATGCTCAGCAGGCTTTTGGTCACTAGTGCTATTTTTTTCTCTGGGCTGTTATTGCTGTTAGTGATTGTGTCACATGAAATCTCAAGGTGAGTTTGGGTTTGCTGTAGAGATGGTTCGTTTTACATGGAAACTCCTTGACATAAGTAACTGCTGCAGTTGTTGTCTGTAAGGTCTGACATAAGGGTTTTTTTGAGTAAAAGATTGATGAAATCACTGAGTTTCTCAGTCATGGTAACAGTAAAACGTCCTTTGTAAAAGGTTGGGAGTTGTGTGGTGTTGTAAAACAATTTTGTCTGATTTTTCTGGGTGAAAGTGTTGAAGTGTTTTATCCATCCATCCCTCCCTCCCTCCCTCCGTCTCCCTGGCTGAGGATGCCGTGGCCGTGTCGCTCCCGAGGGCTGTTGCAGCGCTGGGCTGCGCTGCGAGCCCTGTCCCCGTTTGGCGCAGGTCACGTGGTGCCCCCCGAGCGGGTGCACGCCGAGCTGTTCCGGGGCTGCGAGCGCCTGTTCCGGCAGCCGTCCCAGCCGGCCGTGCGGCGCTACAACCGGAGCCGCTCCCTGCTGCAGAGGGCCAGGATGACCCAGCGCCTGCTGCGCAAGGAGAGGCTGCTGCGCAAGAGGCTGGCTGAGAAGGGGCTCGACTATGACTTCCCAGGATTTGTAAGTTTGCCATCGTTCTAATGAGTGTAATAAGCAAGATGTGTTTCTAGGGTTGTGCTGAATACGTGGAAATCGTGTGTTTTGTGTGGAGTTGGTAAAAGAGCTGGAGCCTCATGGAGGCTCACTGGTGCTAGGAACTGTAAGAAGCTCCAGGAATTCAGCGTGGTGCTGTTTCTGGGCTGCACTCCATGTGCCCGTGTGTTTACTTGTAGAGAAGTAAACAGGTAACAGCAAAGGGTAGATGTTCCTTCTGTTGGTACAAGCAGTTGGATACTCTATGGTTTAATACTGGAGCAGAGGGGCTTTGCTGAGCCCTGTGGGAGGCTTTAGCAGAGTGGGGGTGTAAGGCAGGTCCCAAGGCCAGAACTTCCATCCACAGCCCTTGCGTGTTCCTCCTCTGCAGAGTGCTTGGGTCAAGTACTTGAGTTGTGAGCAGTTAATGCTGTTTAACATGGAATGTTTTTAAAATGCACAATAGCACATTTTTTTGTGTTGCTTTTGGTATTTTTGTTCAAACCAGATTACCTCCGTGTCAGTCAGTGTATTACTTTAAACCTATTTGCTGTAGCAAAGACTTTGTAGTTATAAAACAAATTATGAACTGTTGACAGTGTCTTCACCCAAGTATGTAGTGATCCACCTGATCTGTCTTGCTTCCTAGGCTGCACAGGAGCTTTCCAAAAAGAGGAAAAAAGTTAAAACATCCAAGAAATCAAAACTGAACATTTCTTTGAGCAGCCAGGTAAGATGGACCAGTCCTGGTGGTGTCCAGTACAGTCACTCACATTAGCAGATGTTCAAAGTCTTCAACTGGCACCTCAGTACTGATTTTAACACACAAAAACCTTGACATTGTTTGCTTGAGAGATGTTTGTGCCAGAAGTAGCTCCTTTGAGATGTATTTACACTCTTGAAAAGGGGAGTGTGTTTGAATCCTCATGGTTCCATCTCCTATGAGAGTATTCAGCAGCAAAGGCTTCAGCTCAGCATGCTGTAAACAGCAGTGCCTGTCCCTCGGTGTGTCTGCTGTCAGCTTCTGCTGTTCAGCACCCCCTTGAGGCTGCAGTAGGGCAGGGTGCTGGAGCCAGGCACCCCCTGCAGCTGTGCTTTAGACTGGGAGGACATGATCTCCTTGATGGAGTCCTTCTGTTGGACCATGTTTCAATGCCAGCCTCTTTTGATCAAAAGGGAGTTAATTGTTAATACGGTCTAGTGCTATGTGTCCCCATTTCCATACTGTCCCGTCCCTCCTACCCCATGCTCTCCAGACATGGTATTTGGTGTTTTGGAAACAAATGCTAGGTAAAAGTAGCAGTAAGATGAAGGGGAAGTTCAGGTCATCAGGACTGAGATTTGAGATATTGACAATCTAAAAAGTCTGTAAGGCATTAACATTTCTGTTCTGTTTCATTGTTATTGTGAGTTGGGGGATGTATGTGATTTTTTTGGAGATTTTTATTATTACTGGGTTTACTTGTGATTATTGGAGCATGGCTGGTTGTGAGGAAGACAGAATAACTAATACAATCTGTCAGCTGAGTTCTGAGGGCTGACTGAGGAAATGAAGCTGGGATGTTTCAGCTCTGCTGTAAACTTGAATGTGGCATTTCTGTATCCCAGTCTCAAACATACTCTCTAACCTCCCTCCCTGTTGTACTGATTCTCTTCCATCTGACTTTCCTGATGCTTTGAGTCAGGAAATACAAAGTTTATAAAGCAGATGTGCATAACAACATGTTAGAAAATGTAAATTAATTTCCAGTTGCCTTTCACATACACTTCTTTGAAGGTGACATTTCTGTCCAAAGAAATAATGTCTACAAAAGTAGCTAGTTACAAAACAAAAACAGTTTTCTGAAAGAGCTGGTCTGAGGTGTCTTGAACCTCAGGGGCAGTGACAGCTGCTTTGTGGCAGATGGCTTTGCAGTGAATCCTGTTTTTCTGATCTCTTCAGGATCCTACTCCAGTCTGTACTCCAGCAGTGCTGGAGCGCCGGAAGGCTGCTCGGATGGATGACACAGAGGACGATGAAGTAACTCTCAGGCTTCCCTCTGCCAGTGTTCAGAATGCTGTGCAGAGACCAAAGAAGCAGCCAAGGCAAAGACCAAGCCTGAAGAAACAGAAACAGACTTAAAATTTTTATGGTTGTAGTAATATTTTTCTCATCTTAAAAGCTGTTGGGATGGAGCTTCTACTGTATCTCTGCCCTGGTTTGGTTCATCCTTCCTAGACTGTTTCAGTTTTTCTTAGGCAAGGACTCTGTTCACAAATCGTGTCCCTCTGGTTTAGTCATCAAGGGACCTGTGGTCTTCTCTGCCTATGAAGATACTCTTGACTTTGTGGTCACAAGTGCCCCTGCTGTGACACAGCTACAGTAGTTCAAAATCTTAATTTAATTTTGTAACTTGTGTCTAGCTCTCCCTGTTTGGAAAGAAAATGTGAGGCTGTTCATTCAGAGCTTGTTAACGCAAGCAACTATATCTTAAATTTATAGTTAATGACAGGTTATTAAAAAAATTACCATTTTCAACTTTCTTGGCTCTTGGTAATGGTTCTTCTATTTAACTGCATGTCTGTGTTTTGTGTAAGTTCTTGTTTATTTGCACCAGTTGAGGCTCTTGAGAAGATGCACCAATAATCAGAGCAGTCTGAGCTCTACTGGCAGTTCTGTTGTCTTTTGTCACTGCATTTTAGTTTCATTGCTTGCCTGAAACAAGGGTATCTTCTGCTCCAGGAGGTGATAAGCACATTGGAATATTGTAATAACCAGGAGTAGAAAGGCAGTTTTTTGTCAGCGGTAGTATGAGTTCAGAGAATTGAGTGTAGCTTTTTGTAATGCATTAAGATGAATTCTTGTTCCAACTAGATTGTCATTGCACATGGCAGGTATTATCCAGTCCTGCTTGAACAGGCAGTTTGACTGTACAGTTAGAGTTTGGATTTTAATGCAAGTCTGAGATCTGTAGAAATCCCAGTTTGGGTTCTGTGCACATACTTAGCCTTCATCTTTTGTTGTCTTAAACACTCTAGTGCTGTTGAGTGCTGGTCAGGCTTGACAGAAGATTTTAGAGGAAAGCCCAGGTGATAATAACTGGCTAGGTAGGTGGCTGGCACTAATTCCTTGGCTATTTTAGGAGTTGAAGGCCTGGCAGAGAAAAATTAATCTAAAGCATTGACCTTGCTGATTCTGATCTATCTGGCCTGATCACTGAAATAATCGTGGGATCACAATGACATTGTCTAGGTGACTCAGATTAGGTCATTCTCCTTTGCTGAGGAAGCCACTTGGGTGAGTGCATCTTCATATCAAACCCTTGTCACCTTGGGCAGGCCAGAGGAATCTCTTCACCTCCCCAGTGGTCACAGACAGTCCTTGCCTTTTAATGGAAGTGTTGCTGCGTGCATCTGCAGGCTTTCCTCCCTGTGCCTTGTTTGATGAGAAGTAGGCAGTGCTTGCACCCCAAACCCTTGGGAAAGAAATGCTCAATTGAGGTTTTAGATACACATGACCACAGTGGTTGGCAGAAATTGCTTATCTGTTTGTATCTCATGTGCAGCTCTTGGAAAACTTCTACCTCGACATCATACACCAAGAGAGCAGCAGAAAAGAACCAAAATGCATCTGCCCAGAATAGACAGCTTTCTTCTGAAATCCATGTTTCTGCTTTGTGTTGGGCACATAAAGAAGGCTGTTGGGTCAGGATGAACTAGAAATGTGGCTGCGTTTCTCCTGGTGGGAGCTGAATCGCTGACACCGGGGGGCAGCACGACTCAGCGGAGTGGCCGTGCCGCAGCACAGGGGCTCCTGGGAAACGCGGCGCGTTTGTAAGGAAAGCACTGCAGGCAGGGAGGAGTGAGGAGGGGCTGCACTGCTGTGACTCACGGGTCAATAATGGCTTGAGAATACCTGAGATACCCGATACTGATCTTAACCAAAATTCCCCATTTCTGTGGCGCTGCCACAAGTGCTTCCTAGGCTGCTGAGTTAAAGCTGCTCTTTAGAAAACTTAGTTTATCCAGAGTAACTTTTCTGGTGCAGCTCCACATTCTCCAAAGCTGTAGCATCTCCTTTCCTGTGCTTCCCATTCCAATGCCTTGGTCTGCATTTTGAACCTGGAGTTGCCTTCTTCCCACTCTGCTTCTGTTGCTGTGCTCCTCTTTGTGCTCAGTGCTCTGCCCCTGCCTGTGTTCACGTGCTGCTTTCTTCCATGTTTGGCTACTCATGCTGCTTGCAGTGCCAGGGCCATCGTTCATGGGGGCTGCATGAGCTCCTGCATGTCCCCTGCCTGAGGCACTTTGGCTCCTGGAAGTCTCTTGGAAAGGTTTGTGCCTTTAAGCTAAACCCCTGGCTGCTGCTGGCTCTCCAGAGTCACATAGCAGTGTGAGCCTTGATGGGAAGACGTTCAAGAAAACTGCTTACAATAAGGGTTGCTTCCTGCTGTAATTTTCCTTTCCCTTCCTTTTGTTTGTTCATCTTCCTTCAATTGAGATCAGCTTAGATGGCAACTCTGAAAAGCAAAAAAGCAAAATTCTGTGATGTTTGAGGAAAGCACAATACCCAGGCTACACCAAGGAACTCTGGCAGAAGGGCAGCTTTTCTTGGTGATAGTTTCTGTTTTTAGGCTGCCTGTGTTATTAATATACTGCTGTCCAGGGAGATGTACGTAAGCAGAAATTCAGACACCTGATACTTGCCAAACATAGTTTCCATAGCAAGTGGACAGATGTGCTGTGTCATGAGTTATGCCCCAGTCCCTGCACTGATTTTTGTTTCTCATTTCTCCAGTAATTTGTTTGTTCATCTTGGACAAACACAAAACTCCTGGCCACTGATTTTTGGGCAGGCTCCAAATTGTTTTTCCTGAGATGCTAGGAGAGTTGGGGCTGTGGTTTCAAGGCATGACTTGCAAGAGCTCTGTTTTGAATGACTTTGTGGAGCTGTTTTGCTGAACACTCATGTATGTATTACTGTTTTCAAGCTTGAGAAACTTAGGTGCTAGCCAAGCCTGCTAATTTACACTCATTTCTTACAATTTTTCTGTTTTGCAGGAGGGAGCAGGGTTTTAGAGTGTTCACCATTTCCTAGCACATGAAATACTGGAAGTAAAAGAAGAATGGGAGATAGGGAAGATGGGAGAGAAAAGCAGAATTGGCTGCAAGATAGAGGGGAGAAAGGAATGATGAAGCCAATGTTTACCAAGACTGGTGATACTGGTGAATGTGGCAGGGTTAGATTGCTCAAAATTAAAGATGCAGTTTTATGTTTTCCTACTTGTTTTGCCTGTTGGATGTGCTGTGGGATGCCCAGGCTGCACAGAGCATAAGGAGTGCACTGCCATCACAGCTCAAGTGCTGGTGCTTGCTCATGAGCCAAGTGGAGAAGGAGAGCAGGCTGGGCAAGTGACACTTGCTCTTGCCAGTACCAAGCCTGTTTGCTTGCATACCTGGCTTTGGAAATGGCTGCAGCCCCGGGGAGCAAGGCTAAAACCTGTCTGCAAATGCTTCATGGTGCAAAGGAGGACTTAGGCATGGCTCTGAGGGGTGACATGCTCTCCTCTCCAACTAACCAGTGAGGTAGAGGGGAGCTCCAGCAAATTCCCCTCTCCCAGCTTTCCCTTCAGAGTGCTGGGGAGTTTGGCTCTCACTTTGCAGTGTGGTGCAGCTGGCTGGGGTGGGCTGTGCTGTGTGAGGTGCTGTGCCCATCCCTGCCCTTGGCTGGGTGCTGCAGGTGAAAGCTGGGTGAGCAGGTAACAGGAGCATAGTGAATGTGATCTCCATTATGTGTTTTCCAGGAATATCCATAAATCCTCTTGGACCAGCCTCCTTCATTGTCCAAGATGCTGTTCAAACACATCCTTTTTTTCTGAGTTTTTAATCTAACCCCTAGATTCTTGAAATGCCTAACTCTAGGCAGCAATAATCTGCACTTAGCCAGAGGTATGCTGGGGTCCATCCCAGGGTGCTTCTGGAGTGGTGGGGAGACCATTCTGTGTGTCAGGCTGCTGCTGGCACTGCTAATGCAGGCACTGCTAATGCAGGCACATCCCTCCCTACCCAAGGACAGCAGCTGTCAGAGCAAGCTGAGGAAATGGTTAACTGTGTGAGTGAGAATTCCTAAAAGTGAAACACTTTCTTCCATGCAGGGTGCATCACTTCTGGCACCCAGCATTAATTAAACATGTGGCAGGAACAGAGATCTTGGCCATCCTGGGAGTCTTGGAGTAGTTACACACTTGCATGTCTGTGGCCAGTAACCAGTGTTTCTCCTGTGCTGGGGAAGGAAAAGGTACAGAGAAGGTCCTACACAAGTCTAGGTTCTGATCAGGGAAGAAAATGCTAGTTTATGATAGTCCTCAAAGGTGCTGTTGAAGAGAGGCAGAACTGTGAAGATGAACTCTGTGGGACTTTAAGACAGTGAGGTGGGGTCTGCAGTGAGCCACAGGCACTGGGGTCACTTCCTTTCCCTATCTGTCCATTTGATACATCACCTAGAGACTGGGGCTGGGCCTGGATTTGAAACTTGTTGTTTTAAAGAACAGGCAGGAAAGAAACTAATCTCATTTTTATGATAGTGGTTTTCGAAAGCCCTGTTCTTTTCTGTTTGTTTTTCCAGTGCTGACTGAGAGGAGCCTTGGTAAGCAGGTGCAGACATGGAAATCAGGCTCCTTGCTCTGCAGTGAGGCATTGCTGCCAGTTTCCCACAAGGGCTTGCACAAGCTCCCAGTTTGCTTGTGTATTGTTTTTTTTTTAAAACAAGCAGGGAAGTGGAGTTACTTCTGTCAGGGTGGCTTCATAAGGCTGAGAACATTGCAGCATTTTGAGGGTGAAGGCAGGACTTGCCTCTCTGCTGTGCTTGCTCACTGTTTCTCACACAAGGCAGCCGTGCAGTGGGGAGTGAGCAGGTCTGTGCCAGCTGTGCAGCAGCAGCAAAGCTGCTTTGTCACCTGCAGTATTTTTATTTCTGTTGATGTGAGAGCTGGAAGGGCTCTGATGTGATGTTCAGGTGCTGGGCTGCATTTGCAGGTCTGCCTGCTAGAAGAGAGCTGGTTTCATCTGTGCAGAAGTGATGGCAGAGGAAATGTAAGAGAAATCTATGAAGTTTTGTTTCAGCTATCCCACACAAAGATATGCTGTTTGTGATTTTTTAACAGGGCAATGCTTAAAGTGTGTTCTATTGAACTGCGTCCTTAAAAACAAATTCCCGGGTTGGAACGGCTGGAGCTTTGTGACTGGTCTGGCAGGAGCTATGCAAGTGCAAAGAACTAGTTTCAGATGCAGTGTGGATTCTCCTAAGGCAAATGTGTCTGTTGGTGTAATGTCAGTGCAGCCTCATCAGATGAATCACAGCCTAAGTTTTTATCCTGAAAACTGCTACCTCATTGTTTTTCCCCCATCAGCTCATAATTTTCCAAGATGAAATCCTGCCTGTTAATATATAATACAGAATCAACCAGTTGGTTGTTAAGACTCATTTGGAGTCGGTGATTTGGATACTCGGGTTTGGGTGGGCTGCTGTTTGCTGTGTTGCCATTCAGTGTTAGCCCTCCCATTGCATTCTGTAAGAGCTTCCATTAATTTCAGTAGAAATCTGTATTTGGGGTGAAGGGTGACCTAATCTTTAAAAAGGATCTTAATCCACTTAGCCTTTAGTGCAAAGCTCAGCATTTTTTCCTTGTCAGGAGCTGACTGCATTCCTAACCTTGATGTGTCACTTTCCAGTTGGCTTAATATTTGAGTGAGGATAAAAGGAAATGTTTTTCAAATATGAAAGAACCCACGCTGGTGAGGTATGTGCACGTGCAATGTGCAAGTATATTAAAAAAAAAAGAGATATGAGCATAATTGTGTTTGGATGGTGGAAAAAAGATAAAATAATATCAGCAGATGACTATAGAGAACAAGCACAGGAAGAGGTAAATAAATCCATTTGAAACAGCATAAATGGGACACAATGAGGGAAGCGGAAATGTGGATGAAATGTTGTTTAATGTAAATTTAAGTGCAATACAAAATAGGACTCTTGTAAGTTTGATCTGTAAATGTCTCTTCCCAGAGGGCTGATGGCAGCCAGGAAAAATACAGTCCCTGATGGAAATATAAGACCTGGTGCCCATGTCTTGCTAAGACCTGAGCTGATCTTCCAGGCTACTGCATTAAATCTAGTACAGCTCAGAAAGCATGGAAAACTGTTGCCAGTAGCCTGTGTTCAGTTTTGGGGGGGTTTCAGCTCAGACTCTGGCCACAAAACAAAGAACACCACAATTAACACTAATTGTGCCTTCCTTGATGTTTGGTCAGGGAGGATGAACCATTCCTGCCTCCCTGGAGCAGTCACTCCAGGTCAGGGGAAGAAGCCTGTGGGGATGTCGCATGGCTCCTTCCTGCCAACGGGAAATCTCGAATCCAGCCCAATTCACACTGCCTGAGGACTGACTACCTGCTTTGTACGGGATGTTTCTCCTTGGGTGGCCAAATGGCTGCAGGGAGCGAACACACGCGGGTGAGCCCGTGTGTACACGATGGGCCTTGAGGCCATTTGCTCATTTCCCTTTAATCAAAACCTTCTGCTCTTGTGTTTTCTTTTCTGTTTGGTGACTGAAGCGCAGCTTCATGTGCCTTCACGTGGGAGTTAAGTGGGTCAGTGGGATGCTTTGTTCGTGGCAGCTCTCACGTGGAAAAAGTCCGATGCAAAACGCTGAGGCTTGGCAGGAAAGTGCCAATTAAAGATAGCAGTGTGGGAGCACATTGTGTGAGCTGAGAGTGCTCAAATCTGGGGCTGTGACAACTGCCATGTGCAAAGGAAAGAACGAGGAATTTATCAATTTCACGCTGATCTGAAGTACTTGTGCTTTCCCTGTCTCAAGTGTTATTCTCATGCAGTATGGGCAAGGAGCTTATTCCCTGTTTTTCAGGTAAGTGAGGGGTAGAATAGATAAGTCACACAGGGGATCTGTGCCAGAGTGGGATCAGCAGCACTCAGAAGTTGGGTACTTGGACTTCATGTTGGCCCATGGTATTTGTGCCAGCAGCAGTCCAGTCTTCTCCTCAGCATGGCACAAGGCTTGATGTGTGCAGATGTAAGTGCCAGGAGATGGCAAAGGGAGAGACGTATTGCTATCTTGAGTCAAGTGAAGCTGTTCTCCCCCTTAGCCATGCAGGCAGTCAGGTTGGGACAGCAAATAAAGGAAATGTGGATAAGTCTGCATAGAGTGAGCTCAACTCTAAGAAAGCAACCCAGGGACAGCCAGGCTTTGGCACTGCTGTCCTCTGCTGTTATGAGCAGCTACATCATCATACTGTCATTCATAAATAAAAACATTTCTCCTTGAAGCACCAGACTGTCAGATTCCCTACCAGATGTTGTGCAAAAGGGCCCTGAAGGGAAAGGGAAGAGCAGGTCATTCAGGTAGAGTCAGTGTTTCTGCTGAAATACAGCCAGTCCATCCATCTGCTTCCCACTAGTTTTATTGATGTGTTTTTATTTGAAAGAGCAGTGTTGGTAATTGAAAGCTAGACTATCCTTACATTTCTTTATTTTAAAAAGCTTTCTGACTTTGCTTTGCCCTTAGTTGGAGCTTTCTGTGTCCTTGCTGCAGATGTCCATAAGTTCATCTTTTTTGTCACCTTGCAAATGAGCTGTGCTTTGTTTTGCAGTTGTATAAGCACACAGCTCCTTGTGTCCAACCAAACCTTTCTCAACAAGCAGGGAACAGTGTACTTTGCAGGTGGACTGATTAGAGAGATGTGTGTAGCTTCACTGGGAACAGTATCCTCTCAGGAGACTTTTCCACTGCATTGTTTTGTTTTGGAGACAGGTAAGTAAATCTGGAGATCTTTCAGAAATGAGAGCATACTAAAAAGTACCTTTTTAATGGTTTGTTATGGATAGGGGTACGGCCAAATGTCTGCTGCTGAGCCACTGGTAGTGAAGGCCTGGTCAAGCAGTCTCATGTGATGGTAGCAGCTCCTCCAGTGGTTACTTCAATTTCCTTCATTTAGAGAGTCCTTCCTGTACCCCAGGATGAATCCCCAAGGACTCCTTAGCAACAGCACAGTCGTTAGCTAACCATAACTTTGGAGAAGCTGAGTTATCCCTGCAGACTGGACTCCATGCAGAAGCTTAGATCAGGTTGCCCTGGGGGTGTCCTGCCGTGCTTCATGGTGGGTTTCCACTGGGAGCTGTCGCAGGCAATGGATGTGCAGGTCTGTCACAGGTGTGCCAGAACTAATGCACAGTGATGGCCCTGGGAAAGCTGAGAGGCTGTGCTGTGCAATCGAGGGCAGAATTAAGGAATACTGAGATTAATGCTAAGAAAACTAAAGGGCAAGAATCAGAACAATGATTTCACCTCCTACTTTTAAAAAGTTGGAAGAAAACCTGCAGGTTACAATTTATTTTGGACTTCTTTTTCTAAAGAAAACGAGTCTTTTATGACCAATCTGTCTGTTTCTATTCAACTGTCAGGCTAACCCCCTCCTTTTTCTTTCTCAGTGTTTAGGGGGGAGGAAACAATCTCAAGTTTCATGAGAAATGGAGGAGAGAAATAATCATTGCTGGCCTGAGGGGAAGGCCGGAGGGAGCTTGGGCGTGGTGTGATCCCTTGTGATGGAAGGCTGCCCTTCCATCTGCACGGGGATACAGCCCTGGACTAACCCCAGCGTGCTGCCCATGCCCCTGGAGGGGAGTGGCACAGGACACAAAGGAAGGTAGGGCTGCTGAGAGCAGGGCGGATTAGAGGGACAAAGAACAGAGACCTGTGAGCAACCAGGCGTCATTAGTGCTGCTGCTCATGGAACAATTTGGTTGTCTTGAATAGAGGCATAAACTGTTCTAAAAGTCTCTGCAGGGAGCAAGGAAACAGTGATCTAGTAACAGGAAAAAAATCCAAACATTAAAGCTGATTATGTGACAAATTTATTTTTGTGCCAACTTTACCTGCTTTAAAATGAAAATGTGAAGAAAACACATAAAGACCATGTCCAATGTCCACAATCTGTCAGTTGCACAATGAGGAAGCTTCTAAGTTTTGTGCAGTTGTTGTCTCTCGATGTCCTGGAGCAAAAGAGAGAACAAAAGCCATATTTTCTGTGCAAGTTTTACCTAGGAGGGGAGAAAAAAAATACTTTAACCTATGCCAGCTGCATTTCTCAGCTTTTCCTTATAAAGCTTTAGGCTGCCAAAAAGTGAACGTAGAATCACCAGAAGTAAGAATCTCTGAAAAAAGGGCAAACATACAATTATATCAGAAGGCAGTTTTGGGAAATCTCCAAAGTAAATGCCACTTTGTTGTAATACTGAAGAGAATAAATTCACAGCAAATGTGTGATACACAATAAACCATAAATGTGTGATACTAAGTTATTGATTTCTTACTAAAACTAAACAAAATATTGCTTATCATAACTCACCTAACTTAGTACTATTCAGTTTTTATCTCATTTTCTTGCTCAAAATGAGCAAGGTTTTTGTGAAGGTATTTTGGGAACAGAGTGGGAACTATCTAGATTCTCTGAGACAACTTTGCCTGTAGTTCTAGCAGATCCAGATGAAGTGGAATGATTGGTCCCTTATTAATGCACCCCTGATTTCTGTCCTCAGATGCTGGGAGACTGCAAAACAGGAGAAGGGCGAACTACTGGAGGAGTCCTGTTTGCAGAACTGCAAACACTCAGGCACATGGGCTGTGCCAAGCAGAGCTGTTGTGTCTCCACTGTGGGTAGAGCTTAGCCAGTTAGGGCTCTCAGGAGATTAGCTACTGCCTGGGGGTGAGAACCATGGTAATTTCTAAAGCTGGTTTGTAATCACCTGCTTTCAGTTTGCTCAGAGCTGGCATCCTTTTAAGCACTAATATCCCCAGCTTTCTCTTGACATCTGTGCAGGCTGTTCCAGACACTCAGCCTGTGCCGGTGGCTTCACCCAAAGCAGCAGTTAGCTATTGCTCTGCAACCTGACGGCACAGAAGAACAAACTGGAAAATCTAGGATTTTTTGGAGGGGGCTTGCCAAAAGTCATTGCTGTGCCAGAGCCGTGAGCCAAGGAGAAGGGTATGTTTATTTCACAAAATTATGAATGAAAATCAATAATTTGTTCCACATCCAGCTCCCTCATATTTTGGTGGCTCAGACTTAGTGCTTGTTGGGAGCTGCAGTGTTACAGAGGTCAGCTTCCTTCAGCAGCACAGAGGACAAGGACAGTGGTGGTCTGAGGGGACACAGAGGTTCATTCCCCACAACCAACGGGAGAAAAGCAGTCATGAGCCCAGGGAACAAGATGGTCAAATACATCTTGGTAAAGAGCTTAGGCACAGGGCACTTACTTACTATTCTCACCTCAGTTATAGAATTTTCCACAAAGGAGAAGGAATTAGTTGCTTTTAAATGCACCTTTTAAACTAAGGCTGCACAAAACAGACATGGAGTGGGTCTAGTGGAGGGCAGCATAGACGATTAATAAGAGACTAGAGCATCTGTGGTATGAGAAAAGTCTGAGAGAATTGGGGCTGTTCAGCCTTGAGAAGACAGAGGGGGACCTCATCCATTTCCATTAATATCGAACACGGGATACCAGGAGGATGGATCCAGGCTCTGCTCGGTGGTGCCCAGCAACAGAACAGGCAACGGGCAGAAACTGATGCAGGGGAATTTCCACCTGAACATGAGGAAGAACTTCTTTAGCGTGCAGTGACCGCGCACTGAACAGCTTGTCCGGAGTCACTGTGGAGTTTCCCTCGCTCCAGAGCTGTCATGGCACAGTGCTGCGCCCTGTGCTCTGGGATGGCGCTGCTGGAGCACGGAGTTGGAGCGGTGTCCCGCTGAGGCCGGTTCCAGCCTGAGGCACCCGGTGTTTCTGTGGCACACACCGCTCGTCCCCGGGGCCTCTCCAGAAGAGGGCAGCGCGGCCACAGCCGCACGGCAGCGCCGAGCCCTCACGGCAGCGCCGAGCCCTCACGCCCTCCGCGCGCAGCGGGCGGCATTCCCGGGAGCGCGCGTATCCGCGCTCCCCGGCGCGGCTCCCGGCGGGCGGGGTCGCCATGGCGACCGGGCGCGCCGTAACGGCCCCGCGCATGCGCACGGTGCGCGCTGACCTCACCGCGGTACCAGCGGCCGCAGGGCGGCGCCGCGCCGGCGCGCGGGGCGGGGCGGGGCCGGCGCGGGCGGCGCGTGCGCGCTGGGTGCCCCATTCTTCCCGTGGTCAGCGGGGCGCGCGCGCGGCCATGGAGCGGAGCGGGCGCCGCCGCCGCCGGCTCTGAGGGAGGGAGACGCGACAGGGACGAGGGAGCGCGTCCGCCCGGCCCCCGCCCCGCAGGTACCGCCCGCGCCCGCACCCCGGGGGGATGCGGGGAGCGGCGCGGCCGGGGGGGCTTTGTGTGCGGTGCCGCCGCCGCCGGGTGACCGCGGGGAGCGCGGTTCGGGGCGGGGCCGGCCCGTCCGCGGTGCCGGCCGGGCGGAGCGCGGTGCCGGCTCTCGCAGCGGCGCGGTTCGGGCAGGGCAGCGGAGGGCGGTCCGGCGGGACCGGGGTGCGGGGGCTGCCGGGGCCTGGCGTGGGGTCGCCCCCCGGCTCCCCGCCCTGGGGCCGCCAGGCGCCGGCCGTGCGGGCCGTGGCACACTGGGGGTCCCGGCGAGATCCCCGCTGCACGAACAGCTCGGCGAACGGAGGGAGGCGCGGCCGTGCGGCGCTCAGCCAGCGGCGCGGGGCTCTGCTAACGCTTGAGGCTGCTGTGCTCCCGAAAGCATCGTGTGGTTTGGGTGGGTTCGGCCCTTGTGCTTGGCCCCTTTGTGCACGTGCCGTGCTCTGCTTCGTTTATTTCTGGCAGCCTTTTTAATGGAAGTTGGGTCAGAACTGTGAGTTTGTGCGAAGAGGTGGGTTGGTCGTTAGACGAATCCTGCAGAAATGCTTCAGAGAGATACTGGGTCTCAGGAAATAATATGTAACTGTGCGTATTACAGGCCTGTGTGGGCTCTGCTTAAGGTATTTTTAATGTTATCTGTAAAGATACTGGTGAGGAAGGGAAAGGCTGCCTCCTTCCCCAGTACACTGCACAGCCGCTTGAGAAGGATGTGAGAAGCTGAGGTAGCATAGCAGGCTCAGGATCATCTGGGAAGCCTGTGGTGGAGCAGCACAGAGGCTCCCCAGGTGTGTGGGTTGCTCTGACCAATAGAGCTCTCTGCCCATGTGGACTGACTTCATAAATCAGTGTTCAGCAGAGGTGACTAGGGTTAAGTAAAGTAGCATGTGCCAAGCCAGTGTTAATAGAACGGGGATGTGCTCTCCAGCCCAGCACTTGTGCCAGCATCAGAGACAAATATGGCTCAGTCCAGTTTGCTGCTGAACAGTGTAGCCCATTTCTCTGCATCTTTTGAGCAGTTGCATCTCTGTTCTGTCTCCTCTTGATGCTCTCTGGGCACCGCTGAAGACGAATCAAAGTATTGTCACTTGACACCTGGAGACACAGATCTGTCATTTAGATCAGTAGTGCTTAGATGGTTCTTGGAAAGGTGTTGGAAGTTGAAGTGTTTGCTTTAGTGGGATTCTGAATTGGATTTAAGAGGTTTGCAGCTGGAGAAGGGATATGTTTGAGAAATTGCAATAGGAATAAGCTTTCTCTCAAGTAAAGGGCTACACCCAAGTGCAGAATGGAACTGCAGTACTGTCATATTCAGGATCTTCCTTGTCGTGGCAACACAGCTTGCTGTGTGGAGCAAGCCTTTGTGCTGCATTCCTGGGCTTGGCAAAGCCGAGCCTTTGCTTGTTTGTCTGTTGAACCCTGTCAGTGGGACTGAAGCCTGGAAGTTACGAGAGGGACAGAGAAATGACATGTCACCACGGGTGATTCTCTCTGTATTTCATAGTCTCACTTGCTTAATTTTTTTTTTAATTGTTGCCAGCATAAATAGATTTTTTTTTTTTCATTCTGATGCCTGAAACATTCCTGTGAAGTCCTTAGAACTTGTCAGGCAGCTTCAAAACTTTCCAGTTCACGAAGAAAAATGCCATGGCATTAGACACTTCAGCTTTGCTTCACTTAGCTGATAACAAGTGGTGTTAAAAGTGATAGAGCAGCAGATTTTGGAGGTAGAAATGTTTCCCTAGCTCACGTGATGTTCTCCAGAAGTACAGCTGGAGAGAGTGCCTATGACTGAATGAGTTGGTCCTCCAGGCATCTTGGAAGTTCTATAGGAATCTTCCATCTGTGCCAGAACTTAGGTAAGAAAACCATATATTTAAAAAGCAAAAGTCAAACTGAAATTAAATTTCCTTGTTTCTCCCATATTAATCAATCCTTCTCTATCCATCAGGCAGTGTGGTCAGGGCTATTGGATGTTAAGAGCATGAGAGTTGACAGCAAGTCTGGCCACTTCTGTAGTGATTTACAACATCACAGAGGAGGATGAGGGTAAGATGTCCTCTACAGAGGAGGAGCCCTCAACAACCTTTGTGTCAGGGGCAGGTCAGAAGATGTTCCAAGAGGTTGGACATGAAATATTCAGATGGGTGAAGTAGTGACCTTCCCTGCATGTACCTCACAATTTCAACAGACCCGTGGATTTCTGTGAGAGTAATGTGGCTTTGAAGCTTGTGGACTGCCATTACAGGTCCCTCCTGGCCTCAGATGACTTTGGATCAGGCTCATGTGTCACCCTGAATGTCTCATTATCTCAGACCTTGCCTAGACTAGGGCTGGAAATCTTGTTGGTGTTGCCTGGATGGGGCTTGCTGCTCTTCACACCTCCTTGGCTCTCAGTTGTAACTGAAGCTTCTCCTGGATTCTGCCAGCACCAGCACACCTTGGAGCAGTGATTGCCAGTGCAGTGGAGAAAATGCTGCAAGTTTAGAAAGGTCTGTCACCTGAGTGAATACAACAGACTGTTGATTAATTTCTTCAGACTGCGACTTGAGTAAATTCTAAGCAATCTGACTGAGAGGGAAGGGGTTTGCTTCCTTCCTTGATGAAGGTTGATGTGACTGTCATGTGCAGCTTTATCTTTACCTCGCTCTTTAATGGTGTCCATGTTGTGCTTGGCTCCATTCTGCTGTTGCTCCATTTCCATCACACTGTACAGTGTTGAAGCTTGCATTACATGTTTTTTAGAGCCTGTTCAGTGGTTTGGATCCTGTCCATTGGACCAACCTGTTACCAGTTCTCAAAGCTGTGTGAAATCATGATGTGAGCTGGTTATGAGCTTTTCACAGTTGGGATACTGAGGAGCTGAGCACGTGCATGTTCCTTGGCATTCTGCACTGCACTGGTGTCTGGCTCTGTCATACATGGGAAAGTTCTTTCTTCTCTCTTCAGCAGCCTTAGCACTCTTACACCTGGAAAAAAGCTGCACCACAAAACCCAAATGAATTGGATGCATTGAGTTCTAATTGTTCAAGTTGTAGAAGGGCATCAAATGGGTTTTGTCTGAGAGGTTGCAGGTGCTCCCCAAGAAATTTGATCTCAGTTCATGGTTAGTGTTTGAGTTCATCTGGCTTCCTGTTCTGCCCCTTAATCAAATCTCTGCATGTTTGGCTCTGTAAGGAAGGAGATGTCCATTCTGCATCCAGAAACAAGTATGCCAAGCAGGAGCCACAAAATTAATTATTAGAGAAGCATCGTCATCATTAGTTTCTGTAGTGAGTGGGAAGATTTAAAAATCTCTAATTTGTTTCCACACCCAGCAGGGTAACACAGACTAAACAGCTTAATCAGGCCAGTCCCTGATGCAGCATTTCAGTATTTTAGGCTTAGTCTGTGGTCCTTTCTTTACATTTTGGATGCAGATACTTTAGATTCCAAGATATTTCAGAAAGCTAAATTGAACCAACAGTAATTTGCTGAGGCAGAGATCAGATCAAAATAAAGTCAAATTTTGATAGATGTTTCAAAGTGCTGCTGAGCAGAAGGGAGGAATTGCAGGTGTGTGTCTGCCTGTTACGTGCAGGTGGTTTGTAGACCAGAAGTCCCCTCAGCTGTTACTAGGGTTCAGCCCAATTCATGGTAGTGTGAAATAAAACCTCCTTCTTGCCCTGTTTTTCCTCCACCCACTTTTTTATATACCTTAAAGTGTCACAGTGGCTTTCTGCACTCCCCTGCAGCCTGTGCTGAAAGATTTCTTTGGCCACCCCCTTATGTGCAGTTGCAAGTGCTAGGCTGAGTAGAATCTGTTTATGCCTGAATGCAGTGGGTAAGCCTCCTTCCCCTCCCTGGAGCTGAGCTGATCTGATTCTAGGTGCTGGCTTCCACCCCCACACCCCACCTTTGTCCATCAGCAGTTGAAATTCTGCTGCTGCTGAGTTCTCCTCTCCTTGGCCAAGAGTTTCCATGGCAGCCCTGGAGAACAGGGGTAGGCAAGGACCCCTGTTTTGCTGTGCAAAAAACTTGTGCTTAGAATCATGGAAGAAAGATGGGTATTAGCTGGGAAGCATGAAGAGAGAGCAAGAAAATAACCTTTTTCTAAAACTGTTGACTTGCATACTGTTGCTGTTGCATCCTACAGCCAGTGTCCCTTGAGGGCTTGCACCCAAGGTTTGATCTTCTGTATTATTTTCCTGTTCCAGCCTGTCATTTTACTATAAGCACTTGTCTCTCAAGTACTTCCTTCTGTAGTAGTTCTGCCTTGGACTTCTATGCAAAAACTGACATCTCTGTCACTAGCCAGTTATATATCAATAGGAATAGCAAGGTCCTGGAGGACTAGAGTAAGAAATTTATGTCAAACCTACTCTCTTTAAAATTCAGTTATTTGGATCTTATACCAGCATGCGATGGTATCGGTTTTTCTTTTCCCAAGGTATTTTCTCACCCTCGGTTACCACTGCCACCAGAGACTTGCTTTAGAGTGACTCTGAATTCCTACCCTATACCTGCCTGTAAAAATAGGAAGGTGGTATTATACTTCTTTTTTCTTCATGTGATGTACACAAAGGAGATGCTTTCCATCTTCAGGACTGCCTAAATTAGTAATCTTAGCCCAAGGGACTTCATCAATCACAATGAAAAGAGAGATTACCAGATTCAGATGTTCTGTGAAGCCACTTGTCCTGCCAGCAAACTGCAAGTGATGATGGGTCACTGCTCTAGTTCTCAGTACAGTTCTACTTCCAAACCTTGCTGAGCATTTTACCCACAAGGCTAAGGTGAAAGTCTGTTCTTCCCTTGGTTTTTCCAGATTATCCAGTATTGCTGTTGGATTGTGGAGGAGAGGGTTAGGATGTGACTGGACAATTTTGTACAGATCTCTAGAGTAAGGGATGGAGGATATTGTTGTACACAGAAACCCAAACTCAAGTACTGTTCAATTAAGTGTCATGATGATAGTCCCCCCCACCACTGGTACTGTAGGCCTCCAATAAGTTGCTTGTAGTACATTTCCTTGGAACCATGAACTGAGATGTCTCCAAGAGGGAGTCTACAGAGAGCAGCTCCTGCCATTGTAGGATTTTGAGCTATGTCTTGGCACTTGAACTGTTAAAAAGGAAGGAGACCTTGAAAGGTCATTCTAGACTTGTCCTTGGTCTCAGGCAAAGTTAAAACCAAAGTAATTTCAGAGAGGGATTGTATTAGGAAAACAAAAGATGTTAAAGCTCATCTCATTTTCTATCCTACTCGGGAAGGGTTACTCCCACTCTGCAAAGTGGTTTCATTAGTGTAGAGCATTGGAGTCACATTGAGGTGACCTGTGAGTTGTCTTGATTTGCTGCAGCTTCATTACTAAGGAAATTGGTAGCTCTGTGTGAGGTGTTCAGTTACCCAGGCAGCAATGTAAACCTTTAGTGGAAGCATAAGAATTTCTGTTATCTGAAGCTTATCTCTCCTCTTACCCAGGCTAGATAATGCAACTTTCACAGCCAGCAGCTGGCATAGAAGGTTTGTGTATGGGGGAGAAGGCCATAGTTAGCTTAAGCCCTGGAAATCTTTCAGCTGTCTTTATTCTAGAACTCTGTTTCAGTATTCCTGATGGCAGTGGAGAGTGCCCTGCTGTAGGTTGGTTACTGTCTGTACTTGTGATGATGAACCCCTTAAGAGACTCCAGGCAAGTTTGAAGACCAGCCAGTACTTAGCAGAATCCTAGCAAGCCTTCAACCAGACCTGGCTCTTCTGAGGATGAACTGCCTGCAGCAGTAGTTTCACACTGCTTTAGTGCAGCCAGGGCTGTGGGAAGACAAAGAAACCCTCCTTTGATGAAGAGCCTCTGGAGAAGAACTGCATCCATCTAGGCAGTGCTTTCCTTATCAGCAAGGCTGGACTGGGAAGTGGTGGCACTGGCACTGTCTGAGGACAGTTAAAAGTTACTGGATGGGGCGTGGAAGGAGTGCATGGAGTGCCAGAGACACTTGGTACAGAGAGATAAGCACGGGGCTGTCCCGCCAGCTAATTAGAAAAGCATGAGTTGTCAGTCTGGAAATCTAAGATACCATCTTTGGATTAGGGGGAGGCTCAAGTACAGGGCAACACTAATTACTGATTTAAAACAATCACAGTGATGGTGTAATATTCCCTGGCACTAAGGAAACATTATTGCCTGCTTACTGATGCAGGTGAACAATGGGGAGAGCCCATCAGTCGAGTTGCTTGTTGGATATTTCCTACAAACTTCTTTTGGCTTTTTTCTTCAACACTTGATGTTATACTTGCCACCTCCTTCTCCAGAGTTTGAACAAGTAGGAACATTTGGAACTGCTTTATTCACTGCTGCTTGCTCACCCGGAGGGAAGAGTTAGGTTTGTTTGGGTGCTTGGTGATTGTAATACTTTGTAGAGGCCTCACACCAGTCCCCTCTGGGGAGGGTATAGCTGTACTGGTGGAAGCAAAAATAGAGAAGTGGACAGAGGGCTGGGAGCTTCCACCCTGCAGAGCTGCAATTTGACACTGCCTTGCTGATTAGGTCTCTGCTTAGTCTTTGCAGCACATGGTTTCCAGGTGCTGTTCTAATAGCTCTGAATTTCTTGCCCAAGGGGGCTTGGCTGGCAAACCAAGTTAGTTAAGTGTTTACACTGCCCACCATGCAGAAGTGGTGAACTACTGCAGGTTGGATGCCTGGTTGCTTTTATATGAAAAAAATTGCTCCATTTGGCTTGGGTGGAGATGATCTGAAGGATCAGAGCTCTGTTATTGACAGAGGTCTGTCGAAAATACCTTGAACTAATTTTAAACTGAAATGACTGAGCAATAAAATCCTGAGACTTGTGAAGAAGAAGACTGGTTGGTACAATTGTGTTGCTGTGTTATTTCTACAGCTGTTGAGCTATAGCTAACCATGTACACACAAAAAAATGGCACCAGAGGAGTGTGGTCATGTTTACAAGTTGGTTACAAATTAATTTCAGTGGCTGGAGGTCAAGAGATACCTTCAGGAAGAAGGTATGGCTGGAAAGAGCTGGTTATTGAGTGGTGCTGGCTGGTGCCTCCAGTGATTGTGAGTGGCAGCAAGAGGCTTGTCTCTGCATGCTTGCATCTGGAGCAGTTGTGCTGGAGCAGTTGTCTGGGGAGGTTATGGACTGCGTTGACTTTCTGGCAAATGAAGATGACAGCGAAGCATGACAAAGATGATAACCTGATGTCTAGAGCAGAAGAGAGTGGAACATCATTTTTGAAGTCAAATAGTTATATTGGAAGAACTCCCAAGGATAGGCAGGACACCAAGAAAGTAATAGAGTGTTTTTATGTGCTTCAGGTTCCCTCCCTTGCAAGAGGAAGAAGATTCAGAATTTCCTGTGAAATTAGCCTAAGATAAAGTCTTACTTGAGAATTGCAAATCATGAACTTTCACTTAGTCTGAGGTCAATGGTGTTCTCCTAAGTGCTGCAAAAAATGAATTTACTTAGGTACCCAGTTTAATATTGCCAGAGAATCTTAGGTAACAAGTATTTTCTTTGTGTGGATTAATTTATTCTATGTGTTGAGCCAGTTGCTCTACTGTGAATTGTATCAGCTTTTGTGCTGTTATGATGGTAGTATCAGATTAACAAACTTGGGCTGTTTGGTCTTTATCATCTTTTCCTTTTACATTTATCATTTTGAGCTCCAAGGTGGCATTAAACATAAACCTTTGTATAGTGGCTTTCTGCTGGATAGCTGTTGATGGGAGATTTGGGTGTTAGGAAGCACACAGTTTTGATGGCTTATTAGTGAAACAAAGAGCTTATTTTCAGTGACAGAATTGGGGTAGCTTTTCCTCTTGGATTATTTTGTCTACATGTTGAGCCTAGCCTTTCTCTTTGAAGGCAGACTACAAGGTTTGGAGGAGGACTGGAGAAAACCTTGCTCTGGAGCTTATACTGGCAACCCTTCTCAAAACTTGGAGGAGCTCCAAACACAGGACCTGTGCCACTGAGTTATTAATTTTGAGTTCTGCATGACTGTTCTTCTGTAAGGAGAGGTTGTACTCAACATCCCTGTCCAAAGTTATTTATGTCTTGCAGTATTGGCTACCCAAAAAGTCCAGGAACAGAAGTAGACTACTAGGGTTGAGACTGTCACTTTGTGTTTTTCAACATTTTTCTGGGGGGCATCTGCCCAGGTGATTGCAGTGATGGACTGCAGCAGCCATATATTTCATTGTCTGGCAAGTTAGTTTTTTTGTTGAGCTTGAGTCTTGTTTTTCTCAGATGGTGTTTTTTCCACTTCCTTCTTTTGGGAAGAGGGGAGTTAACAGACTTCCTAACATGTGTAGGATAGCTTTTTTTTTTTTCCCTTTAGAAAAGTGCTACTTAAATACCTGTTAGCTGGTAGTTGCAAGTTACACTGAGTTTTTCCTCTTGGCTTCCTGTTACTGTTTTCCTCAGGATTCAAAGATGTTTCTGTCTCTTCTTCCCTGTATGCATTTGTTAGTGGTTCCATAATGTATAGTGTCTCTTCTTTAGACTACAGTCCTCAAGCTTGTGAACAGAATTGTTCTTCTGTAGTGCACCATGAATTTTATCCTATGCCTTCCAAAGCAAGGAAAGTGGAGAGAAATTTATTTAGGTTAGTTTGCTTTAAAGATTGTTTCTGTGCTTATAGGCAGAGACTTATAAACTCTTTATTGAAAGCCACATAGAAGACAGACCTGAAACTTTGAATGCTTGTTTCTCATGGCAGTATGGCCAGGTAATGGTTTCTGGACATGTTGAGACTTGCCTCTGTGTGATGTTAATAAAAAATGGCTATTCTGTGGTAACTAGCAGTCATTCACACACACCCTTCTGTAATCTGAATTTTCAAGTTTAAGCAAGTTCTACATTTCCATTTTAAAAGCATTTAAACTTTCTTCACTATCTATTCAGTTTAGCAGAAGAGTCCCCTTTTGAACATATGTGCAGCTTCTGGAGTCCAGAAACAAACTGCTCAGCTAACTTGAAGGGTTTCAGCTAGAATATGGTAGCAGTTTAAGACCAGTTCCCTGTCCCTTCTCCAGTAGTCTCCTGTTGGTGAGGTGTCCAGTGAAATGCTTCCCTGCTATGTGAAAGTCCTTCCACTGGATATTTAGACACTGCTGTGTGTAATCTGTCTCCCTTAAGTGGAGTGTCTGCAGCAAAAGAGCAAGACCAGCCTGTGCTAGAGGGCAGGGCAGGGGCCAGTATTCAAAGCTGCAGACAGGGAGACCTGGATGAAAGCATCTGCTGTGCTTGTACTATTGTGGAAGTGGCTCTGGTTTTGTGCCTGTGCTGCCAGGGGAGTGACTGCCGTGTCATGAACTGTTTTGGTTGAGGATGGGAAAGCTCGGAGTGTTTTTTTCAGATTTGGTGCTGCATTGACCAAGTGGGAAACTAGCATCAGTAGAAGCTGCAATAAAAAAGGCAATGCTTCCTTCTAGTTTGGAGCTTTCTTTCAGAAAGAAAAAGGGTGTTAAGGGTACTGATTGGAGGGAGTGTTAACAATTTCAGAATTTAAAATCAAATCCCACCTGAGGTAACTTGAAAAGAAATGGTGGGAGTTTGATGAGTCCTTGATATGGTTTAGATTGGGGTGGGGGTCACAAACAGTAATCTGTCACAGCACTAACTCGGAGCTTGAGGTGCTGTATGTGCAGTAGCAGCCAAGGCTTCCTTGCTGCTCTGGGGATGAGGTTTTGCTGACTAAGAGGGAGCTTAGTGTACAAACATGAGCAATCCCTTCTGGCTGAAAGTAGGATTTGCCTGGCAGTTGGTTGAGGTGAGTCCATTGGTTTACAGAACCAGTTTTGATGCCCATCAGCCAGCAGGGATTTGAACTGGCTGCCTGGAATGGAGGGACTTGCAATAGACTTCTGGTGACTCCTGCTCAACCAGCGTGGGAATCTGGGACAAGTGTGGCAATGCTTGTAGGGTTTGGGAAGCTTAAGCTCTGAGAGCTGAATCTGGATGCTGTGCTTGGTGGTGGTAAGATGTGGTCAAGGAAGATGGGGGTGAGGTAATGAACTGAATAGTCTGCTGTGCGAAGGGTGCTTTTGTTTCCAGGCTGGGGTTATTGTGTGCATCTCATGTGCTGTCAGGTCCCCTTTGCTTTATTAAGACCTTTGTGAAGGCCTTATTTACTCAAACAGAAGGTATTTAGATTTGCTGCCCCCAGTGCTTCCAGTTAGTGAACTCGAGCCTCCAGCTTCCTTCCAGTTGTTTATTGAACCAGGTGTCTGCTGCACAACCTCTTCCCTTACTCTGAGCTTGACCTGCTTTCCTCATGGTGGTGGAAAAAGTAGGGCAGATTTCTAGCTTTGGGTATTATTAGCCAGGAAACAAAAAGACACCCTGGGTTTTTATCACCCACTTCCAGAAAGAGCTAACCTGTGATGAGGGGGTGCTTCAGGAAGCACTATGGTGATGCCAGGAGCCCTGGTCTGTGGGAAGGTGGAGGACAGGCCCTTAGTCTATTCCCTGTATGCCTGCAGGGATTAATTTGGCTGTAGACACAGGGACAAAAAATCCCTAATGAAGGGGACAAGAGTCCTAGGGTTCAAGAACATAACCAGAGCCCAAACATACAGTAATTATTTTATTTATTTTTTTTTCCATAAGCCGAAAGCTTCTGAAGTGATGCTGTGCCTCTGAGTGGCAGCAAAGTCTGGCCTGACCTTCCTTGTGTGTGGCCTTTGTTGTCAGAACTGCATTTAGAGTGTGCCCTTGAGTGCTCTTTCATGGACATGTGTAGTTGGGATGTAACAGAATTCAGCCTGGAAACAGCTTGAGCACCTAGTTTTTGAAAACTGATCATTTTACATTCCTGGAGCCCTGTATTAGTGTATTATCTTGCTGACCAGCTGATGACATTGATTGCTGAAGGCCAGCAGTCAAAACAGGATCCAGACCTTTTCCTGCTTTCACTTAAAGTAGATAGGTTTTCCTGGTGACCTGCTTAAGGATTTTTCGCCCCACCTTTTTGGGTGGGTGGTGGAAGTTGCAGTAATACTGATTATTAATCAACTGTTGCTGTAAGCCACAAATTTACTGTCACTGAAATTTCCAGGGAATGGATGCATAACTACTATTGTAAAGAATAAGGTTTTTGACCTGACCTACCTTATTTGATTCCTTAAAATAGACCAATGCTGCTCATATCTGACTTGCACAGCTTCACAGCTGTATATGAATAACCTATTTTGTGACATGATTTCAATCTTTTTTTTTTTTTTCTTCCAGTCTTAATTTAACCTATAATACTGTTCTTTTTCATTTCTTTCAGAATGGACTGCTGAATTGGGATTTATTGCAGACTCAACTGTACAGCACTGCTCGTTGCTTCATCTATTACTAGTTATTTAAATTGGACTTTTAATATCCTGCCAGCTGCTGTCCACACACACATGGTGCATTGTTGCCATTCTCAGAATTGCATCTTTGAAACCCAGGCCCTCAGTAACCTTCATCGAAGAAAGAGGCGACCTCCTGCGTACATTTGTAGAGGGAGTTTTTGGCCCTGCTGCCCTCTGGCTTTCTGGCTGGTGCTGTGTTTCTGAGACACTATGGAGCCCAGTATGGAGTACTGCTTAGCACAGGTGCTGCAGAAGGATGTTGGAAAAAGACTTCAGGTTGGCCAGGAATTGATAGATTATTTCTCAGATAAACAGAAGTCAGCTGATCTTGAACATGATCAGACTATGCTGGATAAAATGGTTGATGGACTGGCCACTTCTTGGGTAAATTCCAGCAATTATAAGGTAAGAATTTGTCATGTGGAATGTGATTACTGTCAGAAGTTTCAATGTCAAGTGCTACTTGATCTAAATGAAAGTATAGTAGACATTCTATCATATCATACTGTTCTGTAAACTGGTAATTAGACTGAAGCAGTGATTGTTGTTCCATATCTTGCTAGTTGATAGCTGATATGATACTGAGGACTCAAGGCAGTAAGAATTCAGTGAATGGCATTTTAAGCACAAGTGGATTTACATTTGGTGTTCATAGTTTGTGATATCCTGGTTTCTTTGTGTACTTTGTTAGCTGGTGGCATGCTTTGATCACCCAGTAGTTTAGCAACGCTCATGATTTCCTGCCATACTAAAAGGTTTATTAAACTGAAAAAGAGCATATATCAACTGCATTGGTTTTCACTATCCTTAAATCATGCTAGACTTCCTTTGCTGTTTTCTGTGGGCAACATAGTAGATCAATTGTACTTAGCTCAAGAAAGAGAATGTGTGTGTCTTCTGTAGAATTTGGTAGTGTTGAGATGAGTTGGTAGGACATAGAATGCCACTGCATTGTTTTCCTTGTCATGTTGCTTCATTTCACTTCAGATTTAGTGAGGAAGTCCTACCACAGGCAGGTACTGTGGGGGAGACTGTAAGCTCCTACAAAGCTGGGCCCAAAGATGTTTAACTGTGGGTTGTACTGGAGTTCACACCTGTAGAAGTGAGGGAGGGACTGGCTGTATAGGTTGTAAGTGCTCTGGAGCTCAGTGTACTCAATTAAAATTATTTTTAAAAGATATTTTGATTAGGAAGTGGTTGTGACATTGCAGAGTGTTCTGCACAATTGCATTTCTTTCTTTTCATTTTTGTCAATGAGTTACTGTTGTAGAAGCTGTTTGGCATGTAGGGGGAAAAAAAAACCAAACCCAAACACTATCACCAAACCACCAAAGCTAATGTGGTCTCAATAGAAAATCTGTTCTGGTGGAACACATGAAGAAATTTTTAGCTTGCTATTGTGAACAAGCAGTTCTGAGGGTAGTATATATTCTTATTGTCCCTTTTCTTGCTAACTGGCTTTCTCTTACAAACTTCTATGATTCTCAGTGGAAGAGTTGCCCAAGCATAGTAAAATTGAAATTGTTACAAAATGTGCTATGTGCATGGATTTCATTACATGGTATGTGGATCACAGAGTGGTGCAGTCCTTTGCAATCCCAGTATCACACTTTGCAGAATTTCTGTTCAGATAACTTGCTTGTCTTCCCAGTCTTTTGTCTGTTGAATTGCACACTTAAAATGATCTCTGTGATACTAATTTTTGAGTAACTGATGGCACTTCTGTAGTGCAGTGACTCTGTTCCAGAACTCATGCTGCTGAGCTGGCTGTTCATTAATGTGTGTGTTCTATAGATAGCATTTGCTGTGATTAATAAGTTCTAGTAAGCATAACAGAGACATGTCTCAGATGTCTGGAGGGTGTTTTCTCAGTGAATGAGTATAATAGGAGATGTGAAGCCTTTGAGTGGGGCAAACTGGCTATGTGAAGGTCAGTGATGTGGTGAAGTCTGCTTCAGGATCCAGCCAAGGCTTAGTGCACCCTCTTATGCCCATCTCCTCCTTTCGTTTTAGTGCCTGCATCTGCGTTATTGTTGCCTTTTTCCTGACTGTGGGGTAGGGGTTCGGAAGCTCAGCTTTGTCTGCTGTGAGAGAGCGTGGGGGAGCTGGTGTCATCCGATCCAGTTAATGGATTAGTGTGTCAACTTTAGGAGTGGAAGGCCAGGCATCACTACCCTAGGACAGCCATCTGGAGAGCTAAACTGCAGTGGTCTGGTCACAGCAGCAGGAGCTGAAATATTTGTAGTCTGTTTCTCTTCTCACTTCAGTCTCTTAATTTGAAAAAGTATGAGCTTAAAATAAAGATGGAGATCATCTGTATGGTTTGAAATTTCCTAACACTTCAGCAATAAAGTGTGTGTTCTCAGAATAAGACTGGATGTGGATAACAAGACCCATTATACTGGGACAGCATCCAGTTGATTCATGGCTCCTGCCTGTCTAGGACTCCTCTAGCTAAACAGTTGTGCTTATATGTTATCACCGAGGAAACATCAGTGAACCAGAGAAGAGGCATCTCTAAGGCAAACCAGTTTAGTTTGGGTTAAAAGGAGCTTGAACTGATGATGAAATTGCACCTTTACAGGAAGGGCTCAAGCTATCTCCCTCACTGGCACACAGATCTGATCTGTGTATGTCATGGCCATCATTAACTGTTTTTCTGTACATTGTTTCTATTTTTTCATGACACTACTTTGTGAAGTCCTTGACCCCAGCACCATGACTGCAGACAATGGAGTTTTCTTTTTCAGAACGAAATTCAGAAAAAAAAAGTGATGGAGGGCAAAGATGCTTTTCTTTGGTTGGTCCTGTCTCAAGTCCATTAAAAACGGCATGTATGAACTTAGTGAGGCCTAAGATGCTTCTGATAGCACTCTGAAACTCTTCTAACAATGGTCTTGTGATCTGATCACTAGTTCCTGCTTTGTAACAGGCAGCTGCCTTAGGTGCAGAACGTACTTGGATAGTTCAGGATGCTTTTCAAGTCAAGGAAACATAGAAGTGATTGTATGATACAAGGCACTGAAATCCAGTGCAAAGCCACTTGCACGTTTGTGCTTAACAGGAGTGTGCTTCAATTGCATCCAACAGCCATTGCAGGCTCGAGTTTTCTCAGCAGTACTTACAGGTGTGTAGTAGACATGAGAATGGTGTAGAGTGAAGAAATGATTTCTCTTTGAATTCTCTTTGAGAGCTCTTACTCCTCTTTGAAGAATAGTTGCTCAGAGCAGCCAGCCTGTGTTGGTGTGGGCACCAGGAGTTGTGGATTACACCAGTGAGGCTGGGCTGGGGAAGGTATTGCAGGATGCTTTAGACCAAAGAGGAATTCTGCCTCTGGTCTGCTTCTTCATTTTGTGCTTTGTTTGCTTGGTCTGTGCTGTTTCAGGATGGTGGTTCTGCTTGACTCCCTTTCTTCCCCTGCTAAGCATAAAAGAGAGTTATTTTGCTGAGCTTTGAATCTCTGAACAATAACTAAGGCCTTTGCAGAGCTGATGGTCTTAAAACACGAAGCAAAACAGTGCAGCATTGTCAGAGGCTTCAGCATGTCCTCTCAGGTTCACAATGCTATGGCAAGGGGAGGGAGCTGAAATCGTCAGTAATCCCTTGGTGAGCCATCTCGCTTTGAGCTGCTTCTGCAGTATTTAGTAATGCTGATGTTAAGTGTGCAGGATCTCTTGGCTCATTTCTGGCTGATGAGCCTTTCTCAGTACCCAGACCATTATGTAAATTAAGGTATAATCTAAAGTAATATGTCCAGGATCTTAAAGTAGTTTTCAAGCAGCCTGCTGTTCCAAAAGGTGAACTGAGAGTGTTTGGCAGTGACCTTCTCTTGCCTGCTTCTCCTCAACAGTACTGGGAGATGAGGTCTCTTGCACCTTTCTTTTCCCTGGGATTTGTTGCCTGTGCTGGTGGAGTTGAGGTTTCCAGTGGAAATAGCCCTTGTTATTGCAGGGTTTTTTTAGACAAACATCCAAGAGGGAACTTGAATATTGGTGGTGACAGAGCATTCAAGCAGGTTAGGGTCCAACATGCTGAAGAGATTTTATACAGTGTTTTCACGTGTTGCAGAGTGGTAGGAGAGGCCAGTTGGAAGTGAAACTGGATGGAGGTTTGCAGTAAGGAATTGGATGAAGCTTAATATTTTTTTGGCAAGTAGTGATTTTTTGGCACTGCACTGCTGTCACTGGACAGGGTTTGCTTTCCGAGGAGAGTTTCTCACCTTGCATGGAATGGTCCCTTTGTCCCAGTGTAGCTGTGTGAGGCTCTGTCCCAGCAGCCTGCCTGGGTTTTGCCTCTGAGAGGTGAGTTAGGGACTGACATGGTTAACAGGCTCCTGGGTCTGAGGACACATCCACAGCCTCCTGCTGTGCTGGTAGACTCAGTCTGTCAGGGCAGGGCTGTGTCCTGAGCTTTCTTTGTGTTCATGTATGCAGCACTTTGGATTTGATTTGTTTAGTTCCCAGCTGATGTTGGTGCTGAGAGAGACATTGTGCTCTTTAAAGTAAAATGTAAGATGTTAAGATGTTAACGAGAATTTTTTTGATACGTTGAAATATTGCACAGATATTTTATTTCCCCTGACAAAATTCCTAATAGCATTACTGAAAGCAACCTTCCATTCTGATCTGTTTCTGAATATCAAGCATTACAAGAGCATGTTTCACTGAGCTGAAGAGAAATAAAACTTACATAAATTAGCTGGCTTTCTTAAACTGTGTATTGAATAATTTTTTTTGCTTGCTAATTGAGGGGTAGGACAGATGGTGCAGGCTTAGTTTAAAGTGACATCCATTAGAGTTACTTAAGCTGATGAATGGTTGTTCACTATAAGCATGCATTTGTTCTTTATACTGTGTTTATTTTGGTTGAAATTCGGTAGAAGAAATCCTGATTTAAGACATAATTATCATGCATGGTTATGGGTTGATATGATAATTTGGTGAGTGTGTTTTGTTGAGTATTTCATGCACGGAGGGAAAGGACTTCACCATCTGTGGAAGAAAAAGAGACTCTTAAAGGGTTTCTAAGCAGCTGCTGTTAGCTGCTGAGTTTTGAGCTGCTGGGGGTGCATGGAGATCAGTAATGTGTACATTCATCTGCAACTTTCATCCCTCTTTTCTATGAAGCTGAAATTGCTAATGGAAATGAATTAAATAGTTTTGATGCACAAAAGATATGGGAAGGGGACTGTGGAGGAAAAGTGATCTTGAGATCTGGACTTGAGAGTAGAGCCCATTCCTTGCATATGCCCATGTTGCAAAAGGCACCGTGGCAGAAATTGCTGGTGATGACTTCCCCTGTGGAGAGAAGAGTTACTTTAGGAAGGGCTAAAGACTCACTCGGTTTGAGCTGCATTTGTGGAGTGTCCCCAGTCCTTGTTGTCCTTGTTTTTAGGCTTCTGTGCTAGCATGCTCCTAAATAGGTAGGTTTTCCTGCCTTAAACTTATGGAAGAACAGAGTTTTGGCTCCAGGATATCCAGTTTCCTGTAGGCATTGATGTTAATTCCCAGTCCAGCTGGGAATTTTTTCTCTATCTCTAGTAGCTGGTCCTGCCTTCCCAACACTTAACTGCTCTGTGTGGTAATTTGATTGGGTTGTGGTGCAGCCCTCACCTCTGTGGTATCAGCAGTATGGGGAGTGCCACAAAGGGTGCTGTGCAGAGTAGAAGATTGTAGCAGCTGGAATAGATCAAATTCAGTGCTAGTTTCAGACCTTTGGATTCAGGGCAGGGGAAAATTACCTGCTCTAGTAAGTCAGCATTTAGAATTTCCATGTGGCTTTTATTCTTCATACTTAAAAGGTAATAATGACTGGTGTAGTAGGAGGAATTGTCCTTTTCTGGCTGCAGTAGGAAGAACTCTAGAAGAGCAATAATACTTTCTTGTTGTTTAATGCACAAAGTGATGTGCTACTGGTTGCATAAAACAAGTTTGTGAGCCTGAGTGTACCAAAGAACAGTATCTCTGTTGTTTACCAAGGTATTACCAAATCAAATACAAATAATGAGAACCTACAGGATCCCAAGGGAGTATGCAGAGTGGAGACTGAGTGTTGAAATAGGGCAGAAGTTAGTTTCCATAGTGGCACATTCAAGGTCTAACCTCTTTTGCACTTGCTTTAGAGCTCAATATCCAAAGCTCATTCATAAAATGGAGGGGAAAATAACCCCATCCCTGAGAAGAAAGGTGGCTTTTGCAAACCAGGGTTTATTTCCTTTGGGTCACCTGTTTCAGAAACAGTTGGAGCCTGGAGCAGAGTCCTCAGGTGTCCCAGAAGTGTCTCCACACAGCAACCTTACACACCATAAGGAGATGCTTTAAACCAAACAAGAGTTTGACATTTGGTAAAACCTCTCCAACTGTTATAACCTCTGATTTTCACCAAAGTAGCCTGAGTCTAATTGCAGTGCTTACATGGTGTTTTAATTAAGTGACAGCATGATATTCTGGCTCTTGGTGGCCCATAGTGGATGTTGAGAAATAAATGGAAATATGGGATACAAAGTAAAAGCCTCCCTTGAGTACTACTATGGCTTGAGATTTGATTCCCTGGTTTTGTTTGCTGACCAAATTAAGTTCCCATAGGATTTTAGTGCTGGGACTAGCAAAAGTTGTACAGAGCTATTTTTTTTCTTGTTTGTTTGCTGTGCTGATTTTGTTTTGCTTTTTGTATTTTTATGTGCATGTGGTTTTGGTTTTGTTGGGTTTTTTTGGTGTTTGTTTTTTGGGGGAGGTGGTTTTTTGTGTATGTTTGTGTGTTTGGATGTTTTTGTTACATTTTTGTTTTGTTAGTTATGTTTTCACTTGGGTGTTTGGTACAGTGACTGCCTCAGCATTGGCAAGGCCGAGAGACTCTCATTTGGGACTGTGAGTCTGGGGTCAACACACAACAGACTGAACCATTGTGGTTACTGAATTGAGAGGATAAAGCTATTCCTTTAATGCTGGTGTAGTGTTTCATTTGCAGCACTTCAGTGCTTGTCACCAGGGTTTATTAGAGGTCTAACAGAGTTAGCCAGCTCTCAGAAAACCTTGGTGTGTATTGCTTCACTGCAGGCTAAGGGTCACAGCTGATGACTTGGTGGAAAAGGCAGATTATTGGGGATTTATTTTCATGGGATAAGGGTGCACTAATGCTATTGTAGAGTGCCTTATTGGGTACAGTTCTAGTTGTCTGTCTGCAAGGAAGGAATTCAAGCTGGAACAGGTGCAGGGAAGGGCTAGTGGGGTGTTTAGGGTATTGGAGAGCCTGCCTAACCAGAGGAGACTAAGAGGTTTGGCTTGTTTAGTTTACAGTATGAAGGCTAGCAGGGAATATGATTGCTGTCTATAAATACATCAGAGGGGTGACCGTCAGGGAGGGGAAAGAACTCCTAGATTTAAAGGGCAAGGTTAGCACAAGAACGAATGGGTATAAACTGCCTGTGAGTAAATTTAGGCTGCATGTCAGATGAAAGTTGCCTACAGAAAGAACATTGGAAAAGTCATGGAGATGAATAGATAAGGACAAGACATTTGGTTTTAGGATAGATCTTATGATGATTCTGAATTGTTTATGTACAGTGTAGAGCAATAGGATTATGCACAGTGATAGGGCAATTTTGTTTCAGTCCTCTGTGTGGTAGAACAGATATGATACTGTGCCTTAAACTGCTTGAGCACTTTAAATAAAATGTTTTAAAAAGTGTACTGGTTTTTGTCCTCAGAAATCCCAAAGTGACTTACAGAGACTGTGCTTGTTACCTCTGGAGTAAAATTAGCAGTCATTTATATGTGTGTGGGACCCATCTCCCTTCATGTTTAGTAGATAGCACGGTGAGTAGGAGTGAATCCTCACTTTCCCTGGCATGACCTGAATGGAAGGTTAGTGTCACTGCTGGATTTACTGGTACCTTGATTTCTTTTGCTAGTCTTTAAATTGTTCAGTGGAGTTCTGTTGTCGTCTTGATGCTGAAAGAAGTACTCATCAACCCCCAGGTTCCTCCCACCAGCACCAGTGTGTTAGCTTCTCCATTGAAAGTATGCACATTCTTCCATGTCTTCTTTGTGGGATATTTCTTGAAGTTGTCTTAAAAGTCATCTTTGTCTCACCCTTTGAACTTCCACATGAAAAAATTGTCTACTGAAGGTCCCACAGTCAGTGGGCTCTAGTTGCTTCTGACTTGGTCTAGTTTTGATTAAGTCATTTTGTAAGCAGAAAAGTTGTATGAAGCCTCATTTCCTTTGCCTTTTTCTTCGTAGATTTGCTGATGTCTCATGCTTTGGTTTTCCTCATGCTAAGGTCTGTGTTTCAGTGGAATATCTTTTGGTTACTGTGTTTGTAAGTGCATATAATCTTTGGTATCCCTGTTTTCCCTACCCTATTAGGTTGAAATTTGCTAAAATTGGCTAAAGAATTCAGGAGTTGTGGAGAAAAATGAATAGATGAATGTTATATCAATAATTTAATGATCTCTTCCTTAAAAATAGGATTGAAAAATACCTGATAATGCTGTTTTTAAACATTCCAGTGTGCTCTTAGCATTAGTGCACCTATGGGGTTTTTTTGGAAAACCAGCCCATGGGCCTGAGTAGTCTGCTGCAGGGTTGTTTCAGATGCACATTTCTGGCTCTGGCAGCCCTCCTTTTTCAGCAGGTGAATTTTGGAAAAGGAAGGTAGCATTAGCTGTGTATGGCAGTTGGATCAGCCCTTAGGATCACAGGGTAATTCAGGTTGCAAGGGCTTTTGGACTCACCATCTAGTTTAATCCACTATATCACTGTGTACTGTCAAGGCTCTAAAACTTGTTTCTTACCTTTTTTTTAGCAGAATTTATTAGCTGGTAAGTGATGAGTGTCCCAGTGTCAGAGGCACTTACATGAATTAACTCCTGTGTGAATGTTTTTGGGATGCCAGTGATGCCAGCAGTTTTGTGGTGATTCTGAATCACCCAGGGTGCCAGCAACAGCTTAACTGAGGCTGAGCACAGTCAGCTTGCCTTGCTCAGAGCTGATGGCTGGAACTGTGCTTTGTGTGAGTCTGTATGAAGCTGCCTCATGTAATTGTATCCCGTGTGTCGTCTGGTCTGTGGCCATATCATTAAATGCAGGAGGGAACACAGTGGAGACATGTAGTCTCTGAATTTCTCCAAATGAATGTTGCCTCCCACAAATCATACATTACTTTCTTTATAGATGAGATCTCTATTTTTTTTAACTAGGTAAAACCTACTGAGTTCTTCATTTGTGCTAAACATGGAACTTTAAGCAAAGCAACATTTGAGTATTCAAGAATCGGAGCAAAGACTCGCAGTTATCAGACCCTGGAGAGCCTGTTGTTTTTTTTATAGTGTGGCTGGGATTTTGGCCAGAGGAAAGAATGTGTAGAATTGAATCTGCATTAAGTGTGAGAAAATTGTTGTGGCTACTAATGCTTTTTTATCTCCAAAAGTATCCTCCTGGAGAGAAGTTTGTGGAAGTGGTGAAAAGTTGCACAGTAGAGCAATTCTGACGTAGAACCACAGAATGGCTTGGGTTAGAAGGGACCTTGAACATCATCTGGTTCCAGCCCCCCTGCCACTGGACAGGGCACCTTCCACTAGATCAGGGTGCTCAAAGCCTTATCCAGCCTGGCCATGCCCTTCGTGTGGCACCTCTGCTCCTACAGGCAGCACGTGCACACAGGAGCACAGGCTGGCAAGACTTCTTTGGGGTGTGGAAGCATTGTGAGGTGAACTGTGGTGGTACCACCGTGCCAGTGCTAAGAGTGTGCCAGTCAGCCCATAGTTGAGAATATGGTAATAGCAAATGGGAAACCTAAAGTTGCTTAAATTCAGTGTGTTATGATATGATACTGTCTGAGTAATATCTGCATTTACTGTGAAATGTATATTAGGAACCAGCTCATTATGCTAATTCTCTTTGTGTCTGTTAGAACTATACTCCATTAAGAGACAGTGAGTTTGCCTTGTATTGCCATGACTCTCCATTTGACTAATATCAAGTGACATAGTTGTGTTGGGTCTAATTGGAAATCCTGCAGCAAATGGAGGCATCAGCACTTGTGCAGTGACATGGAACAAATGTCTGCTTTTAACAGTTTGGGAGGGCTTGGTGTCTGACTGTTGGGAGCTTAAATAAAGGGTCGCCGCTCGTTCAGTGTGGCACCAAGCTGGACATTACAGGCTTTTACTGATGTACACCCATCACCAGAGCTGTCTGGTGGAGCCAGACTGTTAATACTCCAATTTCTGTAGTGGCTCTGTAAATAGAGACAGCTTTAGCTTTCACATTGAAATAAAAAGTGCACCTGAGTTTTGGAGGGAATTCTGTTTGCTTGTAGCTCATGGAGTCTGTCCTGATGCACCAAATCGTTTAACCCAATAGTCCTCAATAAACTGTGTGTGCTCTCATCTGTTTGGACTGCTGTGGACAGAATGATCCTTGTGCAAATACTGCAGTACACTCCTACTTTTGTAAATCAACCCCTTGGAGAAGGCAGCTGTGTACCTTGATTAACTCTGAGATGCTCAGAGGGGCACTGCAGCATTGTATCCTGAGGCAGGAACGGTGCCATGGCTGTGCTGCTGTTTCGTGCATGGCTGAACTGCTTGACCTCCAAAAGGAATTTCACGCAGTGACTGGATGTGGTATGGAAAGCTGAAACTGCACACAGGTTTTAGGAGGTGCATCCTCTTACAGATTGGAATATTTTATCTGTCTGGCTAGAGCTTTTCTTCCAGGCCTGTATGGGTGGCTTTCCTGGTTTTCCTGTCTGCCTCTTCTACTTTCTTTCCCTTTAGGTCTTTGGGAAGTTGTAACCTCCACAATGTTGCTGGAATATGAATAAGTTATGTGAGTAGGTCTGCTTGTAAGACTACTAGCTTCAGTCTCCATCAAGATCTGAACTTTCTTGTTGCCTTCAAAGAGCTCTGCTTCTTTCTTCATGTTGGTCAGGTCCCATTCTCTCCTTCAGTTTCATCTGTTTCCTTCTGGAATTTCCTGTTCTATAAGCCTGCTAAAAGTTAATGAGAAGATTTCCTAAGCAGAGGGCATGTGTGGAGGAAAGTGCTGTGAAAAGTTGCACCTAGAGGTGCTGTGATGGGAACTGGTACTGCAGGTGCCTGGGGAGGCAGGAGCTGACATCTTGGACCAAATGACAGTGCTTTGAAGGTGGATATCTGAAACTTCAATTTGCAGAACAGCTAGAGAGAGATGGTGGTGTGAAAAGAAGGGTCATCCATGAAAAAAAGATGAAAAAATGATTATCTGTAAGGTAATTCCCTTATAGGAGCAGTGGTACAAATAGGGCATATATTTGGGAAAGGTAGAAGGCAGAGGCTATGTAATGACAGAAAAGTGAGTTTTTGAGAGCCATGTGAGAACTTCAAGCTGTGTAATACAGATGAGATGGGCTGGATTTTAGGTCTGCATGAAATACTGCAATAATAAACTCGAAAAATATCTTTCAGGTTTCTGTCAGGGAGAGATCTTAATTGAGTACTAGGTGCTAACATGGTCTTTTCTCAGGTGTTGATCCTTCATTGGGCTATCACTGAGGTATCTGGGGCTGATGCTGGTTGACGGCTTCTCTTATAGGCATTTCTGAGTTTTCTGGTGGCCATTTTCAGGAGGAAGTAGTGCACGAGAACTGTAGCAGTGTGTGCTGAAGCTGGACACACACTTAAGAGTGAGACTTGGGGACTTTTCTAGGTGATAGCACTGTTACAAAACTAAGTCATGTGCAAGCTGGTGTGAGGGTGGCTTGCTGGCTTTTTGCTCTGTGGAAAGCAGGTTTCTCATGACATAATAGTGAAGTTGTCTAGGTCACATGGGTCCCACGGACTCCCCAGTTCTTTGAGCTAATGTAAAGGAGGGAAATAAGGTGTAGTTGATTTAGACAGGAGAGCCAGGATGAATTGCTGAAATATGTACTTCTTTCTTTGGGTACTCCAGACTTCCATGTGGTTTTTTCTGTGTTTTATCTAGGATCCATATTTACCACAATTGTTTTGCAGGAGTGTGTTTTATGATGATTCCAAGATCACTGGTCAAACATCAATATAAGTCTGTTGGCACAAAGGGTGGCTTGGGTGGTCCTGCTGTTCCCAGCCCGATGGGCTCACTTGGTGCATCTACAGCCCTCGAACAGTGCTGAGCAAAGGCTGTGCTTTGCATGGGTGATACAGAGTGAAAAAGTGGCGAGCTGTGCAAGTGTCCCTGTCTCAAAGAACCAGTTGTGCAGACAGGTTAAAGCTGGCAGTTCAAAAGGCTTGGATAAAGCCCTGTGGGGAATCTGAAGGTGTGCATGAGCCAGGAGCTTGGAGGAGAAAGAAGCTGGTCTGGGGAAAGATGAGTGTGGGATGGACCCTGCTGTCCTTGTGGGAAGATATCCAGTGGTGACTCTCATGTGGCAGTCTGAGAGGAAGAGAGCACGAGGAGAGATTCTGGTGTGTCTTTTTAAACTGAGTAAGGGAAGCACAGGCAGAGAGAAGAGGCCAAGGACAGGACTTTTAGATGATGTTCATCAGGGTGGGAGTTGAGCCAGGAAAAATTTCTGGGACGTCAAGAAGATGCCCTGAGCCTGTTTATCTTCGTTCTGTTTACTTCATGGCTATCACCATTGAAGTCTGGCATCTTCAAACTGGGAGGATGGAAATGAAATGTGTTACTGGGGGGCTGTTTTCCAGGGATCAGAGGGGCACTTGTGATAAATGAGAGCAGCAGTCCTGGTAAGTGAATGTGTGCTAGAAAATGGCTCTACAGCAAAACTTGGCTGAGGAACAGTTAAAACAAAAATGCTCTAAAAACTGCCTTTTTTGGTCAGGAAAGGTGTGGTACGGTTGGGACAATGGGAAGTCTGGAACTTTTAATTAAGAGCCAGATCCTGCTGCCACTAAAGTTGAAGAAACTCAGATTGGCCCCAACTGCTGCCATGTGCAAGCTCTCTGAAGATGGGACTTAATTTCGGATGAACACCACGTCTACTGTAGGGAAGATCTGTCTGTTTATTTTTAAATTTAGCTCTTCAAATGCTGTTAATAACATGCCTGTGTTACTTGTGTGCATGTTAATAAGGATTAATTTATATTTTAATTTTGTTTCTTATGGAGATTTTTTTTCTGGAAGACATTCCTTTGAGGCTTACCTTTGATAATGGGTAATGGGGGGGATAACTAATCTTGTTTAGTCTTTTGTTACGGAAGTCAGAGTTTGTGATTGAAATTTGATTTTCCACTCCCACTATTTGAAGCTATTGAATCTATATTTCCATGTGATAGTTTTGGTGATTTTAAAGTAATAACACATTATTAGTTCTTTTTATAGTCAATTATATGTGAATTTATATCACAAATTTTGGCTTCTGTGCTAGTTACTTTGGTATTGTGTGAATGTGGCATCTTGTAAATGTGCTGTGTTGTAAAAAGCTTACACAATAGAAGATGGGGGGGGGGGGAAATCTTGGACTGTTGCAGTTTTTTTTTTTTTTAATACTGCCCTAGGAATGGATATGGGAACAACCCCCAGCCCTCTTTGCACTCTGGGAGGAGCATACAAGTTTCCAAGCTGAGCTCTCAACCACATGGAACTTGGTTTATTGTTTAGGGAGCTGTAAAAGACAACTTGAAGAGTGAGGCTGTTGTCTGTGGGCTTCCATTTGCTCTGTAGGGATCCACATCCTTATTAGAAAGTATGTAGATCACTGTATGTTTCAGAAGGCTGAAAACTATTGCTTGTGAATCGGTGGTGGGGAGTCCATTTTGGCAGATGACAAAAATGCTTATGTTTTTCTGCATTTACTGTGGTGTATGCAATGTCTGCATTTATAACAAAAATCAAGCTGTTGGTCAGAATGCTTAGGGCTTAGTTCTTCCTTTATTTGATTTGAAGATCTTAAATCAAAATCAGGTGAAACCCTAATGCTGTTTCAGAAGAAATACTTTATTCATAGAAAATAATTGGTTTCAGTGCAGAGGGAAGTGCTTGGGATTTCATGGACTGTATTATATGGGATATCAGATTAAATGATCTAATGAGACCCTTCTGCCTCTAAAAATCTGTTACTGGTGCAAATAATGTAGGATAAAGAGATCATGGTTTTTGCTGCCTGTATTCTTTAAAATAATGTAGCTTGATGCTAGACAGATATTGCTGTTTTCAGTAATTTTTTTTCTTTTGTTGTTCTTGCTGTTTCCTTTGCACTTCCTAGATCAGTGGTGTGAGGTTCCCTCTGCTTCCAGACAACGTTTGTTTTGACATCCTGAAATCTGCTCTCGGTTATTTTGGGGGAAATCTGCAATCTCGTTTGACTTGCATAGAGTCATTCTAGGTATAAGCCTCTGAGGAGAGCAGTGACTAACCAACATTACAAGCTGGATTGTGATTTGGAATTAAGGTTTCAGTTACGAGAGCTGTCCTTGTCCAGAACACCGGTTGCTTGGGTTCATGCTGGGTGATCAGTTGGGGGTTGTGTCATTGTGTTGAAAGGGTTACTGTTCTGGAGCAAATACAGGAGCTGAGAGTGAGGTATTTGGAAATGCTGGTCAGCAGATACTTGGTTGTCCCAGGACCTGTGGTAGCACCCACATTCTTGCAAGAACTTGAAGGTGCATCCTGCTCCTCTGAGGCTTGGCAGGGAGGGAGATAAGGACTGAATCCACAGAGCTGAAAGAGCTTCTTTTCCACAAGCATTCTCTTTCTCACTGTCAGGTTCAGTGTTTGTGGATGACATGCTTAACCTGCAGATGGATATTGTTTTCATCTTTGCGCCTGTTTTGAGTCGCTTGCTATTCAGTGCTCATTTTTGGAACAGTTGCATACCTGTGAGATGAATCTTGTTTTTTCCTTTTATCTAGCATCAAAAGATTAAAAGGAAACTTGAAAAGAAGCATACGTGCTTTTATTTGACTTGCACAGCTAATTTTCTCCTTAATGCTGTGAGCTTCAACTGCTGAAAGCAAGTTTGTGCACATGCACCAGGAGTCTGCAAGAGGAGAGTCACAGGGAGATACGTGTTCAGTTCCTGGGGAGCTGTAGCTTCCCTGTTTCCTTAGGCTTTTTTGTTAGTGGTGAGGAGTAGGTGATCTGTCTGCACTGTGGACAGCTGAGCCTCATGTCAGTCTTTGTCATTTCCTAGGCCTGCTGGGTCTCAGGCTGTGGTGGTGGCCCATGCTTTGTGTAGTGCCATCTTTCAGTGGGGGCTGTGTTTGTCCAGAGTATTTGGGTTGGAGCATGGACTCCTGCAATAGAGATAATGCTATTTGATGCCTGATGTCTAAAGCTTTCACTAGAACTAATCTGTATAAAAGTTCCTGAAAATCCTGTTTGTTACAAGGAACCTCCCTGCTTCTCCCCTGATCTTGCAAGATCTGATTTAGAAATACTTAGTGCATGGTTTTGCTACATATACTGTAAATAGTTGGTTTGGAGGTTCAGTGCTCTTCTGATTGGCATAGTTAATGGTATACATATCCTGAAAGTCTTTGATGCCGGATCAAAAGAAAATAAAATTATTTTGGAAGAATGAGATTAATATAAATTTTTAAATTCTGTAGTGCATTTCATCTGAATTACTTTTCAGACCAACAAAATGGCTAAATCCATCGTTGAAGCCTGCTGCTCCTACCTGCCTGAACAACAGACATGGTATTTCTGTCAAGGGAATTTGAGTGGTTTAAATATTGATGCTATGTTCTTAATCCCCAGGCATTAAGGCAGAGATTGTATTTGGTTCCTAGTTCACAGGTAAAATAGTGAGGCAGTACTACAGGGAGAATTTGGCAATGGGCTTGCAGTGTACCCTGCCTCCCTTCTGCCCACTGAATGTGAAGGAAACTGTTCTGAAGATTTCAGTGTATTTACTGCAATATTGGTAGAGGCATGTGGAGCTGTTCCCCCTCCTGATTGCTGTACCAGCAGGTGCCTTAGCTTGCAGGCTCTGGAGGCACATTGGTGCTCTGTCCACCACAGCTCTGGCAGACTGAGGCTTTTGCTTATCAGACTGTTCTGGATCTTCCCTGGCCTGCTCTGGTGTGACTGAGCACAGAACCTGGTGTGCAGTACTGTCACAGGGAGAGGTACAGAACCAGTGTTAGGAATGTGCTTGTACCAGGCATGGTGGGAGGGAGACCTCCTCTGACTGCATGACTGAAATAGGCTGGCAGGCAAGGTGACTCCATAGTGAAGAGGAAATTCCTGGATATTTTTCACACTCTTAATTTTCTGCCTTATGTTTTTATGAATCTGTAAGTCACTCCCCAAAGTATGGAGGCTGTTCCACAAATTCCTGTTGAGGATTCCTCACTGTGTGGAAGAGAGTCTAGATGAGTTGCTTGCAGCCTTGGCCCCTTCCATGTAAAAACGTGATTAGATTACTGCAGGTGGATTTTGTGTGTGTCAGAAGAGTACAATTACAAGTTAAAGACCATCTGCCTGGGTTTCTGAGTGGTGATCAGCTGAGTGAGAACTGGTTTTCTGCTGGTGTAAAAGTTTGCTGGGAAGGCAATTGCCCTTGCAGGGATTAGCTGCAGGGGAAAAGGTGTTTTCTCTCTTGCTGCTATATGCAGGTGTTCTAGCTAATGCCACATGCAGATGCTTCTCGTCCCAGATTAACAATGCTTTGTTCCCCCAAGTCTCAAGGAGAGAGAAGTGTATTAACAGGATTCAGTTGCTGACTCTGGTCTGTTTGCCCAGTTCCTCAAACAACCACAGTGAATTCACTTGGGAGCCATGGGAAGGGCTTCGTTGCTGCTGAGCTGGCAGCTCTAGCAGCCGGTAATTGCAATTGTGCCTCCAGTATTTTGGGCTCTTGGGAAATGACTGAAGGGCTGAACTGTGCCATTCTCCCCTTCCCAAGCATATTGTATAGTCCAGGTTTGACAGAAGATAACTTCTCTTTCAGATCCCAATCTCACCAGTGAATCTGTTTGGTGTCAGTCAGAGGGTGGCAGTGAAGAGTGGTTGGTTAATAATGGAGAGGCTGCTATTGACTCTGCTTGCAGCAAACCCTTCTCCCTCCAGTGGGTGCTGAGGCTGTAAAAGGTGGTGGTGATAAAAGTCAAGTTTGCAAACCACAGGTCTGCACCACAACCGAAGCTCTTCTGTGTAGGGAGCCAGAATAGCAGTCCAGCGTATTTGCAGGTGGCTCGTGAGATGATGCTTTAGATAGCTTGCAGACAGCAGCAGAGTTTTTGGGCTTGTTTCTGTCCTGTTTGCTAGTGTTTGCAGTCCAGCAAGGAGATGCATTCCCTGCCTGTAGAAGGTCATGCTCTGCTTAAAGGCTGCAAGAGAGGACACAGTTCCAGCAGCAGTGCAGAGTGCCCCACCTGGAAGCTGGTTGCCCATTTTGTTCATCTGTGTTCAGGTGAAAGCTCTGGAGAAAACTTGTGGAAGGGTTTCAGAGCTGAATATGAATTTTTAGGAAACCCTAGGATTTTCCAAGGATCCTGCAGAATGAAAGGATGGATATGGTTTGAGTTTCAGACATAGGAGAGGGAGCCTAAGGTTCAGCATAGCCTTTATATACTTCATGATTTTACATTAATCTTGATTAAAGCCAATATTGGAGAGTTTTATTAACCAGGGTGTCAGCCTTACCCTGGAGAGTAACTTTTATTAGCCAGTTACTAAATAATTAGCCATTATTTATTAGTGTAGTGTATTTTTACAGAGGAATGCTAATAAGAGTCTATCACTCGGCCTTTTATTGTTCATAAAGGATGCTTACTAACTAATAACTTATATTGTTGATAATGTGTTTCTAATGGCAAGGAGGAAATTTTGAGACTTTGCAGGTATTGTAATATCAGGGACTCCAGGAAATAGTCAAATCCAGTTTATTGTTCACAGAAGACAAATGAACGTACCCGGATGTCTTCTGTCAGATGTTTATCCAACCTATGCTTAAAATACATCCTTTGAAGATTTCAGTCTCCTGAATTAGTCTGCTCCAGTGCCCCTCTGCTCTGCTGGTTTAATTTTCTCTCTAGCTAATCTAAGAGGATTTCTCTTTATCCTTCTCCTGAAGGATATAGGAAAAGATGATCACCACCTTTGTTCAAGTCCATGCTAGCAAAATCTCTTCAATGTGGTTTTCACTACAATTGTTAATGTATGCCAAATGAGGCTGGTGGTTTGTGCCTTGTTCTGCAGTGTGTTAGCAGAGCTTTGTGCTGCTGGATCTGGTGGGATTCTGAGAGGAGGGCACACCACTCTTCATCCCAGAAAGGTGCTAAATAATTGAAGGTAGAGAAGAACAGAACTTCTCTGCCTTGTAGGTAGGTGTGAACAAAGGCCTTGCTTACACCTTATTTTCATTGAGGGGTCATGTGCCCTTGGAAGTGTAACATCTTCATTATTTAATGAAGATTTAAAGGAATCTTTAGCCATTTTATGGTAGGTGCTTTGGTTTCCAGCTCCAGTTCTGTAGCAGTGTCATTAACAAAGAGCTGGGGGGAGATGTGGGATGAAGCTTTAAAGGAATTGTCGTGGGCAGAGATAGTTTTTGTAATCTCTAGAAAGGCACAGCATGTGGCAGGGAAAAGAGCACGCTGGCAGATGGGGCGAGTGCAGCTACAGTCATACCAAGGAGACACTGTTGTGAGGCTTTCATGCTGTGGCAGACAAGTGGGTCACAGTGTTGATATGTCACTCTGACTGAGAACTTCAGCTGTGATCAAAAATGTGATGATATGAATTTAGGGCATTTCTGGGAAGGGGACTTGTAGAAGAAGTAATATTGATCTTTGTGCATGGAGAGTTTTGCCCTTGGAGACAGAGGGTTCAAGTCAGACTCCTGTGGATGAACTTGCATGTACAGCCTGAAAAGCAACAGCGGAGAAGAGAAATGGTCTTGGGGCTGCAGCAGAAATGTCCTGTACAAGTCGGCTGGGCTGTAGTTTCCCTTGATGGTCACCATGCTTACAGATATACATGATGTACATGGCAGAAGTGATGAGTGGTGTTAATGGTGCTTTGGTTTGTGGCTGTCTATTTAATGCTCATAGTCTTTGCTGTCCATTCCTTGGTGGAGCTCCTTTTTGGTATTCCTGGTTAGCTTTGCAGCCTGAGGAAGAGTGTGCCTTTCACGTGCACTGCAGTGTGCTGCTGTAGTGAGGGCTTGCAAGAAGCAAGCAATGGCTCTTAGGCTTGCCTCAGAAGAAGTTCCTGAGCTGCTGTTATGTGAGCAGAAAACGGGTTTGTCTTGTGCTGCTCTCCTCTAACTTGGTGAGGAGGGAGAGCTGTGTCTCAGCTCCCTGCTGAGCATGGCTGGTGTTGGGCTTGCTCTTTGCTCAGTGTGGCTGTGAGGCAGCTGTGGCCAGACCCACATCACCTGAGTGGGGGAAGAGGCCCTGACCGCAGGCTTGGGAGACCCATCCTACCTCTGCTACAACTTTTTGTGGTGCTCAGAGTCAACTGGGAGTGCACCAGCTCCTTTATGTAAAGTCAGAATTTCTTCAAGTTCTTGCAGAAGCAGTTTATGCTGGAACTGTGCTGTTTGCCTGCATGCTGCTTTCTACAGGTGAAAGGCACAATAAAACCGGTGCTGGTGTTGACTGGTGTTAAATGCCTTCTCAAACCCTCCTAAGGAGGGATTTGGGATTGCTTCCCATGGGTATTTTTCCTGGGACCTTGTATTTCTTGTTGGAGAGAAGTGATAAAAGGGAGGTGTTAATGGTGCCGTTATCTTGACTCCTAGTCCTAATTAGCCAGTGATCAAGAAGAGCTTTATGGAAAAATAATGTGACTACATTAACCTGTCTTGCAAAATAAAATTTTCACTATCTTGGATTATTTAATGAGTTGCTTAAAGAAACCATCAGAATCCATGTAAGGTCAGCACATAATTGGGCAACTCTTTAAAGAGCATGTGATTTCCCTAGTAGACTGAAGTGGTTTAGTAGCTAAAAAATCTGTTTCTTGAATTGTTTTTACCCTACCTAATAGAATTTAGGTGACTTTTTAATTTAGGGGACTCTATATTATGTCATCAAAAGGAGGGAAATTTTGCAGTAATGGCTGATTTCCCTGTCCTGTTTGTGGAGAGAATGTGAATGCAGACAACTGGCTCAAGGTTCTGGTTTTGTTCTAGTCTGATGGGTCAGAATCTGGCCTGTAGCCAATCCAAATTCCTTACTGTTGGTTGACCAAAATGTCAAGATACAGCAGAAATTACTGCAGGGCCTATGTACCTCTTGAAGTTCTTTTTGGTGGTTTTTTTTTTTTGTGTTTTTTTTTTTTTTTTTTTTTTTTTTTTTTTTTTTTTTTTAAAGAAAGAGTTAATAAAGAATCTGTGCTTTGTTTCTGTGTTGCTTTGTGGTTGTGGCATCTTCTTTGATGTATGAATTCGGAGACAAGGAACAGAATGTGTATGTGCACACTCAAATTCCCAGTCCTTTGAAAGATTGAAAAGAAATCTCTTTAAATGGTGATGTAAGTATACGAGTAGGTCTGCATGGATTTTTTTTCCTGCATCTATAGATCTTAGGCTGAACTACATTTGTTACTGGACTGCATGCTGGCACAGTCCCAACACTGCAGGCAGATGTATATGAAGAAGCCAAATACTTCTTTCCAGCATACAGTACTGCTAGACCTCAGTGTGACAAGTTTATGATAGTAATGCTCTGTAGTTCCAGATGAGGATATGAAAACTCATGAAAAACACTGCCTTGTATTTCCTGTCTTGCTGTGGTGCAGGAAAGTGCTATTAACCTACAGGAGGAAAAGAATGGAGAGCAAGAAGAGGCATAACTGTAGCTGCATCTGCTTCTGAATCAGTTTGTGGTGTTGATTTTGTGGAAGATTTAGCAACTTATCTGCTTGACTTCTCTTACAATGTCTGTTCTTAAGAAAAAGCAGCCACTTGATCTCTAACCTGTACTACAGGCAGTGTTATCTGGAAAGCATATTCTGTTTCTTTGTGTTATCCTTGGGCACTGTCATATTTTAAATCCTCTAAATTATGTTTTCTAGCCTGACATAGCTACTATCTGTGAAACTCAATCTTCTATTCAGCTAAAACAGCCTCTGTGCCATAGACTGCAAGAGACTTGCCAGCAGCAATCCCTCCTTCCTGAATCACATTGTCACTGACACACTGATAGAAATACAGTAATTGAAGCCTATTGCTTTGTGACTTTGAAGTTTTTACTTTTATCAGATGATGTCAAGTTAAAAACTCCTAGATAAATGAACCAAAGCCCAGTGCCATTTCTTTGCTGAAAAAAATGTATCAATTCCTGCTATGACTGGCAGTATTTTACCTTGATGTGTGTGTGTCTATCTTGCTCCCTGGTTCCTTTTGCAGATCCTTTATTAACTGAGTGAAGCACTGCTGAAGTCCGAGATTGTCATGAGTCAGATCATGTAGCTGGAGTCTTTGGGGGCTACAAATTGTCACCTGGCTTATACTACTGTACATAGAGAAGGATTAAAAAAATAAAGTACGTTTTTCTGTTTCACAGTCTGTCAGCAGGGTCCTACAGGTGGTGACATAGAAGCTCATTAAACCTGTTTTTGGATTGACAGGGCTGCTTCTAACTAGCATATAAAAAACTGCTGCAGGTTTTAATGAACAAATGAAGTCAGTTACAGCTGAAGACCTGTATGTTAAGAATCAAGCAAAACAAAACATTCTAGAAATGTGGCCTGTCAGATCTAATTTGAGCACTGGGGTGCAGATGGTGTTGAACTAATTGGCTTTGGAAACCACTTCTCACCTGAATTTATTGGTGAGGTCCATTCTACACTAAAAGTAAAGAGTCACTGTTTCATTTAACTCAGTTTGGAATGTGCAGTAAGGCTGACTGGGATGGGAGGAAGCAGTCTGGCATCCTTTTCATGTCAGGTTAACAATGGCACACTGTCACATCCAGCATTCTGTCTGTCTTGTTTCAGAATTCACAAGACATCAGGTTTTGGAGTTCTAAGAGTGACCATGCTTTCCCCTCTGTGTGAAAGTTGTTGCTTTATTTAAAACAAAAAATAAAAGTAATGGGACATTTCAGTTTGGAATAGGTGTCTCAAAGGAAATAAACCACTTTTGAAATTACAGGAGCAGGAAGGCTTATATAACTTTCAACCTGTAAGAATAAAAAGAGTTGAGATGGTGTAGAATGAAAAGTTTTCAAAGGTATGGAGGGCATATTTTTAGAGTTACAGTTCTGTCTGGGTGATGCATATTTCAGTTAGGGCTGGCATCTAATTTGTGGTTTAGAAATTTCCACCATACCTCCCTTAAAATCTGTTGGAGACAAAAATAAGTTAATCCACCTCTGAATGTATGTGTGATAAGCACAGGAGACAGCTGAGTCTTTTCCTTGTAGTATTTTTTTCCTTGGCAAATTGCAATTATTTATATGTTTCTTCCATAAAACCTCTTTTATGGAAACATCTAGAAAATTGTTGTTCCCTTTTTTCTCTAAGGTGAAGTGTGACTCAAAGTCTGCACATTGCATTTACTCTTCTTCAAAATTCCTTTGCAGTGTTGCTTCAAGGTTTTGCAGTGTTGGGGCACAAAATCTCCTTCCTCCCCCTGAAACATGACACAATACATTTTACTGAGTTATATTAAATTAAGTTTCTCCATTTTATAAAGTGCTATTAACTGCTTGCATGAATATACAGTATATTCTGTCCAGCAGAAGGCAAGAAGGCGGATCTTGTTAGCAAGTGTCCAGTGAGAATAAACCTCTGGGAAAGTAACAGAATTACAAAACAAGGCATTGGTCTTCTAAAATCATGAAGAAAATGGTTATTTAAACACTTGATTCAGCTTAGCCATTGTTGTGGGGCTAGGCTAGTTGTGAAGGAGAAAAATGCAGTGAAAGCATTGTGAAAGCTGAGCAGAGCCTGTCCAGGAGGCACCTGCTTGGTCTGACTGAGCTCCCCGCGGGTGTCAGCTCTTTGTGTACCTGTGCTGAACCCTGAGTGGCTTCTTATGCTACACTTAGAGCTTCTGTTCCTCTGATCTATTTCAGTTCTAAAGAATTCTGTTTAAGATAGTTAATCCAAGAGCTAATGATTTAGTTGAACACTTAATTAATACCTCCTTGTATTAATCCACAAGAATTTGTGGAAACCTCTTAACGTGACGGATGCTTGTTTGTGTAGCTGTGGCACTAGAGCATTGATAGGAGCTATTTGTCTGACTTGTTTAAATGTGTTTCTAGAGCTGGATATAGAAGCCAAGATGTATGTGGTTTGTCCCTATAATTTTCCAATTGGTTTTCCACTTGTGCTGTCAGCTGCTCAGATGGCTTGTTCTTTTCCCTGAGCAAAATGCTGGCTCTCTCAAGCAGTGTGGGATGCAGAATTCCCTTCTCTTCCCTTGTTTGTGGTTGATTTTTTTGGGGTTTGTTTTGGTTTGGCTGAGAGGTTTTTTTTCCGTTTTTGATTTGTTAGGGGGGGTGGGAGTTTGGTTGGTTTTTTGGTTTTTTTTTTTTTTTTTTTTTTTTTTTTTTTTTTTTTTTTTTTGTCTGTAAAATGCTTGCAATTGAACAAGTCTAGAGACTGGATTGCTTCAGCCACAGGAACAGACATGGAGCAGGCACTCCTTGAGCTGTCTTAGCAGTGTCAGCCCATCCATATGTCCCGAGCTGAGTCTTGAACCAGTGATTACCAGGCTGCTCTGCTGTGGCTGGGCTTCCCCAGATGCCATTTGCAGGAGTTTTTCATAGCTGTGAGTTTCCAACACAACTACATTAGCCAGTAAAATCTCTCCAGGCAGGTTTTGTTGAAGAGTTGTCCCATGGCGAGTACTGTCACCTTATTCAGATCTGGAATGTCAGGTTGAGTTGGTTCATGAAGAGTGTTTTTTGTATGGAATTGGATTTTCCAGAGAGTTTATTAGAAAAGCCACAAGAACACGGCTGAGCCGCAATGGGACTGCACAGCACTTGGTGCACGTGGTGTTTGCTCTAGAGCGGTTCTGCAGACATTGCCAAGGCAAGAAAACTACCCTTGATGTGCGCAGGCATCCCAGACTCTGCATACTCGTGGATAGGTATGGATAGCCTGAGATTGCAAAGCCTTTCTGGGTTCCTGACCACATGCCAGGCACCCATGTGGCCCAAGGGTGTGCCCTGATTTAGATGCATTGTGCTTCACTATGCTGTCATGTAATTGAGTATCTGCTGGACACAACTAAAAAGGCGTCTGTTTTCAGTCTGAGAGAGAGAAACAGATGTTTTATTCTCTCATGAGAGCTCACAGTGATGCATCAGCTGTTGCTCCAAATCTCAATGATGACGGCCAAAAAGGCGAAGGGAAATACACACAGGTCAAAAGGAACTGAGGAGATCAACATTAAATAATTTCTATTTCCTTTGTGTTACGTGACATGTGGGGTTTGGTTCTGAAGCATGTGGAAAGCATTATCCTCTAAGCTGGAACTAGCTTTTAAATGGGCAGGGACAGAATATTTTTTCATTGATTTCCTAGACCAGATAGATCAAAGTCTTGGAAGAAATCTAATTGCTAAAAGTTAGAAGATCTTGAACATTATGCCTGACTTGATCAAGAACTGTGCTGAGAGCTGGATGTGAGACAGTTGCAAGAGGCATGCACGGGCTAGAGTGGTTGAAGCTGCAGAGCCAAGGTCTGCAGAGGGCTAGGCTTGGGCCAGTGGTGTCACTTCAGGGTCACGCAGCAGGTCAAGTAGAGAGTGCCCAGCTTGCAGATGGTCACTGGTACATATCTGCTGATGTGAGGTTTGGTTCCACCTGCATAGGCACACTCAGGTGAGCAGGTCAGCACTGGGACCTTTCTGTGTTCTTGTGCAACTGTTTTTGTAGGGTCCTGGTTTTAGCTGGAATATAGCACTGAGGCTAAGCCTCTGAAAGTTTTCCATTTAAGTTGTTTGACATGAATTGAAAACCAGCAATTAAAAGTAGCTTGGAGAGGAAGTAAGAAGGAATGGCAAAAAAAGAATATGGTGTAGTCAACAGCTTAGGCAGTAGTTCTCAGTCTTCACTGACCTTACTGAACAGTAAGCTGTGGGAAGCATCGTGCTGGATGGGCTGTGCTAGATCTTGTGGCTGCTGTAGATGCTGGCTTAGATGTAGCTCAGCTGCACCCCTCACTGGTGTAGGAAAGACTGGGAAGTGTTTTAACCCAGGCCTTTAAGGGCCATCCTCTGGGCTTTTTCCCAGATGGGTCAGAAAGAGTATGAACAGGATTCTGGCTGAAGTGGTGCCTTCCTCCATGGAATTCCTTCTTCCCACCTCTTGCCCTTTTCTCTCCCTAGCACCCTAGCATCTCTTCACTCTCCCGGGCTGTTCTTTCTGTGGCTGACAAAGGTATCTTGAACCTTTCTTCTTTTCTGAATGGAGTTCTTCACTGTTGTACCATTAAGCTGTTGCTGATTGTGTCTGGAGACACTTTTCAAAGGCATAGGACACATGTACATGCTGAGCAGGCATTCTGTCTGTGCAGGGTGGGAGGCTCTAGGTCTTAGGGTGTTTCCAGGGTTTTACAAAGACTGGCTACTGAAAATGCTATTGCATTTTTAATTGTGTATGTTCCTTTTTTCCCAAACGAGGCAAGAACAAAGCTTCATTAACTACGATCTAGCAAGAGCTGTCATCATCTATGAAGTTTCCTGCACAATTTGGTTGCTGCTCACTCTTCACCAGCGTGGCTGCTCTGCCTCCCTGATTGAGCCCCAGCTTTCTTCACATTGCCAGCAGCTGGTGGGACTTTGCTGTGTCTGCACCTCTTTGGTGCCCTCCTCTTGAGGCTGTCCGTGCATCTTGTCATCATTGCATTGCAATATTGCTGTTCCTCATAAAAGCTGGTGTTGAATGGTGTAATCTGGAAGTGCAGATGTTCAGAAGCTTGGGAACTAGTGATCAAGGGGAGTATCTGGATATTTGAACATCCTCACTAGTTGCTACTAGACTTTGTCGGCCCTAAGGGAGCAGAAGATTGTCGGTGATTATCTGCTAGGTTGTCTGCTTGCCTTGTTTTTTCCAGATGCTGTCTAAACCCTCAGAAACACTTCTGTTCCAATTTTAAAATGTGCTGACCCTTTCAATTCGTGTAGTGTTAGAGATGGAGTTGGGGTCAGTGCTTCTGTGCTGTGAGCTTTTGAGGTGCTCCAGCTAATATGGTTCTGCCTGCAGGCAGATTCCCAGTGTGAGTTCCAGTTGCTCTGTGCACTGTAGCAGCCTTTAGCTGCTAATGGAGGGGAAGGTAATGTTACTAAGTAAAGCAGCCTAGTCTGTTAATAAGGCACATTGCTGTGCTGGAAATTGATTAGTTGCCATAATGAAGGCTTTCTGTTTTCCTACAAAAAACAAAACAGAGCGATGCAATTTTCTTTTTATTTTCCTTGCCATATTCATTTTGCTTTTCTGCAATAGCCCTCATCGTATGAGGCTTCATTATGCCTTGAGCTCTGAGATGCAACTAGTTACCAAAGCTACAAGGAAGTTGTGGTCCTGATCACAGCTGATCCCAGAGCAAGATCTCATCAGCGCTCACAGAGTTGTATTAATTTTTCCTTCCTGGCTGGGGACCTAGCTGTGAGTGTAAATGCTCAGCTGGGGGCAGTGGAAATGTACGGAATAGTGGCAGTGTTTGTGACTAAGATATTTAACTGCTTTGTGTGAGGAACTAAAGGCAATAGCAGCTGGTAGTCTTAGTAGTAGGTAGTAGGTGTTTAGTTTTGGTGTTGTTTCATGTGAAGACACTGAGCATTGGGTGCTGCCAGGCAGGTATCCATAGCTATAAAGTGCTGCATAAGCAGAACCACCTTTCTGAAACAATGGTGCTGCTGCTGTTTTTCATCAGTTTGGGGCAATTGAGATGTGAAAGGTGTGAAGTAAGTTGTAACTCTGCTTTCAACTGCAAAGTCTTCTGTTGTATTACCATGAGTGCTTCTTCCCTGGAGACTTAGCAGACTGTAGTTCCTGTCAGTGGTGATTTACCTCCTGTGCTGTCTGGAGTTCTGACCTTGCTCAGGGTAGAAAAGCTTCCTGTACTCTACAGCAGTGATTTTGCAACTTGTGCTTACCTCCATGTCCTTTGGAGAGAGCCCAGTGTCTGCTCCTCTTTTCATCATACACAACCACTCAAGGACCAGTTCGGAATCTTTTCAAAACATGGTGAATTACTTATTCTTTGGAACTTCCTCCTTCAGTTCCCCTGAGTAGAGGCAGGGTAGGGAGCAGTGTGACTGAGGGCTGACTTGGTCCAGCTTTTTCACCTGGGACATACCTGTCAGCTCTTCTGCAAGCAGATGTCTGCATTTCAGGGTGATCATGATCTTTTAAGTATCACTCTGCTTGTCTTTGTGGAATTTTTGATAAGTGATACCTTTTTGCTCTGTGGTGCATTTTCTTTAAATTGCTTTGAATTTCTCATGGGTTCTACCAAATCTCTAGCTTTTCAATCAAGAGATAACTGAGGGGATTTGTTGGCTTTTTTACTGGATCCAGAAGATCATTATTGGAATTTTTTGCTTTTGCACAGGAAAGGTGCCCTTGTGTCCTAACAGTAGTGGTAAAAATACATCTCTGTAGTGATCATTTCTAACAATTCTTTTTTCATATTGAGATTTAGAAGTCTTCCATTTCCAATCTCTTCTCCAAAAAAACCTCTCAGACTTCAAAGTGAAATAGCTAAGCTGTGTCACCATTGGTGGCAATCAGCATGAAGTAAGCTGGTGTCACAGCTGCTGTAGAATCTCTCTCTGGCATTCCCATTTTGGTTCCAGGCTGCCAGGTGTGGAAGGTTCAGGAGGAGGCCAGCAGAGTATAATGATTTTGTGGGGATGTACTGCTCAGCCCGCTGCTGTTTCCCTGCAGAGATGGGGGATGGAGGTTCATGCAGCCGTCACCACATCTGTGCTGTGGCATGGTGTGGTGAGTGGAGAGAAGGGCTTGTCTCCCTTCCCCTCTCCCCTCAGTTTGTCCAGGCCATCAGGGTAGCCTGAGGCTGATTCACTCTGGTCACTTCGTGCTCAATCAGATGTTGCTGGGTTGTGCAGCTTCTTACCCTTTTATGGGAGTGTGTTTAGGTGTGTCTTGTTTTAAACTGGACGTATTTATTTGTCTGCCATGCTTGGTCACCATGTACTGCTGTAGCAGATCTGTGGGCTGTCTGCTCTCTGATATGGGGAGCTGCCTGCAAGTCTTTCAGCACCACCCAGATATTAAAGGACAGATGCTTTGTTTTTGTTGACCTCTGGAAAAAAACAAAAGTATTGTCTGTATTGGGAAACCCTGTGTTGCATCCTGGGAATTAACAAGAGACGTCTTTACTGGGAGAGATGACCTGGCATTTGGAGAGAGGCAGGAGAAGGGTTTGCTGACAGCCCCTGGCGCCTACAGAAAGTACTCTGAGACAAGACAAAGCAGCAGCAAATGCCAAATGAGCTGAATACTGGGTGGCACAACTTGCTTTATTGACTCTCTTGGGGAACCTCAGGAGTCAAATGAGCAGAAGCAGACCCTCAGGCTGAGGGCTGTAACTCTGAGATCGCTCTTTTGGGGGCCTGTGTAAATAGGAGGCTAAAAGATCTGTGCTGATGTAAAGGCCTGTAATAGCTCTGTAACTATCAGCATTGCAGCATTATCTGGAATTTTGGATGGAGAGCTGCCCTTCCTGTGCCTGGTGTGGAGCTGTGCCTGCCAGCTGGCTTCCCTGGGGAGAAGCCTGGGTCAGGATCTCAGCAGTGGGGTGGCTGCTGCCAGGGCCCACTGCTGCTCCTGAGCTTCCTCCTTGGACCTTGGAGTTTGTTCATTCAGGCAGAGCTTCAGTGACTGTTCCAGCGCTGAACGGGTGGGCTCTTCAGTGCCATCAGTCTAGTGCAGCCAGGGCTGGAATTCAATTAATTCTTTGTTCATGTGCCAGCCATGCCCTCGGTTGTCTGTTATCGGTCTGTAGCGGATCTGTTGACTCTGTCAATCCATACATGATTTCTTTCTGCCTCTGACCTTCTGATGCAGGTGTCACACTGGGGTTGATAAACGGGTCCAGCATTGTAGGGAATAACATTTGCTCACCCCAGTTGCTGTTTCCTCAATAGCTGTCCAAGCACCACTGTAATCATTGTGCTAGTTTATAAGGACAACAGCAAAAAGTCATGCAAGGCTTAGCTCATCCTCTTGGCCTTATCCTGGGGGTGAACTGCAGGGTATGTTTGCACTGTGCATGTGTTTCTTTTCATGTTTGACTGATGAGTTCCCCTCACTCCTCCTGGCTTGCGGGCAGTTTGAAGAAGAGATGGATTCCTTCCTCTCCCGGGATCGAACTTATCCCTGGGGCACATCTCTGTAATTGCAGGCAGCACACTTATCTCGGTGAAGGATGCTGCGGTGATGGGACTCTGATCAGACAGCTGTGAATGGTGGCTGGCACTCAGAGTCCCATTGACTTTCCCTAAAAGCATTTCTCCACTGATGAGGATCTGGAGCCCAGCCTCTTGCTGGGGCTGTGCTGCCAGACCCCAGGCGGGAGCAGGCAGACACAGGCAGCGATCAGCCTTGGGGCGTTTGTCAGTGGTGGATTAAATCCAGTGTGCGAGATGAATGTGAAAATGAAACACAGCATAATAAAAGCACGAGGAAAATTCTCCTTTGGTGTATGAATAAATGATGTTGAATTAAAAATTGACACTGTTGAAGAGTCTGTTACTGTGAGGGGAGAAGACCGCAGGAGCTCTTTGGAGAAGGTGAAGTTGTATGTTGGGAGAAGTTAGGAGTCAGAGGTTTGTGTTTAGGAAGGTTTTTTCCACAGGAGACTTGGCATTGAGTAATAGGCTGTTTCCCCTGCCACACGACGCGTAGTTCCCCGTGTGTTATGGAGCCGCAGCATGGAGTGAATCCATGTGCCGAGCTGAGGGCTGTGGACTGGCAGCTGGCACGGAGCGGCACCGCGGGAGCCCCGCACGGGCTCTGTCTGATGGAGGAGGGGGAAGGGATAACGGGAGCGGTGCCAGGAGCTTGCAGCGCCGCACGGGTCCCGCACGGCGCCGGGGTGCCCGGTCGGGCTCGGGGCGAGCGTTGTTGAGGACGCGCCGCGCAGACGTCGCGGGGCGAGGTTCCAAAAATTGCGCCGCGCACGGAGCGGGCGCTGCTGTGTTGTTTAAGGCGTTAGCAGGGCTGCTCTCGCCATTCGCTCATTGAGCAGCCGCGCAACCCCCAGATAAGGACGGTTAGCGGCGGCTGGGGCGCGCCGGCCGTGGGGCAGCGCGAACCTCGCCCAGCTCCCGGCGAGGCGCGGCGCGCCCCCGGCCCGCCCACTGCCCGACGCCCGGCTCGGGGGCGCGCACCGCGCGGGGCCCGGCGCGCGCGGGCCGCTCCGGGCCGGGTTTGAGCCCTGTGGCGGCGGCGCTACCCAGAGTGCTCCGCGCCGGCCGGGCGCTGATTTGCATAGAGGGCGGGGCCTCCGCGCGGCGGCAGCGGGGACGGAGCGCGCCCTCTGCCGAGCGGCCGCGGCGCTGCGGGGCACGGCCCCAGTGAGCGCTCGGTGAGGCGCGGCTGCGGGATTTCCCTGCGCGCTCCTGGGCATGCGCAGCGCGGCGGTGTGTGCCGGGACAGCCAGAGACGGCGGCGTGTGTGTGCAGCGGGTACCTGTGTGCGTGCACACCTGCCTGTAGCACAGGGAGTGCAAACACGTGAATGTGTGACAGGACAATAGAACAGCGATACAGCCGTGTACCTGTGTGCGTGCACACCTGCCTGTAGCACAGGAGTGCAAACACGTGAATGTGTGACAGGACAATAGAACAGCGATACAGCCGTGTACCTGTGTGCGTGCACACCTGCCTGTAGCACAGGAGTGCAAACACGTGAATGTGTGACAGGACAATAGAACAGCGGTACAGCCGTGTACCTGTGTGCGTGCACACCTGCCTGTAGCACAGGAGTGCAAACACGTGAATGTGTGACAGGACAATAGAACAGCGATACAGCCGTGTACCTGTGTGCGTGCACACCTGCCTGTAGCACAGGAGTGCAAACACGTGAATGTGTGACAGGACAATAGAACAGCGATACAGCCGTGTACCTGTGTGCGTGCACACCTGCCTGTAGCACAGGAGTGCAAACACATGGATGTGTGACAGGACAATAGAACAGCGAGTACAGCCGTGTACCTGTGTGCGTGCACACCTGCCTGTAGCACAGGGAGTGCAAATACATGAATGTGTGACAGTACAATAGAATATCCTGAGCTGGAAGTGACTCACAGGGATCATCAGCTGCAATTCCTGGCTCTTGCACAGGACACCCCCAGCAATCCCATATGTGCCTGACAGCCTTGTCCAAACACTCCTTGAGCTCTGGCAGGCTTGGGGCCATGACGGCTGCCCTGGTTGTTTGTGTATATAAGTACACTTGTGTGTATGTACAAGGGATCATGGATATGCCTATATATGTGTATATTTGTACACTTGTATGTATGTACAGGGAGCTGGGATGTATTGGAACAGCTCCAGCAGCTTGGCAGTCCCTAACATTTGCAGCTGTGGTTGACCTTGGTGCTTATCCAAAAACCTGGGGAGAAATGTCTTGTACCAGCATTATCATAACCTATAGGGTTTTCAGAAGTGTCTCACATACAGGCTACACAGTATATTCAGTATGTGATACACCTTTTTATAGTAAGTAAGCATAGTTAATAGAGCAGGTTTTCTGGTCTGCAACCTGTCATGAAGCTTCTGTCAAACTAGGTGTCTTTCTTTGAATTCCAGTTATGTCATAAAGTGTTTGGTTTAATTTCTGCCAGTAAATAATTAAGTAACTCTCAGTGCATACAATTTTCTAATTATAATTGTAATAATTGCAATTAATTAGAAATGCTAGTTACAGCAAATACTGAAATGATTTATGCACGTGGTTCGTGCACCTTGCACATCTATACATATGGATTTAGCAGTGAGCAGCAATCACAGGTGCAGTGCACTCTTAATTCATTGCCTGTTCTGTGCTTGCAGGTGGTTCTCCTGGGGATTGACATCATCTCTGCACTTGTGTCCCGCTTGCAAGATCGCTTCAAGGCCCAGATTGGCACAGGTGAGGGGTCTCTGTGAGTGTCACCATCACCCTGCCAGCACCTGTACTGGCTGCTGGACTCAGAGCTGTCTTTCTTCCCAGGAGAGCACTTGTGAGGCTCTTGATGATTTTCAGGCTCTGCTGAAGGGCAGCAGGGCCAGTGCCTTCACTGGGCTTTGGGTGGAATAGCAGAGGGGCTCTGCCACTGTTACAGTTTTTTTTTTTTCCTGAGTGATTTGAATATTCTTGTTTTCTTTCCTTAGTGCTGCCAAGTTTACTTGATAGGCTGGGAGATTCTAAGGACTCAGTGAGGGAGCAGGATCAGACCTTGCTGCTGAAAATCATGGAACAAGCTGCTAACCCTCAGGTAAGTTCAACAGCCCTCCACAGTATGAGTGACTGGCTGTGTAAAAAAAAAAAAAAAAGAAACCCTTTTGCTGTCAGAAGGTTTTCTCTACCATTTTTCTGTCTGAAATGGCTTCGTCTCCCTACACCTTGTTATAAGATTTGCTTCACTTGGGAAGGCTGTTGCCTTGGGAGTGTGTCAGTGGATTTCCCAAGGATGGGATGGGTATATGTCAAGAGTCCTATCTTCTTTCCTGTCTTCTGCAGTACGTGTGGGACAGGATGCTAGGAGGATTCAAACACAAGAATTTTCGGACAAGAGAAGGGATTTGCCTCTGCCTTATTGCAACACTCAATGCGTAAGTCAGAACTTCTGCAAACCTGTGTTTTGTACATGAGCCTGCTCTGTGATTCATAATGCTGCTTTTTGTTCTTTATTCCCAGATCTGGAGCTCAGAGTTTAACACTGAGTAAGATAGTGCCACATATATGTAACTTACTTGGAGATCCAAACAGCCAGGTGAGCTTTTGCTGTGAGTCACATCTAAAGGTTGTGCTGGTTGCCTTGTTGTTAAATGAGCTAATTGTGCTGCTGGTGGTGAGCTCTGAACAATGCTGTGCACACAGAACCCTTGGCTGGTTTTGGAGAGGTGTGATTTGAAGTATGTCTAAACCAGCATATGAGTTACTCCTGAGTATGAGTTCAACATGAATCTGCAGGTGAGATGAACAGAAGAAGGAAACCTTTGTGGGAAGGGAGCTCCTGTGCCTTGGAGCTTGAATACAGGGGAGGCTGCAGAGATCCCTCTGGGCTCAGGGCAGCACTCCACACCCTCAGAGAGAAACCAGTCTGGGCAGGGAGGGCAAATGGGACCAGTCAGACAGCCTGGCCATGTGCACTGCCAGAAGTTGTACAGGCAGTTTCTGAATAGGGGGTGAAGGCAATCTATACCAGGACCTTTAATCAGTGAAAGTGAAAATACAAGTGAAATAAAACCTCCTAAGTGCTTTTTGTCTTGTTTGGAATTAGATGCAAGTATATGGGGTTAGTGAGAAGAGGGAGGTGGAGAAGTAGTGTTCAAACTCGTGTAATGTGTACTAACAGTTTTTGAATAATGCTGTTGGTTGTTCTACCAGCATGGGTGACACATCTGTGATCCAGGTCTGGACAGGGTGTTCAGCTGGAAGGAGGTATGGGGTGTCCAGCTGGAGAATGGGTTTATGTTTGCTGTGGGGAGTTACATTACTGTGGCTATGAGGGCCTGCCCTTGTTAAGAGGAGGACTGAGAGTGAAAGGACTGAGCCTTCCTTGCTCTTGTGCCAGTGCAGGATGGTAAGCCCATTACTCCAAGAAATTCAGTGTTTAGGGACCTCTGTAGTTCTGAGCTGGGACTAAACTCCAAGGAAATCCTGGGTTTGGGGCTTGGACTTGTTAAACACACAGGTACCTTGGTCCTGCCATAGGTGAGCTGTTGAATGAATTGGAAGGTTGAGGGCACTGAAATGTTTTCCCTCTGCGCTGCCTCTTCCTTGTGTCTGGCAGGCTCATTGTCCTGTAATCCAGCTGCAGGGGGAAACAGGGCTGGTCTCTTTCCCTTCCTCTTGGGTCTGGTTCCTCATCCCCAGAAAGCCTGTGCCTGAATTGGTCAGACAAAAATCGCTGTGGCCGTGGCTCTGGGTGAAGCAGTGGCTGCCCTGGGCCAGGGGCTGGTCTTGGGCTCCCCTGGAGCTGCTGCTGGTGCCTCCTGAGCGCTGGGAGACTTGCTGGGCTTGGTCACTGCTGCCCCCTCTTGGAGAAAGGATCAAGAAACAGTTGCAGGCTGAGTCCAGTCTTTTTTCATTTTGTTGTGATGTGGAAGCTGTTCTATTAGAGCCCTTTTCAGAAACAGTGCTTTCGTTGTTTTGAACTGATGCGATTGAGTAACCCAGTGTGCATCTGATGTGACAACAGTACTTAAACTCTGGTCATTTTCTCAGAAATAAAATTACTAGAGCTTTGTTACTGCTGTGGTGGACTAAACCAAGTATGATGGTGAGGGCTCTTTGCCTTGCTCCTTGGGATGTACAATCCTGCAGCTGTGCCTCTGCTTAACTGTACACACAGAGGCAATCCTTGCTCTGCACAGGCTGGGCTGGGGTCTGTGTCCCCAGAAACTGGGGCACCAAGGCAACCCCACAGGCTGCTGTGCCCAGCAGTGTTGGTAGCAGATGGAGCTGATGGGCAGGAGAGGCAGGAGCACTGAGTAAAGGCTGGTGTGAGTGGAGGAGAGGTTTGGAGGCTGGCAGCGACCTGCTGAGGCTGTTCAGGAGGATGGGGTGAGCCAGGTGTCAGGGTTTTCTTTGACCAGGAGGCAGGGTATGTGTGCCTGCCCTTTGACTCCCACCTATAGGCAATTCTAGCTTGTGACTTCAGGATATTCCATGTCTAGGGATGTGTGGGGTAGCTGCTGGGCCATCTTCTGAGAAGCAGAAGTGCACAGCTCTATGGGTGTTCCTGTAGACAGATCAGATAGTTTGTTTACCTTCTCTGCCTGCTGTGCCTAGTGGAGGAAGGGTTTAAGTACAGAAAGGTGACACTTTAATCAGATTTATGTCTCTTCTGCTGGCTGGAGGGAAGGATGTGCTCAGCAATTTCTTGCAAATCAGTTTGGAAAACATGTAAAATTTATGGTGACTCAGGTGATTGATTACTCCTCCCTGTTTTGCTATCAACATAGAAATGTAAGTTTTTAAAACAGCATTAAAAATCAGTTTATTTTATAATATGCCAGTAATATAAGGTCTGTTTGTGTCCCTGTCCTTTTTTTATCCAGTAAATTGTACACAATGAGAGGAGTTTGGCAAAGGCAGCCAAACCTTTCATCTTACACCTTCACTGGCTTTTCAATTCAATTACCCACTGATACTATTAACATGTCAAAGGGCAGGTTGGAAGCTCCTTCATGAACTCTGTGGCAATGTATATAGTGGCAACTGTTGGTGCTGAGAAATAAACAAATTTAGTTTTCTGAGGACTTACTAAGGATTTCTTAATTTAAATTGGAAAGATGATTGATTTCTCTCATCTCTCACGTCCAGGTTCGAGATGCAGCAATAAACAGCCTTGTGGAAATTTACAGACATGTTGGTGAACGTGTAAGGGCTGATCTCAGCAAAAAAGGATTACCCCAGTCTCGGTAAGCTGAGAATGTCCTTAGGTCCTCACTATTTTTGGGCTGCTTTTTATTCCCTTCCTTCCTTCAGAAGACTTCAGGAACCTCATGATCGAACCTTTTCCTGGGATCATTGCTTCATTTTTTCATTTTTAATCTGATAAACACTCAGATTTACTTAATCCTGTACCTTTGCCCAGGTATGCCACATCATCTTTGGAAAGCCACAAAAATTATAAATGTTCAGTTAACTGATTTAATATTAAGATAATTAATATTTTTCCTGTGTCTTCTGCTCGGCTGGACCTGTGACATAAAAGGGAAGATGTCAGGGCCAAAGACTAATATTGTGTCAAGTTGGTTTTTAGGGGGTGTGTTTTGTGGTATTTCTGCAAATAGTTAAGATAAAGTGGTGATGAACTGGAAGTGCATCTACAATTAGCTGTATCACATCTTTGGAAATGCAGTATTTTCAATTATGTCTCAGATTTTCTTTTCAACTGTTGTGTGTTGATGTTGGTTTTTTAAATTTTAAAATAACTTCCTTGCATTTACATTTTCTGCTGATATTTTTGACAGTGCTCCACATGACCTGAGTGCAGCCAAGTCTGTTCTATTGCATCATAAGATGTTAGAATTTGGCTGCCCAGGGAAGAGGTGGAATCACCATCCCTGGAAGTGTTCAAAAGCCATGCGGGTATGGCATTTGAGGACATGGTTTAGTAGCAAAAACAGTGGTGCTGGAATAAAGGTTGAACTCGATGGTCTTGGAGATCTTTTCCAACCTTAGCGATTTTATGATACTAATATTCCTAAAATTTAAATTAATTGTGTATTTCTTTAACTTTCTAACAGGTTGAATGTAATTTTTACAAAATTCGATGAGGTCCAAAAATCTGGAAACATGGTTCAGACTTCAGTTGGTGAGTAGTAGTACTTGTATCTCTTTTTGGTGCTTTTATCAATTTTCAATTGGTGAGCCATTCAAATGGATATACAGCAAGCATTCTGTTAGGAGAAGCAAATGTGGTGATTGTTCAGAAATATACACAATGCTTTTGCAACAAATAAAATGGACATTTAGTTTGTCTGATGTCTTTTTGTAGTATCAGAAGGAGGAAAAAGCCTAAGTTTTGAGAATAGAATGTTATAGCCGTTTTCTTTTTCCTCTTGAGTTACATTATGGAAATACATCTCCTGTTCTCCAGTCCATGCACATGTAAATTGTTCATAAAGCAAATTAAATAGTAATTTCAGAGAATAATTGCATTTTCAGTTTAATTCCCTAAGAGGCATGGAGAATGTACACAATAATGCAGCAGTGTTCTGTTTAAAGCTCATGTTTGTATTTTGCAGTTCCTAAGTGTCTTGGAGTTCCTCCTTAATCTGTCCCAAACCAGAACACTAAGTTTGTATATTTTGTGTGTTTAGGATACAAATAGCCAAAGACCCTTATCAGAGCCTTAATTCTGTCTGCCTTGTCTGAGATTAGTATTTATTTATTGTAATAAGAATTGTTTATTACTGTGTTTATAGATAAGCTTACGAGCTAGGAAGTAATTTTAATGGGTATTACACCTTGTTTAACAATAGATTTTTGTGAGAATTCTTGGTGAGGAAATGCATCTTTCTGCTGACAGATGAGGAACCTGAGTTCAGCACTGTGGGTTCTTATCAAGCTCACACCCTCTGGAAGTCCAGGAGCAGGGAAGATGATGTCCCAGTCATTCCCACCATGCTCTTAGAATCCAAGAGAGGAGAGAGGCATTTTCTCTTTTCAATAGGAAAAAAATGCCTTTTTCACTTCTGGGCACCATTCTTCTTGCCATAACCATTTTACAACACAGTAAACTTCATCCCTGCAGAAACAAAATTAACTGATTTGAAAATCCTGGAGTTATAATTTGGATTATTCAGAAACATTGTGTATTATCTTGTATGTTTTAGAATGATGAAGATCTAGCACAGGTTCCTCTGTGATGGAATGGGTTAAAATTACGCTTTTGCATATTATGAGAGTATTTTGTCTGTAAAGGTGGATGAAGCTTACAGGGCCAAAAAAGTGCAGCTGAGAAACAAATGTCCTTTTAACAAGTGGGAGGGGAGGTAAATATTTAATCCCTTAGCAAACTAGTTTAGGTTCCCAACTTCCAGGTGATTTCTCTGAAATCCTTACTCAAACTGAAACAGATCTACTGCTGATTCAACTTCCTTGCTTTCCACTTGGCTAGGCTAAGGTGGAATTTTTGTCTTGCTAGCAGTGGAATAGAATGGGCTTTTAAAAAAAGCAAAAGCAATTTGATGCATCATTGTACTATGTAGATTGCTGTTCTTTGGTGTTTCTAGGAGGCAGATTTGTGATCTGAGATGTCATTGGTGTGTATCAGATCTTCTACTTCTAGGCTTCATTAAAAATTATTTTTTCTTTTATACCCCTTTGTCACTGTTTCAGTGGAAGATTTATCATTTTAGTGTATCGAGATCCTGAGACTTTGTGATCCCCATCTTCTGTCCTTGACTCCATGGACAGGCTTTCAGTACTTCCCAACACTAGTAACTCCTGTATTCTTCACTCTGTTTAACCTGATTTTCTGATGTCTCACTGTTCTTGCTTGTGCTGTGGCAGGATGCAGTCCCTGGAGTCTGTGTGTGTGGTAGGATTTCTCCTCAGTAAATCTCCTGTATGCACAGTGAGACAAAAATGCAGCCTGGGGGGAAAGGGAGGATGAAGGAGTGTTAAGGGTTGAAGAGAGCAAAGCCTTGGATCTCCTATGCTGCAAGAACCTTTTCATCTTCCCTAGAAATGAAAATGTCTGTAGTTGCAGAATTAAAATAGTTCTCATTTGTGAAGTTAGTAATGATAACATTACTTATTAACATCTTTTGTGCGTGTTTGAGGGGAGGGTTCAGTTTCCCTTAGTGCCATAGGCTCATTTGTTGCTTCTTCCTTGCCCTCCAAGCACAAATACAGCATTACATGCTCATCCTATCTCGTGTGTCAACAGCTCTGTGCAACTTTCAGTTTATCTTTTTGAGGTTGTGTAAGCCAGCAAAAGGAGGCTTATCTTCACCCACAGTCACAAGCTTATTGTGCCCTGTGAAAGACAAGCTGAGTTTGTCAGGTTTCTTGTGTCCCTGACACTTTCTGAGCAAAGGTGACACTTTCAGCAGTTGTCAGAATCACCAGGGAGGATGGTGATAGATATTGCACATGCAAAAGATTTGCCTTTCTCAGGAAATAGTGGGAATAGCTCAGTCTTGTTAACCCTTTGAGTCTGGCAGAGTGGTTGGATGGGTGACTGTGTGAATGTGCTTCTCTTGTGGGGAACCAAGAGCAGGCTGTTGGTTGAAAGGTCACTCCTAGCTGAGAACCAGAGTTGTGCTAATCACAACAAGACTTCAAAGTGGTTGTCGAACCTCTTATTGCAGAACACAGTGGTACTGGGAAGTTGGAATAGCAGCTGTAGCTTCTAGAATGGTGGAGCACAGTAAGAACTGGTTTCTTGGCTCTGAGACTACTGTTTGGGATACCAGTTTCCTCTACCAGCTCACTGAGGATTCAAGTAAAAGGAAGGAATTACAGGAAGGTATATCAGGATTACTTTGGAGATTACTGAGTTGCTCTAACCTTGTTAAAGGTTTCACATCTAGTGGTTCCCAAGACACAAATGAACAGAAATCTTAGACTACTAGAAAAGTTGCTTAAAATAATAGGATGTTTTCTTAACCCAAAGAAGAAATCTAATGAATCATCTCTAATCAGACTGTGAATTTCAAGTCTTTGAAAATAATTCATGTTTTGTTTTTGCTTATCTTTTGATATTGTAGTCCATTAGTGCTTGTTTGAGTTTATCTTGAATTGTTTGGGGTTTTTTTTGGCTAGGCTTTGTTTTTATCATTTAGTAACACAAGAATTGAAAGCATAGTGGGGTGGGGGAAGTTTGCATAGTAATCTGAGGTGTTTCATTAAGTCGGAGGAGGTTTTGGCATGCCCTAGTATGCTGCTTGTTGCTAAGCTACCAGCAGCCCTTACAGCTAGAATATGAAGTTAAAATCCATGCTGGATTTCTCGATGATTCTCAGTGCATCTCTGTTTTGTTATTTGGCATATAATTAGTCAGCCTCTTGAAGCAAAAATTATAGTTTTTCTCCCTTTGGGCTTTCAGCAAGCTAATTATTTTCTGTGTAACTGCTTTTGCTAATTATGCAGATGCCTTATTCCCCTGGGACAAATACATTTTCAGCATGAAAGAGCCAGTAATTGCCAGCTAGTCAGCTGCTGTCTTTGAGTGGCATTGTGTGATGATCTTTAGTTGGATGTGATACAGAAAGAGGCTATTGGACAGAGAGTCCAAGAAATTCATGCTATGTGGGTTTCCTTGGTATTATCTGGAAGGACCTTAACTTAAACTGTACATATTTTCCATGGATTTGAGTTGACTTTGAATCACACTAGGACTCCAGAAGAGTTTATAATCAAGTTTCAGTACAGATTAAGAATAAAATAAATTGTCTACTGAAAAATACAGGCGTATAGGAATCAACGACCCAAACCAAAGCTATTTGCCACCAAAATGTTTGTGTGGTTTTTATGCTTTTGATCATTGTATTATATCTAGTATTATATTCTTTGATGTGAATCTTTTTTATGTAAGTCACACAGTTTCTGGGAGATGCATTTATATTTGTGCATGAAGGGCTATTGTGGTGGTGTTCCTGTGGACAAGGAGGGCATTAAACTTTCTTGTTGATGTTGAATTTTGACTCAGAAGGGCAAGATTTAGGGACTGTTGAGGTGGTAGTGCTCTTGGGCTAGAAGGAAATCAGAGCAGGAGATCTTAAAGCCAGAATTCTGGAGCTGAGATCTCTCCCTCCCCCATGGAGTAAGATGAGGGGAGGATGCAATTTTGGTATCTGACTGCATGAGTGAGTGTTCTAAGAGTAAGCAAGTTAATTAAAACAGTACTAAAATAAAAGATGCGATAATTTCAGGTACTGAAAACCTATGAAGGGGGAGCAATGCTACTTTCAGTTGAACTACTTCTATATTTATATATTATATTACTTATATATATATATATATATAAATATATATATAAATATATATAATATGTACATATATATGCTATTTACTAAATGAATTCCGTTTGTGAAGCTGAGAACTTGGAGTTAAATAGATGGAAACTGGATCTATTTTAGATTCCTGGGTTTTGCTGGTAATAAAGCTGAGTCATTGGAAGCTATTTTGATATTTATTATATGAAAGAAAATCACCCACATTTGCCAAGTGATGCCGTGCATCTGAGGGTGGAATATTGTTTGTTTGTCAACACACATCCAAGCAGCAGAATTGCAGACGGGAAGGAGGGACAACTCTCCGGGGTAACAGATGTTTTGAACCAGTAAATGCTGCACTGTGCTTTTTTACCTTCATACCTCCTGGTGTAATTAAATTCACATTATGGCTTGCTCTCTATTAATACAGTTCTCAAGTTGAAATATGAAGTGAAGTAGAAGATTGATTTCATTGACTCAGCATTTTTAGGGCATGAAAAAAGCAAATAAATACCTCTTCACCTGTGTGGGAGCTGAGAGAGCAGTAACATCTGAGTGATATTTGAATGAACACCATTAACTGGTAGTACATCTTGTGGAAGATATAAATGGACAAGAGGCACTCTACTCACTGTCAGCTTTGTAAATAAGCATATTGCTGAAATTCTGAAATGTAGAAGGGGAGGGGTGTGAGCAAGCAGGCACAGGGGGGCACATGGAGCTCAGCTGCATGCTGAACAGGCTTTTATTTTGGAGGAGAGGTGGCAATCGCCTGCTAGGTCACACAGCAAAGTGGTGTAGGAGGCTGGCGAGTTTGCTGGGGATTTGAGTTGCTGAGAGACATGCACTGAGAGGCGTGGGGCTGCTCCCAAGCACAGTGCCCTTCCCCAGCAGCAGCCCAGCACTGGAGAGAATCATGACTACAGGGAAAGGTAGGTGCTAATCAGTGTGCCACACGGGTGGATGTGTTTATTTTTTAATGTCTGAGTATTTGACTGCTGTTTCTTTTTAACATGTGAAGAGACTGAAGCAATCGTGCAGTAAAAGTGGAACTTAAAAAAATAGTCTGCAAGCATCTGTAGCCTGGTGTCATCAAGCTCAGTTTAAGATTCTATAAAATAATATAAATGGTCTGTTTTGTGGGGTGAAGAAAGAGGATGTGTGCATATATAAGGGACCAGAACAGGTTGAGAGAGGTGAAGGTCATGAATTTTCAGAAACCCTGCTGGTCTGTGTTGTTTTTGAGTGATCATTGAGACTTCCATTTCCTAACTGTTTCCTTTTGCAGCATCAGTTGGGAAGATTATTTAAATTTATTATGAGTACTTTTGAATTAGCATTGAATCACAATTCCAAGAATGTGCCAAATAGAGACATCACTCTTTTTTTAGCCTGTATTTTTGTGTTTTAACTGCATTTCTGTAACAGGATATCTGCGCTAGTCGGTGAGGCTGGATTGGGACTAGATGAAATGGAAAGGCAGAGGAGCTCAGTATCTATTCACCTGTGAAGAATTAATATACAGGAGGGAAGCATATATTGTATTTATTTTTGGTATGTAAGAAGCCTGTGCTTTTTGTCCGAGCTTTCAGAGGAGATGATTTCTGTTAGCCATCTTTGCAAAAAGCTGTGTTTTCTTTCTTCCCCCTTTCCTCTCAATTCAGTGTACCTGTTGTCTTTTTGAAATCCTTACTGTACTGTGGATGTAGTAGGCTAATTTTAGGAAGTCTTGAGTCGTTCAGTATCTGAATTTTATAGACCTTGGGTTTTTACTGATATTTACTGTTTAAAGGTGTGAGTTAATTGGCAGCTTTTTTTTGTAACAGAATGTGGAAGTCTCCTGGGCAAATTGAATGCTGTGGAATGAATACTGCATGCTACAGTATGTGCCATTTCTATGGACAGATCTTTATTTTATCCTTTTGGGTCATTGTTTTCCAATTACTGCATGTATTTTCAGAGGAAGTAGTGGATGCATGTGTGTAGCATTCCTTGTTTACCATCAATAAATGCCTTCTAATGCCAGGAAATGAATACAACCTGTCTGGGCTGGTTCTTCTCCTCCTCATGAACTGCATCATCTCTCAGTGGATAGTGTCACCATCTACAGCTGAGAGCCCTGTGCACTCTGGCTCCTCCTGTCCAGGTCAAAAGAGGAGTTGAGAATAATCCATGATTTTTCCAAAGTTGGAATTATGTTGAATAATTAATGTACTTCGTTGCTTATTACAGAAAACAAGCACATATTTGTTGTCAGTGAAGCGTGATGATTTCATCATGCTGGGAACTTCTCAGCTTTAAAAGATCAGCTGGTGGAATGAAGAGCCTGGGGCAGTGGTCCAGCTGATCCTGTCAGTTGGGAAATGTCTGACCTCCAGGTCACTGTTGGTTGTCTGGACTGTACTAGTAGCAAATGTCAGAAGAAAAGTAAGTGTGTACATTGTTAGTGTATTATGGATTCTGATTGAATCCAAAGTACCTTGATCCAGGATTTCCTTGAAAAGAAGACCAGAGTTACTCTGGTGGTTTCATCACTTCCTCTAAGCCTGATGGTTTTATATGAACACACAAATGCTAATGCTAACAGACATGCATAAAATACAGGCTGAAGGAGTGGGCAGTTAAAGAAGGAGATGCTGCTGTTTAGTTTGGGCTTCATCAGTAAAAGATTAATGTGCACCATTCCATTATTACTGATGGAAGTTAAGTGCATGAATGTCCTGCACATCTGGAGATTAATTTCTTCATGCAGGGCCTGTTCTCTTCTTCCCCATTGGTAAAGTACTGTGTGTATCTGAGCAACCTCGGTGGTTGCCTCAGAGAACATATGCAACTTAGAACACATGCAACTTAGAACACGTGGCAAGGATGAATTTGTAGTCCAGTGTTCATAAAGAATTCCTTCCTTCCCATGGAAACTGCCAGTAGCATCTAGTACAGCTTTCTGAGGTGATTGCAGTTCAGGAATGCTTGGAAGTTTGCTGTTTCCTCTGCTATTGTCATTTCTTTCAAATTCTTTCACATGTTTTGGTGTCAGGTTGGTTTCACCTCTAAAACAAAGCCTTACATTTGCAGTGGTCATTGTCTTTAAAATCTCTGCACCAGTTTCATAGTATCTTCTGTGCTGTTTCTTCCAGTTGGCTCTCCATTGTAGATGTTCTGTCAGAAAGAGCTTGTGGTCAAAGTTCAAGCAGTATTAACTCCAGTGACATTTCTGCATGAAAGGACTAACTAAATCTTACAGTTTTGATCACTTAACTTTGTCATTTATGGTACACAGAATCTTCCAGGGGCAAGTTTATCAGTAGGATGGCTCATACATATGCCTGTGCACACACATACTGATCACTGTGAACATAGCAGTGATTGTAAGTCAGCCTTTTAATTCTCAATAATTCTCTTGAGAGATGGGAGTACAAGCTATTTGGATATTGTAGAGGAAGACTGGCATACTAAAGGGCAATCTGGTAAGAGTAAGAAGTATCCCTTAGTTGTACACTGTGCAAATTTGTGAAGTTTATTTGGGTTGTGTTTGTGTTTCACACACACTGACTTCAAAACTTGTTAGGGGTACAAAGTAGAGTACTTCAGTAAGCACAGGTGAAGGTATCACAAACTTTCTGCTCCTGTGACAATAATTACAAAATTGTTCTTGGCTTAGAAGTCCTTGCCTGAGGCTCACAAATAGTTCTGTTTCCAAGAAAGTGGTGGAGGAGTAAGTGTCTTTCTTTCCCCTTTCTGTATGCTGGCTGGAGAGTAGTCTCCTAATAACTACTTTTAAATGAATGCTCTGGGCTGTTTTTATATAGAATCACTGCCCCAGTTAGAATTCAGTTGCTGTCCTTAATCAGCTGCCTCAGTGGTGGCCAAAGGCTGCTTGGGGAAGAGATGAAATTTCTTGCACCTCTTGTGGAGCACTTGGATAAAGTCTGTGCTGCTGCTCTCATTTAATTGATGAGATTTATTTTCAGGTTGAGCTTGTAACAAGTGGACCGAGTTTAGCTGCTGTAATTAGCAGCCTCTGAGGACAGCAGTCACTCTGTGGTAATTGGTAAAATACAGGATAGGCTTTTATGGGCACCAGAAGTACATGAAATATGTATTTCTCCTACCAGCAACAAGTAACATCCCTATCCTTTGTATATTGTAACTAACCACAGTAGCTGCAGCTTCCATAACTGTGAGGTTTTATTAAAGTGTCTAGACTGAAGAGCACCTGGTTGATTTCCAAAGAACCTGAGACCAAATGCTTGGAGGCTTGAAGGTCTTCCTGTACCTAGTTAGTTTTCATTTTCAGATCAGTGACCTTAAGCTGGATGAGATGAGAGTGCTGAGCCCATTTCTGAGGAAGACTTACTAATACAGATGGTATATCCAGTTTTAACATGCAGTGGTAGAACAAAACCTGCTGTTACAGCCATGTGAGTCAGGGGCATGAAGAGGAGCTTTTTTCTAAATGCAGGAGTGGACAAATGCTGGTTTGTTGCTCCAGAGGGAAGTACAGGGAAGGCATTGTCTGTTCTTGGCCCTGGTCTGGCATTACACTGCCTTCCTCCTCCGTTATGTCTGGTTGAAGTATTTTGTTTGTAGCTCAGATATAGTGATGTGAAATAGAACAAAACTGGGCTATAATAAGTAAATGCATCCTATTTTTGTAGTATTAAGACAGCAAATACTGCATAATGACTGGGTTTCTTCTGCCTGCTGAAGGAATTAATTCTGCCCTGCTGCTCTGTCAAAAGAATCCTTTTGTTGCATTGTGCAAAGCAGTTTGAGTCTCTTTTTTTGTTTATTCCCCTGAAGCCCCAAATCTGCAGACAGCCCTGAATAATCCTGGCTAGGTTTACACCCCATGTGTAGCCTGCAGGGATCTCACTGCAGACAAATCTTCATGAGGAAAGCTGCTAATAATGGCTGCTGCTTTGCAGTTGGCCTTCAGAGTCAAGCCAGGTGCATTTTATCACAAACATGCACTACTGAGGAAGAGAGAAATACCTTCATTCACTGCTAAGTGTCACCTGAAATGCTTTTTTACAAGAATGGCGAAATCTGCAGCAACCACATTTCCAGAGCTGTTCCCTTTCCTGTGACACGCCTAACCTGCCTTCCCTCAGAGCTTGTCAGCACACTAAATCCTTTAGATGCTTGACATGGATGTTTCTGGTGTGAGATGCAGATACTGATGTCTAAGGAATATGAGACATATCTGTCTCATTGGAGATGAATGCTTGACTGCAGACATAGAAGAGAGAAATTTACACTGCTTTTTTACTCCAGATCTGCTTCCTTTGATAGTAATGGACTCTTTTTAATTATTTCAACGGGAAATGAACAGGTCCTTTTGTAAATTGCTGGTAGACTATGTTGTAGAAAGCCTTGTCACAGATATTTTAGGCACGACTGCTCCTAGCCTTCCAAAGGGAAGGGGGAGATAGAAGCTTTAGGTATGAAACAGTGTTGGCAGTGCTTCTGCTAGTGTTTATGCAGTTGGCAGCATTGGTGCTGCCTTCACCCCCATGTAGTGAGACTGTTCCCTTTGGCTGTGGTGGGGGTAAGGGAAAGGTGTGTACATCTTTAAGAAATGCATGTCTTTCACATACATCTCTCCTGAGTAATGGGACTCCTGTCCAGTGGAGTGCTGGCTCATAATGAGACCTGACATTTCTAATTAGGGTTGCTTTATGAAGGATGGGTCTAACTCTGTTCTCCATCATTTGTGTTTCTTCCCCAGAACTCCCCCAGCTCCTGCTGGGATCAGGGGCAATCCTGGAGGCTGCCCTGGAGAGGCAGGGCTGGGCACACTTCCTGCTGCAGCTCTGCCAGTGCACTTCAGCTCTGATTTATGCTCCTGCTGTGTGAGCCCTGTGCAGGGCAGGAGCTGAATCTGCAGAGGGCTCTAATCACATGGAGATTCTGTGATGTGGAGGGACAATCACGCTCCTTTTCACCGGAGACTTAAATAAGATTCGATCCCAAGCTTCCACAGGCAAAATATTTATGCACCAGCACACTGAAACTTATTCTCTGTTCACCCGCCTTTCGAAGCTCCATACTTGTCTCTAGTGCTTTCCTTAGATGTCTTTTCTTTTTTTATTCCTTTCTTTGCTTTTTGATGTGTGCACTGGATTTTGTCTCACTGCAGTGGGGTTTCTCCAAAGATTCTGTATTGGGTCTTTGTATGCATGTTGTGCTCCGTGCTTGCTGCTTCCCTTGATGGCACTCTCTGAAGCTTATTTATCATGGGCTCTAAAGCAGTCTTGTCTCTATTTTTATCCTAACTATTTCTTGTTTGTAGCAGCACATTATAAGGAGCTCTGTTCACACTGTCTGAAAGTGTGGGAGATGTAGCAGAATACTGGAGCCCTGGGAGCTTTGTGACAGAGGCGGCCTGTGCCAGGTCCTGTGTTTTTTGTATGAACCAGGCCAGGTGTTCCATCAGCTGCAACAGAATGTTCCCTTCAGGGCCTCCAGTGTGAGCATGTTACATTTGGTCCTTTCCACAGCTTCTTCCCCAGAAAGCTGGATCACATCCATCTGAAACACCATGTTTTACATGCCCTAAAAATGGTTAATAGTTCCAGTGAGAGGTGAGAATGTACCTGAACTGTGTTTGATGGTGCTCTGCACCCTTGGCCAGCAATAGTCTGACCAGTATTTGAAAGCAGGTGGTCTCTGCCCCCTCATGGCATGGCAGGGATTTCTGTGAAACTACACAGAGGACAAATGCCAGTAAAAAACTGTGATGAGTAGCTTGTTTTATAAATTTTGGGCTGGGATCTTGACTTTCCTGTACCTGTAATGCATAGACCACTAATTCCAGAAAACCTCTGAATTAGAAGCAAGTTTTTTTTCATCAAGAGGTTTTTAGTTGGTTTTACTTGAAGTACTGAGAGGACAGCCCTATGCTTGGGGGTTTTTCCCATGAGTTGATATTTTTCTTCACTTTGAAGATAGTGAGTGAAACACTGGAAGAGTTTGCCCAGAGGATCTTCATCCATGGAGGTTTTTAAAATTAGTCTGGATGTGGCCTTCAGCAATGCAACTTTTGTCAGTCCTGCTTTTGGAAGGAGATTGGATCACTTGACCTTCAGAGGTCCTTTTTAACCTAAATTATGCCATTATTTTATTTTTACTCCTATAGGACACTAGTTATGGAAGATCTTCAAATTGATTCAGTGTCTTTTGTACTCAGTACTTTCTAGCTGTGTGTGTCAGTAAGCTGAAGGCAAGGTTTGCCAGTGTCATTTGAGATTGTTATTCAGCTCTTCAGTTTATCAAGAGTGGTAACAGGACTAAAGGCAAAAGAGAATGTGACCTCAGCTAACAACACAACCTGATGTCAGCAAGAAAAGGCTGCAAGCCACAACAGAGGCACTTCTATAAATGGCAGCCTGTATCATTTAATGCATATCCTCTGCTGATTTGGTGTTATGGTAGAATGGGTGATAATGCTTCACTTTAGTTTTATTGGTCTGTCATCAGTGTGACTGTCAAGTTGCACATGGGCATTTTAAGTGAAGCATTAAGATGCAGATTGCTCTTTGATTTTAATATTAGGAATTTAAAGCTTGATATTTAAATGTAGATATATTCTAATTGTTTATGTTTTCTAATTGCTGTGTTATGTAAGAAGAGGTTTCTGACAAATCAGGTGAGCTATATTTTGTTCAATTTAATCTTCTTGCCATTCTTCAAAATATTATTATTAGGAGTTTTCTGAAGCTTTACTTGTAATGGTAAGCTTTATTTTGCAGACAGAGCTCCGTGTTCTTCTTCCCTGTGTAGACAGCCTAAATATTTCTTGTAACTCAGGATTTTTTAATTCATTTTCTTCATCTCAGTAAGGTTTTTTTACCTTCTTTCCTTGTAATATTTGGAAAAGGAAGCTAAGTAAGCTGGTTTAAATGTAATCTAGATGACTAATCCAGATCACCTCAACAAACCCACCTGTATTCCAGGCAGGAGTTATCAGTGATTCTTTGTGTCAGCAGGAGAGGCTTTCCAGATGAATTAGAATGACCCTGTTTCAAATATTTAGAAACTAAACACAAAATGACAATAAAAAAAAGAGGAACTGGAAGTTCTCCAGCCCATCTTCGCCATTCTGCTTTTTAGTGAATACTTTATCAATTCAGTCTCCAAGTTGTAAAGAGGAGAGAATGTGTAGTGGGGACCCTTGGAGATTTGCACAGGTAAAGAGGCAAGACAAACAGTTTGAGTTTATGCTAATTGAAGCACTGACTTATGGACATCCTTATGTAAAGGTTTTATTGAAATTCTTCCCAGTTAAAAAAACCTGATTTTACTTGCTTTCAATCTCTAGGCAAAACTACAAGAGAATCTATAGATGTCTGTTATGTGCTGTGCTTCACATGTGCCAGTTCCTCTGTTTGCTGATTCTTCTTTAAGTGAAGGCAAGCACAGATGGTTGCTAAAGAGAACCAGATGATTCGCCAGCATGGTGGTGTGTTTGCAGGAGTGGGACTTGGACAGGCCTAAGGCTGATTTGTTGTCATTGCTTTTCATTTAGAAAGTTGAAATTCCTAAGTTTTGCCGCCATCTTTAGTGTGTGGTATGATTAATTTATGGATTTTTTAATTCTAGCAAGATGCTTGTTGATCTTTGAGTCATTTGTTGTTAAGAAGCCATGCTTGTTACCTGTTGAGCCTAAATGACGACATTCAGTATTTGACAGCATCTAGGGAGCTGATGGGATGTGCACTATAAATAGTGAACCAGGATGCTGCTGGTCACTGGTTGCTGCAGGCTACCAAAGAGCTGTTGTATACTGAGCCATTCAATTCCAATCTGGACAAAATAATAATTCTTGCTACTTGAAATTAAGGTAATTGTTCTGTAATGGAGGTGAGCAATTCAGGTGGCTCAAGCTGGTTAACAGTGGTAGCTTCAGATGAACCAGGCTGATCCTGCTATCATGTTTTGGGAGGCCTCAAATATTTTTTCTCTCTGAATAAGCTGATACCTCCTAAAGCAGTTAGCCACATAGGAAGAATAATCATGCCTAGACAGAAGTGTCTTACTTTTGTAGTACCTGCAAGTGTTCAGGACCTTCAGCACTCCTGCTTGTGAAAGGAATGAAGTGGTCATGCTGTGACTGGTACTTGACTTCTCCAGAAATGCTGACAGTTTAGGTACATTTGAGCATAGAATTTGGGTTTAGGGATTTGATAAGACATATTTTTTCCCTACACTTTATTCTTATTTCTTCTGAATTTTGTTTGTATCTGGAGGCAGGATGTGCAAACTGCTCACTTGCCCCTTGTGCTTGGTTTTCAGTAGCAGCTGCTGACAGATGGTAGTGCCCTATGAGCATTCCCTATTATTTGTGTTAAACAACAAAGCAGCAGCAGCCTATATTGTCTGCTAAAAATCACTGAATTGGGTGGAGAAAGATACAGCTTTTTCTTCTTGGTCTGCTTGACATTTTCTAACGTGCAACTGCTGATACACTTCTTTGTTTTCTTTGTGTTACAGTCAGCTGTTCATGCAAATTTTCTTCATGTTCATACTGTTTCTTCAGATAGTCTAAGCAATGGCTGGAAACACCTGCTAATAATAAAAACTTGCTAATTTGGTGCTCATATCTGTCTCTGCTTTCACACCTCCTCTGTGCTATAACCACTTCCATACCTGATAGTGTTTAAGTCATGGAGTTCGTGAGCATTTTTCAGTGTGTCAACAGATACTAATCCTGCCTGTCAAAGTGAGTACTAACACTTTGTTCCATGGAGCATAACACATGGTCACTCCTGCTTCTGCTTTGTGAAAATGTAAAGCAAATGCATGAGAGTCTGGAATCTGACTGTTGATCTTAAGCAGCATTGGAATTTTAAAAGAACTTACTTGTGCATCAAGATCCTTTTACTTGATGAATGAATAAATAGAAATAGTGAGTCTTAGCTCTCAAACAGTTTTTACAACTGGTTCAAATGTGCTTTGGGACAAATGTATTTGCATGCCTGTGAGTCACTGTGAAAGCCCCAAAGTTGAAGGCTCAGAAATGAAACTCTCAGATCAAGTCTGTGTCTAGTTGTTATCGTTTGAAGATTGGTTTCAGTGTCTCTTCCAGCTGGTAGAAGGAAGGTCTTGGTGTCACCTGGAATCCTGATGTTGCTACAAAATTAATAAATACAAACCACCAAATATATTTTACTTATATATAATGTAAGTATGTTTTGCTCTGCACATGTGATTGGGAAGCTATTGTGAAATGAATGATGTGGAAGAGCCATTGTTTTCCTTGTTAGATTTTACTCTGTAATGCACATTTCATTTTTAGCAACTTAGCCCCATTTTTAAAATTCTCTCAATTCCTGTGTCTGAAATGAAATGTGTTTAAAATAAAACATTTAAATTCTTTGACATGTATTATTTTCTTTTCTTCCTGCCCTGGAATGTAAATTCTAGGTGTGTCTGGACACCTGGCAGCCCGTGAGAGGCAAAGTACCTTTAATAACCTTGAACTTAGACTTTTTTTTGTCACACAGTACACAGATACATCATAGAGCATTGTAATTTGAGTGATGACTGGCAGGAGGGAGTTCACTGGATGGTTTCACTCTTACAAAGAAAAATCATCCATTTTGCCTCTTATGACAGAGAAATGGTGCTCTTCTGCATCTCCTCTGAGTCATGCCTTTTCCCCTGTACAAGAATGTGAAGTGAGTGGAAGATGACAACAAAGTGATCTAAAAATAAATACTTAATAAAATGGGGATATAAGAAATCGTGCAAATAAGAGGATACATCATACTCTGATTTCAAAGGTGCTTCAAAGAGCTTTCCTTCTCTCGCCACCTCTGTGACCTGATGGCTACAGATACTTACCCTTGGGATCAGTATCTTCAGAGCAAACTTAGAAAATTAATTTATTTTTCCCAGTCATCACTTATGGTAAATCTGGGTTCAGGGAAAGATTTCATCAGTGCTACTGCACTGTAAAAGGTCCAATAAGTACTTGAAGACCATTATCTCACCCGGGAACCTGTTGCAGAGTTTCCAAAATTGAAATGTCTCAGACTTCATCCCTATTTCATTTTGTTGAATAACCTTGAAAAGAAGCCTCTTTAGGATTAAAGGAATCTATTAGTTTCTGTTGTTACTCCTGATTAAGATTTATGCTCAAATGTTGTGCTATTTGGTTTTGCAGTTGGTTGCCCGTGTGTTCTCTTCCATTCCTAACTGGTAGGATATTACAGTGATACAGATCCATTTAATCTCGACTTCTCCATCCATTCTCACACACCCTCTGAATACAAAGGTTTCTGTCCTGTAAGTCCTAGAGAGCAGGCAGACCTAAAAGTCTTTGTGCATTACAGTACATGCCATAACATGCTTGAACAGGAGGAAGGTCTAAATTGGTCATCTTTGAATCATCCTAGATAGTTATGCCAGGCTTTGAACTTGTGTCTAGCAACTTACAAAATGCCACCCAAGAAGCAACTGTTAGTGGGAGTATTAGACATTTAAATTATCTCTTGGGTTGATACTGTCTTAGTAATATTTTATTTTGACATCAGACTGTGGGGAGTGACTTAATTGTAATGGGGAATAAGGAATCATGACTTCAGTCACTAGGAAGTATTTAATTGAATTGCTGGACTGAAAGGGATACCTGACTCTTGCTTTTTAAGCATGATATGAGTTGATCTGACAAGTAAGAAGATGCATATGCACCAGTTCCTGGGATGGCTCACAAACACACAGTATGTGAATTCCTGTTATATGTGTTTTACAATAATTTCTCTATTCCCTTCTCTACTCACTATCTGTCCTTCCCTGTGTGTTATAGAAATTTAATCTCTACCTCTCCTCTGTACTTTCCAGAGCCTATTTCCATTTCCCCAAGCTTTAACTCGGTCAGTGTACATCAAGTACGATACTAAGCTCTGGTTACCTAGATTTTGTTTCTGTTGGGTAATTAGTGATTCAGGCAAATAGTGAAAATCCTCCTAAATTTTAAGGTTATTGAGTTTAAGCTTTAGAGTGAATTGTATACCCTAGAACTGAAATAAGAGTAGGAGCTGTTCATCTCAACATGTATATTTATGCTCATCTTTACAATTTAACAAAGCAGAAACATGGTGTAGTAGAGTCTGGTTCTCCTTGTGAGTTCTATGTTTATATCATGAGCAGCCTGATGAAAAGGGGACAACTTGCTTCTAGGAGCTGAGCCTTTACAAGGACTACACTTTACAGCTTGCTGTTTAGGAGTAGTGTAAGTGTCACATATGAAGGGACATTGCTCTCTACAGCATAGACAAATCAGTGCAAGGGGGAAGAAGCTGCTGTCTAATTTGTCCTTTTGAATTATCACTGCAGTGATATTTCAGGGTCACAGATGTACAAAGTCGCTTTCCCAGCCAGACTTGCCTTAGGGGAAAGAGAGATCTCAAGCTGCTCAGAAAAAGGCTCCTTGTATTAGTAAAGTGTTCTTTTTAGTTTTGACTTGTTGACTTCTTTTGCATGGGGGCAGCAAGCATGCCTGTCTGAAACCAGAAATCTATATAGATGGAAATCAGTTGGGTTTCTGTATCCTGTGATGATAATAATTTCAGTAACTTTTCTGAGTGAGGAAGGACTTACACCAGCAGTGCTCATCACCTTGTCTCAATCTTGTTCCACATCAGCTTCTCTAAGCTGTCAAGAGTCACCTATGACAAGATGCTAGTGCTAAGGAAAGATGAGTGAATTTTGACTTCTTTTTTTCCCCAGTAGTGGTGAAAAGGACTGTGCCAGGCTTTTTCTGCAATCAGTGTTCCCATCTTTTGCATGTGAATCTCTTTGGTTTTTAATGTCAACAGTTCCATTTAGGTCAGCATTTGTTTTGTGAAATCTTTAATGAATAGATCCAGAGTAAGATGTTAGCTGGGTTGTGGTTAGTGTTTGTATTCTTTGTAGTAAATGTGAATGATTCTGCTTGGCTTAGTTTTCTTTCTTTAGGGCTAAGTTAAATTATATTACCTTATACTTGCCATAGTTTAATAGCATCTCCAAGGGCTGTTACTTTGGGTCAGCTGGTGTCTTATAACTTGTTAAGCAGCAGTAATTTGATTGCACATCTGAGTCCTGAGGCAAATTCATCCTTGGTTTTCACTTGACAGACTTTGCCCTTGAACAAGAGGAAATGTTCTGCTGGAACTGGAAATGTTTATTCAGAGCTACTCACCAAATTTTGAACTTAATTAAAATTAAGAGGTTAAGGTCAAAACTAGTCTGCCCTTAGTCCCTTTGTTTAGTTCTTTTTGTGGATAAGATGTCTCAGCATTAGAGTCAAGTGGTACAGGAGATAGAGCAGGGAAACTGGTAGAGTTCAGATCAGATGAATTGAGATTTTACTGGTCTGCCACAACACATTTTTTCAATTTGAATTTCCTATTTGATCCTGACATACTGTTATTTGATGCAGTAAGTGGCTTTATGTGGGAAAACTGATTTCTTTCATCATTCTTTCTTGGACAGATCAACTGTGGAAGTCTTCTGCTGTGCACACTATATGTGGGAATGAAACAGGATGGTTACTAAAGGAGTCAAATGATCAGCTGTGATCAGAATCAATTAATAAGTCAAACTTTCAGTTGTGGCAGATGGTTTTGGATAGCTGGACAACAGGCTTAAGTTTTACCTAGGTGCAGGGACTTGAGGATGGCTGAAAAAGTGTGCTGAGCCGTGGGGAGAGAGTGAATAGTAGCACTGACTGAGGCCAAATAAAAATGGGTTGGGCAGGATTATGTTAGAGTGATTAGGACACAAGTACTTGTGTTTCTTTAACTCCCTTTTTTCTTTTAAAAGAAAAGGATATTTGTGCTTATTTTTTATAAAGTCAGAATAATAGTAATTATTTGTGCTGTAACTGCATTATTTATATTGCAAGTACTTCAAGAGAGATTCTTTCTTCTTTGTAGCACATGAAAGTTCCTCTGCTGGCTCGGGGTTTCATGTTGCATCTGAAATACAAATATCTAATTTAGTAGGCTGAAGTAATTAATGACAAAAGGAAAGAAAATTTCAGCAATGTCTTGACTCTACCTTTTGTTCTGCTTTTCTCTCTCTGAGTATGACTGCATTATTTTCTGTACCTAATGATGGTTCATTATGGGGAAGAATGTGGATAAAGGAGTGTAGATCTGCTTTTTGTTTTAAAGGTGTTGGGGAATGAACAAAACAAGCTTCAGGAAAACAGAAGCCCTGCTGACAATATTTTATAAGTTGTGACACGTTTTTGGTTTTGGTGCTTTTCTCCCATGACTTTTTTCCTTGAGCCCATGGTTTTCTTAAATTGAGCCTTTGAAGGATGGATGAAAAAGGCCCAAGTAATGGATATATCTCAGGAATTGGAGTTTTCCACTTTTAAATCAGGCATTCAGACAGTGCTTATATTTATTTGAAGTTATATTAAATATCAGTCTGATTTTTTTAGGTTATCCAACCACATGGAAACCATATGCTGTACTGTATCTGTCAAATAGGATACTAATTGATGTACTAAAGCCTCTCCATACTCACTGGAAACCATACAGAAGAAAATCTGAGATAATAGCAACTTAAAAAACCAAAATCCTGCAAAGTTCTGCATGCTCTTGGATTCACCTCAATCCCAAATGTATAGAGCTGGAAGTAGAACATAGTCTAATGTGATGGTGATTAAATAAAGGAAATCCTATACTCTGATATATCTTCTGGCAGGTGCTCTAATTCTGGCTTTTCTGCACCACCTGCAGTCAGTTTCCTCATGTGTACTCAGCCTTTGTTTCCACAATGTCAAAGAAGTGGAACTAACTCTATCTGGATCATACACAAGTCTGTGCAGAGTAGTATTTTAAGTTATTGCCAGTGAACACCCATTCTAAAAGTTACTGAGCAAACATTTTTTTCACTAAAAGTAAAACCTGTCTCATATTATTTACTAGTTTCTGCTTTTGTATCTTAAAAAAACACCAAACATTTTCAGTGCTGCCTTTGAAGTCACTGGTCTTGAGTAATCATAATAAATACATTAAGATTTTTCTATAATGGTCCTGAGAAAAATGACATGCTAGCTTTTCATCTACTGTGTTCATTCTCATGCAGCTTCTCAAAGGCTCTGCTTGCTCTCAGGGCGCTGAATTGAAGTGATGGGGAGACAAGAGCGCTCCTAAGTCCTACTTTGATTAGCTAGGAGCAGGCAGAAACTTGTGCTTTTTAGTGCATCAGGAGAGTGCTGTGGCAGGCAGGCTGTGCTGCTCAGTACTCCAGAGAAGCATCAGCATCACTCTGGTTCCCCATCCCTTTCTTTTGCTAACAGCTGCAGTGGGTGCTCTGGCACCCACAGACCCAACTCTTTAACTTAGTAGCCATTGTGGAGGAGCTCAGAGGCATCTCTGACCTCTGTTTAGTAACCATGCCTGGCTACAGAGCATAGCCTGGATTATACACTTCAATTTAGAATTATTCTTAAATAAACAAAACTTGTCTGTACACTTTGCTTGTGTATGTGTGCTCACAGTCTGTAGTAATATGCATCTTCATAAAGATGAAGCATTTATTTATGGTAGAAATTCCTGGTCATCATGCTGGTCCTGCCTGTTTGACTAGTTGATAATCTTTCTCAAAAGGCATGTAAGCTGGGGAGTTGTTCTGTAGTTTTCCCTCTGTGTTTTTTTTTTTGTTTTGTTTTGTTTTTGTTTTTGTTTAGTTTTGGTTTTTTTTGTTTTGTTTTGTTTTCTCAACCGCCTTCAGTTTAAGACATTCTTATCTCATGATTATTGCCCACTGAGCATTTTACAGTATTATAAATGGTCATCTAGTTAAAGTATATTAATTATGCATCAGGCCAGGCATTCTGAATGGGAATCACTGATGTATGATGCGTGCAACACTGTACAGTTTTTGCCAATGTTCTTGCATTAGCCTTTAGCCAGACAGAAAATGCCTTGGGACAGAAGGCTCCTGTTTTCTGTGCTGTACAGGCTGTAGGCTGACTGCCTTGTTTTTTCCTTTATTGTTCTGGGGTAACTGCACCTATTTTGTTTCTTGGCTCAGAGGTGGCTGCTTAGAAAGTTTAGGATGCCCCACAGTATCACAGGAGGGGCATATATAAGGTGCTGGGCACTGTTAATGACTGTAAATAAACCTAAATGAAGGTACTGCAGCTTCTCCAGGCCCCTCCAGCACAGCTTACTGCCTTAACTTCACTGACCCAGCCATCCTCTGAGACTTAACCCAAAAGGAAACAAGGTGCAGCTTGGCATTTTTGCCTCCTTGTAGATATCTCTAGAAAACTTTCTGCTGCAGGACTTGCATGCATTAGCAGGCTTTGCAGGATGTTCTGTGGAGTCTGGAAGTGGGATCTGTAGCATTTCTGCCCCCCCTATGTGCTCTGTGTAATTGGAGGCAATAAGATGTGTTTGCCTTTTTTTGTAACAGCACTTTGTCCTGAAAATGTCAGGATGCTCTTTCCTTCCAAACACAACTCTGTGTGCTTGTTGTCACTGCTTTTACACCTCAGTGTGCAGTGTGTGTAGAGAATGAGCATCCCTTCAAGAAGTGATAAGTAATAACAGTAGAAACTGCAGTTTCCTTTGTGTGGACAATGATGGGTGTTGGGGCAGTCAGCATCCAGGTGAGCTGCACCGGTCATTGCCCGAGGAGGCAGAAGGATCTGTGCAGGGAGTGCCAACTGGGGAGTGCAGGCTGGAGAAGTGCCTCACCCTATGATGTCATGGCAGCAGATGGTGCAAATAGCTGGAAATCTGGACCTGGTTGTGGGGCTGGAGTCACCTGCCCTGTCTGCACATAGGGCTCCTGCCCTTTGCTGGTGAAAAATGCTGTCTGTGTCAAGGATTCAGATTGTTGGTATGCCTGCTAATGAAGTTACATAGGGCATAGGTAGTCCAGGTAAGACAAAATATCACCTATCAATTCCACAGGTGTCTCCTTATTCCTTCAGGTTTTGGTAAATAAGCCCCAGGCTGCTGCCAGCAGGTGTCTCCCTGGGAGCTTGGTTTAATCTTGGTTGCTGTTTTCCTATAGCACCAACCCTGGAAAATACAGAGAACTCAATTTCAGGTGTGGCGAAGTTTCAAGCAGTTGTCAAGAACAATTAAATTAAAATACTTTTTCCTAACATGTTGTGATTTGATTTCTGCTTTTCCCAAGCCATTTGCAAACGTCCTTTTTTGAGTATGCATAGAGCAGTTTTGAAGATAATATTGGAAAAATAATAAAACATTTGTGACACTACTTTCATCTTTAGTAGGAGGAAGAGAAAGGGATATTACAAAAAACTGTTCAGGAATGGAGCTTAATCTAGGCTCTGTCAATGCCCTGAAGTCTTCACACCCTTCAGAATGTCCCTCAGCTCTGTTTCAGTTTACTCACACACTAAAATAACAAGAGATATTTTTTGGTTTTGTTGAATGGTTCTGCCTTTTAGTCGCATTTATATAATTTTGAATGTGAATTCTGTGCAAAGCTGAGCACAGATCTGGCAGAGGAGGCTGTTGCCTGGGGTGCTGGGTGTAGTGTGGGTGACCAGCAGCTGGTGATGCTGATGCCCACTTTGTCTGCTGCTTGAATCCTGATGTTTGCTTGCTGTGACCACTGGGAGTCCAGGCTGTTGCCATAAGTTTTCCAGCAAATGCTGAGATGGAGGTGAAGGCAGGGAGGGGAAAGGTCCACTGATTGCTCTTTAACCTGACACATCCTGCTATGTGTGCATGTGGAAGTGCGCCTAAGGGAGTTCCTGTGCCTCTGCAGGATGGAATTTTTCTGTCTTGTGAATGAAGGCAGAAGAATTCACTTTCTTTTATATAATTATTTGCATAAATAATTAAACTTCAGTAAGGCTGAGGCAAAATCTTAACATTGCCACTGCAGTGCAGCACAGAGGATTATTATTAAAGTGGGAAATAGTGTGCTTTATCTGCATTTTGGGAATGACAGAATGGTGTGACAGGGCTAATTCCCATAATTCTGTCAAAGGGTGTTTTCTGACTCCAGAAGATCTGCTTGAGCCATCCTGCATCAACAGCCTTTCTCATTGATTGGTATCTCTAGGGCTCAGGGACCCACTTTGTGTCTTTTATCTCAGAAGATTATGCTAATGAGAGTGCAGTGAGGAGGGAGTAATAAGGCAGTGCAATGTATTTTCAAGGGTCCAGAACAAAACTGGGGCAGCTCCCCCAAGCACAGTCAGCAGGGAAAGCCACAGCAGCAAAACACAGAAGCATCACCCTGGTGTGGAGTGTGTTCCAGGCTCTGAAATGAGCTGGGGTGTATGTGAAGGCTGGGGAGATGTATGAACAGCCTGGCAGTGAATGGAGGGTGGGTGTCCCACAAGGCATGATGAGGAACCTCTGGGCAGCCACAGGGGTAAGTGCAGGGCAGGGAAAAGCTGCTTTTGCTCTTTAAATTGAAACTTTATGTAAATGTGTGGGTTCTGGGGTGGGTGTGTTTTTCCAAGGTATTCACTGTGGATTTCCTGGTGCTCTTGAGGTCTGGGGGAAGGCTGTGTAGCTGGCTGGAAAAAGCACTGTGGGAATATTGTATTACCAAGGATTACTTTCAGGAAAGTAAATCCTTATCTCTGTCTCTTCTCCACTTTGATTTTGCCTTCTGTACATGTCTGCGTCTGTCTCTCAATTATTTAATTTTTAAAAAATCAGTATGGGGTAAAGGCTGGGTCTGTGCAGCTCCTCACGCATGGGTGTTTGATTCTTATTTAGGTGTCTCTATGAACCATTGTTATTGATGCAAAGTAATTGATGAAACTTATAAATCCTAGCTCTTAATTATTTTATTTTAGTTTTCGATGGTTTTGTGAATTATTCTGGCTGTTTGAGCTGGTGGTCTTTCACTCAGTATCACAGTTATTATGTTGTCTCCTATTGATATTTAAATAAATAAAGCTTGTAGGAATGCAAGATTTGTACCACCTATTTTCTAAATCTACTTAAAGCTAATGGAAACTTTCATATGGCTGAAAATTGTCTAAGTGACAGTTTCACTAACTCTTAAAAAGTCCCATTTCCAGGTGTGTTAGTTTCATAAACAGACGTTCCTTAAAATTTTTGTTTGCTGTGTTCTTAGTTGTGCTAATGCTCATAGTTGCTATTAGAGGGGGCATGCTGTGACTTGTTGACTTGATGTCATTAATACTGTCAACATTATGGTTTAAAAAGTTGTTTTGAAGTAAACAGGCTCATTAAATCCTTTTTATCTGTCTCTTATTTTCAAGTCTTTAAAGCTCCTGTTCTCAATCATCCCCACAGCAGTTCGTCATGGTTACATCTTAAGTAGCAGTAATTTAATTCTAGGATTGAAAATTTTAATGTCCCTCAGAAAAGTAACTTAAATCATCATGAGTTGTGTGATTTCAAATCAATCTTCTGCAGGACGATTTTGTTTGACTTACCAGGCCAGTCCCTGAGAGGAGATTTTGAATGTTGCCTGGGCTATTTTCAGATTGAAGTTGAAATTTACTTTCCCTGTGCTTATTGTGTCTGCCTCGTCTGGCGTTGGATGTGTTCAGGTCAAAGTGTACAACCATTTCCTCACACCACTTTGGTAAAGTTAATTTTATCATATTTGTGTGGGTTTAATAAATATAGGTTTCCTCACTAGTAGAAATGTGCTTTTTTAATGATTTCTGCTGTTCTTCTGCTTACAGAGGGATGGCAGGCACGAATACTCTGAAATTGCTGTAGTTAGGTTCTTGGCTGTAAGCAGTATGTGCATTAGAACAACAGCCTTTGTAAATACAGTGACCTTGGAGCAGAAGATAATTCCAAGTGCTTCTTTGAGGATTCTTCTTTTCCTTTGTAATAGGAAAGTTGAAGACCTGTTAGATTCATTAGCTTGGGATTAGACAGAATGAGAGGGCAGCCAAAATGATGAGTGCCTTCTTTCCTTGCTAAGTAGGGGAAACTGAAGCACTTGGGATTAAAGAAAAGCACATGGTGTTACAAGAATTATTAAAGCAAAAAGAATTTTGCATCTACCTGGACTGACATTCTTGGCCTGGGTCTCTAAGAATCACCTTACCTGTGACTGATGGCAAGCGTGATGTTTATTGTATTTATTATGGCCACAAATACATTGACTAGATTTGCATTGTTGAAACCTTATTCAGAAATATTCCCAACCAGAGTGATGCAGATGCTAGTTTAAGCAGGGTGATATATGTGAGAGTAGAGAAAAAAAAAGCCAGGATACTGAAGGATAGATATGTCCCTGTCATTGTTCAGCCCTTGGAGCAGTTCATGCTGAAGTCAGGTTTTTGGGTTCTACATCAAAACCAGTTGTGAAGCATGATGAGGTGGTTCAGCACATAGAGCCAGACTGCAGCAGTGGGGGTGGGCTGGGACTGGAGCTGGGTTGATCTGGGATAACTAGATATGATGGGAGAGGGAGGGGCAGGTGGGGCTGACCAGGGTCACTGAGCACAAGTGGGTGGCATTTTAAAGGCTCAAAACTCTGCCTGGTGTGCAGGGTGGGAAGGAGGAGCTGTGTCTGGGGCCAGGGAGAGCAGCTGGGACACTGGGAGAAGGCCAAGCAGGAAACCTTAATGATGCGCTGTGCTCATGTAATTCTGCTTGTAGCTCTGACTCCTTTGTTTTTAAACACTTAATCCTGCTGAGAAGCACATACACGCTTTTTTATCTTTAATGGGTTTATAACCTCATTTTCCTGGGGGATACAATACCTGTGTTGGAGTTGGACAGGCAGCCAAGCCCTCCATGGATTTTGTGTGTGCTAATAAGAGGCATCTAACCTTGGTTGAAGCTGTCTCCCTTGGACACCCAACAGAGGGTGACAACAGAGGTCACAGCTGGAGATGGGGGTGCCAGATGCTGCCCTGGGGGGAGGGCATGAGCTGAGATGTCAAATGGGTGTGTGTCTCAAAAATATGGTCCAATGCTCATGAACTTGTGCCTGGCAGAAAGGAGTAAAGAGAAATATACTCTGTTTCCTTTGGCATCAGTAGTATTGCTGGTTTGTGTCCTTGGCTTGTAAAGGGTTCTCAGATCTTAAGGCAGCTGGGCTTGCCCATCTAGTAGGGGTTGAGCATGGAATTTGAAAATGCTGCAATGTCAGCTTTAGCAGCTACCTGTCTGTTCCTGGGGGAGCATGCCATAGGAATGGCGTGGAGGCAGGGTCTTCTGGTGTCATCCGCTTTCATCTGCAACTGAAAGGGGGATTCTTCTGAGAGTGATGCAGGTGATTCATGCAAGATGTACCCATCTTGCCTGTTTCAGCTGCCCTGATGCTTAGAAATGGAACAGATCATGAGTGGGCACAGTGGGCCCAGGACAGGTTTAGTCCTTTGCAGAGTCAAATCTGAAGACCATAGTGGGGCATCTTTGTTAGGAACAGGTATGATGGAAAGCTCTCTTCCCAGACTGTCATCACTAGAGAGTAGCTTGCAAGTAAATAACTAAAAGATTTGTATCTGACATCCTAAAGTTTTTAAAAGCTAGAAAGCGTATTTTTTCATTGAAAAGGACATTTGACATTTGAGACTCTGCTTTAAAAGGTCCCAGGCTGGTGGTGCAGGCAAGGGAAGTGCTGGCCCTTGTTTACCATGGTTCCTGAATAGTAGTGCAGCCTCTTTTCACCACTTTTCACCTTGCCCAGACCTGAAGGGGTTACGTTTTAAAATGAATAATGACTAAATTTATTCGTCATGGACAAATGATGACAGCTGTTGAGATGCTCCTGTTAGCGCTTCCCAGGGGATAAAGTCAGGCTGGTTCCTAGTGCAAGGCAGCCGAGCCAGGCAGACTCAGCTCATCTGCATCCCGGATCATTCGTCCTGGCTCCCCCTCGCTAGTAGGGAATTTCCTCCCTGGAAGTGAACCCAAGTTTCCCGGGCTGGAATGGGTGTTGATAAGAATCGTGGGATCTGCAGCCGTAGAGAGAGGACAGAGGCCGTGGCTGTTTAATTCCACGTGTGAAGACAGCATGCTTAATGAATCGGAGGGGCAGTGATTGATTATGTTCTGACTGAAAGCAGCAGCGCTCCGTGAAGCACTCTTACATCTGGGCACGCTATGGAAAATATGAAGGAATGTTGAGGAAGCTTATTTGCAGAAGGATATGTACTTGTAAGCAATTTTCTCTTCTTCTTAAATAATGTAAAGGAATTGAAAAACGTAAAGCAGATTGTCTTCTCTTTGAGACAGCAGAGTGGAGAGCAGACAAAGGCCTCTTTTATAAGGGCATCTCTTTGATAGAGAGTACTGTATGGTCCTTATAAATAAGCACTGGGGGTGTCCTGTGATGGGAGAACGTCAGTGGTTATTTAGTGTTAGAATGGGGCACTGATTTTGCTTCAGTGCACCTCAGCTGGTGTCCTGAGTTACACCCATGCTTAATTTGCCATTTCAGATACGCTGAAAAATATGATCCCAGTTCAAATGATTATTATGAGCAGGAATCAATGGGTGGCAAGAAAAAAAAGGGTTTTTTTAACAATAATGTATAGTACCTTGGTTTTCTGTTCTTTTCTGTACTCCTGTGTGCAGGTTCCTTTCTGTTCTTTGTTTCTCTTTCTGTTCAGCACACGTGCTGCTGGCAGACTGGATGTGCAGTTCTGGATGTAGTGCTGTCATTCTGCACTGCTCAGATGAGAAACTGCTGTTGGGTTATTGAAGGGATATTCTGGTTTGATAAATATGTAGTGCTTAGTTTGCTGACTTAATGAACAGGAAGATGCAATTGTAATTCAGTCATCCCCAGAGCTGTGGGTGGGCTGGTTTGATTTTTGGAGTGTTGTATTTTTGCTAATGCTCAGAAAAGCCTGTTTTATAAAGCAATGATAGTCTGTTTAGTTGCTAAAATGCTACAGGAGTGCAGTGCTTTTAATATCTAGATTTTTTAAAGTTTTGATTTATTATATGAAATAGCAAACCACACCCTCTTCTCCTTTCAGAGGGCTGAGGCTTTAAAAATGCATATAGAAGAGGAAGTGAGTTAACTAAGGCTGCATCTAGATAGCCTGAAATGCAGCTGATGGAGAATTTTATTACCTGATGAAAGAGTTTATGAACTAGTAAAATAATTTTTTGTTTCGATTATGACTGTTTCCTGGCTGTTACTACACATATGTCAATTAATAGTTTGCTTGATATTTATATAGGAGCTGTTCAAATAAGTGCAACTGGACAAGTTTTGCTTAGAAGTTTTTGGATTAAATGGCTGTGCTATTCTTTCTGGATCACTTAAACCTTGTCCTAGAGGCTTCAGAGATTACACCTTTTAAAGCTTATTTTGTTCTGCCCTGACCTTGGTACAAGTCACACCAAATAGTGCTTTTGAAATAATTCCTGTTTGAACTAGACTGTGTCTTTTGGGGAAAAAAAAGTTGCTTTTTTAAGAACCTACTGGTGGTAGAATTTGCTGGGTGATGTACCTCCTAACCTTGCAGAGGGTCAGCCCTGTGATTATTGCAAAATGAGAAGGGGGAGCAGAGGGGAAGAGAGGGGAAAAAAAGGCAACCCAGAATTTAATTTGTTTTTAACCTCCATCCAGTTGCTTTTTTGTATATTTTTCTGTTAGGTGAGAAACAATATCAATAAATCACGTTGGAAAACTGTGTTAATTAATCTTCAGTAGCTGTGTTAACACAGAATATAATCAAGTAACTTATTAGGAATCTGGCTAGACTAAACAATCTCTTGCAGAGAATTTTCATTTAATTGAATTAAAAACATATTTTCTAATCCTTTAATCATTCCCATGATTGTTCCCTGAGCTCTTTTCAAATAATTTTTGAATTACATATGTCAGAGCAAGACTGGTGTCAATAGAGAGATAGCATGGTCTCCATGGCTGCCCTCAGGCACCATGTGAAAGAGACAGCCCACATCCTAATTGTGGTTTATATTCTCTTTAGCTGTGTGACCTGAAATTTATCCAAGCTAAAGTTCTTGTATTCATTTTCACCTTGTTCACTTTTCCCTTAACAGCAGTACAAGTACGAGCCTTGTGCTTGTTACCCCTTTCCTTTAGCGTTGCTTATATTATTTTACCCCTTCCCTTTAGAGTGGCTTTTTTTTTCCCTGGCCCTTTCCCATATTCCAAGACATCTTGAACATCAGAATTAAGAGGAGAGATGTCCTTGTCCACCTTTTTTAACTTTCTGGATGCTTTGTGTACCTGCTGTGTCAGTATTGAGTTGTGATTGGAGTATGGCTTCACGTGCACTGCTGCGTATCAAAAATGGGGTGTGTAGATTTTAGATGATCTGTGATAGTTCTCCAGTGTCCAGCTGTTGATAAGCCAGTGCCACTTAGGGCAGAGAAAACTGAAGGTGGTTGAGCTGACAACAAAACAGGCTTTTCTTCCTGTTCTTTTGATTCCCCTAGAATATACCTGTGCTATTATAAAGTTATTTTTTTACTTTCAGAAAGCTCAGTCTGTATTGAATTTCACTCGTTAGTGTCTAGCTAGGAGCCTGTATTTGTTACTAGATGATCCCAGATGCTTTCCTGTGCAGGGATGGATTAAAGCACCTGCTTGACTTTTTGCCAAGAGTAAATTGTGAAGGAAATGTCCCTAATGTGGTAGAGAGTGGGTGTGTACCTTGGGCTGTTGGAGAGGGACAGACATGAAGCAGGTCTCAATCTTGAATGAAGTGTTCATGGAGAAGCTGAGTGATGGGGGCTGAGCTGGCTTTCTGGCCTCAATAATTATGTGTTCCATCTATATCAGCTGCCCAGCTGCTTTGTCACCTTTCAACCTAAGGCTGTTTTTTCAAGTGAATTAGCTAATCTGTGTAAAACTGCAATATAAGCAGTTTTTTCAATTCCTTTGGAATTGAAGTAACCTTGACTGAGAATCAAAGCAGCTGTAATTCATTTTTAGTTAACTTATGTTCACGTTTGGTGGTAGAGGCTAAAATTGGATGTACACAGAAGGTTCTGTAATGCTTAATGCCCCTTATATTTATGTTTTTATGAATATGAGGAAAATTTTTGTATTTCCTTGTAAAGAATCTCTGGTGTTAATTTAAAGAGTTGAAGGGGATTTGTAGCTCCAGGTGGGTCTGTGATTAATGGTCTGTAGTTCATCAACAACTTGGGTGTTGCCATGTGAACCTTCCTGGTGATGCTGTTTATCCTTGTTCTGGTGCAGGCAGTTGGCAGGACAGGGCAGCCTCTGCTGCTGGTGCTCTCCACACTTGGATCTTGGATTTGCATGTGGTCTTAGTTTCACTACAGTGTGTGTCAAAAGAGCTCTTGGAGGCATAAATGTGAGAGATGCAGGCTGTCAACATCCCAAGATGGGGCTTGCATCTTTCTGCTGTAGATTTGAAGTACAGTCTTTTCATCTGAATGCATTCATTGAAAGGGTTTATAACATAGTGGGTGCAATAGCAAAGGATTGGCTTCAGTGAGCTGGTGGTATTGTATGACTAACTGGATTTCTAGCACGAGGACACTGCTGAGATGAGGGCTGGCAGAGCAGGCTGGAAAATGTAGCATGTTTGCCATTTGTGTTCCTTGGGACATCCCTTTGCTTCATTGAACTTACAGCTGAGTGTGGTTTTTTGGCAGATAAAATTTTTGATGATGAAGACTCCGTGGATGGGAACAGACCTTCCTCAGCCAGCTCCTCTACATCTTCAAAGGCGCCTGCAAACTCCCGCAGAGTTGGGATGGGCACCACCCGCAGACTTGGCTCTGCAGCCCTGGGCTCCAAGTCTTCAAGTAAGCCAACAGCCTGTATGAGTTGATGTGTCTGTGAAGTATTTACAGTGTTCATACTGAGCTTCTTGCACACCCTTCCAGACCGGCCCCAGAATCCAGGAACAAATTTTTCCCTATGCAGTCATTATGTCTGTGTTCTCTGCATGCCACAAACAAAGTCTGGTAGGATGAATCTCCAAACAATCCCCACATCCCCATAATTTGTTTTGCATTTTGTGAGAGGTTGCACCTGTGTGGTTGTGCACTGAGGGCTATGAGTAAATCATGTTGGTGCTCCAGTGTGTAGATTTTTGCTTTTGTAGTTCCAGCTCTATCTGAACTGAGGCTGCTTATACCTGCATGCCAAACTTCAGCCATTGCAGTCTAAACCTGACACACTGGCTTTCTTCTAAAACCTTTGGGCATTGCTGGTAAATGGAGCTGCAGAAAGAAAACTGAGCAGTCATTCTGAATGTCAGCAATAATTCTACATGCAACTCTAATTCTATGTGTGTCCTAGGGAAAGGGAGAAAGTTCTCTATATCAGGCAGTCTCTAATCTGATTAGTATTCCAGAGACTATTTATCTTCCTTATCGTTCGTCTGTTTGTGCACCTGTCAGATCTCCACCTTCATCTATTATAGATGGGATTAAATCATTTAAAATAAAGTCTCCCCTATAATTAAAGTAAGTATTCCCTTTCATCTTTCAGACTGTGTCCCCTAACTGTTGAGAGACTCCTGTAATGACTTCCTTAATGTGCCCTCTGTGCCTATGAGTTAAGGATGCCATGAATGCCTCTCCAGTGCCTGGCATTGAATTTCCCTGCCTCTGCTTTCATTACATCTGCAGCACTCCCAGGCTGCATGGGTAGTGAACTTTCTCCTGATTAAGTGCCTTGATAGCTGGTGGTTTCTTAATTGATTCTCTTGCTGATAACAAAATTGAAAAGGCTTTTTCATTTGTGTGTCAGCAGCCAAAGAGGGAGCAGGTGCTGTGGATGAAGAAGACTTCATTAAGGCATTTGAAGATGTCCCAACTGTTCAGGTGAGTAGTGTTAGCTGTTAAAGCACACTGTACTAAAAAGCAGAAGGTGGATATAGGATCTACTGCTAATCACTGGCAAGTTGTGCTTCATTGTGATGTGGGCAAATTTTTAAGGGGAAGCAGGTTAGAAGTTGAAGTTTTAAATGGTGAGGTGTGCCAGTAGTTCATGTGACACCCTCTGGGAACTGAAAGCAGTAAAGGTGACTTGTGTCTCAGGGATCACTGCTGTTGTGAGTGTGATGACTGGACCATTCACATTTGCTGATTTAGCTGGATAGCTGAGATGCATCATTCCCTCTCCTTCACTGGAGCTTTATATGTGGTGAACAGCACGTGTGTACACTCATGTTTGACTAATATAGCTACTAGTAGCTGCAGGAGTGCTGCTTAAAATTGTGAAACTATAGTAAAATAATGAAATATGATCCTTTGATCATCTTGTGATAATTTTTAAATTTTTGGTTTCAAGCAGTTGGTATAAATTCTCTGTGTTACATAGAACCAATTGTGTCCAAGGCTAGCACATGATGTTTAAACATTGAGGAGCAAAGGCCATAAGAATGTAGTTAAGAAGTGATGAGAAGTAAATCCTTCTTTACAGTGCTACTCTGTACTTTAATTTGTAGATCTATTCCAGCCGGGATCTTGAGGAATCCATAAACAAGATCAGAGAGATACTATCAGATGATAAACATGACTGGGAACAGAGAGTTTCTGCGGTAAGTCGTGAATTTAGATAGAATCTCTATTAATGCAAGCTTTTTCTACACTATTCTTAATCCCACTGAGGACACTGGGAGAACCTCAGGTTCTAAGACTGGAGTGTAGTTTTAGTAGTGAGCACCTGTTATGTTCCCCCAAACTTGAGGGAAATGTTTTCTTGTGAGACTGAATTTCAACCATATTTGTAACAAACAAATTTGATATACAAGAGTCTGTTGAGACAACATCAGGTTGAACTGAAAGTTATGCAGAAAATCCAGGTGCAAAGCTAGAAATTTGCTAGCAGGTGCTAAAATCAAAATGACAAGTCTTATTCAGAATATCTTAAAACTCACCTGATAAGACAGGAAACTACTTTGCTTACTGAGGACTTATTTATACTTCTGCAAAAGGGATGTTTAAAATAATTCAGCAAGAAATTACACACTTAAGTTTTGAATAAATAAATATGACTATGGGAAGTGTAGAAGTGGAAAATAGGGTGTTAGATGCATGTCAAGACTGAGTATTATTTACTGAGGTGAGCTGTGTTTTTTCATTATTCAAATAGATGGTGTTGTCCACACAGTAGGGTTGCATCACTGGTGTAGCAGCTTTGCCATTTTGTTAAATCCCGTATTACAGATGAGTGGCAGACTGGGCTGGTTCAGCTTACTTCTGTTTAGTTTTATTTCTGTACTGAGTAACAGGGAGCTGAACTTGAGGCCGCTTGCAGATGCTTTGGTGCATGGCAGGGTCTGTGAAGGTGTCAGAGGATTGTCTCTAGGATGAGATGGTGGTCCCTGTAATATTAATAAGAAATTTCCCCTTTTGATGGGGTCAGGGTTCCACTTCTGCTAGAGCCAGATAACTGTTTTAATGAAGTCAATGGACACATTCTGGATATAAGCCAGTATTACCCAGGCCTGAGTGTGAGCCATGCCCTTCAAGTCTAGATATCGTTTTAACACAAGGGTCAGCTGTGAGATTACCTAAACATTACAAGCTGCTGTAAATAGGGGAACAAAGGGGAATGTTTAAGATACATTTTGGTTTAAACAATATTGTTTGGGTGGTTAACTATACAATTTTGGTAGCTATATGCAGCTCTTCTGTATTTCTATAAGTTAGCAGTGATGATTGTACTTAGTATGTTAACTAACCATGGGTTGAATATAAAATAGGAAATAAGAAAATTATTTGGACATCAAGAATCAACTTCCTGAATGCATGTTGATGAATAATTGCACAAGAAGCCTGGAGCCAGGTATTGGTCCTGAACATAATTGTTCTTATATTTGCTGCTCATTAACAGTCACTGATTTCTTTTATACTCCTAACAGTTGAAAAAGATCCGGTCCTTACTTTTGGCTGGAGCTGCAGAATATGATAACTTCTTCCAGCACTTAAGACTTTTGGATGGAGCATTTAAATTATCTGCTAAAGACCTGCGGTCTCAAGTCGTACGAGAGGCTTGTATCACGTTGGGGTAAGTTTGTTTTCTATGTGTGTTTGAAAGGTGAAGTAGAAGAAAAGGCACTGGTTAAAATGCAATTAGGATGCAGCTAGTGCTATAAAGGTAGAATATGATTTTTCTGCATCTGTTTCAAACCCTGTCATGTAGGCCACTAATTGTAATTCTGCCAAGCCATGTTCCCACAATGCTGATGTGGGTACACAGAGTGAATGAGCAAGCCATGCCTTCATGCACAAGTAGGGAAGCACTGAACAATAAATCTGGAAATTTTTATGTTTTGTTCTGGTTTGAATTGAGCTAGTTTTTATTTCTGATGGTCTATCCTTTGTGAAATACTTCAAGAAAAAGGGTGCTGCAGTGTTTCTGACATGTTTTTGTTTAAATATATGTGTGTGTGTATATATATATATATGTATGTTAAGTCAAAATAGGGATCTTCAGAGAAGTAATATAAACTTGCAAAAAAATATTCTATCACCTTGATCCCATTTGTTTGATAATAAATTTTTAGCTGTGCTAGTTACTTTATTTTATGCTGACCTTACTGTTTCTCAGGAATATAGGACAAGTTTGAAATGAAAGGAAAGGAACTGTTTTTTGAAACATGTTGTTATCTGTCCTTTGGAGTTGCAGAGGAGGTGACAGTTGCAAAGATTGAGATGTCAGATGTGCTTATGTCAGATGTTCTGTACAAGTCTGACTTGCTTTATCTTCAGCTCACTTACCAGCATGACTTCATTCTGTTTTTCAGACATTTGTCATCAGTTCTGGGAAACAAGTTTGACCATGGGGCAGAAGCCATCATGCCAACAATTTTTAATTTAATTCCAAATAGTGCCAAAGTCATGGCCACTTCTGGTGTTGTAGCAGTTAGGTTAATCATTCGAGTAAGTATATATCAAGAGGGAATAGCGTTATAATTTCTGAACACTGCAGTGTTTCTGATGAAATATGAATGCTGCTGCAATGAAAATAAGATTAAGTGCCTAATCTACTTTTCTGATAGTATTGGGCTTGGCTGTCTCAGATGCCATGCAGCCTTGTGCAGATGATGCTTGTTAAGCTCTGCCAAAATAGTAGGGAAATGTTTCTTTTTTGCAGGGCAAGATAATTCCATCCCTCCAAGAGCTGAGCAGACATTTTTCTTTTTAGACCAGCCTTACAGCACAGACTCATCCTCTTAATTATGCTCTAAAATACCTCACAGACTGTCCATATTTCTCAAAACTATTAGTTCACGGTGGTGACTTCTGCCTAGTGATTCATTGGCTAAGCTGTAGGTAGCCTCATGTCCCTCAAGTTATCACCACTTGCAGTTTAGATCCTCCCGCAGTGACTTCAGCTCCTTGACTCACTAGAGTGTCTTTACAGAATAAAATCAAGTATCTCTTAAAGGTGTTTTAGCTGATAAATTGTAAAATATTTTTAATATTAAAAATTTGTCCATATCTGGTAGTGTTCCTTTATATAGTGGTTCTGTTTTTAGGAATTGAGCAGCAGTAAGGATCAGAATACAGAGCTCAGGTGGCTGAAGGAGATGGTCTTTCATTTTGTGGAATTGTTGTGTAAAGATCTCTTCCTGTTCTTGTTTGTTTTCTTCCAGCACACGCACATCCCTCGGTTAATACCCATCATAACCAGTAATTGTACCTCCAAGTCTGTTGCAGTTAGAAGGTGAGAATTTAGTTTGCATTTACTGGTTTTTACTAGTAAATAGGCGCTTTCTGAAAATGTATTTGTTGTTATTTGTGCAAAAGGTTGAAAACACACTTATTTATTATAATCTAATACTTCTCTGTGATTTGAGTTCAAGTTCAAAGTCAGCTACCCTGCAAAAACTGCATCACTGCAGAGAGGAAAAGGCATTTTTCCACAAACAGAAATGGGTTTTAAAATAATTGTTGTGCTTACAGGTTGTTATAACAACTTATTATTTTGACATTTTTACAGGCACCTTCCTATTCCCCTCTGCTGGCAGTTACAGTGACTTGTTTTCTTTGAGCCAGTAAATCAGTTTTACATGGAAGTATCATCTGGAAGAGAAGTTGGACTGAATGGTCTAATGGTCCTGTCTGCACCTAAAATCTAAGTGCTTCACTTCACTGGGAGACTCTTGCCTCCTGCATATACATTAACTGGTTCTCTTCAAGTTAGACAAAAGGAAGGGCTTTGTAGTTGCTGTATTTGGTGACAAACCTTGGACATGTTTCAGCACACTTGGGCCTTAAGATTCTTGAAGTGAGGAAGGGAGATTAAAGTTGGAAAGGTCTGTCCCCACTTGAGGCTAACTGTGAGGTTTGTGTGTGAAGACTGGACTAACAGACAATCAGTGTCAATATTCTGGGCCTGTATCCTTTTAATGAAAAAGGAAGGTTCCAGAATTGTTTTATGGCAATCCCTCTCTTCAGGATTCTCTGTAGCAAGCTGCCTCCAATTATTACTTCACACTGTTTATTAATGTTTTTTTTTAAGAGCTGTTGATATTTTTATTGGGGTCAACACTGAATTTTGATGTCCCAAAAAGCTTCCTAAGCAAAGATGGCTTTTGTTCAGAGTCAGGTATGGCAAAGTCAGTGTGTCCCACTTATCTTAAACTCAGCATTTCTTCTCTCTCCTCTTAGGCGCTGCTTTGAATTTTTAGACTTGCTGTTGCAGGAGTGGCAAACACACTCCTTAGAAAGGTAAGTTCTGAATACAGGTGTGTTTGTTCTTTCCTACTTATCTGGGGTGAAGGAGATAATTTTCTGTGTCGTTCTGGAGAAAGGATCATTTAGGACAGATGGTTATATTATGTAGCTGTAGTAGAGATGTTTTTAGCACCCAAAGGAAGCATGTATGCACACACACCATTTATTCTGTAGTTGTGTCAGATTTTGGTGAGTGTGTCTATGTGCCTGACTGAGCAAATCCCTGAACTCAGTAACTTCTGTGTAACAAATTTTTTTCCTTTTGCACCCTGAAGTGAGGTGATGAGGTAAAGCCTGCTGCATGTCTTATCAGGAGCTTCTGAGACTTCAGACTAGTGACCAGTTGAAGTAATTGTGCGAGGAGAGACTGGGACACAATTTCCTTAGCCGTAGACTGCACAGGACTATTATGGGCTTAGGAGACTGTTCTTGAATGCAGGTAGTTTGGATAGCTAAGTAAAGGTTTATGAAGAATGCTGCTTGCTGTTTCCTAGACAGCAGTGTGGATGAAATAAAATTGTCTTGTAAGAATAAATAAATAAAGGTCACAAAAGATCCTTGATGGAAATGAAAGAATGTGGTAAACTGTTTGTTCTTAGAAACCAGGGCAAAATCAAAGTAGTCATCTGTTTATAAGTGTGGCACATCTTTCTGAACTTCTGGATAATATTTTCTTTCTTATTTCAGACACATATCAGTGTTAGCTGAAACAATAAAGAAGGGAATTCATGATGCAGACTCTGAAGCCAGGATAGAGGCTAGAAAGTAAGTGGAAGCTGCTGTTGGTGTCTTTTCTTCCTCCCTTTCTTTGCCCCTGTTTTGTGAGTCAGTGGTATTGCATGATTGAGACAAAAATCCAGACAAGACACATTCTCCTGACTTGGTGGAAAAAAGAGAGGCTGAGGGGTGACCATTCTGTACAGTTCTCTGAAGAGGGGAAACAGGAGGGAGGTGCTGATCTTTTCTTCCTGCAATCTGGTGATAGAGACGTATTTTATGACATTGAAAAAAATATATTTATAAGAAATTTTAATATTTACAATTAATTTTATTCTTTTGAGGATCTTAGGCATTTCTATTTATATGATCATACTTGTGGTAGTATACTGGTGTACCAGGATGATGCTTTTCTGAACAGAATACTACAGGAACATTTTTCTGCAGAAGGAGGATGGTGTAAAACATGAAAACAATGAGCGATAAATTTTATTAATCTAAATGCTGTGTTTTAAGCAGTGGTGTTTCACAGTAGGACTGCTTAAATGCTTTTGAAAGGCAGCATGTCCATCACTGAAAATTACAGTAGTCACTGAGACTTCACAGCAGGTGACTAGTTAAGCTGAATAGACAGTGAGGAGAATGGCATGGGACTTCAGAAAGCATGCTTAATTCTCTCTTCCCATGTTTATTAAATAGCAGTGTGGCTGATTGTGAGACAAAAATTTGTTTTCTTCTTGTGATGTGAGAATGCGTGTGGCTTCTCTGAGGACTGGCTGTCACACACAATTCTTAATTCATTTGAGCTAATGATCTGACTCTTAAACTGCCCATTAGTTGCCCCCTGAAAAGTACTGAGCGTCTTCATCTCCTTTGTGCCCCAAGAGTGAATGGTCTTTAGCCATCAGCCAGGAGGCTTGGACCATAGAGAAATTCTTCCCTCTTAAAATGTTTTTATTTTCATCATGACCCTGATTTGAAGTCCATGTGAGCACCTCTTTTCTTTTCCTTGTTTTTATTTTTTCCAAAAAGACAGGCAGCAGCCTCAGCTTGGTACAGAGACGTGTCTCTGCAGCATTCTTGGAGAGCTGTTGGTTAAACTTAAGGAAGAAAGCAGCAGCTGGTGCTTTCCTGAATCAGGCCCATTCATGTGTATTCTGCCTTTGGCATGTTTTTGAAGTAGCTACTGCACACCCAGTCCCAAACTAGTGTCACTCTCGTGGGCCTGCAGTCTCCCATGTACAGCAGACAGCTGGAGGGATGAGGGTTTCTTCCCTAATACAGCTTTGTTGACTATTCCTGTTTTTACAACAAATGCTCCAAATGGTTCTTTGATTTGGTTTGTCTTTTGTGCAGCTGTTTGAGCAATACAATGGTTGAAAAAGCGGTTTGTCATAGATGGGTCAGGGCAGTGGGTGCCTGCAATGACTGGGCTAAAGACCTCACTGATGGGAATAGTGAGAAGGGCTCTGGCTGTGCCTTTGCACCACAGCCTGCTAAAACATGACAAGGGTGTGTTCACAGTGCTGTGTGTCATTTCCAGGTGCTACTGGGGTTTCCACAGTCACTTCAGCCGAGAGGCAGAGCATTTGTACCACACCTTGGAGTCTTCCTATCAGAAGGCCCTGCAGTCACATTTGAAGAACTCTGACAGCATCGTGTCCTTGCCACAGTCGGATCGCTCCTCCTCCAGCTCCCAGGAGAGTCTCAAGTAAGGCTTTCTGTCTCACTGCCTCTCCAGTTAAACACTTGCTGACAGACAGCTCCATTGAATTGCTTTGTCTCATCTGGTCATTATTTGGGCTCTGTACTTGGTTACTCCAAAACAGAGTAAACAAAATAGTTAGTTTATTTATTTGTTTGTTTGTTTGTTTGTTTGTTTGTTTGTTTGTTTGTTTATACCTACCTACCTACCTACCTACCTACCACTGTATGAACAACAAACCCCTGTACTGGCTTTAAAATATAATCATTATCTTGACTCCATAAGTAATTTTCTAGGAAGCTATTTGTGCTCAGCAGATACTGTTAGTTATTCCTTTCTGGTGCTTAAAACAGTGCTTAGATTGAAGTTCTGCCTTTAGCATTAATCCTAGAGGTGTAAGTCTGTCTTTCTAGACAAAAGAAAAAAAAATGACAAAATTAAACTTGAGTTGTAAGTGCAGAGTCAATATGTAACTCCTATGTTGAATATATGTGTATATTCATTCCTTTTTGAGTATGTGTATATGTGTGTATATCTCTGATGCATAGTCAACTTAAATCACAGATTTGGAGCCTAAGCGTAAGACCTATATGAACAATATCCATAACTTACTGATGTAACTTTTTAAATCTACAAAAAGTGTTCTTAAAAATCTCTTTTTGCACAAATAATGTGGGTACTAATTTATTTCTTAATGCTTTTATAAATAATTTAATGGAGGTGCTGTATTTATTCTTAACCAACAATCTTTGGTAGCTTATTCCTGCATATAAATAATTTCCTGTTAACTTAATTGTGTACTGAGGGAACAGAATTGTACTGCCCTTCATTATTGAAGTATAAGTTTTGTTTTAATAAGTGTTTGTGTTAACTTCCAGCCGTCCACTGTCTGCCAAAAGAAGTCCTACTGGAAGTACAACATCAAGAGGTGAGAGCAGGAGCTGAAAAATGTGCTTGGGTGTTGCTGAGGAAGAGTGACATTGTGATATGCAAAAACCAACTTTGATCACTGTTTACTGCTCCCTAAAATGGCAGCTCAGGTTGTAGAAATTTTAATTACTTTTGGATTTTACACCATATTCTGTGCTGATATCAGCTACTGATAAAATAATGCTTTTAAAAGAAATTAGTAAATCAGTAATTTCTTACACTTGAAGGGAAGCCTAAAAAGCCTTGAAAATTGTAGCCAAGGTATGTTTAGCTCTGTAATAGTTTGAAAAAATTGCTGCTGATGCTAAGACATGCAGCTACATGGTCTAATAATGCCTTCAGTTTTACAGTGTTTATTATTTATTCTCTGGTTTCAGCACTTACTGGAGGTGTCTGCACACAAGTCCTACAGTGTTAAATTCCATCTCATTGCTAATCTGTATTTCTTGTCAGATGGAATATTTAGGTACAGCTTTTCTGTCCTAAGTAAATGCACACAATGATCTAAATAATACATTTTAATATAGAATATAAGAGACAAAACTTTGTTGGTAAAAGATAAGCTGCCTTTTACACCTGACCAAGGTTGGGTTCTGGCTGGTTTGTCTGTAACTACACCCTACTGAGACCTTTGATTCAAAGAGATGTTGTTGTGTAACCTACTTGACTGTGCACACAAATGCATGTTTGCTTGCAGCTGAGTAGTCAAGCTTCATGCTTAAGAGGGTGAGCATCAACAAGTGATGGGAACAACGATCCTCATGAGAAGATGAGGAGTTGGGAAGGAAGTTATTAGAACCTGGACTGAAGGACCTGCAGGTCTGTTTTGGCCAGCAACTCTCACAAGCCAGTGATGGGTACTTTGGTTGAACTTTCCCATCTAGATTCTGCTAGAAATTTCTTTTTACTGGCCTGAGAGCCGTTTTGATCTTATAATTTAGGCTTTTAGAACTTGATAAAGTTCTTAGAGGTAGTATCAGGGCAGAAATATCTTTGCAGGCAGTGTGGGGAAGCCCACATTGCCCTGATAAAGCATTCTTAGTTGAAGTATTTCAGTGCCAGCAGGGATTGTTAAAAATAGTACTTTAAACTGCTTGTCAGGCTCTTTGAAGCACGCAGCTCAAAAAATTAATCTTCTTTATTCTGGATCTCCCACTCCCATCTGCAGCATCTACAGTAAGTACAAAATCTGTGTCAACACCAGGATCTCTGCAGCGATCCCGCAGTGACGTCGATGTGAATGCAGCAGCTAGTGCCAAGTCCAAAGTGACGTCTGGAGCATCCGCCCCCTTCAGTTCTGCTGCAGCCTTGCCCCCAGGGTCATACGCCTCACTAGGTAAATCTGCCTGTTCTCCTCCTGCAGCTAGCGCTCCTTGGGGCGCAGAGTGCCTCGCACTTTTATTGGAATGATAAACTCTGCCTAGAAGAATGTACCTCTGAGATAGTTACCAGCTCTCCAGGATCAGTGTGTGATCTCTTGCCCTTTGGGATCAAGGAAAGAAAAAATACAACAGAGCTGACTTGAAGCAACAGTTTTGAATTGTGTAATAATCTGCGTCTCTCTTCTTTCTGGGGAAAAGCAGAACGTACTATAGTTCTGGGATGTTGCTGAGGACAATGCTGCTCAATTCCTTCTGACATGTTCCCCTGTCTCTTTTCCTTCTTTTCCTTCCCTCCTTTCCTGAAACTGGTTTTCTGTTAATTGTTTTATGCTTAGAATAGTACATCTTAGTTGAGTTTGCTCCCTTTGTTTCACAAAGGAGAAAGAGAGAAGCAAAGAGGAGGTCGGCCTTGCCATGGCATCAGACAGGATATAAGTATCTGTTCCTTATGCTGACTCTTTGGATTATAGCCACATGTCACATTATTCCTTCAGAGTACTGTATATTGCCTTCAGGTGTCTCAGGCTTTCTTAAAGCAAGCTTTGCTTTGGATCTTTCTCTCCTGGAGTTTCCGTCGAAGGAGTCACGGAGGAGGAAATGCAAGGCAGTGATTGACACAGTATTTGCTGAGCTTCATCTTGGTTGTGAGCAGAGCTGATCATCGGAGCTCATTTCTCATTCTGCTGGTTTCACACTAATCCCAGACTTGTCATCGATTTACCTTTACTACAGGGAAGAAACTCAGGGGTCTGTGCTCTTGATTTAAGCTCCGTACATTGTCTTCACTGAGTTGGTTGAGGAGCTTCTTCTTTTTGATGTAGGGCATTTGCTCTTTAGCCTGTCAAAAAGTAAGTGGTGAATTATATAGGGATGATTTTTATGGATTCCTTTTTCAGACAGGTTTCTTTCATATCTGAAGTGTTCACTTGGGTGTGTTGGTTGTATTCAGTTCAGAAGTTGAGTTCTTACTCTGATTTAAATTGTTCATACTTGGTTCAAGATGCAGATACATTGCAGTGGGAGTGTAATTACAGAATGTGAAGTTGATCACATGATGGTGGGCTTACAGATGCAGCCACATTTGAGTTGTGCTGCACTCTGACTTCAGTGGCTAAACTGGCTTCAAACAGTCTTATGTCATGAGGAAGAATGAAGAGGGAGGAACTATCTACTTAAAGCTGATTTGGTCCTTGAAGCTTAGAGACTGAATCCACTGTCAGTCTTGGTCTTTAACCAGGCTCTAGGAGAAAAGTAGCAAATTCACTCTTAAATGATGCAAATATGGCTGCTCCTGAAGGATCCTGCTTCCTTTTTAGCTAATAGGGACATTTATCACCTGCACATTCCTATGAGAGAAATGGTGAGGCAAACAAGAAAAATGGAGTTGAGCAAAGGTTGGTTGTTGCAGGAGGGAAAACCTGCAAATGTTCTCTTCTGAGACATCAAGGTTTGATTTGTTGCTTGGTCCAACTTTTTTCATTTCTTTAACTTTAATATATTAATTTTTTTTTTGCATATTTATGTAGCTATTATATAGTGCCCACTTCTGTTGATGTTACTGATTTTTCCCTATTAACCCTGTCCTTACTTTTCTTTAATTTGCCTAAAGATGGTACTACCAGTAAAACTGAGGGTAAGCAGTCTCTCTGTGTAACTGAGGTGTGTCCACAGTCGTACTACCCTCCCTGGTCTCTGTTCTGAAAGTGTTACCTGGTTCTCATCCATGTTCACTGGTGACCTGCATGAAATGTTGCATGGTTGTCCTGCTCATTTTGATGCCATGGGGTATTCCTCACTTTCTCTTTGAGCTGCTCCCTGCTAATAACCATTAGTCTGCTTCTTTGACTCTAGTCACTAAGTTGTTATCTGAGTTTCTCTATTTAAAGCATTGCTTTTGGTTGAAGGTGACCTGTGTATAGACTAAAAAAACCCTGACAAAAACAAAAAATCTCCCAAACAAGACAAGGCTTGTGATTTCTTTTCTCCTTGATGTGTAAAGGTTTGCTGTGTTTTTCCATCCAAAGCTCAGGTCACAACTGCCAAATGCTTTCGGGAAGAGACTGGGCAGTGAGAGAATTGAATGAGATGATCACATGGCAGAAAAATGAGGACAGTAAACAATGATCTCTAGGGAAGGCATATTTAGTCAACCTCTTTAAACTTGACCTCTCTCTTTTTGTTGTTAACTGTCTGAGTGAGATGGCTTGCAGCAAAGACAGTTGGAGGAAAGGCTTTTTTTACTAGAACACTGAGCCTGCTCGTTTGGGAAGGATCCCAGTCTGTTTTTCTGGCTCATTGTCAAAACTTGTTCTTTATTTCTTCAGCAAAATAAATCACTGGGAAATCACTTTTTCTGAGGTAGACAGGAGTAGAAAACGAGAATGTTTTCTGCACAAAATGAAGATACCACACTCTCCAGCAAAGCCTTTTTTTTCCCCAGTGCAAGTCTCTTTTCAAGGGATCTATTACTGTCTTGTGGGACTGTGCTTGTATCTTTGATGGCTGCTTGTATTTGGATGTGGTGGTCTGAGAAGTGCCACTGTGCTGTTGTGTGACATCTGTGTTATTTTCCTTACTATTAGTGATGCACTGATTTATTATTTGGAGGAAAAGGTCTGTACCAGTTTTGGAAATGGTACTTAGTGTTGAGAGATGAACTGACCTCTGCATCTTGAACAGGAAGTATTTGTATTTTGTGATCTGTGAGTGATAGGGAATGTGAAGTTATCCTGAGACCTGTATTTCTAAATCAATCATGAGATGGATGAAAATCCCAAGTTGTTGTAACTGCTGATCTTTTTTCTTCTCCTTTTTTTAAAAAAAAAATTGTTGACCCTTTTAACTTCTTTATCTCTTCTCTTCTCTTCTCTTCTCTTCTCTTCTCTTCTCTTCTCTTCTCTTCTCTTCTCTTCTCTTCTCTTCTCTTCTCTTCTCTTCTCTTCTCTTCTCTTCTCTTCTCTTCTCTTCTCTTCTCTTCTCTTCTCTTCTCTTCTCTTCTCTTCTCTTCTCTTCTCTTCTCTCTTTCATTCTTTCTTTATTTTCTTTTTTCTCAAACCTATCTATTTTTGGCCTGCATTTGAAATCTTGAAGGTTTAATGTTTTATATGAAATACCATATGCAGCTTTCAGTCCTCTCCTTGGCTATAATAATGTTTGCAGAGGCTTGTTAAAAAAGCTGTCCTGTGGAATACCTCTATTTTTAGTTTATTAAATACTTTGTCATATGCAAAAGCTTGGGGATTTTATTTGGTTACTGTTTTCAATTCAGTTACATTAGGAGCAGATTGGATTTGGTAAAAATCTGTAATAGAAACCAGCAAGTTGCTTGGGGCAGGGAAGATTGAGATAGACTTTTAGAAATTGAGTTTGCTATCCCCTAAATTTTAAATACCAAGTCTTTTACCTTCTTTTTGCCATAGGATTCTCTTTTTTTTCAGAAGGAGGATCAGGGAGGATTAAAACTACACAGTACACTATAGGCAAAGTACCTCAAGAATGAGTTTAATCACTGTTTGAAACTCTTCATCTTTTTCCTTTAAGATAGTTCAGGGAAAAAAACCTTTTTTTCAGGATTGCGTGTGTCCTTCACTGAATAATGAAGCTGAGTAAGGTCTTCTGCCAACTCTGTGATCTTGTAGATTGTGTCAGGAGCTACAGAGAAGATAAACTTTGTATTCTTGACATAAATGTAAAAATTAAGTGGGTGGGGGTAGAGAAAAACATTCTCCTACTCTGGAAACAGAACGTAAAGCAGAAATGTGATCTACAGTTGTGCTCCTGTGGTTTGTTTTGGATTTTTTGCAGGTCACCAGAAAGTAATTTAAGAGAAAATTCCTATGTCTTTTTGTGTGGTTCAGCTTGACATTAAATCTGCAGTCTGGTTCCCATCATGGCTTTCTGTAGCTACATTGTAAAATTCTGCTCATTCTTCTCAGCTAGGAGCCAGCATTGTGTGGACTTGGCAGTTCCCATCTGGTTTGCCCTTGGTTCTCCTCATGGTTTGGTTTGGAGTCAGGCAGCTCAAACAAAGGAGAAAGATAAAGTAGGTGCTGCCAGTGGCAAGAATGCCAACAAAGAGCTGAGTGTCAGTCCTTTGGTTTTAAGTTGTGACATCCCAACAATTGGCAAATGCTGTAGAAGTGCACTTCCTTATGGGAAGGTAGATGAGTCTGTATACCAATGCAATGCACAGATGTGCCTTGCTTGCCCAGACCCTTCATGCATGGGGATCTTGTGAACTCTCCTTTAAGGGCTTTATGCACAGAAAGCTCAAAAGAGATAAACCTTTACAATCTTGATCTTCACAGCTAGTGCTAGGGAGGTGGCACTTGTGCCATGTTTGTTATACCTGATTAAAAGGAAACCTTAGAAAAGGTTCTGCTTATTTTGTCATGAAACAGCTTTTCAAGGAGTATTTTACAGGGGTACATAATGCTTTCATTAATTAGAATGGTTCAGAGCATTTGTGTTACCTTTTTTTCAAGGCAAGCATAACTTGAAGCCCTTCAGACAAAGCCTTGCTCCAAAAGGGAAAGCATAAATGCTGGTTTGACCGGCAACTGGCAAGTTCAAAATGAAATCAGCAGTTTGCAGTCAGTGGCACAATTTTTAATAGTTTTTATTATTCATCAGAAAGGCAATAAAATGGGGTTTGTTACAGTTTTCACATAACTTAGGCTCAAGTGGACACCTTGAGTGCATTATCAAAGGCTTTGGGAGTAGCACAAGTTTAAAGAAATCATCATTCTTGTTTTCTTCTCTGCCTTGAAGCTCTCCCTTGTCCTTAAGGACGAGGCTTAATTCAGAGTTGTGTCTTACAGTGGTACCTTACACAGAACTGCTCAGGAAGGAGGTTTCTTACTTTTCTTGCTCCATCCCTTTTCAAGTGCTGAGTTGATTTGGCTGTGTTTGTTTGTGTAGGGCAAAGTGGATTCTTCACTGAGCCTTGTGCTTTGGAGGGAGATCCTATGTAAAACCCAGCACAGCCTGGTGGTTTCCAGTAAGGATCAAGTGCCTCTCAGGGAAAGTTATGATCCAGAGTTAGGTCTTTAAAACATTGAAGAAGTGCTAAATATGGTGATTGTAAAAAGTTTTTTAATATTATCTACAAAACATTTTTAGTTAATGTCTGTGTGTCTTCCCCTGTCCATGTTTTATTTAGCAGTAATACAGCTAGGGCTAGAGGCTCTTTCAGGAATGTTTTTCTCCAAATGGGGCAAAAACCCCAGTGCTGGTTAACCTAAATGCATTAACCTGATCCTTGGAGAGACCATCATCATCCCAGTGCATCCATGTGTAACTTGTGTGGTTGTAGGTGTCCCTGTTCACAGCATGGAACTGATTAAAGGGAGTTGTGGAGCTGTTACATGCCATTTCTAGACTATTTGAAAACCATTTTCTTCAGACTGAGTGTCATATAAAACCTGTGACTGTTCTGAGCACTGGGGATGGGGATGCTGCAGTATTTACCCAGGGGGCTCAACCTGCCAGGTGAAGCCTCTTGTAAAGCACAAATGTTATTTTATCATAGAATCCTCCTTAATTTGTTCCTTTTCTGAAAAAAAAAACCAAAACAAAAAACAAACCAAAAAGCCAAAACACCCTTTTTGTGTTTAGGCGTTTGTTAGACATTTCATGATTGATTCTGAACCATTGTTGTAAAAATGACAGTAACTGTAAAAAATAAAACCAAAACCTCCTAGAAATCCAGAAATGGTTTCTTAACACAATGCATTTATATGGAGTCTTTCAAAACCTTTTCTGTATCAACAACACTTTGTCACATGTCAAATTTAGATCAAAGGCTTTTTAATGGAAATACTTTTATGGTTTTTGGAACTAGTTGGGGCAGTCTTTATCTGTTCCTTTGCTATGCTGTTGTTGTTAGGATGCAGCAATGCTTTTGAAAGCAGCAGAAAAATAATAGTTATGAAATATGGATTGCTACATCTGTAGTTTGAGCTAGATATGGAGACAAACCCACTTGAAAGCAAAGAAATTTTGGGAGGGGAGGTGTTTGCTTGAATTAAAGAGCAGCAAAAAAGTCTAAATAACTTATTTGATATTTTTTTTCCAGTCCTGTTTGAAATTAGTTTTTCTATCTGGGTTAGAATGATAGAGATAAAGCCACACACATAGTCCTATGTACAAATAACCCTTGGATGTGAGTGCAGATTCTTGCTTGCAAATGAAATTCCTGAGGGAATGTAGAAGACATATATGTGTTGTATGGATTAACTGCTATATATTCATGCTGGACTTGGTATAATAAATATTAAAAATCCATTTGCATAATGCTAGTCCAGTGCAGTGTTCAAATGCTTGTCAGCATTTTTTAAAGGATGAGAAAATCTGTATCAGTGTTGGGACTCTTTTCCTCCTGTGGAAGAACTTCTCTGACATTGTTCCCTCTGACACCCAGCAGGCCTAAATCAGTGTGCAAATGAACCAGTCCAAAAGAAAGCAGAGTTTTGTTCCTGGCCATGCATTCATTCATTCATTCAGTCATAAACTGCTTAAGTTGGTAGGAATCTGTCCACCAGCCCTCAGGGGTTTCATATAGGGCTGAGTTCTCTTTTTCCAATCCTGCTGATAATCACATGTTAATTAAGTTTGTGTTAGTTCTGTTTTATTATTTTTTAAAACCTCTAGGATTGGTTTCAGAAGGTAACCTCAGTTTCACTTTATGTATTATTTTAGGCTTTGTATTTCTTAAGTTGGAAAAGTGACATATCTTATCCCAGTTTTCCCCTTCTTAGTTACCTGCTGATGAAGATTCAAGAAAGAAAAAAAAAAAAAAAAAGCTTTTGTAGATTCAGAAAAATCCAGGAAATTTTGAGGATCTTAAGTGGCCTTTGTAAGGGAAGAAGACATCAGTCCCTTCTCACACATTCTTGGCCCATGCACTAAATGTGTGTTCCAGTACTGCCTGTTACTGTGTGTAGCCTTGAATTCCAGCTTGATTTCCCCCTAGGACTTCCTGCAATGCCAAGGCCTCCCATTGCCCTTCTGGAAGGATGTAAATGAATTCCATCACTGGTTCCTGGTCAGGTTTAAATTCTTGTATTTCTGTGATGCCTTCCTGGTAGAAACTAAGGGAAGCCTTGAGTGTTCTGAGAGGTGTGCAGTGTCTGCCTGCCTTGGAGCCTGTGTGGGGCTGAGTAACAAGTGACAGAGTGGCTCTGCTCAACTCTATGTATGCATGGGGTGGGGTCTGGCTGGCAGAGAGCTCCAGAGCTGCCTCTGGTGGTACATCAGGCTTTGCAAGGGGTAAGAGTGCCCTAGAGCAGAGGAATCTGCAGCCTTGCTGGTGGTAAAGACATCAGCAGCTAGTTTTATGGCTGTTGGACCCACATGGGTGTGCTCAGAGCTTGTTCAGTTAAGCCAGTGGTTAGAAAGTTTTGTTTGTGTTTCCCCAGTTTTATGCTGATGATTCCTGCTGTGTAAATAATTGTTTGAATGTACATACCTGTACTTCGCCTACTGAGCTGTTTTAAAACTAGGCACTGATGGAGAGGATTGAAGTAGAGTGGTCTTGTAGGCTTTTTCCCTTGCAAACAAATTTGCCCTTTCTTCTCAGAGTTAGGCATCTCCTTGTCACTTTGTGTCTAGCAGAAGCTTTCAGACCGTGTTATGAATAATTTTGAGAGCTCAGAGAAAGAACATAGCTCCCAATTGCTCTATCTGGGCTGCTTGCCATTGTCTTGTCCTGCATGTGTGCCTTATGTGAAGTGGGTTTTTGGGTGGGAAGTGTGTGTCACCCTGTTTGTATTTCCCTGTATGCTTATGGTGGAGACAGAGGGCAGGAGATGAGTATCTGTAACCACTGGGTGCAGTTGTCTAGACTTCTCTTACCTGCTGTGGGTTTTTTCCTTTCATTATTGTGCCTGAAACTTGAAGTCATCCTCTGAATGCAGGATAGCATTGGCATGAGTCCTGAGAAAAAAGCTTCAGATTTGGCTAAGAACTGATGTGTTAAAAAGTATTGATGGAGGCTTTCTTTGTGTTACTCTTAATTATCATTTCTTTCCCATTAACTAGAGACAGATAATTGAAGCTTAGCACTGGAAGGAACATTCTGTAGGAAACTACCCTGCCCCAGGAAGGGGATGAACCGATGACCCAGTAAGCTTCCCTAGCTCAAATTTCTGTGGTTTTTCCATGAGGAAAGGACAGAACAAGGACTGAGAACGCTTTGAGACTTTATATCCATTCTCTGCTTAAATAAAGAGAAGGCACACTGTTTTTCTCAACACTGATTATGTTAAATAGGGCTCTCCATTACAAATAGAGTTGCACTGATCTCTGGATAAATATAAGGGACCTGTAAACAGCAAGGAGAATTCAATGAGCCTGAAATAAAAGTGTGATCAGGCTGTGTTGACAGACTGTCACAGGAGTGCCTGCCAGCCTGCACAGGTGGAGCAGGCTATAAAGACACCTAGTTGGAAATCCCAGCCATGGAATTTGGGAGGGCATCTGTCGCACCTGTCTCTGAAAGGGTGATCACCTTGTCAGAAAGTAATAATTTGATAAAGGAAGCTGCATTTAGGAGACTTGAAATTTTTTTTGTTGAACCTTTGTAAAGAAGCTACTGTAGAACAGGAGCAAGGGCTGTAGAGAGGTAATATTTTTTAATTAAACTGGCTGATAGCATTGCAGAAAGCAAAGAAATTTTTGGACTGTGGCTGTTTCCACTCCCTCCCCTGCATCTCAGCCAGCCTAATAAAAGGTGTTGCCTCTCCCAGTCAACTTCTTTTGTACCCTGGGTAGTTGTGTGTATGGTTTGTTAGACGCTGCTCCCTTGGTAAGAAGCTTGTTAACATGTGGCTGTGTTTGCATTCCTGCAGGTCGGATTCGCACCAGGAGGCAGAGCTCTGGCAGCGCCACCAGCGTCACCTCGACGCCTGCTGACACCCGAGGCCGCAGCCGCGCTAAAGTAGTCTCACAGTCCCAGCGTAAGAATTGCTTTATTCCTGGGGAGCAGAGCAAAGAATTACTGATGTGTTTCTCTTGAGTTGAAGTAGCACCGTCAGAGAATTGGGCTCACTTTGGACATGTGATAAAACAGATCCCCACCTAGCCAGTGTGTGCTCCTGCTGACAAACAGGGCCCCAAACCTGAGTGCTTAGCTGCAGCCTTTTTTTACCAGTTGTGCAGCAGGATTTCATGTTGCTGTGATGTGTAGCTGTAAATAACTGGCACTGTGTCTTGCTGAGACACTCCCTGTGCCTGTAGCTGACTGCTTGCCCTGCCAAACCTCTCCTCTGCTTATGTGACTCTATTTCTGTATGTGTGAACACGTGAGCTGTCTAAAATTAATGGGGTTTGGCATCAGTTGAAAATAGGACATTACCTATTTTGTGTAGATATGGGAAGAAAGGTTCTGCTTTGATTCACATGACACATCTGCTCTCTCTTCCTGGCAAGGCATGGTTTTCTCCTAGGAGCCACACATATGGTGCTGCTGCGTATTTGTCTTGTGTATCTGAGGAGAATTTTGTCACTCAGAGTTGCAAAAGGAACTGGAGAGAGGGAGAAATTCCTTGTTATGAGGACCTTCAGCCTTGTGAATAGGAGATTGGGTTTGTGGAAGGACCTGTCTGTTCTGAGGACTTGTCTTGCTTTGTACACCTATTTGAAAGCCCTTCTCTGTTCATTCTTTCATTGCTTTGCTCTGTCGTGCTGGGGGGATGAAAAAGCAGTTTATAGCCTTGTGTTAGGCTGAGAGAGCTGCAGAAAGACAGTATATTGAGCATGGGATCAAACTGGAATCTTTACATTGAGGTTGTAAGGATATATTTGGGATTTGGGATGCTAATGTAAATCGATTTCTTCAGTGTTGGACCTTGAACTGATCCAAAGCCAGAATTGTCCTTTTTTCCCTAAAATTAGTGGTGAAAAATGGTCAGACCAGATGAGACAAGTCTCAGAAGTATTTCAAAATAGTTATTTAAAGGTTTCAAAGATTATAAACATAATGTTTCTCTAGAATGACTTAAGAAGATTTAGGAGGGTCATGTCTGGACCTGCTGCCTTGGTCTAGTTTGCTGATTTTCTAGCCTAGCCCAGCCAGATGTGATCGTTATCCTTAAACCAAATGTTGCATGGAATAATTTACAAATTCAAATGTAAGGAGTCAGTCCCAGGACCAAATTCTCCATGCCCACACAGTGGATAACCATGTTGCAATTTTGCAGACTGGGTTGGGATGCAGGTTAGAGCAGAACTTGGTGTCTTGATTGGCATTTTGCTGAGACCTTGGTCAGCTTTGGGAAGTTTAGCTACATCTGCACATTACCTCCCTGCATTCTGCAGAGGCTTTAGGAGTGACATGTTTGCAAAGAGATCTGTCTGTATTGTGTATTGCACAAACCGCATGCTGAACGCTGTATTGTCTTGCTGTCTTTTAATCCACTTTTTGCCTGTCCCTTGGTCTGCCCTCATAATCAAGGATCCAGATCAGCTAATCCTGCTGGTGGTAAGAAACATTTTCCCTTTCTTGCTTTTTCACATTATTTCCTTCACATTTTTTAACTGCTAAGCTTTTAGCTTTCCTCATTCTCTCCTAACTGTAAGACTTAAAAAGAATTTTGTTGGAGTCATAAATCACAATGTGTGTGGCAGGTGATTTTGCTTTCTCCCACTAATCAAACATGGTAAGTGTATGTTCTGATGTCAAAGGTGGCTCAACCCCAGGGGCTGAGTTTTTCTCTCAGTTACTTCAGTACATCCCCGCTGACACCAGTGAGATGACTTTTAGGTCCTGGTGCTGTGTGGAAGACTGGCACCTGTCACTTTGGGGTGGGGAGAATGGAGCCAGCACCCTGTACAGTGTTGGAGTATATTTGATTGGTTTGGAATGGCTCTGGCCAAGAAATTGGAGGGGCAAGTAAGTTTATACATGTGCTATGGTACTGTTTGTGACACTAACAGAGTTGCATATTTGCTTAAATTAAGACAGAAGAACAGTCTTCAACTCTTACTATTTGTAACAATATTTGGAAATTAAATTTTTGTGAGATGTTTAGATGCATTTCAGCAAGAAGTCAGTAAGAATACTGGTTCAAAATGTGAGCTTGCCTGAGTATGATCTTGCAACCCTTTCAAATGTACTTTTCCTGGCTGTTTCAGCAAATAAATTTAATGTCTGATATAGTAACGGCAACAGCAGATTTTTCAGGGACTCACATACTCATTTCTTAGAAGAAATGTTGAGTTGCCATGGACTATTCAAAAAGACAAGGAAAAACAAAGCAGGCCAACTATTCAACTTGCTAAAGATTTTCTTCATCTGAAAAATAAGTAACTTGGGTTTAACCAGCCAGACCTAAGTAAGCCAGCATCTCTACAAGTGTGAGGCTCATTGCATTTACCCATTATTGCGCTTATCTGTTCAGATGTGGTGGGTTTTTCATTTTCCTTCACTGAATTACTGCAGAAAAGCAATACCACCACTGCAGTGTAGCACGAAGCTGCCTGAGCTGCTTTACAGCAGGTGACCTGTGCCAGAAGCCAGGGCACTGCAGCACAGCTCTGCACACAGCTTGGTTGGTGTTGCTTTAGGAGGAGGTGAGGCAGCCTGGAAATCCCTTGCTGCTGCAGCAAGGCTGCCCCAGCACCTCCACAAGCTCTTCTAAAGCCAACTTGGGTGTTCATACACTACAGTGTCTGCACTGGGCTTGATCTCCATGGGCTTTCCTCAGTCTTCTTGAAAGCTTATAGGGAACACTCCCATTAGTTTTCTGAGAGATTTGGATTAAATTCTCACATAGAGCTGATTGTGTTCCAGTTTTGCTGTCAGTGTGTCTAAAATCTGGGGGTTTTAATTGTTTTTTTAATTTCTGGTTCTGTTCTAGCTGGTAGCCGCTCCAGTTCTCCGGGTAAGCTCTTAGGAAGCTCCTATGGTGGCCTGAGCAGTGGAACATCCAGAGTCCAGCCAGTGCCATCATCCTCAGAGAAGCGCAGCAAGATTCCTCGGAGCCAGGGCTGCAGCCGGGAGACGAGTCCCAACAGAATAGGCCTAGGTAAGGACACTCAGTGCTCTGCTGCGCTGCCTGGCGTGCCTGGAGGAGGGGCTTTCCTGCTGCCTGGGAAACTGCTCGTGCTACTGATACTCTGAGCTTTTCAGCTGACAAGTTAGTGTGATTGTGGTTTATAGGAGAGTCATTTCAATTTTCCAGGTTGAGCTTATGGTTTCAAAATAAGCCTAGAGATGCCATGATGTGTTTTCTGTTTGAAATTCAACATGAGCAATATTATTAGTTCAGGAAGCAAGAGCAATTGTGAATAACCATCCCAGCAAAAAGACCTCATTTAAGCTTAGTTGTAAAATGAGTTGAGCAATCATTACAGTCATATGGAATAAAAGGCAAAAAACCACCTTCTTGGATTATTTTAGAAATTTTGCATCTTAAATGGTTTGCTTCTCTCTTCCTTATTATCCTAGAGTCAGATTCTTAGAACACATTTTAGACTTAATGTAATAATTGTTCTGGTTTTGAAACTCTCATCTCAGTGACTATTATGTAAATATTCTTTAATAGTTTCTATTTTCTAATTTATCAGCAGACTTTTTTAAGTCAGGTGAGTAAATATAAATTAAACTTTGAGATGAAGTGAAAAGGTAGTCAATGTGCTGTCTGAACACTTTCAATTTTAATAGAAAATATTTTATAGGTTTGAAGTTAATGTAAAAAAAAGAACAATTTAAATGATATTGATACTAAATTATTTTTTATCTCCAAAGACTTTACTAGTAGATTGAAATTGATTGAAATTGGAGCCTTACTGTTGACAATTAAATTTATAACTATTGCCTTAGCAATAGTTTTATATTTTACATTTGAGCTGCATTTCTATTTAGAGGAGGCTGTTAATAAAGAAGTATTTTATTCACTTTCCAGTATACTGAAATGAGTGTGTATCTCGTTATGATTCATAAAAAATACTGCATATTCGTTGTGACTGCTTTTCCAAATTTAGTGTTCTTCTCAGGTCTGATCTATTTTGTGGACTCTGTATGAATACATTGTACTTTTCTGTTCGTTGCTTTTAAAATGTAAAGTGCTTCCCAAGTACTAGAGGTAATTGTTCTGCTATCACTGTGTAGGAGAGCATTGTTTTTTAGGAGGAAGCAAAGAATGGTGGATGGTACCATTACACATGCTTAAGGTGATCATCATATCACGTGGTCTGATTTTAAACATTCTCGAGCACCTGAAGGGAAATTACTGGTGTAAGATCCTCACTCTTGGGTTGCCTGCTTTCAGGTATATTACAGGAGCCTTGAATTCTTTTGGAAGAGTAATTTGTATCTCATTTCTCTGATGTGCTCCCTGAGAACACAAATCAGTGCTTGTTCTTTGAGACTGGGAGAGAGTTCTGACATCTATCAGATGTGTGGCTTTCAGCTCTTCCCCCCAGGTTGGTGGACACAGCCTGTGTTGAGCTGTTATGGAAACAGCAGTGTCTGACACTGTACTGTTCAGTTGCAGAAATTCTGTCTTATTTACTGGATTTTGAAAATTGTGATACTGACCCAGATGGAGATAGCTTTTGAGCTGTCAGCTATATACCATTATTCCATTGTTCTTATTACTTTGTAACATAGTAGCTAACAGTATTTTTTGCTTCCTTATTGTGTTGCTTTAGTCTCTGTATTTCCTTGTTATTTTATTTTGTTTGCTCATTTCATTAAATAGACTCCCACTCACCTTGATTTCAAATACAGAAACCATCCCCTGGAGTTCTTCAGGGCCTCCTGGGGCAGTAGCAATAATAGAGCCCTCTGCATGTGGATGCCTGTTAGCATCAGTACCTTGATGCTAGCTTTGATTTCCATGATGACTACAGGTATCCTTGAAATAGATTCCTTCTGTGTGCTGGGAACCTTAAAGAAGGTTTTGTTTCCCCAGAGGCAGGACAACAAGGCACATTCAGTGTGCTGAGGTCCTGTCTGGTCACCTATGTGGCTCTACTTCTGTGGCACTTCAGTTTAAAGCTTGCCTCTGCTGTCTGCTCAGTGGGTTTTACTGGTGGTGATATCCTCTTGGGGATGGAGGAGTGCAGTCCACTTAATTTTGAGTGTTTTTTTGGGCCCCTTGAAGGAGATCATCTGATGTCCATTTCCCATGGATTGAAAATTACCAGCCTGAACTTAATTCTGTTGGATGCTCTGCAGATTGTGTGGTACAGCTGGATCTGAAAGAAGTGAGAGATTCAAGACAGCCATTCTCCAAAAAGTGGAGCAAGCACAGCTGCCTATCAGCTTTGTGCAGCATCACTCTTTCTGTTGGGGTTATGCTGTGTACATTTATTGGAAATCTACAGGCAGTTCTTGACTTGCCTAGACTGGATGTTCCCCACTGCAGAGCTTTCCTGTGGCTGTTTGGCAGAATTTCAGACTTTAAAATGCTGGTATTGATGTAAGAAAGCATCTGAATGATTTTTAGTCTCCACTTAAGAATCATAAGAATTCACACCCTAATGAAATACCTGTTTCTTCCAAGTGGTAAACAGGGGCACTTTCCTTTTCTACTGATGATATTTGCATCTCTTGGGTTCCACTGGCATAAGACTGCTTAATAGTGTGTTTTAATAATGGCGTGAGCCACGTTTAAGTGCTCTGACTTTCCAGATGAAATTGATAAAACTTAGATGTAGAATACACTTTAGAAAGTTGGAATATTATTGAAAATAACCCATCCTTGTCCTGTCCTAGATTTTCTCACAGCAGAGTTGGCAGTGGACATACTGTCTGCTTTTATGCTGCCTATTCCTCTTAATCCATTTTGCTACTCATTCACTTGATTTCTGTCCAGCTTTTGGGGTTGAGAATTCTCAAATTGAGACTTGGTCTGTCTTACTTTTGCTCCCTGCACTGCAGAGACAGGCTGTCACAGTATGAGAGACTTAGCTAAATGACAACACTGCAGGCTTTTACTGCTGGCAGTATCTAAAGGAAATAGTCTGAGTAGCTGATACAAAATCTCTGCACAACATGGTGGTGAAAATGAGAGGCAGGTGCCTGGGAGTCCACAGCAGACTCATCCCTCAGTTCTTTTCAATCCATTTTTTTTTCTTGTATTTCTTATGTATCCAGTAGCATGCAACCCTTTTATTTGACCATTAATCCTGGAGTACCCAGTGTTTGGGTGTTCTGTTTGTGAAGTCACTATTATGCTTCATTGTAGCATTGTTCTACTAGTGTAGGACAATGCAGTTAAAGTGCATTTTCTTCATACTTCATGCTGCTGCTGTTAGCTGGTATGGAAAGAGAAGCGTGCATCCACTAATTTTTTTAATCATTCACATCTCTCCCTCTCTAAAGAGCCTTTACTGTTTTTAGTAGGGTTGTATTATGGAAAAGATGGGCAGATCTTCTGTGTTTCAGAGAAATGACTGCTTGTGCAAACCTGATGTGAAGACTGCCATTATTTACATCTAAGCATGAGACCCAAGAATGAGAAGTTTGCTTCTAGAGAGGCTGCAATTTCAAACCAAGTATTTGTGTGGAGAACTTTAATGTTACTTTTACCTGTAGTTCACCTGTCAGCTTTTCCCCTTGTACTTCTGAGATGGGATATTGTACTCATGGACCCTAATTTCATCCAGTTCTTATAATTTAGTCTGTCTTATCTATTGTAAGACCATCTAACTCAGCACCATTAGACATTATGTTGATCTAATCAGCTTGGTTGATAGCTCATCTTGCATTGTCTGCCATCCAAGGTCAACCATCAGAACCATTAATTCATCGGAGAGATATGAATTGCTTTTGCAAAACTGGGAGGGATTTGACAAAGCAAGAATCTGGCAGAAGTCTCTGTTTGAATTTGAAAGCCTAAATATGAAGGTTTCTATTTTGTTCTGTACTGTTTTATTTGAAGGATGCTAATATATCCACTGTATGTGAGAGCACTGTAGCGCTGTCGAGGGACTTCAGCTTGAGTCTAGGCATTTAAGTTCTGTATACAAACCCAGCAGAGATTTATAAGAATATATATATATTCTGAAGCATGCAAATGACATTATTTTTATAAAAATGAGGATACAGTCCATGTATTAGCATGCTCATGTTAATGCATATATACCTCTGCTGTGTTGTCATCAAAGCTGGTAGATTAGGTTTTCTCTGTTCCTGAGAAAATTCCTTAGTGGTGATTCCTGAACACTTGAAATATGCTACTGCCTTTTCAAAACAGGAAGGGAAATCCCTCTTGTCATTAAATTCTCCTGACAATTAACTGCTTGTTTTTGCCAAGAAAATGTTGTATTCTTCATCAGGCATAAAGCTTACTAAATAACTTTCTGCAAACGTTTTTAAAACATGCAGGGTCTCAAACACCTGCAGGCATGTAGGGTTTTGTCCAAGTGAAGAATATAGTTTACAGATCCCCTGAGGTGTGCATATGTCTCAAACTGTGTGCATATAAAACCATTAAGATAAGCTTCTAGAAACGTCTGAGGAGCAGAAGTCAAATATCTGAAGCTACTGCTCTCTTTAAATACAAATCACTTTTTAACCTGTCTTTCAGGTATTGAGGTTCTAAATTTTTTCCCCAATATCTTTCATTGGAGAAAGATCTCTCTGCAAGTCTGTGCAGTAGACCTTTTTTCCCCTTAGGATATTTGTTCAAAAAACTCTCCTTGTGAAAGGCAAATCTATGTAAAAATTTCATATTGGTATTAGGACTACTTAAAGAAATTTTTGTCTGCTGTTTGCTCCAGAAGGGTGTTTATTTTAAAATGAAGGAAGAAATATTCCGGAAGGATTTCTTTCAGCCTCATCTGTTTTGCAACAGTAGAGCTTCCCTAAATGATTAAAAATTCCTGCTCTACTTGAATAACAAAACTTGGATTGCTTAAGAAAAAAGCAGACTGTCAGCCAGACATTAATGCTGCTGAAATTTCACGTCACAAACATAGCTCCGCATGTAAGGTAGTTGGTTTGTTAAGAGCCTGAGCAGGCTGCTGCAAATTGTAATTACTAATGTAATAATTACCATAACTAACAGAACTGTGACTTGACTTTGAGCTTTCTGTCCTCATTAAACTTGTTCACCTTCTCTGAAACTCTCCATGCTGCATGCTAGCACGGAGCAGTCGTATCCCCCGACCCAGCATGAGTCAGGGGTGCAGTCGTGATACCAGCCGTGAGAGCAGTCGAGATACAAGCCCTGCTCGGGGCTTCCCTCCACTTGGTGAGTACATGTAGGCATTGGAGCTTTAAGGGTCAATATTTTTTTTCCTTTTTCCCTTGTTGTGATTGCCCTTTCAAGACACTGCTAGGTGGAATGAGCTCTTTTCTGTCCTCTGGATTCCTGACACTCCCCATTTCCAACCCTGTTTTTTTCCCCCTTTTCTTCTGCATGCTTCAATTCTGGTTCTCAGCACTTCACTGTTAGCAGGGAAATAGCTTAGTTTGAACTTTTGCAATTTTTAGTTTCATTGAATCAGCTTGAATTGGACTGCTGTGCTTCGCTTAATAACACTGATGGAAATCTATGGGACGGCAAGCCTGGATTTTCTAGGTCACAGTGAAGTAGTTTTGTAGCATGGTAGCCTGTTTTTGAGTGACTCAATTATTCATGATTCGATTTTCTTACGGCTAGGTACAGTTACAGTATATAATTTTTATCCTGAATCCTCCAATGGAGATAGCAGAGCTCTTTTTGTAGAGATTTTATAGGACAGTCAATAGTCAATTAAGTTACAATGCTATTTTGTAGGAAATCTTGTCAGGAAGTGTAAAACTAAGGAAAGATGTAGATTTTAAAGGAGCATCATTGAACTGCAGTTAAAGTGTACAGTACAAATAGAAAATCTCATTACACTTACCATATGCAGTTTTTCTGCACAATGCTGAATACAGCAAGATAGTTAATGTTTCTGATCAAATACCATATCATATATTCAACCAAATACATTACTTCTTGTATCAAAACTTGTCATCTCAGACATGAAATACAGTTGATCTCCAGGCCCTCTTCATTTATGTAGTAATTTAATGAAGAATGGTGTTACAGTATCTAATTTGCACATAGTGACAAAATACAGTTATGTAGTGTGTAAACATAGCACAAGTTTTAATATTGAAGAAGCTTTTGGGTTCAATGACTTCATTATATTGAGCTATAAAATAATCTGTTTACATTAATATCTCTACTTCTGGTGAAAAGTGGAAGGAGTTCAACTTTGATTCATGACTTGTTTCATGGCTCTTTGAGATAAATAGATGAACTTTTTATTGATAAAATGAAGTTGATTTCATACCAGATCTAGAAAAAGACAGTAAATCCATAACTGTAGCTTATTTTTACAGTTAACCTGCCTAGCTTCAATTTTGGATGAAGCTTTTTTTTTTCCAGCCAAAATGTATAAGTAGGCTGGATTTCAGTGTTAACTTGTCAGTGTTCTGTGTCACTGTGCTGTATTTTATTTCATTGAAAATACAGCAGTTGAAGTATTGTCTTGAACCCTTGCTTGAAAAGCAAATGCAGTGTATCAGAGCCATGGTTGGTGTGAGCTTTGTACACTTCCACCAGTGCTGAATCTCTTACACTGGTTATAAAATCGCAATTACAGATGTGTGTTACACTGTTTTATTGTGAGGAAAAAGTAATCTCATTACCTGAAGAGTAATGCATTTCTAGAAATACACTGTTATTAGATCATAAAGGTTACATGGGGAGGAAATATCGATGTTACTATAGTTGCCCAATGTAGTTGTTACCTTATCACCTTTTTCTTGTGTTTTCATTGAAATGCTTTAAGATCAAATATGTTCATGAACTTATTAATTATGTGGTGTGTAATTAATCTGAGGAATTGATAAAGGAATTTATATTTGTCAGTTTAAGCCAAAACAATGTGGTTCTCTTACAGTATTTTTAGAACCCAGTTAATCTTGCAATAATGCAAAGGTAATATAATCCTGCTGTGCATGGTCTGGTTTTGCTTACAAAGATTAACTTGTATATTTGTGAATTATACTCAGAGTAACTAAATGTAAATGGCAATATTCTTACATTTGCTGGTATTATGGTCAGTGTCAGCACTGACATCCTGTTTGGCAGCTCGTTTTGGGGCTGCTGTGCAGGTATGCATCTCTGTATATCATGAGTCCTGCTTCCTAAGTTAGTAAAACTAGTCAAGAGTGAATCTATACTCAGCCTCCTTGCAGAGATGCGGATTTTAAAAATTTTTTGTTATTCTTGTTTCTCCCTGGGCCTTCATCTTGCAGTGGTGTCCACAGGAGCACAGTGGATGGCTTGGGAGAAGGCAATTGTGACCTACAAATTATGAGGTTCAGTCCATAATCCTGCCTGATCATGCAGATCTTTCATGAGGTTACTTGCAAAGTCAGTGGGTTAGGTATCTTGAATAAATGCATGTGTTCTCCATGGCCAAAGGCCAAATTGCATATAGCTTTTAGTGAAGCTCTCAAAGTTGAAAAAAACCCAAAATTTAATTTTTTTTCATGTTGCTGATTCTTATTTTTTTATATTAGGTTTTCTGTGTTTATGAATGCTTTACCTTAAACAGAAGACTTAGAATTTTTCTGCTGCACACTTTGTGCATAATTGACAAAGGCTATTTGTATTGTAAGGTGATTCTGCTTTATTTTTTCAGTTTCTTGACAGTACTAGTTATGATGTTAAAGCAACAAGGCCTTCAGTGCGTCTGTGGTGATGAATTGCTTAAATGAACAATCGGTTTCTTGGGTCAGTTGCTTTGAGCTGATGAGCATGTCATTGCTAGACATAGGGAAATCTTCTTTAGAAAGACAAAATTTCTGTAATTTGGGAATGACTGGGCCCATTTTTAATTTGCTTTCATAAAGAACTCACTTTTATGCTGAATCCAAGAAGTGAAAACCTCTCCAAAGGCATTTTGTGATTGATGTGCTGCTAACAACTGGGAATTGAAGTGGGAGCTATATTTGGCTTAGGCTCCTCTGCTACTGTGTGCGCTCCATTGCTTTTAACAATTTGTATACATGTGTCATTCTAGATGGGTGTGTGATGTGCCTAGTCTTGTTAGCTCTGCATGTACGTACTGAGGTTCAAGAAACATGTATGCAAAATTTGTTAAAAGCAAGAGACCTTTGGAAGTAGCAACACCTGAATATGTGTGTACGTGTGTTTACCTAGAAAAGAAACCAACCCAAGGACCTCTATGTGCCGTGGTTGGTGACCTCCCTGTATGACTCTTTCTACTGATGTGGTTACACATTCTTTGTTAACGTTGGTTTTATTATGCATAGGCTAGAATGTTGTGGAAAAATACCTGCAAGCACAATTCGTAACCATTCCTCATGGCTTCACGTTGTGGTTTAGATCAGGCACATCTAAACCCTTCTCTGTAGTTACGTTCTCCACGTGCTCGTGACGGCCGCTGCCGGACCTGCGGGTCTGGAACGTGACTGGTGTGCATCAGGGTGTTTTTGCTGAGCTGCACCCGGGCTGGGACTGTTCCCAAAGAGTTGTGTCATGCATCGTGTAATGGTCACGAGGGGAAGGGGGGAGCTGCAGGCGGAGGCGCCGCTGCGGGGCTTGCACTGTACCTGTTCCGCATCCACACGCAGCGCCATTCCCGTCACTGTGGAGCACCTCTGCCGGGAGCGCTCACACGCATCCCCTCTGGATTGTGGCATTTTCTGTCTCGGGTTCAATGTGTGTTAATCCTGTGGGTGTTGCCATTCCTTCTACTTGCAGCTTCTCGACGTCATTCCAGGTCCACTAGTGCTCTCTCCACTGCTGATTCTGTTGGGCAGTCAGGTGAACAAGCGCTAACTGCATGAATCCACTTCTTATACGTAGTCGTGTTTTACACCATCTTAACATTTGCCATCGTGTGCATCAGCCAGCACTTGGCATGTGCTTCTCACCACTGCGGGGCTTTCTGTTCTGCTTTTGTTCAACGTGGCTTTTTGTTTTGAGTTTCATTTATTGGATGTTTTTAATTTTGTGTATTTTAGGAACGTTGTGAACGGTGTTTAAGCAAAGGGTGATCCAGGGCTTTCTCAATTCTCCTGTAAATTGGATCAGTTGTGCAGCATGGTCTAAATCCTGACTGATGCAGAGTACTCGCAAATTATTTTTCCTCTTTAGCAGTGTAGCACTTTCCAGTGCCTAGGATAGGATCCCAATGGGTTTCATCCCATTTATTACTAAATATTCTGGATTCCTATCTCTGTTAATGAAAGTTCTTTGTGGGGCTCCCTCCAAAATACACCAGAGCAGCAAAAATTAAGCACCTAATGAGCTTTCAGAACAAACTTTGGAGCACAACACATGCTGATCCATCCTTATGTAATTCTGAAGGCCTTGTCCAAAGTTATTGAAATGGAGAAACATGGAAGTTTTTGAAAGGAAAAAAAAAAATTCCTTCATTTCACTGGGTTTTGCATAATGTGACTGATGGTTACATGTAATGAGAAAAATCTGCAGATTCCAGTTACTTCTGTCCCATTCCTATACTGGATTTGCAGTTATGGAGAACCTGTAATTCCTTTTGAAATAAGGATATTTTACTGGGAATCATAAAAATAATTGAATGAGTGCTGTTAGCTTTGGGACAACAGAGACTTAATTGTGAGGGCAAAGATAATGTAGAAGATGAGAGCTTCAGAGTTTTCTTGGAGGCTAAAATTGTATAAGGAATTTGTTACACTGAGAGTTATTTAATTAACACCCTTCAAATAGGGAGTGAAAAACACTGTTTCTCATGAGTCTAGTTAGATGGCTATCACTTAACTAAATTTCCCTTATCATGCTACTTGACAGAAACAATGCAAGCTGATTTGACTGGCATTTTTCAGATACGAATTTAAATTTGTATTTAACCAAAAATAATTAAAAATAGCGCAGCTCTAATACAGATTTAAGCTTTGTTTGCTTTTGGCTTCCTGTGATAGTCACTTCATGTTTGGCTTACATGGTTTGGTACAAAGCATAATCAAATTTTGTATTACTTATGTACTCCAGAAAGCCAAAATGTTCTGAAAAATGGCAGAATAGGATTAATAATGGTGGTTGCAAATATTCACCAAGTTTGTAACAAGTATAATGAATGAATCTAGCCAGGGAGACAAGGGAATCTGGCCAGAGCATCATCTGCAGATTTCTTGCCCAGTAACATTGGGCTTGACTGTACTGTTATTCCTAGAGCCAGATGTGTTCCCAAGCCTTACATCAGAGATATGTTGAGGTCTCTCCTATGTTGGCACTTGAATATGGCAACAGTGTCTTGGGGAGAAGCCCAGAGTAACTTCAGTGTTGCAAATTTAAAAATCACTGAACAAAGTAGAAAATTCATGATAGAATCCAGCATGCCGCACTGTACTTAATGTCTTAAAAAAGCTCAATTTTGTTTCTTTATGCTGGGTATTTAAACTGATCTACAATTGAATTACTTTGTCATTTTGTTCTTCATTTAAAAAAACCCCAAAACAACTATCTCCCCTTTTCTAATGTAATACTAAATTTATTTCAAAGCAACTGACAGTGGTGTTTTTCATGCTATGTAGTTTCAAAAGTTAAAGCCAAATTCTGATCTCAGTAACACTTGAGTAATGTAACTGAGTTGGATTTAAATATAAAACCAAGTCCAGAGCTTAGCTCAACATTTACAGCCCTTGTACTGTGCTAGATCTCATTTACACTTAGGATAGTCCTTGTCCTCTGTGCAACATGATGGTATATATATCTCTGTAGTGGTGACTTAAGTTTCAGTCAAACCTACTGCATTATCATTTCTGTGCTTCTGTTACGAGTGCACAGATTTTTCCATTTTAGGAATAAAACACTATTCCATATTTCTTCATATTTGAAATAATTCTTCAACACAAGTGCATTAAAAAAGGGGATAGTAATAACACATACAACTTTTATTTCTTTGTGAAATGTCATGATTTGGTTACTTTTTGGCAGTAGTTCTAAGAATTTTTTTTTAAATTTTATTTCCCTTGTAATGTGTTTTGTAGAAAATGTTCTTTTGTTATAAATCAGAAATGTCTTGTCTGGGTATATAACTCAAAGAAACAGTGAATTTCGGTAGATATCACTTCTATTTGAAATAAATATTAGTCTGCAGGGTTTTTTTTCTTTTCAAAATACTTTGGATTTTAAAAATCTTCCCTATTTGCCCGCAGTAGCTTCATCTTGAATAAAGCTTTGTAATCAGGACAGTAGAACTGGCCAGCTTCAATCTCTGATTTAAATTATACATGTCAGTGTGAGCTAATCCCTAAAAGATATTTCAGTGCAGTAGGTTCATAAAGAAGAGAGCAGTGCAGTTTTGTGATACGCAGTATTTTCCCCAAAAACACGTTAAGCTGCTGAACATGTTTTCACCAAATCCATTATATGGTTCAGCAATTTGATAAGCAGCATTTTTCCATTGTTAAATTAAATATAAATGAACTATTAAAAGACCTCTGTGACTTGACCCCTCTCTCCTGCTGCTTCATGTGGATCAGCTGAAGGTCTCTTAAATGGGTTCATGCAGCTTGATCCATGCACCACTGAATTTGCTGGCAAAACTTCTGTTGGCATTTGTGGGTACTGGGGTGGAGGTGTAGCATATGTTCCAGGAGGCATAGTCTAAGTCCTTCATGAGCAAACACAAGCCCACACAGAAAGAAAAGCTTGGAATGTCATAACCAGTCTTGCTCCGTATGGACCAGAGCCAGGATGCCAGTATCTGCTATCTAATCTGCCCCCCTCTAGAAGAACTGCCAGAACCTGGCCTGTGATACTTAAGTTACTGGTTCTGTCACACCTCTGCTAGTGGGCCTTTCTGAATTTGGCTTTGCTAAAGAAACTAATTTCAGTAATATTTTAGTGGACTGGGAAAAATGATAAAATAAAATAATTAATTTTAGGAGTGTAAATGACATTTTATACTCAATGCCATTGCTTTGGATGCCATTGAAAGCTTTGCCATCAAATTCAAAGGGAAAAAAGATTATATTGTCTGCTTAAAACCAGTTTTGATATAGAGCTCTGGAATTTAAACTTCTCAAGAGAACCAGAAATTGGAGTCACTTCACAAGTGAGTTATTAACTTAATTTTTATACTGTGAAGGCATAGAGGTGTATTCTACTGGTTAATTAAGCTTTGAGACATAAAACAGACTAATCTGGTGCTGCTTGTCTCACATCCTTCCCTGAGAGGAAAGGCTGCAGAATAGATGAGTGCTCAGGTGTTTACATGTTCTGACACTGGGCATGATTCTGTCTCTCTGAAGTTAATGAGAAACTCTTGATTTCTGAGAGTATCAGATTGGGATGGGCATGTCTGCCTCTGACATTAAAATAAAACTTTGAGACAACTGAGTAAAAAGAAACAGAAAATAGATACCCTGCTTTCCAGCTTAAAATAAATAAATGAGAAGTTGCCCTGAGGATCCAAAATTGCCTCCAACGCCCAACAAACAATAGTTTATTTCTTATCCTAATGGCAGACTCTCTGGAGCTCTGGGTAAAAGGGTGTTTAATGGAAAAGCACTGTGAGTTCCCAGAGTCCGTGGGGAGAATGACTCGGGCACCTGATTAGGATTCCAAGTGAATGTGAATTCATTTAACAATCCCTTTCACTGTTGTCTTTTGTGCAGACCGGTTTGGACTCGGACAGCCAGGCAGGATGCCTGCTTCTGTGAATGCCATGCGAGTCCTGAGCACCAGCACAGATCTGGAGGCTGCTGTGGCCGATGCACTGGTAAGAGGAAAAATACAAAATGCTTCCAGCACCGGAAAGTGCCTTAAAGTTACCTGTACGTATGTTCTCCTCTTTCTAAATAGCTTTACTCTGGTCATGCCAGTGTCTGATGCTGTAGTTACCTTTTGCTGTTTTGACTTTGGGTGTACTGGCAGCAGTATGTTTTTCCTTATTCTATGTCCATTCTCTGCAGTTTTCATAGTGCTGTGACTTGGTGCTAGAGCTGCAGGATGGGTTGAATCAGCCAGCTGTGTGCCTTTCACTTGGCTGTCAGAGGATGTGCCCAGCACTGTGACCGTGCTCAGCACTCGTGGGGTCTGAGATTTCCATCAGTCCTATTACCTGCATGAAGATTTTGTCAGAAAAACAATGTTCTCTGTTAGTGTCAATTCCTGATCAGGTTTCATGAAGAACGATTTTCTGCCCTGTGCCATTTGCACCTGGGTAGATACTCAGAGAGCTCATAACTTGGCTTGCATGGAATCTGTACCATCTCATGCAGTTATGTTGTAAGTTGAATTATATTTGTCTAATTTGCTGCCAAAACTTTCAAACAATCACTGCTTTTCCTAGGAAATTTTATGTAATTTTAAAAAATGTATAATCTTATTGTACCATGGTATCTCTTGGATAGAACCCAGAAAGTGTCTTCTGCTTTTCAGAAGGCACATGCTAAGACTTTGTATGTACCTCAAATATTTGGGGGAGGGAGGATGTGTAGAGGTAGGAGAAGTGGTTGTACAGTACTAGCTGGGTACCCATGAGTCTTCTCCAGCTCTGGACCTGGATGAGGGAAGAATTTCCTGATGTATCTTGAGACAGATCTCTCAGAACCTGTCTCAGATACACTTAAAGGAAGATGAACCATGTTGCCAGTGTTTGTGGTATATGGCCTTTCTCCATTTCCTAGTTCACTTTCCCCAAGAATGGCTAACATTTTTCATTTTTATGTCTGATTATCACCCAGCTCATGGCACCTATTAGAGTACTTTAGAAAAATGTCCCTTTTTACAAAATTTACCTTTCAAAACAAAGAAAATATTTGTGAACAAAGAAAGGTAGAGCAGTGTATAATGAATGGCACTTTTGAATTTAGTGAGCTGAATCACTAGTGAGCATTTTTGTTACCAAGTGTAACAGTTTGTGAGCCAGTTTCTGCTCTCAGCACCTCAAATTTGCTACCAGAGCAGTTCAGGACATAATTACAGAAAATGGTTTTCCTGTGTAAATGAAATCAGGCTTTATCCCTGCATGTGAGCAGCTGCTGAATACAGGTTTCTTAAGGAAGGAGAGTGTCAGTGTTTGTTTCAGTTGACTGCTGAGCCTTGAGATTTCTTTGGGTGTGACTTAATCTTCAGCTAGATTTACAGAGTGCTCTTTTAAATATTCCAGCTTTGAAGTTAAGTAACATTAAACTGAAATGTTAAAATTTTGAAGGGTTGCACACTTAAAAGGGCAATACTTAAGTCTAGCTGGAAACTAGCTGGTGCTGCTGACTTAGTTCATTAATCTGAATTGTTACGGCTTCAGGCAATGCAACACAATCTTGTTGATCCCTTCTTTCCCACCACCCCAGTTTTCTCTTCTGACAGCAGGCAATTTACAAAGCTGTGCAGTCTCCCTTTGAGAGAGTGTTGAGGTGCCAGCTTTTACCCAGTAACTGTGTTTTCAGAGAGTTGTCTTTTCCATGTAGTAAGAAATGAAAAGACCTTCTTCAAAGATGGTTTCAGCCAAATCCTCAATTGAAACAAAACATGGTGGGTCATTCTGTGACCTCTACTCCCTCTGTGCAATTCCAGTTTGATCCACTGCTTCTGTTTGAGCTGGACTTGGCCTAAACCCACAGTGTCTATACTGGGAATCAGTGCTCGGGTCTGTCAGAAGAGCTCAAAGGGTGATGGAAACTTTGCTGTTAAGTAAGGCCTTTAAGCCAGTGGTGCCAACCAGGGGGTCTTAAAAGAAGCTAATCTTCAAAGCAGTGTGGTGTAAGAACTGTGGGTTGAAAGAGATCTTGGCAAGTGAAGTTGATTAAATGTGCTGTAGTATAGATAGTGGCTTCCTCACATCAGAATTTCTTTGCAAGACTGTAAAATGAAATACTGCTAGTAATACGTGGGGAAAGATAAATCACTACCAAAATCTCTGATATCTTTCATTGCAGGTTTCTGTAAAGTAAGCAAAGAGGTGCTGAATATAGATCTGTTCCTAAAAAAGTTTTTACCAGATATTCTCACTTCCAGGCTCCCTAAGGGAAATTGTAGCCAGTATGAGTAGTGCAATAGTTAGGAGATAAAGTCAGGCATTATTATACCCACTTTTATTTTGCAAAAACTGTATTTTTTTTTTATTTGCTAAGACACATTTGCTATACGTTTTTGTTGCAAAAACAAGCCCTACATAAGCTTCTGACATAATTCTCTATGCTTTTTCCCACCCTTCAATATTTTCCTGCCTACAGCTGTTAGGAGACTCCAGGAGCAAGGTACTAGTGCTTTCTTGACTTTTTATTTCTACTTTCCAACTCTCCCCACCCTGTTGCTAACGCCCATGATACTGCACGTGAGTTAATTTCTATGCTTCAATCCTCCAGTCCTAGTGGAAGCAAAACTCTGCTGGCTTCACAAGTCCAGGACCTGTAGGACTGGACACTGGAAGGAATTCTGTAGAAAACACTTTAGAATATAGATGAACTTTTTGATACATTATTTTTGGCAACCCTGTTCTTTTAAGGTTTATTTAGGAGGTTTTTTTGCTGCCATAGTTATGTACTATTCTTTCTGTAAGAATCAAAGCTGTCAAAGATGTACCTAAGGGAATTAGGTCCTCCAATACCATGCTATGGAAATGAGTGGGATTTGAGTACTCAACTCCCTTAGCAGCATCTGGAAAGAATCCTAGCCCAAACTGAGAAATTGCCATCTACTATGTACAGTGCATTTCTAGAGTCACTTCAATGTTGATATCGAAGTGACTGGGCATGCCAGCACAGATTCTTTCAGCTATTTCTTCCTTACTTTTATTTTATTTAAAGTAGAGGTCGTATCATCATGTTACCTGTAACAGTGGAACTGACCATTATTGCCAATAGAACATTTATTATATTTAATTCCATTACCAGTAACTTAATTCTGCTAGGCATAAATATATTGTTTTCATGCTGGGGAAGGCAGGCCCTCTTCCCTTGAGTCACTCAGTCTCTTTGAAATCAGTGGGGTCTGTCTTGCTCTTCTGTGAGAGGTAAGCAGGCAGTGCATGGTGACATCTTTAAAACACTTCAGTCACTATAACAGTAGCACTAATCTTCCTTTCAGTGATTGCAAATAGAATGCTTTTGTTTTGGCATCAGTGTAACCATATATAACCTGGTAAGTGTGAGTCTCCCCTTTTCCAGAAAAAGCCAGTGAGAAGAAGATACGAGCCCTATGGGATGTACTCCGATGACGACGCCAACAGCGACGCGTCCAGCGCGTGCTCGGAGCGCTCCTACGGCTCCAGGAACGGCGGCATCCCGCACTACCTGCGGCAGACCGAGGACGTGGCCGAGGTCCTGAACCACTGCGCCAGCTCCAACTGGTCTGAAAGGAAGGAAGGGCTCATAGGTCTCCAGAATTTACTGAAGAGCCAGCGGACACTGAGGTGACTTCGTCGTTTTCTAGTGTCAATAATTCATTAGGGATGGCCTCAGCCGGAAGGCAGCATTGGAGACAGGTAGTGTCTTCCCATGGCTGTGAAGGCTTTGTCTCCACAAAGTGGGATTGCGGTTAGCTTTTGGAAAGGTTTCTCCTGTGTCATCAGTATAATTTGTGGCACTAATGTAGAAAGGGCTCAGGTAAGCATGCTGTCTTCTCTTAGCCTTCATCTGTCTCATGAAGACATCCAGTGGTAGGTGTTGTTGCAGCACAGTGAGATTTCCCACAGTGATGCTGTTGTAAACATACTCAAGGGGTGGTGCCATTTTGACATTAGTCTGTTTGAACCTTCAATATTTTTTCCCATGGCAATTTAGTTGGTGAAGCAACTCTAAAATGGCTTGGGGTGTGTGTTTCAAAGCTGAGATCAGACAGCGCTAGAGTTGGCTGTACTTTGACTCTTTATGAAGGCTGTGTTAGGTGTAATTATAGATCCTGTTTGTAACTCTTGAAAAATTTTATATCAGAAACTTGTGTCCTATAAATGGTGTAATGTAGAGGGAAGTTTCTTAGGGCAGTGAAGTATGTACACCAACTCTGAAACTGCATATGGTAGGAGAGGGAGAACTTACTAATTTGCTGAGATCCACAAAACCCCTTCAAACACCTTTGGCACATCACACCTTAAAAGAGGTTTTAGAATTATCCCAGAGGTCTCAGAATTATCCAGTAGTCATGTGAAAACTCCCTGTGGCCACAGGTCATGTTAACTGGACAACGGGCTCTCAGGCCATAGACATTTCACCCTTAGTTTTTAGAGAAAGTGTTTGAAACAAGCTGTTTATCTCTTGGTTCCTGTGAAGGTAACATTCACAAATGGCAGTGACATTTTTATTTTTTTATTATGAATCTCATGTACTTAAATTATAGCCAAGTTTATAAGTGGTTGTTAAGAGCCTCCCTACTTGGGTTTGTGCAATTGTTTCCATTTTAAAAGGGCTTCACACTGGCTGAAAATAATTTGGTGGTTCATGTTAAGAGTCTGAATGAAAGTGTCCTGAAAGGAAGCCTGAAAAAGTTGGTTTCTCACCATCATAAAAATATTCTAGCACTTCACATTATGTGATACAGGTGTTAAATGGGAAGTGCTACAGGTTTTTAAAATGGGTAGCTAGAGTCTCTAGATCAGAGATGCTTTTTGATGTGGTCTATTTCTGAGTTCTTAAAAGATACTTCCACCACATATGCTGTCTTTTTTCTTTCTGTTTAACAAACTGTCTGAAAAACTGTGGCACCTCATTACTTGTATGAAAAAGTTGGGTGAGATTTTGATTTTGCCACAGAAGTGCATGAGGATTATAAGCAAGGTTTGGAATGCTGCTGGGGATAGTTGCAAGGGAGAAAGTGCTGAGAGGTTTTGGTGATGGGCTTTTTATCCAGGTCAGTAGGTCTTAGCAGAAATACTGGTGGAATTAAACTCTATTTCAGCCCTGCTGGTTGTAGTGTTTGAACTGTGCTGTCACCAGTCCCTCAAGCTAGCAAGTTGTCTTAGCTTTGATCCTGAATAATTTTTAATTCTGTCCCAGAAACTACACCTCTGTGCGTTGTTTTTTTAATTTGATAGTGTTCAGTTCTCTGTATTTCATTTTGGTTTTCTTTTGATCTGCTTCCTCCTCGGTTCAGAGTTATCTGGTGCCTGTTCTAATGATTAGATTTTATCATCCTGCTTGTTCCCACGGCATCTTGAGAACATCATCAAGGTCATTAGTCCAAGGGGCAAGTCTGTCTTCTAATTAAACCTGATACCTTCTTTTGTGGTGTAACATGTTAATAAGAGGCAGTGATGTGGCTGGATTTTCTTTAGTATTCTGAACTGAAAGATGGATGATCCTGTGTTAGCTGGGATTTGCATATCCAGAGATGTTGCATGCAAAGTGGAATGGCACTTACCCATCCTCTTTGCTTCATGTGGCCTACTTTTTTAAAGGCTCCCCATAAGGTCTTCTAAATAAAACAAAGCAAACGAGTCCCTTAAGGGAATGTTCTTCCATTGCCTGTTGCAGTTTAGTACTTGCATTGTTACCTTGGGTCTGTGAGCTTTTAGAAACAAGCATGCATATACTTGCTGACTTTATGTAACCTTTGTCCAGAAAGAAAATTCCTTGGAGTAATAAATAGGGGTTCATTCAGAGAGCTGCAATCTGCATGATGTCAGGAGTGTTGTAGTCATTTTGAGCCTGTGCAGCCTCACCCTGAATTAAGCTGACGGCTTACTGTGATGTTGTTACAAAGACTTTTTCCTCCCTACCAGACTCTTAAACCAATTGGTTTTGTGCACTTTTAAAATTTAATCAGCCTTTCATGCATAGATTTATTGAGGGGAAAAAAAAAAAGTCCTGTGTTATGTAGAAACAATCTAACATAAAATATCTGTAGACTACTGCCTTATTCTGTCCTGTTTGAAGATGATTTTTAGAAAGAGAAACGTTGGTGGATTGTAGAATTCATGTTGGTCTACAAAGATATTCTCTATAGTCAAAATCTCCAATAACTCTTCTCTGAGCAGTCAGTGTTCATTTCACTAGTTGCTCTGGTTTCATTGTGATTGTGAAAAACATCTATTTGCATCTGTAGTAAGCAGGAAATGTAACTTAACTGCCTTGCTCTGTTTTTGTTTGCACCATAAACAAGAAGAGTATTTTTTGTCAGTTTGCCGTATAGGAAAGCTAAGACTTTTCAATACATTGCAGATAAGAGCTTGGCACCAAAGAATTCTGCATTTGACTCCAAATCAGTCTCATGCATCATTCTTTTTTCCCCTGCCATAAAAAGAGCCCTACCAAGCACCTAATAATCTCTTACTAATAGGAACTTAGATTGTTCCTTGATGAATTATCTTTGATTTAATAGGTTGCCATTTGTTAATGTCTCTTCCATTTCTATATGTTTGGCCCCTAATGTGCCTGCCTGCTGTCAGACTTTGCAGTCAGGTCTGATCTGTTAATAATCTGTGATTCTAGACTGATACTACTGAAACAACTGGGAATTCAAACCAAAAGATTTGATTAGTATATAACCAGAAAGTTCTGATTTTACTTGAAAATTTGAAATCCTTGACACAAAAGAGACTTGAAAAGCCTATTCTTAAGGTGAAAAAAATGCATGATTCAATGATTCAGTGACCTTGACCCAGACAGAAACTAGGTGCCTCTCAAATGTGCACATTTCAAGTTGTCTTCCTGAATCCAGAATACAGAAGAAAATAAAAGTACCAGAAAATACAATTGTCTGGTTTAAGACTTTTTTAAAATAAATGTTAATTAGATTCTTAATGCAAAACTGGCAATCCCAGCAGTTAAACTGGAGTGCCAGTAAAGGCTTTGCCAAGATACACAAAGTTTTCAGAAGTGTGACTGAAGTAACATTTAAATAAAGAAGATTAGATCTTTCAGCTGTTAATATTTATTAGCTGCTTTTTTTTCCTTTCTGCAACTAAAACTTGGCATTAATGTTGTGTTTCATTTCTGTGTTTTAGCCGAGTGGAGTTAAAAAGGCTGTGTGAAATATTTACTCGCATGTTTGCTGACCCTCACAGCAAGGTAAGATCACAAAGCCTTGGCTTGCTCTCCTGCATTACTCTGTGCCCATTTGACACTGTTCCAAGATGAGTGGTTTGTATTTCTACCCCTGCCATCTGCTGGGGAAAACTGGCATTTAAAAATCTCTCTGGTTTTCATTTGTTTTACAAGGAGGGGACGTGTCTCAGTTGCTGGGAGCTGGTTACTCCATGCTTCCCTAAGGAGCAGCCTAATGCCTTTCAGGGGTCACCTCCTGGAGCCAGACATTCAGTTTGATTTGCACTTCTCTAGGGTGTATTTTTGGTGATACACAGGGGGGAGTGCTCCATGAGGGGTCATGAGCATCACAGCCACTGGGGTTTATGTGCTGTGTGCACCTGGGAACAGGTGTCTCATCAAGATATTATTCTGAATCTCATAATCAAGATCTTTAATATAGCTACTTTGCCTTCCTTAAAACACTGATCTTTGAAGTTCAAGGCTGTGGCGTGAATTTACAGACATCTCTTAAGAAGAAGTGGGCCACAGAATGGGGAGGCATGTTCAGAACTAGTGGATTTCTATGGACAGCTAAGGGGGAGCAGGGAGAAAGCAATAGGGAATTTCATGCCCTTTTCTGAGTTTTGCTAGTTGAGGAAAATCAGTAACAGCTGTGTAAAAGCATCAGCAGTTGGGTTAAATGCAGTTTGAGAAAGAATAAGTTAATGTATAAATCTTTGTACTTCAAGACCTCTTGGTAAACCAGTTTTAATAAATGATTGTTGGGTGGAAATTCCATGGGCAGGCAGAGTAGCCTGTCACAGGTCTTGCTCAAAATGTGCATTTTTTGCCTTAATTGTACTGTGGTGCAGCTGTCCCATAGGTCTCACCAAGCTTGTAGTACCTACCTGTAAGTTCTTAATGCTTTGGTTCCCCAAGGTATGTGTAGTAGAAGGGGTGGAGGTGTAATGATTTGTTCACGAAGTATTTCCAATTTCTGAGTAAGGTGGGAGTTTATTGTACACTAGGCTCAAGCATTTACTTTGTGGCAGCAGTGATCTGTCATCTTCACTGCTTTTTTAGAATTACTGATACAAACTCATTAATTGTGGTGTTAAACACACGTAGCATTGTTCATATAACAGTATATAAACATACATTACTTTCTTGACTGAAGAGACTGAATCTGATCCAAAGCATATAATGTTTTAAGAACATGCAAACTTTCAATGAATGTCTTTTATCTGTTGAGAATCTGCATCCTTGATCACTGTGTGTGCTAACGAGTGGTTTGTTTTGTTGCATGGCCTGCTTTGCCGTGGATTTCACAACAGAGAGTAAGTGTTTCCTACCCCTTTCCTTCTTTCGTTACATGTGGTATTTAATACAACACATTTTAGGCATGTCTTGCCTGATTCTTTTTCCAGAGCAATGTAGTCACTAAAATCATTCATTCATTAAACTTTTATAACAAAATCATCCTGAAACTCAGACTGTAAACCCCCTTCCCCTTTGAATATTTTTATTTTTAGAACTGTATTTCTTTTTCTGACACTTGTGGTTTTTTATAGGTCTTCAGCATGTTTCTGGAAACTCTGGTTGATTTCATCATCATTCATAAGGATGATTTGCAGGATTGGCTTTTTGTTCTCCTGACCCAGTTGCTAAAGAAAATGGGAGCAGATTTGTTGGGGTCTGTGCAGGCAAAAGTTCAAAAAGCTCTGGATGTCACCAGGTAGAGTGCTCAGATGGAAAATGTTGTGGAGGTTTTTTGGGATTACAAGAAGGTGTGATTTTAGAAATCCAGCAGTGCTGTGTATTTTGAGGGCTCAATCTTGATGAATATTAGAATAAAAAAGAACAAAGATATGTCACATATTTCAAGTATTGAATTAAAAAGGCCTGTCTCTCTTCTAAATAAATAACTTTAAAGCATAAATTTAAAAATATATAACTTATTAGTTTTACGGGTTTGTGGGATGTGTGCTCAGATATCAGGTTTTTTGGTTGTACCCAAAAAATTGCAGTATTCAGAATATAAAAGGTGCTTTACCCCAAAGCTCAGTGCCTCTTTCATGTTATTCAAACACAAATCACATGTCAGAGTAACACCTTGAATGCTACTGCAATACTCAAGACTAATTCTGTGCTCTATGTCTTTTTCAAAGGATGTCCAGCACAGGACAGTATCACAATAAAGTTCAACTCATGCTGGAAATAGGATAATTTGAAAAAGAAAAAAAATAGTAATAATCTAGGAGAAAATAATTGGGGAAAAAAGAGGAGAGAGATCAAAACCAGATATGAGCCCTAAGGACGAGATAAACTGAGCTGCTTCTAGAGATAAGGGAACAAAGCAGAGTCTGAAATGAAATGGACAGGCATGCCAAAAGTGTACAGACAGTGGAGTAAAAGTGTGAAAAGATACTGATTTAGCAGTTTTCTCCAGTATTGTGTCAATAACTAGCTAATCCTTAAAATTTAAAGTTTCTCTTAGTGATGGCAAAGTTACCAAGAAAAAAAGTGTGTTGAAATCTGTTATGTAAGCTTTGAGGTATTGAGTTAATTTAGTTTATGTTGCATTACATTTTTGCTTTTGTTTCCTTTGGACAGGGATTCTTTTCCATTTGATCAGCAATTTAACATTTTGATGAGGTTTATTGTAGACCAGACCCAGACACCAAACCTGAAGGTCAGTATCAAAAGCTATTTCACTAAAGCATCAACATGCTTGTCTTAGTTTGTCATGTCTAGGCATACCATAAAGCATAGAGCTCATGAGGGGGTAATTATTGTATTATGTGCATGATGTAGAAATTATATTGGCAACTTGGAGACACGTCCAGGGCTACTTCCTCCCCCCCAACGCAATGCAAGTTTTGTCAATCTGTAATGGGATCTGTTCTGTGGAAAAAATGCATCTTTGCATTTGCAACTCCTGAGCTTCACAAATCCCTTCTCATTTCTCAGGTGAAAGTTGCTATCCTGAAGTATATTGAGTCCTTGGCAAGACAGATGGATCCAACAGACTTTGTGAACTCCAGTGAGACAAGACTTGCTGTATCTAGAATTATAACTTGGACTACAGAACCAAAGAGCTCAGATGTGAGAAAGGTAAGCCAGGACAATGAAGTATTTGCAGTAATTACTGCTCTTTAAGAAGGAGAAAAAAACAAACAAATCTGTCATAAAGGTAATGAAAGGTTCAGTGATTATACTTTAAAAAGCCCTGATTTTACATATCTCACTGTCCAAACAAAACTGTCAATTCAGTCCACACACAATTCTGAACTGTGTCTTCATATATTTTTTCCTTAGTAGGTACTTGTATGACTTTAACTACTATTACCATACAAAAAGAGATCATGGTATGAAAATGTGCTTTTTCTTGAGCATTCTGGAAATACCTCCAGGTTTGTATTTTGTTTAGGTGAAGGCTTTGTGCTTTGTAGACTGAAAACTAGCACAACTTCAGTGTTATAATGCTGCTAAAAGACAGTAAACAAATCAGTAAGCTGCCAGGGGCTCTCAGCCCTTCTCTTTTAAGCACTGTGTGTTTATCTCTACCTGGAAAAAACTGACACAATTAGGTCAGGCCTGGGTAATAGTTACCTTGTTCTTTATCTTGCTCTCCATGCAAGTGTTAGGCAAGCTAAAATGGGACAGGTAGTGATACTCGTCTCTCCCAAGGGAAAAGTAGGACTTAGTTTTATGTAGCTGGCATCTGTAACACAATTTAAAATTACCTTCTATTTCCAGTAGGAGTTAAAGGCTTTGAGATGTACTTGGATTTAAAAGAAACCCAATCAAATTTTATTAATTCCAGAATGTAGAAATTCATACATATACATGAATGAGAACTTCATACTATATACACATAAAATGTTGACTTAATGCTTGAATAACATGCAATTTTATAACTTTGGAAGTAATAAAATTACTTTTATTTGATTCTGATTAAGAGATTGCTGGGTATCAAGTGTGCTGCCACACACATATGTGCAGCATTATCCAGCAGCTGAAGGAAGGCTTCAAAGAAGCTGTTTGGGAGTGTGCTGTTTGCTTGCTCACATACAGATGATTGGTTCTGGGGGAAAAAGAAGCATCCTCTGTTCTGAAGACTTCCTGCAGGGATTTTTCACAGCACTGTAACTGAAACTTGCTTCTGTAAGATAGTCTTCCTCAAGAAAAAAGGATTACTCTAAATTCTGGACTTAGGTCTGGAATATGGATTTGCATTTTAATGTTTCCATGTCCAAAGTCAGAAAGAATTGCTCAGGCAAAGCAGCTGCTTCTGTGTTACAGTTCAGGTGTACCTCAAGCAGTTTACTTTGCTGCTGGGCTGTGAGGGGAAGTTGTAATTATTTTAAATAGCAATATGCATTGAAAAGAAAAATCTCTTCATATTACTCAGCAGAAGAAACATTCCACCATTAGGGGTCATCACTGCTGCATGCAAAAGGAAGCAGAGATTGTCTGCTGCAGCTGAAAAATTGGGTGTTTGCTGTTCTGTGGGCTGTGGTGCTCACTGTGTGGTGTCCATCCTTCTGTCTGTTCCAATGGCTTGCACAGCTCTGGCAAAACTTCCAGCAAACTCTACCTGAGTAGTACTTGGGCAAGTGCCTTGGGGTTGACAAGAGATTACTGACCCAAAATTTTTTTTATTAAATCTGCATGTGACTTGGATTTGCCCTTGGTGCCAGTAGTTTTCAAATAAATTATTATACGTTTAAGTTAATTTAGGCTACTAAAAACAAATGCACAGGTGATCTTTATTTCATCATACTATTCCTGTACTATGATTTTATTAAGAACATAGTACAAAACAGAGGCTTTAGAGGAAACAGTGCAGGAAAGGATTTATAAGCAACCATTGGCCATTATCTCTGTCAGGACTGTAGTTAACAGACTTATAAATTGATTATGCAATAGTAAATTGGATTATCAAGAGCCCATCTAGGCAGGTGAAATGTTCTGAAGAACACAATTAAATATTAACTGTTTTTTGCAATATAACTTTGGGGGGGGAAAAAAAGTAGTAGCTTTTTAGTAACAACATGATTCATTTAAACATCAGAAGATTCTGCCCTTGTGGAAGGTATTATGGTGGCCTTCAGGATCTTTGGTTTTTTAAATGCAAATCAGACCATGTCCTGTAAATGCTATGACAACCTGAAAATGGAGACAGTGGAGATTACTGGGGAGCAGGAGAGGAATCAGTTTTGTTTTCAAGCAAAGTGTGTGATTGAACTACCACAACAGGACTGTAAAGAGTGTAAAAATGGGTAGTTTTGTATTAGAATCTGGTCTTAAGACAACCAGTGCAATAAACTCAGCTCCTGCAAGTGACAAGAGTGCACATCATTTGTGGTACCAAGGGCTCCTAGGTGATGTAGTTCAGTTTACAGGCATGACTGTGGCTGACTTGGTGGAGCAGTGATGCTGCTGCTCAGCTGCTTGTGGAGGCAGGGACTCTTTCCCCCAGGAAATGGAATCCCACAGCCAATATCCTCTTCATCTGAGTTACTGAATTCTACCATAATGCAAGTAACACCTGTGGGTGGTGGCCATGCTGTTCTGTCTGGGCTTTACCTTTGAGCAGAGGTAGATAAAGCAAACTTCCTCACACTGGTGATGTCTGGCATGAGGAAGGCACGTGGCTGCTTTGCACACGTGGCAATTAGTCATGCAAATCTGATTCTGTAATAGCAATCAAGGCATCTGTTCAAGAAATTGATTATATTTTGAGTCTATGCTTTAGATTATCCTTTTGTTAGTGATAGAATGTCCATTACTACTGCTTACTGTGTGTGGTGGTCATGGAGGTCCCAGCCACATAGTGTTAAGGGACTGGGGAAAAATAGAAAAAAAGTGTCATTTAGGCCAAAAACCTTTTCAAACTGAAAGCTACAGCTTTATTAATAACTCTGTGTATTCTTGTGAGAACACTTAAACACACTTAATGAGCACATTTAACCGATCTGACAAGACTCGTGTTTTGTAGTGAGATCAGAAAAAGTCAAAAGAAATACTGTTTTGCATAAAACAGTTTATGCTCCTGTGTGGAATGACATCTGTAGTTAAACATAAGCTCTGTTATCACAAGGAAAACATGATGTACTATGAGGAACATGCAGTTGATACTAAAGTGTGCATTGACAAATGTTGTGATTCCCTCTCAGGGCAGAAACCATTTAAACTGCTGATAGTAGCCATGAACTATGTACAGTTAAAATTATTGTCAAGCTTTAAGTTTAAAATAAGGTGATCTGCAGAAACCATTTAAACTGCTGATAGTAGCCATGAACTATGTACAGTTAAAATTACTGTCAAGCTTTAGGTTTAAAATAAGGTGATCTGTAGTGTGTTACGGGTAAATATTTGCCTTGTTTTAAAGATGATTTGTATTTGTGGGTGTTTACCCTGCATTCAACTTAAGGTTTACTTCCTGCAAAGCAGTGCTGAAAGGAAGGTGAAGACATTTTCCCTCTATGCTGCACAAAAGCCACAGTGTAGGAGCAGGTCCTGCAGTGCTGTGTGGAGACTCAGGATGTGGTTCCAGTGTGAGGAGAGCACCTGTTGGTGAATCCTGCACCTGCAGCCAACTCCTGGCTTTTTCCCCAGGCAGAGCTTATCAGTGACCAGGGCACAGATCAGGATTTCAGATAACTGAGCTGTAATTTTGACTACAGTAGCATCTAACCTTGTGTGAGGTACTTGATTTTCCTCTGCACTGATTTATTTCCTGCTGTGGCAGGGTGTTAATTCTGATTTTCCTCTGTGAATTGTTTACGATTTGATGAAATAATTTTATAAAAGCCAGTTAATTGCCACACAGAAAAGTAATACAATGGCAGTGACAATACTGTGCTGATTGGTCTGTGGGGACATTGTAAGTCAGTAACTTGACCATTTTATTAGTAATATTGCCAGTAGTTGTTTTGCAATCCTTACGTAGGTAAAGTGCTGATTGAATTTGGATGACAGGCATGGGCACTGTGTGGGAAAATACTTTGATCCTGGAAAAGAGCCATCAGTTTGAGACTGGAAATTAGAATAAGACTTCTCATTTGACTTTGGCCAAAGTCTACAGAAACCCCGTGTCCAAGGTTTGTCTGAATGGAAACTTTTATTTAACATGAGTGCCCAGAAATTGTGGGTGTGGAATCAGCTGTGAGGGCACACAGGATCTTAGTGTTTAGGAGGACCCTGTACAGGCTGAAGGGGAATGAGGCCTCCTGAGGTGAAGGGCCAGTGACAATTCTTACCATCTTGTTAATCAGCCCAGCCCTGGTCTTAATGATAAATAACAAGATCTGTATTGCCTGATTGGTATTTGGAGTACTAATCTCAGAGCAGAAGAATTTTTTTTCCTGTGTTCCAAATATCCTGACTGGCTTCTCTGTTGATGAAACATTCCTGTGGTGGTTTTATTTTACAAGCCTGAAGGCATTTTTACATGTTATGGGCAGCCTTGTGTCACGTGTACATCACGTTCTGCCTTGCATAACTGGGAAAACTTTTTCTTTCAACTGCCCCCCTTGTCACTGCAAGCTACCCTTGAATACAGACAGCTGGATGGGTTTTGGTAAGAAACTAGAACCATTGCACTGAATCAAAAAGCCCAGGAGGGTGCTTGTGTTGCTCTAATTTTCATGAAGATGAAGCCTTCCTAGGGAAGGCCCTCCTTGGATTGCTACCACTGGTTTGCAGGTGAAGTCAAGGGATATCCAAAGAAAATGAGTTTGGGGTCAGATTTTTTTTCACTAAAACTTATTAAGAAACAGTTTCTGAATTATGAAGAAGATGAGGAAGATTTCAGAGAAAAACTGCAGGCCAACAGACACTACATAAGCTAAAGCAGTCAATGAAGATGTATTTACTTCTTTGACTAGTAATCCTCAAGGTAATTTCTTGAGAAATATTGATATTGTCACTTTGATAAGCAAAACCTATCTATCAGTAAAGCCTAGATGGAGCAACTTTGGATAAAATATTACTGTGATACATGTAGGAGGACCAGTGACAGGAAAGCAAACACTTTTAAGGAAAGGAAATTAGGTTCCTTTGCATGGTGATGCCATGAGACCTCTAAAAACTCTTGGAAGTTTTAATTATCCATTTAGCATCAGTCTGATTTCAGCTACTCTGAGACAGATGTGTCACTGTAAGAGCACCTCAGACCCTCTTAGTGAGCTGAAATGGCATTGCTTATTTGCACTGGTGTTGAGCAATAAACACTGTTGGTCATGGCCTGTTGCAGTAGCAGTGGCAAAGAGGACATTTTCAGAAATGCTTTTGAATGGCAAATTGTTTTAGTACTCTCCAGCCACAGGCCCTTGCCTTTCTGGGTCAGAGGTTTCTCTAGCACTCTTGCAGTATTCCTACACCAGATTTGTGCATCTCATGGACTCCATGATGAGCCAAGTTACTAAAGCACTGGGCATTAGGATTTCATTTCAGCTCTATGAAATCTTAAAGAGGACTATGTCCATATTGCTGAGGTCAGTCTTTTAGCCAAAGAATATTCAAAAAAAAAAGTCTAACTCAGTGTAAATGCCCAGATGAACTTCTAGTAGGCATTTAAATCATAGTTAGTCAGTCAGTCAGTCAGGAAAAATAGTGTAGTATATGAAAAATGGCACCTGGTGGACTGTAGTGTTTACTTGATTTAAAGCTATTAGAACAAAAAGGATCTCTGTGTCCTAGCTGTGTTTCCAAAATAGTATTCCTCATTTTCTGTTTGTTTTGAATTTGATGCTGCAGAGCTATGAGAGCCCAAATGTTTTTAGTGTACGCACTGTAAGGAAAATGGTTTTCACCCAGTGTTAGTGGCCAGAAAATCGTGATGTGCTTGTTGGAAGCATGGTGCTGGGGTGAATTTCCTTAAACTGAGTCCCTCCACTTTATACAGCCTTCTAGGATGTTTTGAGCTGAAAGCAGTTTGAATATAAGCACATACTCTGTTTGCTGGAAGAGCTAGTGCATGGTAATACGAGAGAAGAAATGGCTTCACAGAATGTGTATGCTCACACTAATGTGTTTGTGTGTATGTGCCTTTCATAGAAATACACACACACCTACACACGTATAGGTGATGTTTCTATTTTGAAAATCAAGTCTAGGGGTGATGCTTACATGATGCATTACAGAGCTGTTTGCAGTGTGACTTAATTCTGCTGTCTTCCTCTAGCATTTCAAAAATTCATGCAGATTAAAGTGCATGTTTTCATTACAAACCATGTAACTTTTGTAACTCTTCTTCTTTCATAGTTTATATGTAGGAACTTTTGCCTGAGTATTCAGACTTATATCATGCCAGGTTTATAAGTAAAGTTTCTCAGTTGTTAATGAAAGGTAACCTATGTTTCTAGTTCTGAAACCTGTTTTTGCAACACCTGTCATTTTATAATGAGCAAAGTTACTCAGGGCAGCCTTCATCAAACTTGATTTCTGGGGTAATGTCTGGTTCTCAAGAAATAATGCACATTTTTGACATGGTCTTTTCTATGCCTAGGTCACAAAACAGCAGCACACAAGTCATAATCTGCTATAGAACAGTAATCCAAACATGTAGTGGTTTGGTGCTGCATCTTTTTTGCTGTCACTTTTCTGAGATTCCTTTGACACTTGTAATGCAACCATCTCTGACTTGTAAAAGCCTTTTGTGATGTATAAAGTGTGTACTGTGTAAAACACAATAGCAACATGGATTTAGTCTGTTTCTTTATTTAAATCTGCTAAACAAATTCTTCCTTTTCAGGATGTGGATATGAACAGCATATGCTAATACAAGTGTTTTGGGAAAAGTGTGTGTTTAAAAACTTGTACTCGAGCTAACGTGCTTGGATTATGTATAAACTACTTAAGCCATTGTGCTTCATTTTGCCATGTCTGTAATGTGGAAGTCCTTGCTCATCTGATTCTAGGCCTGAAAAAAGAACAAGCAAGTGGTTTGGTTTGGTAGATAGTTTGTTAGTTCAGTGTCAGCAAATACTTAATTTTCTACTGGAAAGTACACTGAAATAACACTTGTTTAGAGCTTGCAAGATCTCAGCAGACTTGAATAACTCACTTAACACCAGCTACTCATTGGAGAATTGAAGTCATGTGCCAGTGTATGCTAATACAAGCTGCCTAATGTGCAAGTGCTACCCCTTGATCTCAGTGGATCTCTATTTGATCTGCAGTTCAGTATAATTCAAAGTGACATGAGAGAGAGAGCTTCTCTGCTCCATTGTGCCTTAAGTTATTGAAAACCACATTTTTCTTAGACTTGATGGTGAAGTGTGTGATGCATTCAGAATATGATTGTGTTTGTCAAAAGTGAGTAGATGTTAGTGAGGCTCTTCCCTGGACTAATCACATGATAAAAGGCATTTATTTATAGGCAGTGTTGGTCCATCAGACTGATGTCCAGACTGGAGACAGAAGTTTGCAAGTTTTTGACTGTAACTTCTTCTGAACTTAGAGCTATCTGTGAGGGCAGGTGCAGGGAGATGCACCTATTCCCCCTATCCAGGCTGGGCAGGTGACTGTTCCATCTCAGTTCAGCACTGCCTAGGCTCTGCACCTCAGCAGAGGTTTTCAAATGGGTGTGGAGGCCACCAGGAGGTTGCCTGAGCAATGCCTTGTAGAAGAACTGAGGGATGATCTATAAGCCTGAGAGCTGAGGTTGGTTTTAATTTTGAGTTTAATTTCAGCTGCCCTCTGCCAAAAGGAGTGCTCTTCTGATGACATCAAATAATGCTTTTTAAATTAGTTTCTGTTACTTGAAATGAAGCAAGAAATCGATCAAAATTCTTCTGCAAAAAGACAGCATGTGTATTGTTTAGGTGATTGAGTTGAAATCTGTATTTTCTTTGAATAATGCCAACTTTCCTGTTTGTCAAACCCAGACGATGCATAGTTGGGTGGGTGAGGATTTGCCAGCTAGGACAACTACAGCCTCCTCAGGGCCTGGTGAAGGAAACTTGGAAGAGAAATGTAAACAGGTAGACTGAAAGCCTTGTTCACTAATCACACTAATTGTGTTTGCAGTCTCAACTCAACTGTCTAGCTGTGTAAAGAGACCTGGACTGGGAGCCTGAAAAAAGTGTGTCTGTCTGAAGTAATTTTTGGCTTTGATGTGTTTTCCTGTTAACTCTCTTGCTGTAAAGGATCAGGGTACATAGTCCCCTTTTTTTGGGGGGCTGACAGTGTTGGGAGCCCATCACCAATAGATGTTTGGGTAACTTGTAAACTGCCTTCATGTAGGTCAGGCAACTATCTGCTTTTTCTGCTTGGTCCACTGGAGCAGCAGCAATCATAAGGCACTTTTATTAACCTTAGGTCACTGACCACATTTCCTTTCTAAAATCAATGGATTTTTCCACTTAGCCTTGTTCTGTTTGTCCAGACTTCAAAGGCACTTTATTATAATTCAGCCAAGTTGAAAAAGTTACAGATTTTGATAAATCTGACTGTCATCCACCATGTAGATAAAAAACAGACATTGCTGAAGTATTTGTGTCCCTTTAGCAGTTAACACTGTTGATAGCAGGAATTGCAATGACCTCAGTGTAAAACTTTGGGAGCTGCTACTGGCTTGTGGAACCTGATCTCTCACTGCATTGTGATAAAGAAAATAATAAAGTTACATAAGCAATCCTTTTCAAATTATTCAAGAGCCTGACACTGAGCCAGGTCCCCTCTCTAGCACAGTCAGGCTCTGAAGTGACTGGAGTTTCTCCAGCTGAAGCCAGCAGAGAATAGCTTCATTAAGATTAGATAATCTGTAGGGTCTACGTTACATGTCACAGAAGGAGATGGATTAGTGTTCTGTACTAATGGTACAGGGACACAAAGGCAAGGGAAAATTCAGATACAACTTTCTTCAGACTATATATCATCAAGCATGAGTGTTGCATGGAGAATGTTTGTACACTGTGTACAGAGATATGTTATTTTATTGCTTGTTGTATTTATTTACTCTGACAGTACCTAATGAAGCAAGATTTTCAGAAGACGTCCAGAAATTCAGAGATTATGAAAATGTCTCTGGTTTGTCACAAGCTGAAAATCCACAGATTTAAAATTCTTAGAAATATTATCTGTAAAAGATGTCCTTTGATTAGGTAAAAATATGGTAGATAAGTGAAACCTAGAGGATTATCAGGTGTGTCCAGATCTAACTATTATGACAGATGTGGAAATGCTGCTCCTGATGCTCTTAATTACTGAAATGAAATTACTTATTAGAAGCATTAGAAGTATTAGAAGCATTGCAGGAGTGAAACTTGGAGCATGTTACAAATGTGATTTCAAGCTAGCATGGACTTTCCAGCTTTTGAGGCTAGTAAGTAACAATGTTGATCTTACATTGGTAGGGACCAAGACCTTTGTGTATTAAATATTAAGTAGGAAGTTATGGATGCACTTTCAAATAATGACTTTTGCCTGAAATAAATGTGGAGGTGCTGTTGGATCTTTCAGGTCAATTTAGAAAGAACACAGGGTTTTCACCCATGTAACTCCAGTATTGCCTTTGAGACCTTTACCTGGAGCAAGCACTACTCTCAGGGTATAGTAGTCCTTGGCTTTATTTCAAAAAGCTTAAACTCTAGGTCTGTTTTCTTTGAGGCCACAGAAGATTGTGAGCATTGGGAGCTACTGTTAAGCACTTCATTCAAACCCCAATGACTATTTACAAGTGACAGGAAAGCTGCTGAAGAGCACTGGGTATGCAGAATTCTGACAGGCACTCATAAAGACAAGCTTTTTTTTTTGTATTTTGTACAAAGAGGAAGGGCAGACATAGTTCTGGTTTTATTAAAGCCAAAAGGCAAAAGTGGAACAAAACTGTAGTGACCCCTGAGACCTGAAACTTCTCTCAACTACTCTTGTGGGCCAGTGTCTGTGCTATTAGTATTTGTGGTGGAGCTTTGCTGAAGGTTTCATCCAGATCTCTGAGATGCATCTCACACATCTCTGTTGGGCAGCTCCTGACTTACCAGTTGATAATTCCAAATATTCTGATCTCTAAGCAATCTCTCAGTCTGTGAACCTTGTTGATCAATTTTTGTGGAGTTTGGTTTGGTTTTTTTTTTGTTTTGTTGTTTTTTTTGGGTTGTTGGGGTTTTTTAATCTCAATGAATGTGAGATCTGCTCGTTCTGACACACAGGATCTGCATGTCCACTCCTAACTGTCAAGGATACGCATGCCATTCACCACTGGGAATGTACTTTGGCATGACTTGTCACTTTGCATTCAGTTCAACTTGCTGTTCCTTGTTCTGAGATCTCTTGTGTGCAGTAATATTTTTATTACAGAAAATACTGTGCTGGTGAAAACTTAAAAGTTCGTGGATCAAAATGAACAGAAATACACTTCCTTGTTGGATACCAGGCAGGCTTCATTGCAGAGTTGTCCAAAACTTCTGGTCAGAGGAGGGTAGACGAGGGAGTTGAGAAAGCCATGGGGGAAATCTCCCCACCTCTTTCATCCTTAGATCTTTAGAATGGAGTGGATAATGACATACTGTGTTTCTGCTCAAATCAGTGAGAGTTTTGGCAGGAGAGGCAGCATGATCCATCTGGAATGAAGTCTGAAGACTGTTTGCTGCAGTCCTTGGAAGCACATTGAGTGTTGTGGGCCTCGGTTCCTTTGTTGGCCATATGAAAAGGATGATACTTACCAAACTTCCTTGGATGGAAAATGTTTTTATATACAAAGCTGTGCTAGTTGCTGCTGATGGCAGTAATACTATAGCTTGAAATGCAGTTTGCACCCTGAAGCAATGAGGTACTGTGATTCCCCTCCACTATGAAGGGTGCTTGTGAACCCAAGTTCATCATCTGTGAAGAATTCCACTCCATTGGGAATTGCAGATACAATTAATTCTGGCAACTTTGTGAACACATTAGTTACTAAAAAATCCTTCTTTAACGTGATGAGAATGTACATTTATCCCAACAGTAGTGAATTACATTTGTACCCTTTCCAAAATTAATTTTAGGAGATTTTAGAAAGTTTATGAAAGGGTAAAACCCAAGTGTCTGCTTTTCCTAAGCATGGGTTTTTCCAAAAGAAGTGTGTATGTAGTTTTCCTGCTTAAATTTGTAAGCCTAAGCCACTGTTTTGTGTCCAGATATGTATTCTGGAAGCTGATGTGTCAATGGCTTCACCCCCCTTGGAGAAGGTGCTGCTGCAGAGTCCTTCATCATTGCTTCATTTTTACTGTGTTTTTTTATCAATGTTTGTATGTTTGTATACTTTCAAAGTAAAGTCAGGGAAAGAGCCCACAGAATTGGTGCATCCACACAGGTTGGATGCTGCTGGGAAAGTCTAGTTAGGAACATGTGATATTAATTACTTTTTCAGGTCTGCACACTGTGATTTATTTTGCTTTCATTCCCATTTGATTCCATTGTCTTAGTTCAGGATCTGCAGAGCTGTGTATTTGCTAGTGGATTAGGGAAATCCTGTTCTGACAGGAATTCTCTGAGGCACATAAAGCAAACCCTGACCAGTAAAATTAATGGAATCAATTGTTCCAGTGGTACCTTGATTTCACTTACTAAATTTAGGAAATCTGGTGGGGTTTAGCCTGTCCGTGGTCAAAAGAATAGAATGGTGGTTGTCACCATCCTCATAAATGTTTCACTTCAGATGGAGTCTTTTATTGCTGAAACAGCCTGAGTGGTCAAGTCTTAAAAGGAGAGGTGGATTATCTGTTTGATGAAACAAACTTGGGATCCCTAGGAAGAGAAGAGGTTGGGTGGAAAGAGAACTCATCCCATTCACACATAAAATAAAAAGCACAGGAATGACAAATTGATGTCCTAGAGTCTTTGTACTTCTTTGAACTTCTAGTTTTATTTGTTTTCAGTAAATCTTTGCAGTAACTTGTTCAATTGAAATATGTGCTGGACTGGACAATGGTAGGATCACTAGCTGTGAATAGCTGTACTCTTCACATCTGGGAAAATGATGATATAAATACAGAAATATATTTAAGCTTTAAGAACTTAAACTAACTGTTGCTGTTAGTGATTCATTATGATGTATCACAAAGAGCATTTCAAAGATTTGTCTGGTAGAAGAGACTTCTTTTTGAATGAAAAACACATCATTTACTGTAAGGATCACTACCAAGAGAATGCATGTTCTTTTCAAAGAACAAAAACTGATGGTCTCTTTTTTCTTCTTTTCAGGCAGCACAAATAGTCCTGATTTCTCTCTTTGAATTGAACACTCCTGAGTTTACCATGTTACTTGGTGCCTTGCCAAAAACATTCCAGGATGGTGCTACCAAGCTCCTGCACAACCACCTCAAGAACTCCAGTAACACCAGTGTGGTGAGAGGCCCATGTCCTTGCAAACAGCAGAGCCCCAAAGACACCTCATTGATAAGCTGTTGCAGATGTTCAGTTTGAATTATCTGTAACTGTTGTCTTGAAGCAATATGGCAACAGAGGCTTTTGTTTGATGTTGCTTTTAATAGGGACCATTAAAATAAAAAGTTTAATATAGTCCTAACCAGAAGAGATTAAAAAATGACTGAGAAGTGCATTAAAATTGGTGGGGTTTGTGCTTTCAAGTAGGTGCTTTTGAAAGTCCTGCCAGTAATGACTTTTTGGCTAAAATAGATCCTGATAACCACAGATTTTCTGGGCTTATGGCTATTATTGAGATCAATTTAATAACAGTTACACTGTCTGTTAAGAGGCTTGCAGGATCTTTAATGTGACCTACAAGGTCACCTCAGTCTATGCCTATTACCTTATGTTTGCTCTTATATGAAGCTCTTACATATTTTTATTTCACTGAAGGAATATGTTAGTAGATTTAAATAGGAAATTTCTTTCCCTTCACAGAGAAGCAAGAATTAGAGAATTTTTTGTCTTTTTAATGTGGAAATCTTGTGAACTTACTGGAATTTGAACCCTCCTATCTTTGCACTTCCACAGGGCTAAGTAGAATTTAGTGTAAGCTAAAACTGCAGCGTTAGGCTTCCAGGCAAATGGTCTGGATTCTCTAATACTTTTGACTCTATGTGAGGAGTGTCAGAATTGAGGGCAATTTCTACTCATTTTGCTGTGGTATAAAAGATTGTGCAGGCCAGTGGAAAAATGGTAAGTTAGACTGCTTATTTATGCTCCTAACAAGCATAATCAGAATGCTTTAGACAATGTGGAAAATAGCTGTGCAATTAGAATACTAAATTGCCAGGGTAATAGTAAGCCTTTGGAGCCTTGCAAATCTTGTTTAAGAAGCTGGATTGATGAGCCATTTCTCTGGCAATATTTGCAGGCCATACATATTGTGTATTTAAATACAATAAAAAATTGCAGGTACTGTAGGTTGTAGAGAAGTGCACATGCACTTTCTTTATCCTTAGTCATATCTCCAGGAGCATATAAATGACTACATGAACCATGGCTGCAGATTTTTGGGTCAAGAGGCATAATCAGAACTGCTCTAAGCTTGTCTAGAGCAAAGAGAGGCTCTGTTTGGACCTGTTGTTGTACTCCTGCCTATGCATTGCAGCATGTTGCTAATTCCTGTCTTCCTGTTTCTGTCTCAGGGCTCCCCCAGCAATACCCTTGGTCGGACTCCTTCCCGGCACTCCAGCAGCAGAACCAGCCCCTTAACTTCACCTACCAACTGTTCCCATGGTGGACTGTCTCCAAGGTAATGTGGCAGGCTAATTAAACCCCTTGCAAAATACTAAAGGATTTCAACACCCAGTGTGCGTTTACAGAATATGACTCACTTTGAAAGCAAAAACAAGACAATAAGTTTGCAGTAGATTTCTGCAAAGAGGCAGTGTTTGAACATGATAATATGTGGCTGGTGACTGAATTCAGTGTTCCAGTCCTCATGATGTCTGTGTAACCTCAATGTCTTTTCTTACCATATTAGTTTTCTTTTGTGGCCTTCTTCAGAATTATATTTGTGGGTAGTAAAGGTAACATTAATTGGCAGCATTAGAAATAAGGTCTTGTTCAGATTGCATATGTCTCAAAGTCTGTGATGACTCTCAGAACAGGAGTTTCAGATTGTGCCTATTTTTTAGGTGTGGACTTCAAGTTCTTTTGGCTATAGTACAGGGTGCTGCTGAGAGAAGTGCTATATCTGCTGTTCCCCTCTTATTCTTTGTGAGGATGCAGGACAAGCAGAAGTGGTGACTGTGTTTCAGTGCTGAATACCTCCCAAATTGCTCACCTGGCTCCTCACCAGCAGAGCAGTGGCCTGGTCTTTTGGGTAGTAGGTCTATTGCAGCCAGGTGTTTTGCTGAAACTGCAGGCGTTACCCTAGAAGATACTGGTCCATTCCAAATTCTTGTATTCAGCCAATGTGGACTCATGGCTGCTGGGAATGGATGGGAGTGGATGTTTTGCAGCATTAAAACTCAGAGCAGGGGATATGACATTGTAAACAGTATGTTCTGGAGCCACAGAAATACTGGAGGAAGATAGCAAGCTGTCACCTGGACAAGCTCTGGTTCATGCTGGAAAAGCTTAAATTCTGCTGCCATTGTCTGCCTGTGCTCTTCATGACAGGTTGTGGAAGAAATATAAGGAACCATATTGGGTGAGGACTGCAGTTCATAGTGCAGTATAGTAGTTTACATTGAAATCTGTAGTAGTTTACATTGAAATATCTTGATCTACCCTTGTTACTTGGAAAACAGTCACTGAAGGGATGCTGAGACATGTGAGTTCCAGAGTCAGGAGAAGTACAGGCCTTTAGCATTTAATGAATTAATGAATAAGTATACTAATTCCAGCAACATAGCAATCATTGGGGTTTCCTGAGAAAATTTTGGATATCTAAATACATCTTTGTGACTTCTAAATCTGCTGTAATTCAAAACTAAACCAAGAGTTTGCAAGCCAAAGCCGAGTTGCCTATTATGAGTTTTTCCCACAAAGGTTTCATTAAGAAATTAAGTGGTAGAGTTTCAGGGGAGCAGTTCCAACTATGTTGCTTCCTTTTTGACTAGCTTGACCATTGTTGCCCTGCTGATTTCTGTCATGGGAAATTATTAACTGTGTCTCCCTGTGGTTACGTTGTGGTTTTGTTGGCCATGTTTGCATGTGGCACTTATTTTATAATTCCACAACCTTTTACCATTCTTTTTGGGTTTTGCCATTGGGACATGATTGTTTATTGCCACTTCACTCACGGTTTTCTATTTGTCTTTGCTTTTTTCTCACCTCTTGATGTCAGGAGGCAAATATCAAAGTATTGATTAAAGCATCCAGTGTACATTGTTGCTGTTGCTTTCTAGCATTTTGAGTTTAGAAACTGAAGGGTTTCTTTCCGTATGTGATTTGTTCTCAAGGACTAGTTTGAGAGGGCATATAATTCCAGAGCATTCTGCCATGGATGCAGTTGGCCAGGAATTTCCTTTAGAAAACAATAATTTCTTCCATTTTCTTTAGATTTCTTGGAGGTGTTTAGTCAAAAATTTAGATGTCTTTTGAAGAAGTGTGTCCTGCTTCCTTGCTGGATTTAGTTATTCAAGAGTGATGTTTAAAAGTTACTCTTCAGTGATGAGTAAAGGTGAAAGCTGCTTATTAAAGCCCTATAAAATACTTGGAAGGGAGAAGCTGTGGTGAGTGCCTTCTGAGCTGTAACAGTATCTGCAGATTTTTGCCATTTGTAGGAAAGGCAGTAGCAAGTACTGAAATCAGGGGCAGTAGCTTCTGATGCTCTGCTGGGCTGCATCCTTCTTGAAAATGTCTTGTGTAGCACAGTTTGGGCATGGTCCTGACCTAAAGGGAGAATTTAGCTCTGGTTGTCCTTTGAGAGAAGAGGCTTTGGAAGATGTGCTGACAGATTGTGGTAAGTAGGGTATGCTGCAGTATTGCATTATTTGGTATAGGTGTTTCAGTGTCATGTTTCCATTTCGAATGCTTGTCATTTACTATTCAGCATTGCTGTGAAATGTCACTTTTCTCTCTACAAACTTGGAACATAAGCATGCCCAGGTCATTCTCATAGCAGTGTAAAAGGGTAAAGATTCCCAGTTTCTCTGTGTAGCTCTCCTCCATAATTGGGTTTGGCTTTACATTTTCATGGGGCCTTCTGCCAAAGGTTTGTAGTCAGGTTGTGTATTCCCATTGCCTCCTGGGGTGCTCTGTGTGCAGCCTCTGCTTACTTTGTCCCTGCCCATGTCTTGTACAGGCAGCCTGAGTGTAATCAGTGGAAGGATTATCTCCAGTTCTTAATGCCAGCTTTGGTTTTGAAGATTATGCTTTCCTTGTATTTTTTGTCTTGGTTCACAGATCAGAGTCAAATCCAGAAGCATACTGTCTTTGGAGATGGGATATGTGTAGAAAGGATGTTTGGGCCCTGTAGGAATATCAAAATGCTTCTAAGCATAGCTGCTCTCCCATATTACCAATGGTTTGTGGGCAATATCCTCAACATTAGTCAGCAAGGTTTCATGGATAGAGATTTACTGTATTATGTATGTACTCCAGATGACTGATTTTTTGGGAGTTGTGCATGTGTGTATTTATGTGTACACATGCTTGGGCTCTCTGGATAGATTTTGTATGTTTTGGTTGAAGTGGACTCTGCAAACAGCTGATTTGCATATCCAGATGATAACATCTGTGTAAGTGTCCCATAAAGTCTTCAGGAAGGTAACATGCTTTCAGTGTCCTTTCTCCTGCCTTCATTTACTCCCTCCAGTTCTGCTTCATGGTCACTATAACATATCCACTCCATCTGTGAGTTACTTCTGCATTTGTATCTGCTTGGTTTTTTTTCCTTAACAGTTTTAGTTTTTGGTGAGAGGAGTTATGGAAGAAAGATGTACTTTCTGAAAAATAAAATAGGGAAGGGCACTTGGGAAGACTGAAAATAATAGGAAAAAACCCCCCAAACTTCAGACTGAAAGAGAAGAATGTTTCCTAGGCAAAGCATAGAGAAAAGGCTCGAGTTTGTGTTGGACAGAGAAAATCTTCTGAGATTTAATAAATTATGTTGTAGTATAAAAAGGAAAACGCTAAGTTGTGAAGTCCTTTGGTGTTAGAATACTGTTTTGAATGGTAAAATGACTTCTGCAAACTTAAATGTTACATTCAGGTTGGAGATTTTCACCTAGAATTTTGTAGGAGTAATTGAATGAGTATCAAATGAATACATTTGGAATGAGTTTCTGCCATTATTAGTAGCCCAGAAGTGTGTGCTTAGTACTGATTATTAAAGTACACAGAACTAACCCAAAATTTAAACAATGATTTAGTCCTTCAAAGATCTTTAGAGGAAATGCATCAGAATAAAAGGCTACAATTTTATCTGGCTATGTAAGTTTACATGCTTGCTATTTCACTGATAATAAAAAATACCATTAAATCAAAATCTGACCCTTTCAGTATTAAGTTGAGCGAGCAAAGGCATGGAAACAATTAGAATAAGCCACCACTTTATACAATAAGGACAAGCCTGCAGTGCTTGGTGGCCTGTGTTCAGGTGAGGTGAGACCTGAGCTGTGAGACTTCTGATCAGCAGTCTGGGAGTCTGGGGTATTTCCTTGATAATACTGACATGTAGTAGCTGTGGGATTAGATTGCTGGTTAGTGAGTGAAATTCTTGACACTTCTCTTCAGAGGAGTTTTTTTAAATGGCTTTGCTGCTGTTTGCACTGGAGTAATTCTTGACTTGTATGTTGCTTCTGATCTGAAAGTATCTTTCACTTGCATATATACAACTACAACTATCCAAGACAATGTGCTGAAATGTAATAGAAACAAAGTGGTGTTGTGAATACTCCACCAGCTCAAACATCTGTTCTCATTTAGAAGGTAATTTTGAAAATCCATGTACCATAATGGGAAAAGGACAAAAACAGAGGCTAGACAAATTGACACAGGAATGGATGTCTTGACCCAAAGGCACAGAGTCATACAATAATGTAAAGGGGTCTGTGAAAGTTTAAGAAGTGATTTGAATCAACTTTGAGGCTGGTATCACCCAATCTTTCCAGCTTTGTCTGCTGAGACCTGGGCCAAGTCCCCATGATACCTTTATATTCTAGACTGACTTTCACTTGTTGCATATTTGGGTTCAGTTTGGATCTGGTGAAACAGGATCAGATCTTAAGCCTACAAAAGTTTTCTGATTATGTAGGGCCTAATTACAGGTTTTTATAGAGGCACCAGGAGATGAACTTTACAAGGTACCTTCAGGTGTCTAATAAAAAAATAAATTCCAAATTTCTTTTCTTCCAGGGAAATCCTGTTGCTTAGAAATAGAATACACATGTGGCCAGGGATTGTTTGCATAGAACATTATAAATGGAATTGTTTATAGAAGCTATATCCATTTGTAAAATCTGCTGGTTAGTACAAGCAAGGACTGGATTTTTTGTGAATCATAATATGTTAGGAATAAAAATGGAAATGAATAATAAAGGCCAAAACAAAGACTTGTGAGGCGCAATGGAGTATTCTTGTTTAATTTTGTTTCTATTAATTTTTTTCTCTCTCCAAGGCGGCATGACAGCACTAAGCCACTCAGATTATAGTTTCTTTTTTTTTCCCTCCCTCTCCTTTCTCTGTTTTTTCTCTCTTTTGTTTCTCCTCTGGTCACGGCAGTCGGCTCTGGGGTTGGAGTGCAGATGGGCTGTCGAAGCACCCCCCTCCCCTTTCTCAGCCTAACTCCATCCCCACTGCTCCTTCCCACAAGACTTTCAGACGCTCTTACTCTCCCAGGTAACAAGCTACCTGTTAAACCAACTTGTCTGAGGTGTCACAGTATTATTTACCTTTCACACCACGGGGTTTGTTCAAATGTGGGACTTGGAGAGGCTTTGGTTGGAAAAGGAAAAGAGATGATGATAGCTTTGAGAGCAGGGGTGATGAGCAGCCGCCTGCTCGCTGCTTGGGGAAGATGCAGCATGCAAGTGGGGATAGAAAAATGTGGATTTTTCCAAACTCTTGCAACCACTCAAGAAGATGGCAGGGCAGATGCTTCACAGTCAGTTTCCAATGCAGAACACAGTTGCTGAGCACTTTTGGCAGGCACTGGTTGCGTTATACCAGGGGCAGGATCCTTCAGTTTGGCTGCACTGTATGTGTGGCACTTAAGTACCTCCAGATGGACACTTAAAGCTCAGGAGTGACTTCACATACAACTTTGCTTGTATAATGTAATTGTGGAACATCTTGAAAATCTCTAGTATTGAAATTAAAATTGTCCTTACCTTATCACAAGATTTTGAGTTTATCAGTAGCAATTTTGGCATCTATTCCTCCTCCTATGCCCTCACATTTTGTTCCAGTCTGCATACAGCTCTTGCATCAATATACTGGACTAAAGCTGTATGCTGGTTTTAAGGCAAAAAACCCAACCTGAATACAAATCAGATCACTGTTAAATTCCTTGGATTTTTTAGAGTTTAAGCCCTGACAACATCTGTAAATGTGGTTTCTCCTGACGTAGATATATCTGTTACCTGAGGAAGGACTATATATAGTCTTTCCTTAAAGAAAAATGTCCTGATGAAAAACTATTGAAAGAAAAGCAAAGAAGATTTTCTTTGAGGGCTCAAAATTTGAGAACCTGTGACATCTGAGAGAGAAAGTAGAATTCAGTAGCTAGGTACCTCTGTAAATACCTGCAGATTTAAAACCTGTAATTTAATGTTCTCACTCTGCTAGAACACTGTGGAGGTATCTGTGGAGGAGATCCATGTTGATTTTTGAAATAAAAATAGTTGAGAGTGTTTTTTCTGTCTTCTTTTATCTGACAACAGATAAGGTTTGGAATAATGTTAAATATATTCCAGACCAGAGCCTGAAAGTGCAAGGATGTGAGTTACTGTGTACTGCTTGAAGACACTAAACTGTGGATTACTTACACATAGTTGGGACTGGAAACTGAATAACAATTTATGGAAAAAAAATATATTTCATGCCAGACTGGAAAACTGCCAAATTGTATCTTGATAAACTTATAGACAGCTGCATTGGTTTTATGCAGCAGATGGAAAATAATGTTGTGACATCCCTAAACACTGCTCATCTCTACTCACTTCTTATTCATCCTGTGCCTTTTCTCTAGTTTTCTGCATGAGTCATATTTTTTTCCCTTTTGTGCCTTTTTTTTTCCCTGAAAGGTGAGTGTAGTTTCATTTTACTTTTATTCCCCCCATTGTGTTGTCTGTGAAGTATTCCAGTGCACATACTGTCAGTAGAGACGTGTGTTCACATTGTAGAATTTTCATTCATGTAGAGCACAGCCATAATGTGACCTCCTACACAGGCTTACTCCTGACATGAAATCACTGGATTCTTTAGATTTTTATTAAAATGTGGGTTTGTGCTTTGACAAATGCATCAGATTGGTGGCTCTGAGGAATTGCCTTAGTCCTTTAGTACTGAAGAGTCTGTATTCTGATTGATCTTTGGTAAAAGTGTAGGGCACAATTCATCCCTGAGGAAAGAAGTGATGATTTCAGCAGATTTATTGTCAGTATTATATTTGTGATTATTTCTTGGGTTTTCTGCCATGGATTTAATTGTGTGACCTTTGGTAAGTCATGTCATCTCTTGGTGTGAGTACACAGGTACAGTCACATGAATACCTTTTCAAATGATAGTTTCATTGCCCACTTCAAAGTTGTATGAAAAACCTTTTAAGATCTATGAATTAAATGTGCTTGAGCTCAAAACATTTATTTTTGAGATCTTATGAAACAAAGATCTCCTATTCTTGACTGGTACTTCTAAAGAACCTAAGAACTGCCTTGCCTTCTATCTGGAAACCCTTCATGGTGCATTACTGTTCTTCAGCTGTCCAAAAAGCCTTAAATACTTCAGCTTCTGTAGGTTTATGAACAGCTTTTGTTTCCTGATTTTGGTCTGTTAAGTGATTTCTCGTTCTCCCTAGCCTGCCAGACCCTGTCTGGGGAGTTGTTCTTTGGTTTCTTTGCCAAAATACATGGTGCTGATGCTTGTGTGAGTGTAGTGCGAACACGTTGCTTGGGAGCCAGGGATTATGGCTATTTTCAGTGTGTTAATCCCAAAGGAATTGAGCAGCCAATCTTAGCCTCTGTCTGAAGTTCCCAAAAAAAAAAAAAAAAGCTGTGGTTCTAGATATTTAATAGATATTTAATATCCTACTTTTGGTTCCATTGAAAATAACAGCTGTGTACCCAGAATTCAGAAGAGATTTTCTTGTTTGTTTGTTTGGGTTTTTCCCCCACCCACCTCATAGGGAATCTTTCTTTTGTGGAAAAGGAACACAACTCAGTTCAGCCATCTGCCTCCAAGCCCATCCTGTCATTCTTCCCAAAATGTTATGAAATAGTAATTCACCACTGTAGGGAGCCACTTCTTGCCATTTATTGACAAACAACTTGATGTAAATGTCTGATTCAGTCTATTTGCTTCTGGCTCTACTGAGATCTGAGACTCCGCCAGAAATTGTTCTTCTCTCTTGCTGGATCTATTAATTTAGTGATTGTCATGCAAACTCAACTTCTCCTAGATAGAGCAAAGCTCTGCCAATAATGCCTTTTTATTTTCTCGATGCTTGTAGGAACTTCTTTTTAGCCAGAACTTTTAATATCATCTCCCCTTGCATGCAAGGCATTTTATTATGGGACCTAATCTTGGATAACTCCTGAAGGAATCCCAAAACTTTTGAGGATTTAAGTTGCTGAGAAATTTCTGAGGAACAGATAGGCTGCAAGAAAGTGTCATTTGAGTGAGAGGCCAAATTTGAGGCCAAATACTGAAATGCTTTTTTATCAAGGCACTGTGCAAAGTTGAGTAAGGTTTTACTACTTTATAAATTAAAATGGGCCATGTTAAGCTAAGGTTTATGTCAAGTTACATTTTCCTTTCCATTTAAATCTGTCATAGTTTCATATATTATTAAACTTAAATTTCACTGATTTCATTTCTACCAGCTGTCACATTCTGTTGAGTTCTCATAGTGATTGATATTATTTTCCTTTTTAAATTACACCACTGCCACACTGGGGATAGGGTTTTTTGGTTTGCAGAAGGCAGCACACTTAGTGAATGTAAGAAACAGTGGACCTTCTTTTCCCTTCACTTACAGCAATGTGTTCTCCTTGTGTTCTCATTTGAGGGGAAACTCAGACCTGAACTCTGCTTTGATTCCATCCCTGTTGTGTTAGACATCACTGTTAGAAAGGGTACTCCAAACCATCTGTCTCCAGCTTGTTTTTGTTAACAGTCAGAAGCGGATTCCAGTTTCATTTGTAACATTTCATATACGTTTGGTCTTTAGTATGCTGGATTATGACACGGAGAACCTAAACTCTGATGAAATCTACAGCTCTCTTCGTGGAGTCACAGAAGCAATTGAGAAATTTAGTTTCCGTAGTCAAGAGGACCTGAATGAGCCAATCAAACGTGATGGAAAGAAAGACTGTGACATTGTAAGTATTCTGTTGATTAATATCCTCAGGTGAAATTTTAAAACCTTGTGATCAAACCTGTATGCAAAATATTAGTATACAAAATCCAGTTATTCCTGCTGTATTCTTACAGGTGTCTTCTGCTTATTGGTTGTTAACTTCTTATACTTTAATTATGGGGTTTCACTGACTGTTTCCCTTGGTTCCCTTTGAACTCTGCCTCCTGTGGAATGTGCTCACTGGGCTTCTGTGTGAATCCCATGAAGGATGGAAACAGTGCTAGTGTTCCTCAGGCTCAGTGATGGCTTTTGCATGGTGTGTGTAGTCAGGTCTGTAATAGGAAATGTCAGTTCTTAAGGTGCATATGGATGGTTTCCCTCGCAGGCTTAGGACCTGTGATCACTCCAAGTGCACAGCTTGTACAGTATCTTATGCTGCAAGAGTGGTTACAGAAACTGTGGTCATGAGATATTTTTGAGCAGATGTAGTGCTGTGAAAGAAAGAGGTAGTAATCAAAGCTTTACTTAAGTATGTGTATAAATAATACATGTAAATAATTTGGTGCCTTTTCCTATTGATGGCTTAACTCCAAAAATGCTTCAGTTCCCATAGGATTTTGAACCTACCATGTTTTCCTCTGTGTGATTCCCCCAGGTGTCTCGAGATGGTGGCCTTGCTCTCCCTAGTGGTGATGTCCGTGGGAGCAGTGACATTGTGGAAGGGGGAAGGATGGCTCTGGATAACAAAACCTCTCTCCTGAACACGCAGCCTCCCCGCGCCTTCTCGGGGCCCCGCGCTCGGGAGTACAACCCCTACCCTTACGCTGACACCATTAACACTTACGACAAGACTGCTCTGAAGGAGGCAGTGTTTGATGATGACATGGATCAGCTTCGGGATGGTTTGTACCAGCTCACCTCTAGCACTGCAGCAGCTTGCTGCCTCCTGGCGTGTTTGTGTGTGGGTAGTGTCCTCAGATACGTGCCTGCCTCTGCATGTGTCGGGTATTACATTGCATCTGAGTCCAGGCTTGGTATGAAATATCCTTTGTTCTCATGTCCCAGCAGAACCTCATCTGTGGCTGTTGAGAAAAAATATTATACTGTGGTTTTGATTCTTGTTTGCCCGGGGTTTCCTGCAAACTTCTCCCTTAAGCATCCACATGTGTCTGCAGGGACACTGCTTTGGGACCTTCCCCTCTTCATGGCTGAAACGCCTCACTCAACAGCTTGTTGTTATTGAGTGTTTGACTTCATTTAAGTGCAGCTACACATCAGCTTTATTCTTTTGCAGTACACTGATGAGTCACTGTACTTTAATCTAAAGGTCATACATGTGACCACTGGTTTTGGGTGTGTACGTCTGGGAAAAGCCACGGCAGTTCTCATCTTGTAGAAGTAATTGTTGGACCTGGAAGAAATCCAATTGTCATCACTTCCTGGTTCGTTAGAAGCCATGTGCAGATGCATGAGCTGTGCTATGAATTCAAGTTGAATTATGGGCTAGTCAAATTCTGTTGCCTGCTTGATTGAGGCCACCTGGAAATTGATGCATTTTTGGGGGGCCCCTTGTTACATGAACTTTTTTCTGTAGAGTGTGAGCAATTTTGGCACCTTTGATCTTTTCCCCATTTCTCCAAATGATTTGCTGCCATTTGTCCTAGAAGTACCCATTGACCATTCGGATTTGGTGGCTGATCTTCTGAAAGAGCTCTCCAACCACAACGAGCGGGTGGAGGAGCGGAAAGGAGCTCTCCTGGAATTGCTAAAGATCACAAGGGAAGATAATCTTGGAGTTTGGGAGGAGCATTTCAAAACCATTCTGCTCTTGCTGCTGGAAACACTTGGAGACAAAGATGTGAGATGTAGATTTTGTCTTAACTCTCCTGTACTTTGCTTCATCTTGGGTAATAATTCCTACACACCAGTTTAAATGAAACCTGCCACTCATCAGTGATACTGCACTGCTCATTTTTTCTTTTGAAGGTTGACAACTAGTTTTCACCCTGTTCAGTGACAACTTTAAGTTACTTCAAAATGTCCTAGTTTTTCTCCTTCCTTCCACAGTGTTGCTAATAAATAGCTAGGAAATCGAACTAGAATCAGAAAAGAAGTTCTAGTCCAGTGAAAAACTGTCAAGGCTTCAGTTATTCTCTTCTGAATTAGGATGAAGTTACAAACTCTTAGCTATATTAAACCCATTCCCAGCAAGGAGAATAAAGGCATTCTAGAAGAAATTTATATTTTTCTCCTGTGTGGTTTAAAGACCCAGGGTATTAGATCTCATGGGATGAGCTTCTTGTCTCTTGTAAAAATGTCTTCAAGAACAAGCTGCTTTTATAGGGGATCTTGTTTTGAAATGTTAAAAAGCCCTGTGTTATTATCACAGCTTTATGTTTGGTAGTTGATCAAAGTGGTAATTTACAGGCTAGGCTTTTTTTTATTTGGGGATATTTGTTCAGCTTGCAGCATAATATTAGTAAAGGCTCAACACCCCACGGCACCTTCACATCAGAGCCATGCTCTATCTGAACGTTACAATATTGAGGCTTTAAAGCACTCACAGTTCATTTTTTTTGTTTCATCTGATTCAAAAATCAGAGTATTTCTTATACTCCTTGTAAAATATGTCATGTTCTCAGAAATGTAAATTCTGAAAGCAGGGTAGGTGACTGACATTTTCTCAGTCACTGTTCTTAGTTTAAGCATGAACTGCTCTAGTTCTGCATGTTTAATGATAGCACCATGACACAAATATCAGAAGGTCTGGTGGCTTTGTCTTAAATACATGTGAATTGTGCTACTGTATGAATTTTGCAGATTAATAGCAAAGCACGTATTTTAAAGGCAGAGGATGAAGTAAAGAATGTATTCCTCTGCTGAAATAATGAACTCTATTTTGAGTGGCCACTGGTCAAAAATTTAATATAAGGTATGAAATTGAAACAGGTGTTATAAATCCCTTCTGCTCATGATCTTTTGATATGAAGGATGAAGACATAGGTCAGTGTTGATTACAGTAAGTCCTTGGAAGTAATTTCTGTAGGAGTTACAGGAAGAGTCAGTTCTACTCCTTTAGTACATGAGAAACAGCTTTGTGGCATGGATGGAGCTCAGTTTGATACCTGCCAAGCTGAGCAAAAAAGGAAAGGCAAAACATACATGGTCTGACCTTCTCTGTAGATTCATGTAATGCAGATGTCCTCCTGGGAGTATAAATTTGTACTTCATTGCCAAAAGAATATGGAATTTAGGAAAATAGTCATTCTGATTGTATATGTGAGAACAGCCATTTTATGTGGCTTTTTGTGCAAGAGCAAGCAAGGAGCCCAATTCTGAATTTTATTACATTGATTCCACCGCTCACTCCGCTGGAGCTGCTGGCATAGGGAGCCATGAGAATCCACTCCAAGCTATGATTTTGAGCAGCAGCTCTTTAAAGACTTTTTCTAATGCCTGTTTTTCACCCAGCACTCGATCAGAGCGCTGGCGCTGCGCGTGCTGAGGGAGATCCTGCGGAACCAGCCGGCGCGGTTTAAGAACTACGCGGAGCTGACTATCATGAAAACACTGGAAGCACATAAGGATTCCCACAAGGAGGTGAGTGAGCCTTCCAGCTGCTGGGAAAGCAAATGTAGGAGCTGTGAGACTTAACAGGCAAAAATGTTGAGCCATCTTGACAGTGGAACAAATGAGTATTGAGTCTCCCAAGTATGAAGAGACAGGATTTTCACATGCTGGAACAGTGAGGAAAAAAGTGGAGACTGTCAGAGCTATATATGGGGACTTGGAGCTGTCTGGAGTGGTATGCCACTGTTTGTGAATATCCCAGCATTTCCCTGCTCATTCTGGGAGAGGCTGAGACACTGCATGGTTAATTACTTTTTAGAGCATGCTGGGGACACCGTGCTGCCTCTGTGTGTACAGGTAAGAATACAAACTGTGCTGGAGAGCACAAAGCTGTGTTCAAGAAGAATTGTGTGAAAATGGAATGGTGAAATTGAGCCATGATGGAAAATTGGGAACTGGTGAGTACCAGGAGAAAATGGACAAAGAGGTCATGCTGCAGTGGCAGAGGAAGAAGCAAAGGGAAAGGTAAATTGCATTTTCCTTTTTGTGAGAGAGCTGGTATACAAAACTGAAAGTACTCTGAAGTGAAGTAAAGCAAGAATAAAGGAACATGATAACATTTAAAGTAGATCAATTCAAAATACATTTAATCTTTGTAGACTGATTTCCAAGGTGGATCTTTTAATCTACCTTGTGCATGTTGAAAGTTTTAACTAAACCTTCTGGAAAGTGCTACCAGAATTTCCCTATCAGTCTGTGATGGTTTTGTTACCAAACTGCTTGATTTGAAATCTTAGGCATTTATTCTTCTCTACAACAGGATAATTCTAAATTAGCAGTTTTAGGCATCTCTGAAGATATTTGGCCATGAAAAAGTGATAAAAATAGACCAGACTGCTTCAGAGCTTTGGGTGACTGACACAAGGTTATTTTAACCATGGGTAGCAGAAACTATGCTGTTTGAAAATCAAAACAGCAAAACGAAAAACACTCTCAGGGAAAGAAAATAACAGTCTGGATTTCTCTAAAATGCAAAAGTAGAAAATGTTTAATGCTTTAGTGAATGAGGGCTGCCCTACTCTGCCTACCTTCCTCTTCTTGATTTAGAGCCTTTGCACCCCTGTCATTTTCAGTTCAGAGTAGTAAGAAGCTGTTGTAAATTGATTTTCTGATAAAGCAGTCAGACAAAGCATTATGTTCTGAAGGAGTGCCTTTTATTGGCAAGTTTTCCTTGCATGCTTCTCAGCTCACCTTGACTTAGTACCCTTTGTATTTTTTGGCTGAGAATCCTCCAGAACTAATGTTTCTAGCATGAATCTTTCCAGATTGTCCCTGGCATTGTTTTTAATGCCCCTCAGAATTCACTGTTGTTGTGGGACTGGTGGGTTTTCTAGAAATCAAGACAGATGTTGGGAACACCATGCTTTATGCCTCTATATTCTTCTGGTGTGGAAAGGTTCTTCAGGATTTGCATGAGGTGCCTCCCAGGGAAAAGCAGAGAAAAACCCAAACCAGGAATGAGAGGTGTGCACAGCTCTACTAAGTGGGGTCAGTGGTTCTGGATTTTTCATTCTGTGTATGATTATTTTCTGATCTTTGTGTAAATGAGAGTCTCAGAACAATGGTGCAGCCCAGGAAAGGCATCATCTCTCTGTCAGTAGGTTGACGATTCAGCATTCCTGAAGTTAAGGTACCTGCACTTGAGTATCCACATGAGCTAAGCTAAATATATACCTGGGAATATGCTCTAAGTAGCTTTTCCTGTAGCTGGGACTTGCTGATTCAGTTAAGTCTGTGAAAAATTAACTGGGACATCATTTGGGCATGGCTCAGTTGGTCAAACTCATAGCCTAGAGCCAGAAGGTCACAAATTCTCTTCTTCTGGTGGCCCTCCAGCTCACTCCCACTGCTGACTTTGCAGCCCTGCTCTCTCCAGGAGGGGAGGAGGAGCTGCCCTTTGACTGGATCCCACTGAGCAGGAGATTAAAGGAGGATTCACCAATTTGTGAGTGAAGGGCACTTTCAAAGGATAGCTGAAGAGGGAAAGGAAGTTCTGAGCAGTCTGTTCTACAGCTTTCTTTCTCACTATATCACAGTATTATTAAAGGGAGTGGTGCATTAGCCTTAAACAACATAAAATCAAATGTTCCTCTAGAGTGTAAGAACTATTTCAAGAAAAGCTGGTATATGATTTAGTTGGAAAAGGGTTAATCTTTGTGTCAGTGATGTCCTGATAAGGTGTCATTCCAATTTGTTATGTTTCTGGACTGCTGCTGCTTTGTAGCTGAAGACAGAAGTGATCCTTGTTTATGATTTGATAATTTGGTGTCCAACAGGCTGTATAAATTAGGAGAAAATGTCTGTTTTGAGCAAGCTTGAATCTGTTTCGGTCTTTCTTACCTGAATTTCCCCTTCAGCACAGGGACTGCTAATTGCTCCCAGCTACTGCTCACATTTTCAATTATATGTGACACACAGAGACTCAATCTAAAGTGACTTAGCAGAGAGAATTTGTAGAGGAGCAGAACTGTTAAGGCTGGGTACCATCTCCAAGAAGTCATAGTAGGAGGCAGTTCTTTGGAAGCCAAGAAGGTTTGTTTGTCTGTGCAAATTTTGCTGTTGTTCAGCGTGGCCAGGACACATCAAATGACAAAAACAACATATTCACCAGCCAGGAAATACCACCCCCTCTCCCAGCTGAGTGCTACTATCTAGTTAAAGTTTCTTTTTTTTTAACAAGAAAAGGTCTATGATTTTATTCCAGATTACATAGCTGGAAGTATCAAAGCACTGGTAATGTAGTTTGATATTTTGAGATGCCTGGATAATTGGCTGTTTTGCCAAGTCTAAACAGAGGTCTTTAGACAGTTGGGTCTTTGCCATGGCTAAAAATCGTCTGCCTTCTGTTGCTGAAGGCAAAGTCTGGGATCAGCAGCACAGCTGAGAGCACCACGTTTCCCCCAGAGATATGGGAGAGGAAAAGTTGGTACATGGAGCTGGAGCTGAGTCACACCTTGTTGTGAGTGCAAATGCAGAAGATTGGCAGAGCACAGACCTCAGCAGCAGGTCAAAATTAATGTAACCCTAGGCTACAGACTAGATGGCTCTGGGTTGGGATTCATGATTCATTTGCATTTTTTAACTTTGTCCTGTTTTTATACTGTTTGTAGTACAACAGTCTGTTCAGTGCTGTTGATTTAATGGGGTGATGTGAAGAGTCAAGCCTGCTTCAGTCACAACTGGAAACATTTAGGGGGGTTGACATGTAAATGCCTTTCACTTACTTTTGGAACATTAGAATGTAATTGAAGTTGTGGATGATATTAAATCTTGTTGATTTTTATCAGTCTTTGTTTGGAGTTATTTAGAAGAGAACCATCTTTCTGTTGCCAATTAGTTAATATTAACTCATTTGTTCCAGTGTAGTTACTCACCCATAACTAAGGAGAGATGCTGCTTGCTGACCCAATGCCACTGATATGACATTGCTTCAGATTCATGCCAGGATAATGAGGATAATTTCTTCTTATTGAGTATTTTAAAACAGAAGTAGTTTGTTACCTTGGAAATCAGCAGCAGAGTGAAAAATTATAGGATAGCTAATTCCTTGCTTCTGTCTCTGGCCCAAAGCCTGTAGGCTTAACTGTTGTATGTTTTCTGTGTGTAAGGAAAGGATCCTGTGCCATATCTTAGGTATCTAATTTCTGTGTTTTATAGAAGGTCCATTAGCATAATTGGGATGCTTACTGTCCATTATTGTACATTTTTTGTTGTAACCATCTAAAAGAAGGAGAAGAGTAAATCAGTTACCCACTACCTGTAGATAATTTTTATTATTTTGTTGAGGTGCTTTTAGATTTTCCTCTGACATTTATATATTTTAACTGTACTCTGATGATGGTATGATCTGTCTAGGTTTCTGCAAAAAGAAAAGCACTAAATGATCATATTCTTGAAGATTAATTGTTACCTAGTCCATGCTGGAAGCTACCAAGTGCTGCAACTGGGCAGTCATTGATGTTTCATAATATATTTATGTGCTGTTTCTGTTTCCCAACACATTTCAAATGTTTAGTACCCAGGAGAAGCAGTCTAATCTACTTCATCTCTGAATCCACATAAAAATCACAGTTCTTTTCATGTTCTTAGCACTCCTCATTGCTGAATCCACTTCCTGCTTTGAAACCAAGTCCCTAATTGCTTGTTCCTGTCTGGATCAGACTGTAAAGCCTTCAGGGATGGGAGTTTGCCTGACTAGGTACTGGTAAACCTCCATCCCCTCCAGCTTAGATTATACAGGCTTTGAGTAACCACCTGTAGATGGCAAAAATTGGCTCAAAAAGCACAGCCATATGCCTCGAAGCCGAAAGCAAAACCTTGTTCCTCTACCTAATAAACTTCTCTGGCACTCTGGATGTTTCACAATGGTCTACAAAGCCTCTAAATTTTCAGTGGGCTTTGCCTGCACTGCCTCATCCTCTGCAGCCTTCTGCAGAGACACTGTAACTAGCAGTCATGGCAAAGTACTCCAGCTAAAGCTCCTGTGGGAAGCTCTCACCCAGGTGCCACAGGTGCTGCTTTGCTGAGATCCCTGCATGTTACACTGGTGCCCTGTGTAGCCTGTGAACCTGGCATGTTCTGCCTTAGGGGAGTCAAGACATTTTTCTTTGCTTATTTGCCAGTACTTTGTGTCTCTTTAAAGCAGAAATGAAACTATCAAAACTGGTAAGCTGGTTGCTGCAGCTGTCAGGCAGCAAGCAACATGTTAGTGCATGGAGTGTAGTACTTGAGCAGAAGAAATTGAGTGGAAGAGATGGAGTCTGAGTTCTGGCTGTCTTAAGTGAACAGGATCCTGTGGCTGCAGTGCACTGTGAGCCAGGTAAAATAGTGGGAATTGTCATCCAAAGTTTATCCAGCAAGTTTTGTAGAACTTTGATTAATCATTGCACATTGATTAATGTGCTTTTCTATTGGAAGGCAAGGATCAGTGACAGGTCAGTGTCTTGATCACACTAATACTGCACATCAGCATATCCTCTCCCACTGAAATTAGGAAGCAATTCCCATGCATATTCCTGGGACTGCCTGATCTGTTACTTTGAAGTTGGCTCCTTGGTAACATTAAGGAAGACATTGCTAGAGAGGTGAACAGCTTTCTGTGTGCTACACCTCACTGGCTTTGTGCATGTGAATGTGGCTCCTTCTCTAAAGCAATCTGCATGGAGGTAAAAACTTCTCTTTTGTGAGACTCACTAGAAAGGTCATCACAGATGCCTTTCAAGGAACCTACCAGCACACAGAGCTTATGTTATGCCAGCAAAAGTCAGGCTGAATCTAGTTGCCAGTGTGTAGAGCATAAGGTAAGCCTTTGGGAAGGAGAAAAACTTGCTGCTTTAAGGCCAAGAGCTATCTCTTAGATCTGCATTCCAGGGCTTCCTGCCCTGTGTTGAGTGATGTCAAACTATCCAGTTCAAGCCATGGTTTGCTCTAAGCTTTTACTGGGAGGTAAAATCATGTTTGTGACATACCTTACACACAGCTTAGTATCTGTGCTATTAAGGAACTGGAGGCTCTCTGTAGTCTTGCACATCTTGCTTCATAGCCACCTTTTTGAACCTGCTGCCATCATCATTTGATGGCTTTTCTGCTTTTCTTTTGTATCTCTGAGATTCCTAAGAATAATTATATTAGGTCAGACAAAAATCTTGCTTCACTTGATACTCTACCTGACTGAACTAGCAAGAAGCAAGCATACAGTGATGCTTCCCTGTGGATATTCTTCCCCCTTCCAGCTGTCTTAAAGCCTTTCTATGTGAATGGTTCTGCTTGCCTTCCTTTTATTTGATTAACTTGTCTAACTTCTAATCCTCTTGTGACAGCCAGCTCCCCAGTGTGAGCATGTAGCAAACAGCACCCTTTCATTTTCTTGAGCTTAAAGGATAGATTACATAGACACAACTCATTGAGGTGTCACTGCCAGTATGAGCCTTTCCTGACACCTCCCAATGTGTATCTGTTGATCTTGCCTTCAAAGCTGGGACAAAGACCTGTTCCTTGATATTCTTCATTCATTTCTCCCACTCCTTTTAAGGTTGTTTCACTCTGCTGGTCAGGTTAAAGCCCTGATTAAAAAAGATACTTGATTTTCTGATATTGTAATGCATGTACAATTTGCAAGGCACAAGCATTGTGCCTCATGGCAAAATGTCTTTGCTAAACTCTATTACAATTGCATATTCTTGTTGCCAACTGACCTGGCAGGTTGCATCTTTTGATAAGGCACTTCCCTCTGTTGGGAAATGCTGCTGATTTCTCTGGCAGTGCCAGGTGAGCAGAACTGAGCTGGTTGGGTAAATACTGAGAGCCCCTCGTGGGATGCAGAGTCTGTCTGGGTGGCTGAATGTTTTGTTTTGCCAAAGGAGGAAGGACAGGGCTGGTACTTGCATTGCAAAATGGTGGCATTTGGCTTCCTTTGCCAGCAGGGATGAATTTTTCTCTCTGGCTCACCATCAGCTGGTATTGCCTTACCCCTTCCTACACCCTGTCACCTGGCAGTGCTTCCCAGGGAGCCAGGAGCTGGTTACCTGCAGAGGCTCTGATCCAAACAAGCATGTAAGCACATGCTGGAATCCTGCTGATGTCAGTGAGACTTGAGCATGTTGTTAAAGTTAATCTCAGACACAGGGGCTTTGCTGAAGTGTGGCTGAGAGGCAGGCATTGTCTGCCAGATGTGCTCGTGGGAGGCTTGGAAGTGTCCCCAGTGTTGTCACATTTACAAGCTCCTGCCAGGCTGGACATGAGTAATGCATCCTCCTGTGTTTGGGGAAAGGCACTGCAGGGACAAAGGACGTGAAATAGCCAGCCACTGCCTAAATGTAGCCACATCTGTGCTAGAGCTGGGCAGCAGTGCTGAAAGCAGGACTGTCAGGGACATAAATAATTTCTGTACCTTCACAACTTTCCTTGATCTGTCACCTTCTGATGGGCAAAATGTATGTGACCTTTGTTGCTGTTGATCCCTCACTTATTTTGTGAAAAATTATTACTGTATTTTAATGCTCCTTGTGCTTGGAATTGGTTAATAGGCCTTTTGTCTCATGCACTTGCTTCATACCTTCAGCTTAATATGCATAGTAAGCTGTTGCAAACAGGATATGATACTGAAACCTAGATAGAATATTCATTAAATTTTTCACCTATTGCTTTTTTTTTTTTAAATGGTAATGTGTTTGAGATCAGAGTGTATAAGTTTAAGTTTATACTAAAATATCGGGGTTTTTTATCAAATAGGAAGGATACCAAGAGGATGGAAGATTTAATTTTTTTTTTACAATTTTCTTTTAGTGTGTTGTGATATATGTGCAAGCTTTCCTTTCTGAGAGCTTCTGAAAGCATTTCCCAACAGTGTTTGGCATTGCTGCAGAACAAAATTCGTGTTCAAATAGTAATATTTGGAATTTTTTAGCTAGTGGCTTGCCAGTGAATAGTTAAATTGATGGTAAAATATCAGGGCTCTCTGTAAGTTCATGCTTTCCATCATTTTTGGAAAGCAGACATCAGAAGCTGCAGTGCCAGGAAGTGGATTCCTTTAGAGACCTTCTGGGAGCTCCTGACTTAATCCACTCCAGCAATTCCACTCTGTGCTATCAAAACCTGGCATTAGATTTCCCTTAAGTACTTGGGTGTTTCTTTTCTTTCCCAACAAAATCAGCAGTGCTGGCTTCTGAGCTAGTACTAACCTTACACGGAAAAATATTAACTTTCATGCTTTTCATGTGTGAAATTGAAGAGAAATTAGCAAAGAAATAGCTGGAAGAGGGAAGACTTGCTGTAAGTGGGAAAGCAAGCATTCTGTTCTGCATGGCTGCTCATTCACAGATCTTCCAGGAAGAATTTTTTTTTTAACTGACCACATTGCAGATTGCCATTCATTTTGGAATATGTTTTAATGTTGTCATTAAATGCTGAGAAAGGCCTGAAGTAAATGGAGCACTTGGACAGCTAAATAGGGCACTGGTACAGAAGCAGTCCAAAATCTCAGATTGATTCACCATCCTGTCCATATCTTGCCTGCATGTAATATTTGTGCTATGTGAAGTGTCTGAGATCACATTCACTGTTGGATCTGCCTTAGAGAATGCCAAAAGCCAAGTGGAGGGTTGCTGCTTCCTGGGGATACAAGTGTCTTGTGCCATTCCTGTTTCAGGGAGGTAGCTGTCAGCATGAGTGGAAGATAAATGTTGGCAGCATGGCTATGATGTGATGACTGTGGTGAAGCTGACCCTGTAGGTGGAGATGATCCCTTCTGGTCACTATTAATTGCTGTTATCCTTACAAGTCAATTAAACCTTGTGTTTTGTAGTCCATGGACTAAGATAAGCTTCCAGCTACTCATTTTTCATGCATTATCCACAGCAGTTGCTTAAAAATAATGAAAGCTCACCTTCTTTTGAGGCTTTGATAGAGCTACATCTATCCATAGGTTGCCTTACTCAAATAGAAATCCCTGAGTTTGAGGCCATCACAATGTGTGGGAGAGGAGAACAAGGGAATTCAGCAGCCATGGCTTCAGTCTAAACCTGTGGTTTGATTTATTTGCTGTGTTGCAGATTGCCTAGGACAGATTTCCTACTGCTGGTTTCAAAGTGTTAACTTCAGACAACTCCAGGTAGTTCAGTTTAGGAGGAGGTAGAGGAGTGGTGCTGGGCAGCTGAGCCTCCCACACAACCAGGAAAGAGGAGTAATTTAATGTTCCTGGGCTCAGTTAGGGACTGCCTGGGACTAGAAGATCCCAAACATGAGGATTTGTGAATGCTTCTTTCTTCTTAAAGTTGAAGTTGGATTTAAGTCTGCCCATGAGGGCATCTCTGTCTACTCAGGATTTACCCTCCCTTTAAAGCAAGCCCTGAGAAGAGGGGAGTGAGAGAGGATGGGGAAAAGCATCCTCCATCTTTTGTGTTGTAACAAGAACATGAGGAGTAAAGAGTGTGTTATTTGTGGCCAGGAAGAGTATAGCCAAGAGGAAGCTTCATTTTGTTGCCTGGCAATTAGCACAGACACTTGAAAAAAAGAAAACCTGCCTTCCCATCCTGTTCTCTTTTATCCAATTACTGCAGAATGTAAAATTAATAAATTCTCTTGGGAGGAGAGACCAGATTTGGGTCTTTCTTCTTTGAACTAGCTGTCCTACCTGCTGGGGAAGAATGAAAGTTGTGAATCTGCTTTCTCCTAGGGTAGAGTTGAATTTAGCATCCTCCTTGCTTTGTGTGACTGCTTTACAGTGTGGGCTTGTTGCAAAGGGTGGGTGCTGCTGCTGTTTCCACTTGTTCTTTCTCCCATTTTGTATGGTGATCCCAGTGCTGCTTTAATGGGTTAGGTGTGCTGAGAGCAGAGCTGCCTGGCTGGGGACACCCTAAAGCCCATTTGTGTCTGTGTCCTGGATTTGGCTGCAGCATAGTTCAGCTGGGAAGGGGCAGGACACAGCTGCCATGGGTGTCTCAGCATGGGCACAGGGCACCCAGCACTGGGTGCACACTGAAATCTGCACCAGGGCCATTGGTGTCATGGTTAAGGAGATACATTTTGTGTAAATCTTAGCTGGTGGGTTTGGGTTCTTTGGCAGTGGCCGGAGAGATGTCATCCTCTTGCTCTGAAGTCTCACAGTCAGTTAGTTGCCCCTCAAGAGAGTCTCCTGTGGATCTGTTAATGAACATCCCCAAGCATTTCCTGGCAGTCACTCCAAGCACACACCAGTGGTGTTGGCTGTCAAGTGTGACCTCATTAACATAAGGGCTTGCTCTACTTTCATTTCAGGTCGTCAGAGCTGCTGAAGAAGCTGCTTCCACCCTGGCGAGTTCCATCCACCCTGAGCAGTGCATCAAGGTGCTTTGCCCCATTATTCAGACTGCAGATTATCCAATTAACTTAGCTGCCATCAAAATGCAAACGAAAGTCATCGAGAGGATTTCCAAGGAATCGTTGCATCAGCTCCTACCTGATATCATTCCTGGGTTGTTACAGGTACAGAATCCCATGTCACTGCTCCTGAGCACAAGCCACCATTAGTTTGTGAGATCTGTGCCCTAAGGGAGGGAGAATGATGGATCCTCTGGGGCCAGATTTTGGCAAATCAAGCCATTTAATTTTTGGTAAAATAAAATTTTTATGTGTGAGTTTTTGATCCTTTCAGTGTTAAGGAAATGAAAACTCGGGTTCTTACATGGATGTTCCACAATTGGATGCCTTTTTCTGACTCCCAAATAAGCCAGTAGCAGCCGTGCAATAAATTTGAGGGTAGGAGTTAGCCACGTTTCACACTGTCTCTATATATCTTGTAGTCCTCTTTAATTCCCCTTTAATTCTGCTGAGCTGTTCTGTCCTTTGATGGTACTTTGCACTTGAATTTGAATTCCAGCAGGCAGATTGCTCCTTTTCTCTTTTCTCTCTGAAATTAGGGCCAAACTACTTGCTGACTTCATTCAGCCTCTTTCATGACCCTCTTGGGCTGGGTGGGGAGCTGTGTTTTTGCCTGTGCTAAGGCTTGGTTGTACACTGTGGATTTAGCTTTGAGCACTGGCTGTAGCAGTGTTGTCTTTTGGTCCCCGGCACAAGCAGCTGGCAGTGCTGGGGTGGGGCTGGAAACAAGAAGGAAATGCATGAAGTAGCAGTGAGGGAGGAGAGAAAATGTGTGTGTTTACTGGGGAGAGACTATGACAGAAACAGAGCAGTCAGAGTGAAAGGGGGAGATGTGTTAGGGTGGGTAAGACTTCCATGGAGAACTGGGATAAAGAGGCCTCCTCATTGTGAGCATGAAATGTTGGAAGGACAAGAGCAAAGTCAGAAATTCCCCTTATGCATTCTGGCATTCATCCCAACTTTGTAGTGTCGGCTCTTGCAATTCTTAAATCTCAGCTTCTGGGAATTGGACAATTCTGTATTCATCTAAACTTTTGTTGTAAAATGGTTTTAGCCATCATTGTTGGAGACAACAATCTGAACAGAGAAACTTTGATACACTGGAATCTGAGAGCAGCTTGCCTTTCAAAAGGCAGTTTTTTCTTCTTTAATTACTTTAAATCGTTCTTGTTTCAGAGCCTAGTTTGCCTGAGATATTTCCTTACCTTAGAAACTCAGTGATCTAAGGAATTTACTCCTCACATTTGGGAAGTATTTTGGGATCCTGGCTGAAGGACTGTGTGTGGGGAGAACCACCTTTGTGCTTGTTCACCAGGCTGAGGGTCCTGGCAGAGTGGTGAGGAGGTGAGGAGTGCCAGCAGCAGTGTGAGCACAAGTGTGCAGCTCAACAGCCTGGAGCAGGCTCTCCATGAGCAGATGGGGACTCCATGGAAGAGCAGGGCTTGGCAGGGCAGAGTTGTGGTGCTTGCCCTGGTCCTGATGAGGAGGCTCAGAGGTCTCCTGCTTTCCCAGCTCAGTGTTCTGTGGGATTGCAGAGTGCCATTTTGGCCCTGCAGTTGGAGCAGCCCCAGCTGTGCTGCATCCCTCCTCTGGCTTTCCCGGCAGAGGTCACCCTGCATCCAGAGGAGCCAGCACCCTGCAGGCTGCAGTGATGTCTGCCTTTCTCATGGGCTGGGATGGGATGGGATGGCTGCTGGGTGATGCATCTCTGCATCAGTTTGGACTGGTGTCCATAGCTGCTGAGTGACCTGCTGGCTGGCCTGAGCTCTGCCCAAGCTGCCAGAGATGAGCACATGTACAAGGGTCCTTCAGCATGTTCTTTCCTGTGGTATTTCCTGCTTGATAAGGTAAGCTGCCCTCCAAGGAGTCCTGACTGTTCAGGATAGTTCATGGTCATCTGAACTGGACACAGAAGTGTATCTGATAGAGTCCCAAGCTCGTGTTAGGAAACTCTGTGTTGTTATCTAATACTATAAATAACTACATATTAATAGCTTACAATATGACAGTAATAAGTAATAACAGAAGGAACAGATAGGGAGATTGCATTCTCTTGCTGTTGAGTATTCAGGTTGCAAACTGTTATGTTAAGCAGAGGTTTTTTATTGATCTCTTAGGTCAGCCACGTTTGGGAAATGTACATCAGCTCTGTAGTGTATTGCCCAGGAAGGGTGTTGGGGAGTGCTGTTTGTCTTCTGACCTTCTCCTCTCATTCCCAGGGTTATGATAACACAGAGAGCAGTGTCCGAAAAGCCAGTGTGTTTTGCCTGGTGGCTATTTATTCAGTAATTGGAGAAGAACTGAAACCTCATCTCGCACAACTCACAGGAAGCAAGGTACAAGAGTGATGTGTCTCTGGTGTTTTGGTAGTGCAAGCCATTCTGCTGGCTATTACTAGCCAGCAAGACCAGTGGCTTCAGTGTAGCTCTGGGTCAAGTTCCCAGAACTGGATTAAATCCTGTCTCACCCTGACAAATGCCAGTGAAGCAGCACTGCACTTGCTCAGCAGTGTGAGCATTTGAAATCCCACTTAGAATATTTTAATTGTGTTAGAAGATTGGTTTCATGATACATTTGATCTTGAGTAACTGCAGGCTGCCTCTGAGCAGGTCCTTCCCCAGCCACGTTTGCCTTGCTACTTTGGCATTATATCCGGAGGTGATTGTGCAGTGAGCTGGCTCAGCTGGCTGCTCTGGCTGAAAACCAGATCTGTAGTACAAATTAAATAGCTTTTAGTCTCCTCTGTGGCCACACAGGCATCCTTGTGCAGAGTGGTAGGAATGCATGGGGATGGTGGGAGAGCAGGTCCTCTCAGCAGCAAGTTGTGATTTGAGCTGGTAGAAATGCAGGTAAAGCTTCACTCTTAATAGCAGGGCACATGTCTTCCTTTCCTTCTGGGACAACAGCAAGCTCAAATGACCCTTCAAAGAACTTTGTACCCTGGGGTCAGACTAGTTGCAAAACTCAAATTCTGACCTGATGCTTCAAGTGAAACCAAGCCCTTGATTCAACTCTGTTCTTCAGACAAGAATTTTATGTTAGTGTTTGATTGCTTTTGAGAGCTGCACAACAAGCCACCACAATTTTTTTTTCTGTTGTTTTAAGTCTTCATACCGAAGATTTCTGTGCAAGAAATTTTAAGATCAATTCTGCAGGTTTTGTTTCTGAAACTGATCTGTGCATGTGAATAGCTACTTAGTTCAGAGGGCTTCATTCTGTCATTTTGTAGTCATAATTTCTTTCATGGGTAAGGAAGTATGGTATAGGCCAAAACAAAGACTAAAGACACTTGTCTTGCCACTAAACAAATTACAATTGTGCCTCCCAAGTGCTCTGCAAAGAGACAGCTATGTGTGCTGAGGTTTACCCTTTATATTTGGGATATAAAATGTTGTAGAGGCTTTATTATTCCAGTGTCCTCAGTGCCACAAGCATAGTTCACCACATCACTTACTATAAACATGTAAGTAATTCTTTTGGGTTTATGCAGACTGCCTGCCTGTTTAAATGTAAACATGAGTAATTACAGGATCTGGAGTTAAAGTGGCAAGGAGGAAAAAGAAGGCAAATACATGCAAGGGAAGTATATAGTCATAACAATTGCAGTTGCACTAGATGTACCATGTTAGTGAAAATATGATGTCATTGAAAAACACTTAAAAAACAGGGAAAGTTCAGGGGGTTTCCTGGGAGGGGGACCCATGGCTTTTGGATCACCAGTGTGCCTGCAGACCTCTGTGGGAATCCTGCTTGACCTGACCTGGCTGCAAGGATTGAGGTCTATGAACTGATGGCTGCTGAAGTGAAATGCAAGAGGCTTTTCTAAATCCCATTAGGTCTGTCTGTAACTTCAGTGGCACTGGGCATAGTCTCTAGTCTCTCTTCTGAAATATGGTCAGTTTTCTTGCTTTTCCTCCAGAGTGCCCAGTGTCAGCTCACCTCAAAATGAGCTCACCACAGAATGTGGGTCTTTACATTGGCAGGTAGCTTTTCCCCACCTTTGTTTTTCTGGGATCTTTTCCTGATGTTTCTTTCTTTCTTTCAGATGAAGCTACTAAACTTGTATATAAAGAGGGCACAGACCACCAACAGCAACAGCAGCTCCTCTTCAGACGTTTCAACGCACAGTTAATGGAGATCTGTGGACATATGTGTAGACTTAGAAGCAATCAACGGTGCCTCTCAGAGACCTTTCTGCTCCTCTTCACTGGCACGCTCCATCAGCTTCAGGAGGCCATGCAGATATTTATTGCAATCAGTATTTTAGTCCCTTAAAAGCTTTTATGTAGAATCTTACTGGTATTGAATGTAAAGGAAGCAAGGTCTGTGTCGCAGTCTTCATTAAAGGTGAACATCAGAAAGCCATACTTAAACATATTTGTATAGCCTGCTGAAATCTCAGAAATATGTTTAGGTAGCATTCTAACACCGAGTCCAAGAATCTGGACACAGGTAAAAGTCAAACAAATCTTGTTGGTTTAGTTCATACCCAGTTTTGGTTTCTGTGTGCTAGTTACCTGCCCTCTCCCCTCACCCATTCTGGCTGAGTCCTTCTCTTCTTTCAAGTCTTGTGTTCCTGTTTTGTACTCCCTGTCACAGCTCGTCTAACTTGCAGGGCTCTCCATGGGGAGATCTTTGCAGGTGTGGCTGTGATTCCAGCCTCAGATGCTTTAATACCGAGAGATACAAAGTGAGTAATGAAAATGTAGGTTCTTTTTAAACATCTGAGTTTTGTACATAGTTCTGACAGACCCCAGATGGGCTGATCTCTCTGTAACTGCTCTCCAGCCAGCTGTGCTGTCCATAAAAGCTGGGCTCTTCCTCTTTTCATTGACTTTGTAAATACTTCTCCCCTCTCAACCCATTTGGCTCTTTCATGTGTTCAAAAGACTCTCCAGGTTACCTATTACTCCCCAAAGGGAACCTGAGACCCAGTTCTGGGACAGATGTCTGCGAATAGGATGGTGGGGCGGGTTAGGCTCTGAGTGTGTCAGTGGGTGGGTAGTGGGAGCTGGCAGAGCTGTACTTCAGTGCCAGCTGTTTTCCTTGAAATCTGTAGCATCAAAGGGCTGATCTGCTGCTCTGACTGACCCACTGATGCTGCATGGCTTTGTCCTCACAACTCCTTTGCACTTTGGGCATAATGTTCATCCCAGAGGACAGAAAGGGTGTCTGAATCTGAACAGAAATACCACTTGGAAGCACCTCTGAGCCAACTGGGACAGTGCTAGTTGCCTGCCACAGCCCCTCCTGTTCCTGAAGACCCTGCAGTGCTGTTAACTGCCTTTAGAAGCCTCCTTTGTGCCATCTCCATGCACAGGCCTGCTGAGTGCTCTGTGTTTCAGAAAAGTGGGGGTCCCTCACTGGGCACTGCTGACAGCTGGGTGCTCTGGGTGAGGGTGCAGCAGGGAAAGTCCTTTTGCAGCCTAATGACACAGACCAGGTCAGAGGCAAACCAGCAGCAATCAAATACCCCATGGCACCACCCCTCCCTGAACAGAGATCCTTCTTTTTGCAAAGGGGGAGCTCCCCCTGGCTCTGCCTGTAACCAGGGAAGGCAAGAGGTTGCTAATTAACATGCTGTGTTTGGCCCTGGGCTGGATCCTGGCTGATGGGCATGCCCACCCCAAGCCTGCCATGGATCTCAGCTGGGTTTTGCTCCCAGTGCCAGTGATGCAAGAGGATGTTGGACTGCAGCTTATGGCTGCAGCTGTGGTGATGGATGTGTGTTCCCTGGCTGCTCTCAGTGCCCTGGAGTCTCTCCAGCTTCCTCCATCTCCCTTTTAGAGAGCTGAAGGGACACCTTGGGAACATACTGAGAACATGAGACTCCATTACTGCAGCAGGGGAGGGTAAAGCCCCTTCCATCAATTATCCCTGTGAGTTTAGCCCCATCTCTGAGGAGCTAAACTGGGACCTGGCACTTGGTGCCAGCTTTATTCCCAACCCTCATCTTAAGAGGAATCTGGGCTGGTGAGGGACTATGTGGTACTGGGCTGCAAAGCTTGTTGGTCCCTTTCCCTGCTCACCTGAGAGCAGGGGAGGTGACCTGCTCCTGGTCCTGTGTGCAGGCTTTTGCTGGCTGCAGGGCTAGTTCCCTCATCTTTCCCAACCAGTAATGCTATGGCAGGAGAAACCCTGTGCTTTCCTGGGGTGTGGGATACCCCCAGAGTCTTTCCACAGGCTCAGAAAAGCCATCCTCACTAAAGGGGGGGGATTGGCTGCTCCATGGTTCGTGTCTGCCTTTCCATGGACCATTTCTTTTCCACATCTTTCTGTATGCTTATTAGAATGCTCTTTTTAAATTTTTTTGAATGCTTCAAATTTGATTTTAACACAAATATATTTTTCCTTTTGAGGAAATACTCAGTTGACTTGTTGGCAGCAGTTAAGCTGTCCTGTTTGAATTTTTAGTAGCAGGCTAGAATTTTTGGGGGTGTTGGTTTTTTGTTTTGTTGTTTTTTGTTTTATTTTTTTTTTAATTGTGCTCTGAACTGCTTAGTATTTATGCCTCTCTTTCTCCCCATCTCAGCTCAGCATCTTCTGTTCCAGTTCTGGGGTTCAGAAGGTCAGCATAGCTGACCGGGTGGTGTTGTCGCTCCCAGCTGTGATGGAGCTTGGTCTATCATCATTTGCTGTTTGTTGGTTTTGATTTTTTTTTTCATTTCCATTGAATGGCACACTGTAGCAAATCTCCAGGAATTGAATTCCTTCTCCAGTGGTTTTATATGTGTTATAAATGCTGTTGGTATGCACTGAGAGTGAACGCACTGTACGGTCCCTGGCACCTCGGCCGGGGCCGAAGCTCGTCCTTGAAAAGGCGCCTGTGCAAAGGGCAGACCTGGCCTTACTTCCTGAATCAGATCCACTTCTGTTTGTCAACAGATGCTCATCAATGTGCTACTTAATTTCACTGTGTGAGTGGAGGACTGTCCATCCTTTGAGTACTCCAGGATATGTTCTACCTGTGCACAGTAGGAGCATTCTGCTTAGGTATTTATAAATCATCGCGGATAATGTACATAGTAGGGTTGTTTAGGATGTTGAACATGACCCAGTTTTTATTTTGTGTTTCCTTTGAAGTACTCAAAGGGCTAGCTCTGAATGTCACCTCTCTGATCTCCAGTTTTGACTTCAACAAGCTGTACAATCATCTTGTTTTCTCTTCAGCAAGCATAAAGGTCTCTCTGGCTACAAATCACAGTGTCCACGCAGGCTTGCAGAGGAAGGTCTGCATGCTGCAGTGCCTCACTGCTCCAGTGAAGCTTGTGTTCACCTTCTCCTGGCAGTAGCCACCTACTGCAGCTGCCTTTTTTTTTCTTGCTGCCCATTATGCAGGGCTTCAATTTTTCGTACCTTGAAAAAAAAAAAAAAAAAAGAAAAGAAAAAAAGAAAAAAAAAAAGAAAAAAGTGTATTTTCTTTTCCCACCATGCTTTAAAAATCTGAATGGGAGTTAACTCTCAGCAGACAGCAGCTCTTGGCTGCAAGGTTGCCGAAATCTCAGATGTGGATGTTTTTTCTGCCATTGGCTGCACCAGTGCTCCGTGGGCACGGGCAAATCCCGGCTCCATCTGCCCCACAGGTCTACGTACTGTAGTTCTCATGTAGTTCAGAAATACCGAGGCATGTGGCTTTCTTAAGGTACACTATGTGTGCTTGCCTGGATTACAATACAATACAAGACTGTCTTTTTAATTGCTTATTACTAGCTTACCAATAACCTGTATAAGTAATGTAACTTGCATCTTTGTCATCAGAACCTTTTCTCCCCACCCCTTTATTTATCAAGCATAATATTACATATTAAGGGACAGAAAAATAGACCTTTGTAGTACACAGCAGGACGTTGCTAACAATGTTTTAAATGGGAAGTAAAAAAACGCTCTGAAAAATGCCAGCCATGAGAAATGACTTTGTTGGCACCATGTTCATGCGCATGTATTTTTTTTTCTATTTTTTCCGCTTTTGTCATGTTACATCCATATCTGTATTTATATCTTATTTGTTTCACTTTTGAGTGTATCATGGCAATTGTACAGATGTTTTTTGTTAACATTTACGTGATAGAATTTGCTAAAAAAAAAAATTAAAATAAAACCTTTTGAGTTTGCCCTAGAATAAGTGAAAATTTGGTTTCTTCTTGGGGGAGAAACATTAGACTAATTCACTGTCCAACACAGCTCCTTACTCCAATCTGTGCTTGTAAATGATTTGGTCTTACATGACACTATTGTGTTTGAAAGCTGATGGTTCCAGTTCTGTTTAATGTCTTTATCGGTGATCTGGATGAAGGGATCAAATGCACCCTTAGTTTACAGACAATGCCAAGTTGAGCAGGAGTGTTGCTGCTGGATGGCAGGAAGGCTCTGCACATGGATCTGGACAGGCTGGATAGATGGTCTGAGGACAGTTGTAGGAGGTTCAGTGAGGTGAAGTGTCAAATCCTGCCCTTGGATCACAAAACCCCAGGCAGTGCCACAGGCTGGGGCAGAGTGGCTGGAAAGGTGCCCAGCAGAAAAGAACTGGTGCTGGTGACTGTGACTGAATGAGAGCCAGCTGTGGCCAAGGAGGCCAGTCAGCAATATCAGCAATAGTGTGGCCAGCAGGACAGGGCAGGGATTGCCCCTCTGGGCTGGGCACTGTGAGGCTACACCTCAAATGCTGTGGTTTGGGCCCCTCCCTGCAGGAAGGACATTGAGGTGCTGGAGCGTGTCCAGGGAAGGGAAATAGAGCTGTGGAAGGGTGTGGAGCATAAATACTACAAGGAGTGGCTGAGGAAGCTGGGGTGCTTACTTTGGAGAAAAAGGCTCAAGAGACACCTTATAGCTCTCTCCAACCAGCTGAAAGAGGCTGTAGGGAGGTGTTCTCTCCTCCCAAGGAACAAATTATAGGAAAAGGGCCTCAGGTTTCACCAGGGGAGATTTAGATTAGATACTAGGAAAAAAAATAATGGAAAGGGTTGTCAGGCATTGGAACTGGCAGTCCAGGGAAGTGGCTGAGGTATTTATACCTGTGGAGGTATTTAGAAGATGTAGATGTGTCACTTATGGACATGGTTTCATTGTGGACTCATCAGTGCTGGGTTAACAGCTGGGCTTGGTGACATTAGAGATCTTTCCCAAACTAAATGATTCTATGGATTTTCATGTGTTCTTTGGGATGAGACAGCAGTGCATAGACAGAAGAGAGTTTGTTTATTGAACCACCTGAAAGTATCTGTCCCTTGTATCCCCTTTGTGGTTAAGTCCCTTGTCATTTAGTCCCTTGTCCTCAGCCGCTTCTTCACAGATGGAGAATGGGGAAAGGATGTAATCCTTAGTTTAGAGGGTGTTGCTAAGCTCATCCCTATGGAGAGGACTGGAGTTGCTGCCAGCCATTAAAGGTAGGTAGCAGGTTCCTGGCAAGTGTGAAGACTTGCTAGAAGCACTTACAGCCCATTCTCAATTCATTTCTCTGTCCTAAAGAGTCTAAGCTGCTGCTTCTTCCCTCAAGTGATTTTGTGACCCCCTCCCTCCCAGTAAGGGAAGTGCCAAGGAGTGACTCAGGACATGTCATCAGAGTTGCACTCCTGGACCAAGTAAGTGTCTTATCTCAATTGTCTCCACTTAAAGAATAAGATGTTTGGGTTTAAACTGCCTGAGAAAGTGCAGCTCCGTTGATCAGTGATGACTTCAATAACTCCACTGCTTCTGACTGTGCAACCCAACCTCTTACTTGTGCAACCCTCAGTTACCCTCTCCGAGCAAACATTGCACACCCCTCTCTCACCAACCCAACACATTGTTCCTGCCTTGCCTTTCATACAGTTCCATGAAGTGTGGAAAGGGCCCACTCCAGCCCTGGCAAGGCTGGAAGAGGCTCAGGGATGTAATACTGATCTCAGAGAGGAGAGGGCAGACCATAAACCACCATCCCCTGCTCTAGCGGGGAGGGAAAAAGCCCTGCAAAGCTTTGGAGAAGCTGCTGGGGCAGCAGGGGCATGGAAATCAACCCAAGCACGAGATGGGATGGAAGGGATCTCAGAGATGAGATGTGTGCTTCTATAGGTGCAGAGAAAGGCCACCTCTCATTGGGATCCCCAGCCGTGGATGGATTTGTGGGCACCACGGGGTACAGCCAGTGTGTGCATGTGGAATGGGCTGGAGAAGGTTGGGTCAGTAGTGGGATCAGCACTTGAGTGCCTGACTGAGCACAGCTTTCTGCTGGGAGCATGGGAGGCAGTGGCACCACTGCAGCCACTGTGCCCCCTGGACCACTGCAGCACAGGAGATGCCCACAGGTTACAGATTCCCCCTGGGGATCTGACTGCAGCCAAAGGCTTGGGAAATGCTGGCCTGTTAATCCCAAGGCCCTTACACAACATTATTCTCCATGCTGCTTTGTCATTACTGGGCATGTACTGAAACAGGCCCAGCAAAGCCATCACTTTCCAAAACCCAGCTATTTACCTCCAGACTCGAGTGCCAGCCCATTAACCAGGAGCCAGGGGCTCCTCTGCACAGCTCAGGGACACAGAGAGCGGGTGCTCGCCCCTCGGGGCAGGCAGGATGCACAGGATGACACTGGTGGGGTATGACCATGGAGGGGCTGGGGGGCACAGGGCTGGGCAGAGACAGTGCTGGGCACAGGGAAAGGCAGGAGCTCATTTGGGAGGAGAGGAGAGCAGGAACAGCTGCATGGGCACCGAGGGATGGGAAGGCAGTGTAAACCAGACCAAGCTAACGCGGGGCTGGCGGGATTACAGGTGCCAGGGAAGCTGCTCACAAACACAGCGGGGACAAAGCAGCCTCCAGAGCTGAGGGGTAATGAGTAATTAATGAAGAGAGGGATGAAATTCATAATGACTCAAAAATGTCCCAGATAATGAAGTCCTTTTCTTTAAATCCACCTTTAACAAGAAAGCTAAGGGAAAGGATTTAGATCAATTAAGAAGTAAAGAAAGGCAATCCTGTAAAAATAGCTGTTGACACAAGCAAGTGGGGGAACAGCTGGAAAGTCTTGCCATGGCAGTGTATAAAACAACTGTGTATGGCATAAAGACACCCATAAGTGACAGCAGATAGGGTAACAGCCAAGAGGGAGCTTCAGAATACATTTAACAAATCCTGCAGATGTGGCAGGGGGCTGGTGCAGTGTCTGAGCTCTGGGGAGAGCATGGTGAGGAGCAGCAGGGAGCAGGAGGCACAATGCACTCCTGTGGGATGCAGCAGCCCCATATGAGCATCAGCAACCACTCCTGGGCAAGGGATATGCAGGGGCCCTCAAAGGGATTGCCCCCATTACCTTCAAACTTACCAGAGCCCAGGAGAGACAAGAGAGGCTGGAAACACTGAAGCTGCCCCTAAAACATGTTCATTACTTTCCTCTTAGGTGAAATATTTTTGTCTCTCTTTGTCTGCCATGAAGCAGGATGCTTAGGATATTCTTTTCCTTGTCCTGGTGACCCAACTTCTTAACAACCATAACCCCACCTCTCTCCTCACTGCCTTGCTGAGGGATAACCCCTGTAAGTTCCATTGTGCCTGGACCTGTCTCTGCCCCCTCTAGGGGTGCCCTGATGCAGGGTCCTGCTTCCCCTGTGCCAAAATGCTCCCTCGTGGCACAGGCTCAGCACCTCTGGGTGGGTTGGTGCTTGGGACCAGAAGGGTTAAACAGATGGCCTGTCGCAGGGGCAGTTTCTTGACTGCTGGTCTATAAATAGGAGCTGGGTTTCTAATCTGCTTGCCACTTGTTTCCACTCCCTGCCAGTTTTTTCCTGCTTTTTCCTGCAAGGAGGTAACTGCAACTTCTACAGTCTGCAGCCCTACAGACACTGGTGGGAGAGGAAGAGGAGCAGCTCAGTCCTGCCCAAAGAGACTCATGTGTCAGTCCTACCCCAACCCATCCTCAGTCTCATACACACACACACACACACACACAAAAAAAAAAAAAAAAAAAATAATAATAATAATAATAATAATAAAGAGAGAAAGAGAGAAACCAAGTCCTGCCCTGAGAGGGGCTCCAGGATCCTGGTCTGTCTTGAGATTCCCCAGTCCAGTTTGACTCCTGCCTTGCCCCTCCAGAGGTGCCTCAGAGCCATTCAGGGACAGGTGAAGCCCTGATGCAAGCCCTGCAAGCTCACGTGGTCGACCTGGTCCAGCTCCCGGGGTGAAAAATCCCTCTTGGTGGAGAGGGATAAGGGAGTGGGGGCTGGCAGTGGTTTTGGTCTCTTTGCAAGTCTCCAATCTGCTGGCTACCCCCAAGCCTGCATGCCCTGCCCTATATCCTCCATCTCTCCAAAAACGAGAACAACTCCATCCTGCTGAGCAGCAGGCTGTAAATCCTTGTGAGGACTTGCTGGAAGAAGGGACTGGGGGTTTGCAGAGAAGGTCTGTGAAGAAAAGCTGGCTTCCCACTGGGGTGGGGAAGACATGGGCAGGTTGGAGGCAGGCCAGAGATTACCAGGATGTGATGACTCCCAGCAAGCTTGACCTGGGTTGGATAACAGGCAACAGAAGGGGCTCAGGAAGATGTGAGAGCAGCCCTCAAATATGCAAGAGGCAAATGCACAGGGGGGGTTAATCTCTTCTCTGGATAGAGCAAGGCATTTTGGGCTTAACAATAAAAATTTAGACAAGGAAAACATAACAGAGTAATAAAGTTAACTCGTCTCCAGGCATAATTTTGCAAAGGTATGATGTGATCAAGCATGTGAAGGAACAGAATCCTTCTGCTGTTCTGACCTGTTACATGTCAGTCCACTTAAACCTGGAAGCTCAGCTTGGACCAGGTTCACTGTTGATGGACAAGGAACAGACTGGAGGAGAATTGCCCAAAAAGTGGGGCAGGTCATTGCATCTCCTCCCGAGCCATGTCCACACTGGGTCAGGTGCATGTCCCAGAAGCCCACCTAGGGCTTCATTGCTGCCAACAGTCAGACACTTTCCAAGGCTGCTGACTCTCTGAAATGGAAATGTCCTCCAAAAAAATGCTGAGTTTGATAAAATTGCTAAGGGATCCTGCTGTCTTCCCTGACAGCTTGGCTCTGTGCCCTGCATTTGGAGTAGCTGCTGGGAGGGAGGTTAGTCTTGGCAGCCAAAGAAATGTGATGCCCAGGGCTCCCAGGGTGATGGCTCTGCTGAGGCTCTGGACAGGCTGTCCCAAGCTGGGGCACCCTGGTGGCATCTTCAGCCTCATGTTCCCCACCACTCTGCCTTGCAGCTGCCCCTGAAGCTTCTTGGGCCATGGAGTGTCCTCCATGGAAAACATCTTGTTTCAGACACCGAACTACCCTTCTGTTCCTCACATATTTTGCACCCTACCTGCACCCCAGCACCTCTTGCCCTGGGAGGATGGAGAACACCCACTCAGAGTGACAGTGGTAGTAATTTAGTCCCTGTCTTGCAAAAGACCAGCTCTTCTTCAATAAGAAATAAATGGAGATGGGTATTTGCCTCGTAGAGCCAACCCAGGTAAGCAGAAAGCTCCAGTAGCTTTTGCATTCCATTGATGATGGAGAAGCACCTCCAGTCTGACCCAGTTTGGCTCCTGGCAGCATCAGCCTGAGCTGTGCTCATCTGAGCCCCCACAGAGGTGGGGTTGAAGGTTTGGCCACCCTCTTCCTCGCTCAGCTGTGCCCTCTTAGCACTGTCATGGGTGTTCCCCATGAAGCCCATAAGGGGCTCCTTTTGCTGTTCACCATCCCCACCACTTCTTGTTACAGCTCCCTGGTTTATACCTGGCTGCAGATGGTCCTTGCTAAAGGACCACAGTGGGATCTGTCTCTGAAAGTTTAATGAAGCTTTTAAGAAGTCCCTGGAGGTTTTCCTTTCCAATGAGCTTCTTCATCACGCTGGTAAGCCAAAACTGCTCCTGTCAGCTGGGGGCTGAGAGCCAGGAGATGGTACCCTTACCCTCTGCTGCTGAGAGGAGCCTGTGCCTTACCCTCAGCTACTCCTGGCTGGTCAGCAAGAGGTGACAGATCCAGGGCTTCTCTGGGACAAACCCTTCCTAGTGGGAGGTGGAGGCAGGACAGCTCTTTTCGTTCTGAGCTAGAACCTGAAATCCATCCTGCTCCAAAATAATGCTTGGAGCTACTGGGAGTGCTGCAAAGGGAACCTTGAAAGGGATCTCAGCTTAATCTGTGATACATCTGCAACCAGGGCAGAGGGCCTTGGCTCTCCAGGAAGTGTCCAGGAATCAGGGTCACTGTGGGGAAGGGATGCAAGCTTCACTGCAACAGGCTTCAAAAAACCAAATCTCTGGAGCTGCCCAGCTCCTGCCATGCAGCATGGGAGCCAGAGCCACTCCCATCCCTCTGGGACACATCTGCAGCTTGGAGCACTCCCTGCAGGGCAGTGCTCCCAGGATGTGGCAATATCCTCCCAGTAACATTGTTCTTGCAGTCATTACCAGCACGTGTATTCTCACTCTGTTTTGGCTTTTTTTTTTGGGCAAGTACTAAACATTAACTTAGATTTGTACTTAATAACTTGGGGGTGTGTTTGGAACTCAGTGCAGAGGGGACACCCTCAACCCCCTTCTCCTGGCCTTGCCAAAGGTTTAGGGATGCCAAAGCAAGATAGTCACTGAGTGCACAGCATCATTCACTGAGCACACACCTATGCTTGGCTGACAGCATAGGCAGGTATCCACCAAAAATCTTTGATTTCCACGATTATCATAACTAGGAGGACCTCACTGATTTGAAGGCAGAGTGAATAACCTTCTCAGCAGAAATCAAAGCCCCGGAGGGGACCGGTATGTACAGGAATGGCATTAACAACTAATCCCCTCTAATCCAAGATGACATCCTTATCACATGAGGGCATAAAATGTAATTAGACTTATATAGTGCTATCTCCAGAGCACTAAGCAAATATTAACTAATCCATCTTCCCAGTGCTCCTGTGGCGACAGCCCAGTTGCCCTGGATGGGCAGGTGGGGAAGCAGAAGCATGGGATGGTGCACTAACAGGGTCCCTTTCAGGAGAGGGTGTTGAAAACTGTGCATCCAGAAAAAAAATTAGCAAAGCAATTTACAGTCACTGGGAGACCTTTTGGGGACATGGGGCACATCTTCCTTCAAGGCTCCTGCTTTTCTGCTATGTCTCAGCACTTCCAAGATCCCTCCACAGCTATTACATATCTGTAGGGAGTTAAAACACCTGTATAGTCATGGGCTTCCTTTGTTGTTGAAACATTTAAATTTTATCCAACCATGCCTTCAGCTCTGTCTGTGTTAGGGTTTGTTTTCTAGCCTTATGTCCCAGGTTCCTCCCATCACATGGATGCTGCAGAAGGCACCTTCCCCAGGGAGCCTCCCCTCCCTTGGCTCTCTGAGATGGGAAATGCAGCTGATGGTCCCTGCCTGTGTGGGGTGATGCCGCTTCCCTTGGGACTAAAGCCAGCATGCAGGCTTTGCAACCTGAACTGAGCACTGCCAAGGCACCTGGCAGTGGGCAGGGAGCTCTGCCTCAGCCCTGCCTGCACAAGGCCTTTCAATGGGCTGGTTTTCCTTCAGAGCCTGATTCCCTTGGAGCAGCAGGACCATTTGCAGCAGCGGGGGATGTGATCCTCTTATCATTGTTAGTTAGCCTTGGGTGCCCCTGACAAAGAGCTGCTTGTGATGGAGGAAGACACTTAAAAACAGCCACCACGTTTCTCAAGGCCTTGGGATAAGATTGTATTTCTTGAGCTGACAACGCTCTCTGCTTTAAATGCAGTTGGATGCAATTGAGTGTGAACTACAAATTCCTCAACCAGTCTCCAAAATCAAAGACACCCACAAAAAGGCCACTGGCATTTGAAAGTCAGAAAATTGAATAGGCCCCTCTTTGGTGATGACGTTCCCATGACTTGAGGACATCACCCTTGAAGCCCTGTCCCCAAACACACTTACCAGAGGCCTGGGAAGAGCTGAGTCAGGCAGGGTGAGGAGAGACAGTCTGTGCCCTTCAGGTGCTCCCCAGCTCTGGGTCACCTCTCCCTTCTGAGAGCTGCTCCCACACCCTTCAGGAACCAGTCAGTGAATGTTATGTTTTACTCTTCTTTGGATTGTTGGGACTGAATGAAACAAAACAGTGAAGGTTAGGACTCATGGGTCTGTTTGCTTTATTAATAAGGTTCCAGATTTTCTGGAATGGAAACAAAGATGCTGTATGCAGAAAATGTCAACAAACTGTCAGGAGGGAAGGTATGCCATCAAGGCACGAAGATGTTGCAGTGGTTCATGAAAAGGTGTTCAGACACTGGTCTCTTTGGAGTTGAGACTGTGCTATACCCTCAGTGGTATTCATACCTCACTAGGCTGAGAGCAGACTCCATCCCCAGTGTCCCTTGGCTTCTCCCCTCCCTGCTCCCTACACTGTGCTGGCACAGTCCACAGTCCAACTGGGACTCAGATCCAGGGACTGATCCATCTGAGAAGCAAACTGAAGACCATAAAAAGGCATTTTTTCCTCTCTTGAAGAAAGAACAATTCCCAGAGGGAGCTGCTTGCCTCCTGGCACTGCTGGTGCAGGTGAGAGGAGAGGTACAGTGTGTCTAGCAAGTGTGTGGAAGTGCATGGGGAGGCAGTGCAGCTCTCAGGGCAGGGCTATGTCACCCCAGACCCACTAGGGACACCTCACTTGCTGAGAAGTGGGTACCACAGCAGGTTTCTGCCTGCTGAGGAGCTGCTGCTAACTCGGTTTAGAGTGGCCAAAAATCCTTATGCTAAGAGGTTGCCTTCCATCCACGATGCAGTTAAAACCCACAGATGTCCAAATGTTAGCATTCTCCAGAGTGGGAGCAATCTTTGCAATTTTAGAAAGCTCACCTGACACTTTTCTAGCCTTTTAGTGCTGCCAGTAAAACTGCTGGAACATGCATGCCTTGGCCAATGTGTCCTCTAAAAGCCATTGAATATGTTCCCTTTCCTTGCCTGAGGGCCCTGGCTCCAGAGTGGAAGGGTTTCCTCCCTCTGCTTCTGGAGCTCAGGCTGCCCAGATTAAATCATGTATTGAAAAATTCCATAGCAGCTTCCGACCTCAATGAATAGCATATTCAAGGCCACTGGAAGGCTCCTGCATTTGAGTAGTTCAAGGGTTTTCAACCATTATTTTTATTTCCAGTAGAGATGGGAATCCCCCAAAAGTCACATCTAAAGCCAGCTGGCCAGTCAAGTACCATCACTTCCCACTGGAGAGGAAATGCCACCAGGAGCAACCCTGGCCCTTGCAGGGTCTCTGGGTCACTGGCTGAAGCCTGCTGCAGCATCACCCCCTCACCCAGGAGGAGCCATGGGATTGCACCTGCAGTTGCTGGCATCTAAATCCCCACGGGTGAGGGGCTGCAGAGGAAAACTCCTCTGGTCATATTTATCCATGCCCAGCTGTGTTGGGCTGGACCTGGCAGAGATACACTGTCCTTGTTTGGTGGATCCAGTAAACAAGGGGTGACCCACAGCAAAGGACAGCCCATGGGCTGAAACAAAGCCACAGCCCATCACAGGGGGACAGCAGGAGAGGAAGTTACCTTTATTAAAAGCACATTTTTTTTCACTGAAAGGTCATAGTTTGATTGTTCCCAACTCCCTGCTGCTGAGCTGGGATAACACCTGGTGTGCCACCCACAGCCTCCACCAAGAGACATCTCCCCATGTCATCGTGTTACTCACTGTTTGATTCCTAGATCTGGGCAGAAATCTGCTGAAACAGGCCACCCCTCCCCTTCTATAAATATTATCACAATGTGGCTTTCTTTTCTCGAATTCCCCATGGATTCCAAGTCATGCTGTACACTGGCACCAATGGTTTGGACCATTCTTCAATGCAGTTTATACTTTGATTGCAGGATTAAAACTTTGTAACTCACTGCTAAGTTTAGAACTGTCCAAATAAGAAACATGCAGGAAGAAGAATTCCTGAATAATTTATTTTATGCTTTTGAAGGAAAAAAAGCACAGGAGGCTGGCATAATGATAAGATCAAAATGCCAGCCACTTCAAATAAATGGAAACTATTGAAAAGCAGCTGTGATGATTAGGTATAAATCTGACTGCTTGACACTACTAAGTAGATGGGTTTATTCTATTTATTTATCATAAAAACAGCAGTGCTGTCTCACCATTAATAATCTCCATGACTGCTACTGCTCACACAAGGTATTATGAGCTGGACACTGCTGGATGCACAGCTTCCCCTTCAGTATTACCACCTCACTTCTGTTTGTGTCAAGAAAAGAGCCTTCCCAAGAGGTGTTTATAAATTATGACCAAGTTTTTTAACCTTGTTTTGATAAATGAAAGCAGATATTTGGCAGGATTTATCTGATTCATCCTCAGTGTTTACAGCAATGGGATCTCACTGGCACAATCCAGCAAATTCAGGATGCTGTGCACTTTATACTAAACAAATATTTATAAACAAATATTTATATTAAGTCAAATATGGAAGATAGAGCTACAGGTTGGGTAGTAACTTTGTCTCATCCTAGTTCTAGAGGGGGGAACGAAGATGGTTTGTGTGTTAGACTTTTAATCTCAGTTAATTGATTGCCAATTCATCTGAGGCAGTTAATGATTTGGAGAAACTGATGGGATATCTGTCTCAGGACATAATTATTTCTGTCATTCCTTTCTCAAGCTGAAACTAAATGCTGGTTAATTGGCACTGATTGATTAAGGTAGAACAATAGAAAAAACCTCCTCTGAAAGTCTGTGCTTGTCTTTGCTGTGAGATACAGGAGTGCTTCTAGCCTGAGACATTCTGTGATTCTTCTTCCACTTGCACATTTTTGACATTCCTGTAACTCCACTACTTTTTGTCAAACAATTCTTAAGTTTATCCCAGAAATCACAGACTGCAGTACTTCATGTCCCACCTAGGAAGAGATGGCTTCTCCCTGGTCCTACTGTATGGCTGCTAAGGAGAGCTAGACTGGGACTCATCACCCTGGGATTTATTCACACATCCATCACTGTCTTGGTGATGTCAGTTTGCCCTTAAGTTTCCTGCAATGTGAGATGACTTGCTCGTCACCTAATGGTGATGGGATATTTGCACGTGTCAGGTGCATCCACACTCTGTGCCATCATAGGAAATTAATACAAATGTATTAACTCATTAATACAAATATGTTAACTTGCCCCACAGGACTTGCAGAGACAAGAGATGACATCTTGTATAAGCAGAAAATCTGGGATACCCTGGGGGAGAAAGGAATATTGAGGAAAATACATTTGTAACTAGCAGTAAAGGTCACTTTCCACTCACCTCACCTTACCTTACTTTGCAGGGAATTTGGGAAGCTTCATTATTTGTCTAGGGAATTGCTGTGCAAACACAATAAAAAAGAGCCTAAGAAATTGTTTATAAAAATTAAGGGAATAACATGTTATTAGAATAATTGTAAAAATTACTGTCATTGCAAAATTGCTTTTATGTACGAATATTCCAGTTGGGAATAATTACAGTCAGACTACATGTAGCTAATAAAAGAAAACCACACTCCCTTTTCCAGTCTATCTTCTTTTTAGTTATGAATTTGTTGTGTGAATCATCTAACTAGAGCATTTCTATAAGAAAAACCTCATTGGATGGAAGCTTTACTTTGAAGCAAAGAACATATACTATTATAATGATAATAATGGTCAATGTTTTCTTGTATTTTGAGTTTTTAAACAGTATTTGTGAAGGACTATGATCTTGTAACTGTAAGTTGTGATTCTGCTGAGGTACTAAGCGTTCTCTGAGGGACTATTGAAAGGTGTTTTGAGTACATGAAGGATCTTGAATTGTTTTCCCCTCAAGGAATTTAAAATGTCTCTGAAGTGTTTCAGGGGAAATGGAAGACTGTAATGCATTTCATGCTTTGTGCTGTCCTACAACAGATAAATGCCCTGGGGTGGAGCACTTGAGTTCTTTCTACATGCTCAACTGTGTCTAATAATTATCCTGGAATTATTTCATGTCTGAAGAGTTTACATTGGAGAGGATGTGACTACTTGACACTGTTACTTTGCCAGCTCCAGATTATAATAAAGCCTTTCCTCTAGAGTTAAAAATAACCACTTTGCAGCTGGCTTTTGCATAGAAGTCTCAGTGGGGCACGACAGCACATGCAGTAGAGCAGCATGCAGACCTTTTACCATGAGTTTCTTCAAGCAGAGGGAAGCTGTGGGCATCCCACATGTGCTAGGGCATTACATGAGTGGTAAAGACCTGGGCATTGCCCTGAGCATGAGGGGATTGTGGAGCATATACACTAAAATCTGGGTCAGGACCATCATACCCCTTGCAGGATTTCACAGACTTGTTGAAATGTTGGTAGGAAGTGATCTCTGAATGTCTCTAATCTAAACTCCACCTCAAAACAGGGATGGAGCCTACAATGGATTGCATCAACCATGGCTCTGCTGCTGCTGTCTTGAACACCTCCAAGGATGGAGATGCCACAGATGCCTGTTTGGTAGCCTGTTCCAGTCCTTTGGTGAAGAAGTTTTTGTTAATACTCAGTCTAATCTCCAAGTGATAGCTTGTGGACATTGCCTTGATCACTGCTGCTAATGAGAAGTGTTTGACTTCATCACCTTTCTTAATGTCTTTGCATAGTGGGCTACTATTAGGACCTGACTTGACCTCATTATCCTCAGACCCAGCCAGCCTAACGCCTTCAGGCTCTCCTCACAGGAAAAGTGCTCTGTGCCCTGAGTGTTTCAGCAGTTCACATGCTGGATCCTGTCCAAATTCTCCACCTTGAACAGGAAGCTCAAACAGGTGCAGTTCCACCAGCATCAAGGAGAAGGGGCAATAGCTTTCCTTGAACTCATGCATGACAAGGAATGGTTTCCTCATTTGTGGCAGGGGGAACTGTTGTTTTGTACTTAATCTTTCAAGATAACACTCGAATCCTCCTCAGTAGGGCTGTTCTGCTGTCAGTTGGTTCCCAGCCTGAACTGATGCATGGGGTTATTCCAGCCTGGTGCAGTGCTTTGCATGGCTCTGCAAAACTCAGTGAGGCTTCTCGTGGCCTCAAGTTTCCCAAAGTCCCTCTGATCAAAGCACTGGTGCTCAGTATGCCAACCACCCCACCCAGTTTGGTGGTGCCTGCAAAACTCCAGAGGGAGTCTTCTGCCTCTTGTTCAGGCTTTCAGGATTCACTTTCCATGAGCAGAAAGGACACAGCCTTGGTCTGTGGGATCTATGGACTAGACATCTTCTGGCACCTCTTCTGCTTTCCCACACCCACCCTTGGCAAAGCTGGCTGAAGCAGTCAGTTCCTGCTGCAGCCTGGCTCCTGGCCTCTCCTCTCCCTGCAAGTGCTGACACCAGTGTTTGGGGCAGGGTGGCAGACCAGGCTGGTGGGCGGATGTGGGATGTGCTCAGCCATCACAGATATTCTTGGCCCAGCTACAATTTTTCAGCTATGAAGCAAAGCTTCCAGCAGCAGAGCTGTGAGCAGAGCTGGGCTGCTGTCAGCTCTCAGTGACGATGCTTCACCTCCTTCCATGCTCCCCACAAAGCACCAGGCAGTGATGGTCCCCTGCCCTGCCACCCTGGTGTGTGAGGGTGTGATGTATTCATGCCACTCCAGGACAGGACACAGCACAGACAGTGACCTTGGGCAGAGAGACTGTAACTAACCCCCAGTCATGTTCTGGGCACAGCTGTTTGCAGAGTCAGTGTCTGCTGCTGGCCAAAAAGTACATGATTTTTTTTTTTTCTGCTGTTGTTATTTCTTTTCTTTTCCTTTTATTTTCTTTCTTTTTTTTAATTTTTTTTTTTTTTTTTTTTTTAAGTCATGTGCTGCTTTCCTACTCATGCTGTTGGCTCCAGAGGTTTCTCTTGCAGCAATGTAAACACGGCTACTGTGTGCCCTGACGATTGCAGCCTGAAGTTCACAATGAGACAGCCAATGCCAATAGATGTATAATGAGCATTTAAAAAGCACTTATTTTGTCATCCAATCATCCATCTTCCTCATTGTGTAAATATTTTTTTTTCTTTCCACAACAAAATGACTTTAAAAGAAATGTTCACCAGGAAGAAAGAAAATTTTGATTCTGGTGATAAAATCAGGACAGTCAAAATGATTAATATGACATTGGGGAGAGCTCGCAAATGAGGCTTAATTTCTGTGGCAAAAAGACCTCGTGGATACATCAGTACTATGTTGTGCCTGGAAATTTAGTGGCAGCTGGAAATTTGATGGTGACCTCTGATAAGTAAGAAAATGGTGAAGGTTTTAATGAATGACTTGAATAAGAAAATAAGCCAGTCTGTGTGGTATTCTTCCTGATATTTGTTTTGCTATTAAGTTGAGTTAATGTGGTTCTCATTGTGTCAGGATGACTGTGTTGACAGCACATCACGACATGTGAGCATCGGGGCAGTTTGACTGTCAGGGAGGGGACAGATTGCTGCACACTCACGAGGCAGAGCAGGGAGGTGACTTCAGTAAGACGGCATTTGGAAGCCTTTGGCAGGAGACGTCAGAGCAGAGATTGTAAAGATAGAAAGAGTCCTGGTGAGCTTCTTTGCTCTCCTCTGTCAGACTACCACAGCACCTAAATGAATTCCTTTCTGTTCAACTTTTTTTGGTGAAAAAAAATTAGTCTGTAATTATATCTAGAAAATGGGGATGGCTGGAGGTGGCTTTAACCACAAAGTTTGGGAAAGTTACATTCATGGTTGATTACATTCCCTGCAGTCTGTTCTCAGCCTTGCTTTATTAACTTGCCGTGTTTATTCTGTGGCTCTTGTATCTTTGTTGTGAGGTTCAGGAACATTTTTTATGAAATGTTGATTTTCCATGTGAGTATTTATAGTCTCTGTTTGAGTCACCTGTTAATCTTCCTCTTGTAAAACCAAAATAAGCTCTGTGTTTCTGTCAGTATAATGCACACTTTCAAGACCTTGTCCATTCTCAGTTTTTCCAGTTCAGTGTCCTCCTTCTTGGCTGTAACACCACGACTATATTCATACTCCTGCTGGTAGCCACTGCCCAGAACTTCTGTTCAGTGGAGGGCAATGGGAACCCATCTAGGCTGGTTTCTATCCAGTGGACCAGCATGGAATACATGAGGAGACCTTGAGAGTCAGTGGGCTACCTGTGAAAGCCTCTACTTGCCACTGGAAGCAGCCCCAAAGCCTGTCAAAGGCAAAGCTTTTTTTTTTTTTTTTTTTTAATTTAGAGCAATAAGGGCTGTGTAAAAGCTGTTCCTTTCTTCATTCATAATATTGCAGTTGATTAAAACCTCAGGCTTCCCATCCTTTCTAGTTTCTGATGCCTTCAGTGTTTTCCAGGGAAATTTGAACAAATTTAGCCAGTCACAGCCCGGCCACATTCTTGATTATCTTGCCAAGCCTCCTTCAGTATAACTCCCCCAAGTATGCCCAAGCCAAAGGCTGGAAACCTGTGAGCTAAAATACACAAAAAAGCAATGCAAAAGGCACATGCTGACTACTTTTCCTAACAGCATATTCAGTGCTTGGGTGATCATCTCAGTAAGTCTCTGCAGCCCATTGCAGATCCCTGCAGTTCATCCAGATTCTATGGTCTGTGCATCAGGAGGGAGGTGAAGTAATCCCTGAATAACCCTAGCTGATGCCACAATGATCTAATGGCAGCTTTTGGAAGCTCTTCGATACAGTATAATGTTCACCCTTGACTCTTTAAGTTAATCTGGGGCTTTGTGAATGTTGCTAAACTGATATAGAACATCCTGTTAGACTTCCCAGAAGCAACTGAGATGTTTGTGATGGATGTCATAAAGGTATAGAGATATTCTGTTTCTTTTCAGTTTCATGCAGGTGAAGTGTATAGCTTCTTTTACAGATCTGTAGGCATTCCTACAGTGTTATAATGCTCACATCCCTTTAGCCCCTTGGCTAATGGGAACACTGTTCTTCCAGAGCAGAGAGGGAACTGACTATGTGACTGTATCTCAGTCACTTCACTGCAAATTCTACTAGTTTGGTTCCAGGTGCTGAAAAACACCTGATCAAAACTTCTCGACTCCCCAGTGAAGCAGATGAAAAATGTTTCCCACTCAGTGCTTAGCTAAAGGGATTGCAATGAACACTGAAGCAGCAGAATGAACTTTTGGACTAACTCTCTGGCACACTACTTGGGTTTCCAGGAACAAACATCCACAAGGAAAGACACTTGTTTTTTAAATACCTTTTTTCAACACAAAAAGTATACCAAGGTCCCTTCATTGCATTATCTCAAGTAGAAAAATCCATCAAACTAAATATTCAATCAATCCCTTTTAATAATATGATCAAAGTATTTTACCATGGCAAATTGAACAAGCATCTAAAATGAGAGATGAAAAGCAATCAGCAAAGAAAAATCAGCAAAGAAATTAATCTAGGACGAAGTAGGAGAGTAAAGTGAGGTTTGGGTGAGAAAGCTGTGGTGGAGAAAACTTCTTCACTGAGGGGTTGTGTTAAGATAAGAGGAAGAGCAGATGCTGGGAGCCCCAGAGGGGAGCAGAGGATGATCTGACCCATGAGATGTGCTGGGTTCTGAAGGCCTGGATAAAGTATTTGATGCTGTGGTACAAACTTCTGCACTGGGGGAAGAGCAGCACTTAGACCAGAAAATGGCTGAGATTTCTTTCAGGAGAGGTAGACAAGGAATAAAGAACTCTTTTTCTTCATCAGATTTGGCTTAGAAAGGAATGGGAAGGACAGGAATGTTGAGAAGACAGAGCTGCTGCCAGAGTCTCTGTAAAATCATTTAGTAGATTTCACTTTATTTTCTATGTTCATCAACAGGCTAGAGAGGAAATCAATGGGATTATTTGAAAGTAATTTTCATTCCAACATATGTATTTTCTAGAAGGATAGTAAAGAAAATATATCACACCAGGATCCTTTGTTTCACACAGTGTGGCAATTTACTTTTACATTGGACTTCATATTCCCCCGTAGGTGCAGCAAACTAAACTGTGGAAGGATATTTACTATTTAGAGAAGTCCTTGGACAGCTCAGCAAACTTTGCCTTGTTTCTCTGTCCAAGAGCTATATATAGTCTTTGCTTAATCAAGGTCTCAGATGTTGTGTGAGCAGAGCTAAATGATTTCAAGAGTATAAAAAAGAAAACTCCAGCCATTTTGCTTTGCTAGAACCAGTTTGTCTGTGTAGTAACTGAGGATACCATAAAGGTGCATTCATTTGTGCTATTTCTTACCTCAAATTAACATCCTAAAAACTTTCAGACTCATCTCTGTAAAGCTGCTTACCTTTCAGCCTACTTTGCTCTTTACCTCAAGATACAAAAAACCAATACCTATAGCTATATTGCATCTGACTCTATTGGGCTTGACCCAACTATGATCTGTAAATGCTATGACAATGGCAATATTCTATAATCACGGCAGGAGAATAGAAAATTCATCTGTCTGAAAAATCTGTCAGTGAAATCTGACAGCGAATGCTGCCAAATACCCTGAGTAAAGTGCCTTTTTCTCAGGCGAAATTTGACCAGGAGCCTCATGCAGAGGAAGCCCTGTCCTGAAAAACGGACTGAAAGGTGTTTAATGACTCAGAGTAGTTTAGGGTCTGTTTCCATTTCTGCTGGTGGACAGACAATATGAAATGACCAAACAGGGAGCCCCTCTACCCTTCTGTTCCCCCCTCCAAACTATCAGAGCAGACAGGGACTGGTGGGACATGAAGGTGCCCTGAGAGCAGGAAAATTACAGCTATGGGCAGCTCTGTGGGTGAGGATCAGGATCAGCAATTTAAAATGGAAAAGAAGCAGATTTCTCCGTGTTGTGTGTGGGAGTTGAGATAGGAAAGACAGGAGGGTTTCAACTGGGCTAGGGCTGAGTTTAGTCTGACACTGCTCTTTTCTTCATCCACCTCCTCTGGCAAACTTTGCCTCTTGCTCTCTCACTTGGAAAATACCTCCTGACATAAAGGTCGCATTAACATGAGGCACAGGGCAGTGTAAGAGACAGCACCGAGCTAAAGCCATCAGCTGTCGCTCGTTTAAAGACAACAGGACCTCAGCGGAACCTGTGCAGGGCTTGCACACTGGTGTCGAATGGAGCGGCTCGGTTTAAAGCACAGCTCAGAGGACAGTCGGCAGCTCCAGCTCGCCCTGGGTTACCGTGCCCCCACCCCGGCCCCAGGCCCCTCACATTCACCCTCACCCCAGGTCCCTCAGGCCGCGCCCCGCCAGGCCCGTCCCTGGGGCCGGCGCTCCGCCCCGGGGCTGCGCGGCCCGTGCCCGCCGGGGGCCGGGGCTGGCGCTGGGGCGGGCCGGGGGAGGGCTCGCCCGGCTGCGGAGCCCCGGCCCGGCCAACCCGCGCCCGGCGGGGCTGAGCCATAAAAGCGCCGGGAGCCGGCGGGGCCGCGGTTCCAGCTGGCGGCAGCCGTGCCGGGCACCGTGGGGTGGGCAGCGCGGCCGCCGCTCCGCAGCGCAGGGACCGCCGCCCGCCGCCCCCAAGATGCTGTTTTGGCACACGCAGCCGGAGCACTACAACCAGCACTCGACCGGCAGCTACCTGCGGTGAGTCGCGGGCCGGCAGCCCTGGCGCGGGCGGGTGTTGGGTCGGGTGCCCCCGTCCCGCCCGTCGGGTTTCCCGGCGGCGCTGCCGGTGCCCCGCCGCGCCGCTCCCTCTGCCTGACAGACCATTCTCCTTTTTTTTGCTTTCTCTTTTCCCTTCTTTACATGTATATTTTTACCGCCTGGTTAGGAAAGCTCTGTGCGGCGTTGCTGTATTCTTGTGCCCGGTTCCCTCTCCTCGGGCTGGGGTAGCTCCAGGGGAGGAGGCACGGAGCGCTGTCAGAGGTCTGCGGAAAGCGCCTGCTGGCACTTCCAGAAGGCACCCAGTTTTCTGGGGATGGGATTTCTTTCTCTGCTTTTTGGGACGATGTGTGAAAAGCGCAGAATTTCACTTTCTGAACTTGCCTAAACCAGCTTTTTCCTGCCTCCGCACAGTTGCGTTTAATTAAATGTGCCTAATTTAAGTACAAGGGCTGCTAAACAATAGTCTGTGACATGTGTAGCACAAACCCGTGTTTCCTCCCTCAAAACGATGTCAAAGCAGGCAACTTTGGGAGTTCCCTTTTTGCTGGGTGCTTGTGAATTATTTGCTTTCTGAAGACGTAAAGCTCAGCCGTCTGCTGGTGTCGATTACTGGAGTGGGATTTTGCTGAACTGTGGCAGTGGAGACCCTGGCTGTGGCCCAAGAACCCTGACTTTCGAATGTACCCCCAAATAACCACTCTTGAGAGAACATTGAGTTTGTCTGGGGAAGCACTTCGAACGCAGATAATGCTTCCTTTTCAAGGAGACACGCTATCTTGACTATTCCTGCTGCATATCAGTGTACTTGCAAAGGAATTTTATTTTGGACTAAATAATAATCTCCTATTATCAAATGATACAATATTGGGAGATTCTTGCCTTCTGGCAGCTTTTCTGTTTCTTTGTACAAGATTCTTCGTCTCCTCCCTCTATGTCAATAACTCAGTTTCACAACATGCATGTGGCAAAAGTCTTGTTCTCTCTTGCTTTACACTTGCAGATCTGATTAATTAGAGCAGTGGAAATGGTACTAGCAGAGGAGCATCAGCATTGGTGCTTGTGTTTATTAGAGAGTGTTTACAGTGGTCAGGCTGCTTGATTAACTCCATGGATTTGTAGCAGGGGTTCTACAAGATCATCAGGTCTGGGTCAGGCTTCACTCCACAATTTAAATTCCGTTTAATGAGCCAGAAAACACATTAGCTTATTTTTGCTGGCTTGAAGCTAGCTGGGGGATGAAGGATACCTGTTCTGTCAGGAGGGCTGCTGGTATGGAGGTGACCTGTTGGTGTTTCAGGAACAAACTTCAGCTTTAGTGAACATGGTGGGTTTGATCTGGGATTAAAATCCCTACAATCACTTTTATGGCAACAATGCCCTTAGGTGTTTCAGGCAAGGTAGGTTGAACAAAACCGTTGGATTTTACGCAGGGATGGCCAATTTACTTTCCATGAGAATGTGTCAAGACATGCATTTCTTACAGGGGCATTTTTTTTGCTGAGCAGTGCCATTCTGAAGGCTTTCCTTACCCCCTTGTGTGACTGCACAAGAAGCTGAAATGGTACAATATTTGAAGTTGCAGTAAGAAAAGTTTGTATAAGTTATATTTTACAGAGATCAAGAGCTTTCTGTGTATTTGAGACATCCGTGTATGTTCTGCTGTACCTCAGTGGTATTTGTAGCTGAAGCAAGATGATATTAGAGAAAAGTTCTTGTAAATATTCATTCTTTTTTTGTGAAAACCCAGTATGTGTTTTACTCTCTGTTCTGTCAGCTGACTGAACTCTCAAATAACTTTGTCTTCTCCCAGGTATGCAAGCTAACAGTTATTTAAGGCCAGAACTGTAAATCTGTAGCATAAGGGCAAAAACTGGGAGAATTTTAAGAAGTTCAAATTTTTTTTTTAATTTTTTTTTTCTATATTTAAGGATAGGAATGACTGTAAAAGCCTGATTCTCCCATACTTGATTTACAACTCAAGTGAAGAGTTGAATAAGTGTTGTGATGGCTTATATACTTAAAAATTCTTTTGACCTCATTCAAAGTTCCAAACACTTATAATAAGGTTGAATATTTAAGAGGGTCTTGACCCGAAGCAGTTATACCACAGCCCATTAGTTCAAATGCTCTAGAAATAAAAATGTGACTAACTTGTGTGGCTCTATTGGAGCTTTGATATGGTGAAGCTTTTCAGAAACCAAGTCATGAACTCCTGCATGCTTTCAGAATTCAGCCATCAGACAGCTGTGCTGAGAGGTGCAGGGGTGCGAAGAACCTGATGTGAAATATGTATTTAAATTTAGACTTCCCCTTGCCTAAATTTCTCAACTGTTTCAGGTCAGGATATGTACAAATCCCTCACCCCTAACTGTTAAACCCAGGACAGATTTTGTGCACTGTTTCTGAAGAACTGTAGGAGTTTTTGGGCGCTGGAGTTTTTGACCTGTTCTCATCTGTAAAGCCACAGGCATTCAGAGAGCATTGTGCAGATGAGGGGGTTAGGAGCAAATGTTGGCATCCTTAGGAGCAAATGTTGGCATCCAGGCTGAGTGAGATGACTCTGGAGCCGTATCAGATCCTGCATGTGTGTGGAGCAATGCTATCTATTTCAGAAATCTACTGCAGGCATTTCTGTCACTTCATTACTGTAGTAAATCATCACTAAGGAAAAAAAAAAAACCCTCTCTGTGGCAGCAGTTAGGCAAGAGCTGTGATTATGTCAGTAATGCCAGGAAGCAAATGGGGCTGGATGCCTTCGAGTGGCTGATAGTATTGAGGGCGTGGGGTTGGAAGAGAGAATGGAAACAGAGATGGGTTTCTTTTCTCTGCATCTGAAATGGCACAATTTGCTCTCTGGCATTGTTTTCCCATAAACAGGAGTACCTGTGTTTGAACCAGGCACTTGAGCAGTTTACTCTAAACTGCTGCTGTTTCACTGATGACCTGGGTAGCCTTCAAGGTTGTGAGTGCTATGAGTGGATCATTAACTGAACAGGCAAGGAAAAAATTCTTAATGTCCTTCCAGGGTGCATGCCTGGACATGCTGGTTGGTTTTTCTTAGAGCATTTTGTGTATGGGATTGTCAAAAGGAGCAGGACTGCATCCTGTGTAAAGAGAATCTCAACTCTTCGCACATTTGGAAGAAGTAGAGGAGAAAAAGAATCACTCATTCCGAATTGTCACAGTGTTCAGTATAATCCTCCTAATTTGGAAGGGTATTAGTGTTTTAAGTAGATGGACACGATGATCAGCTGTGTTAGTGACATAGGAAAGGCTAATGTGGTTCTTCAGTATCAGACAGGCTGAGATAAGGATGCTTATTCCTGACACCTCATTTTGTACTAATCAACTGATCATTTGTTGAGCTCTCAGCCTTGTTAATACCAGTTCTGCTTGGGGATTAGTGTGGGTTGGGATCAGCCTGGGAATAAATCAGTAAGCAGGTCACTATCAACATTTTGTAGAGAAGTGAGAACCGGGGCTGTGTGCAGGTCCCAGTGAAGCTGCTCGCAGGCACCCGTGTGTGCATTCACGAAGGTAGCCCACTGCTGACTTAGGAGCTGTGTGGTTTCTTGGGACCAGGTTTATTAGAATGCAGGGAGATAAATCAATTAATCCAGCTGTTCATGCCATCATTTACCTGAATATCTCCTTTGTACAACTGGCTGCTACTTGAAGACATTTTACTAATCTGACATTCAGCTTTCAAAGTGCCCTTTCTTGCCTTTTTTTTTTCTGAAAGGTTTTCATCTGAGAACTCTTAATCAAATATGTCCACAAGGATGAAGGATCTATTTTCTATATTTTTTTCCTCATCAAGAAGACTGCTTAACTTAAAAGTAAATCTGATTTATTTCTTATAAACTAATTCTCAGGCATACTCTGTTTTACCAGTGCTATGTTCTATTGTGTGCAGTGCTGCTATCCTCGATGCAGAAGTTGCCTGGTTACATTAAACAGGCCAAATTCTTCCTCTTTTAGCCACTCTAACCCGGTGTTTCTCCAGAGACCACCCCTGTTATTCTCATGAGAACCAAATGCAGATTGAGGGCAGGATAGTCCATAAACCCTTTGCAGCTGACTGTGTAACTTGTGCATTGCAGAGATGTCCTTGCGCTGCCGATCTTCAAGCAGGAAGAGCCGCAGCTGTCCCCTGAGAATGATGCCAAACTGCCCCCCTTCCAGTACGTCCTCTGCACAGCCACCTCCCCTGCCGTGAAGCTGCACGAGGAGACTCTGACCTACCTCAACCAAGGTAGGGTCTGCAGTGCACTGCAGGAAGGAGAGGATATTTCCTGGGAACAGTTCATGCCATTTAATCTCATACTTTGCCTTACCGGGAGGGCAGTGGGATGGGAAAGGAGGGATAGGAGGGGGGTGGAGGAAAGGAGGAATATTTAATTTTCTGCATTTAGATACCAGATTATCAACTATTTTAAAATAATGAAGTACCACTGATTTAACTGTTAGTTAAGGCAGTGTTATAGCATGCCCAGTTCCCTGTGGCAAAGTACTGGCTTGATCTCAGACAGCTTAAGGTACAGCCTCCTGCCTTCATCTCACAAGGCCAGACTGATGAAGCAGATGGGCCAGCTTGGACTGGGGAGGGCTCTTACCACTGCAAGTCCCCTGGCACTGCTGGAGGGCATAGCCAGGGAATGGTTTAGCAGGTATCCAAGGGCTGCTGTGAGGTCTGGGCAGAGTGACATCTCTCCCACAGGCTGGCTGGTGTGGCTCTGCTCAGTGCCTAACTTGACAAGTTGCCAGGGTTCAGTGCAGCAAGGTCCTGTATAGCTGACCTCACAGACTAGTTCATACTCCTGGATAAACACACACTTTGTTTCTGTGTTCTTTTCTTTCCCCCTCTTTGGCAGCATTTGTGCAGATACATTTGTGGTTGGTGTTTGGCTGTCACTTTGCAGCATGTCCTGTGTGTAGGTCTTGAGAGAATCAGACCTCTCCATGTACAGGTTATGTTAAAATATTTATGCTCAGTTTCTGCCAGGCTGTAAAAAAGGACCTAACAACAAGCTGAAGGCTGTCTGCCCTCTTACTAAAAATATTCTCATGCCTCAGGATACTGCCTCAGCTCCTTAAGCTTCATGCACTGAGTAGGGTGGTCACTTGAGTGCCTCCCTGGGTAGGTTTCTCTTCATGCTGGTAGAAATCGGAGCCCCGACCTCCCTTGGACTCCGACCTCAGGTGCAGCTGGCTGCTGGATCTGTCTTGGTAGCTGCTAGACCCACAGAACCTCCACAGAAAAATCAGTGAAGTACTGCAGGCTCTACCCAAGGAACCAGGTATTTCCTGTCACATAAGCTGGCACTGCTTTGTCTCTCAGGATCAAAAGATGCTTGAGATATGTGACTGTGTCATCTCAGTTTATTCATCTAAACACAGCAGATGCCAGGAGGTTATAATGGGGTGTATCAATTGTGAGATTGAGATAAATCTTCTTATGAAATAGAATTCTTTCCTGTATTGGAAGAAAAGATTTTATTTTTTTTTTAAATGAAAATCTGTTGACAGCCAAATATTTTAGCATACATGAAGCAATGCCTACTTTGTTACCTTGGCTGGGAAAAAGTTAGACAACTCTTAATGCAATACCATGAGTTTAAAAGAAAACAACTGTGTGACTGGAGTGGTCCATGCTTTCCTTTGCAAAGTAAGCCTGTTACTGCCTTTTAGATAGGCTTTGTCCTGCTTACTGTTGCAAGGAGTTGTCTACTGCTAAGTCTTGACACTGCTTCCTGCCTCATTGGCATTTCTTGGATATAATCTGTCCTTCATCCCTCAGGGTGGGATGTGTGTTTGCAGAATACACCCTGAAGAGCGTGAAGCTGGGCAGGCCTGGAGGAACAAAGCAGGGATGAGGCTGGCAGGAGCTGGGCAGAGTTGGGAAGCTGGAGTGTCTAGTTTCTTTTAATGGGCTGTTGGAGAGCATTGCTATGGGTTAAAAAAGGGATGAGGATTTAAAGGCTCTATCAGAAAATTATTCCCCTTTAGTAGAGTTATGTTCTCTGAGCTTGAGAAGATGCATGAAGGGGACCTCGAGGCAGCTGAGGTTTCTGGAACCAATGCTTTGTGGCATGGGAGAAGAACTGGCTGACTCCAAAGCACTGTGACCCAGCTACAATGCCACAGCCATCTTGTGAAGCAATTTAAAACCATTCCCCTACACCTTATCAGCTTGTGCTGGCTGTAAGGAAAGGGACTCGTCTTGCACCTTAACCTCTCTCTGTGTTTATCATGGATTGGCCAAGTGCTATTACATAAGACTTCCCTTGAGTGTTGTGATGGATTACTGTAGCAAATGGGTAACTTCATTAATGAATATCCCCTCTGCCCTGCCTGTGTCAGTTGGCTTTGTAGTAAGGTAGATACAAAGACATAGTGACTGCCCAAGCACCAGGAAAGCAGTTCACATCCAGTGTGGTTACTTTCCCAAACTGTGAGTAAAGGGTTTAGGGTTTTCTGCTTCCTGGGTGATTCTTGCTGCTTGCTGTTCAAATGTTCCTTCTCAATTTTTCACCACTCAGTTACTGACTTTTTGTCATTCTGAAACAGCTCTGCTTCCTGCCCTGAAACGCATTCTCCACCTGTTACTGGCTTAGTGGTGGTGAGTGGACCAGATCAGGAATGCCCATATGCAGAACTGCATGGAAGAAAGCTCTGTCAGACCTGACCTGTGGGCTGTGGAAAGCTGGAAGTGCTGGGTTGCAAACTGAAGGCCAGTTGCATAGCAGAGATAGAAGAGGAATCAGTGGAGAGTTTCATGTGAGATCTGAGAAGACTTCATGTGGGCTAGGAAGGAGGACTGTCCAGTGGCTGTTTGTGTACAGGTGGGAGAGGGCTCCAGGCTTGTGGAGCATAATGGCTTCTCTTAAGCCTTGTTACTTGCAGGATTGACCACAGGGGTGGTCATTGTGTTGAGGAGGAAGAGGTCTTTGGCCTGGACTCTTCCCAGAGATGAGGCTGAGAGGACTCTGGAGCTGGAAACCAGAAACCAGTGTTTTCACCAAGGGCAGGGGGAGCATTTGAGAGGGAGCATAACGGAGTGAGCTTAGCTGTTAAGTTGACTTGGGGACATTCAGCAGTGGCAGAGTCCCAAGTTTATCTGTTCCAGTTTGAAACCATGAGTGCTCTCTGGCCACAACTCTAGAACCACCAGCCTGTAAATGAGGTAACTAGAGTCAAATCTGTAGTTTGGTTTCCAAAGACTGACTCATTACACTTGTCTTTCCTGATCTCTTTCCCCCCTGCCTTCCCACATGCCTTGGGAAACTGGAGCCAAATTGAATGCAGGATTAATTTGCTGGTCCTTAGGGCAGTTAAGAGATCTTTACTCTGGATCTCAGGAGGATTGCTCATCCTCCTGATGGGACAAAGTACAGGCTTATTAGTATGGTGTCTCAATACCACTCCACCTTCAATCCATGAGACTGGTAAAGGTGCTGTCCTTGCACTGGAAGCTGCTGCTGGCATTACTCCTTTGGTCAGGGATCACATCTGTCAACAGAACTACACTGTCCAGAAGTCTTGCAGCACAAACATCCTAACGTTTCTGGAACTAGCCTGCCTTTTAGCACTTTTTCAATGTCTCTTGTGGATAGGGATTTTAAGACAAAGAATCAACCAGCAACCATATTACAAACCACTGCTTCGGCAAGATGGCTTGATGCAGTGCATATTCCATGGTCTGCAGTCATATGGGGTGTGGTTTGACCATGGCTGGTTGAAACCAGTTTCAAACTTGGACAGAAATGGAAGCAATGAAAGGTGGTTCCAGAAATTGCGGCAGGAGGAATGTGGAAGAAACAAACGCTGTGTACAGTAGATCTGAATGCTAATAAATGTGAGGAAATAAAGTAATTCTTTTTAAAAAACAAAATGTCAAAAATCACAAAAACCTGAAAGTCATTGCCCAAGGGAATCAGCATGTAGTGCCAAAACCACATGTGGACTGTGAGCTGTTCAAGTCATGATTTTATTTCATGACCGGCATTGGGCTGGCTCAGAACCTCAGATGTTAGCTCAAATAGAGGGAGGCTGAGTTTGGTGGCAGAGGGTCACTGAGAGCAGGCTGTGTGAGAAATCCAGCCCAGTGTCCCAGTGGTACTTCAGAGTAATTTGCCGTCATCTGCCTGTGAAGTTTTCTTGGGCTCCGTTCAGCTCTCCCGATCTGCACTATGTGACTTGTGGTTCTTGGCTGTGCAAAGATTTTAGTGTACAGCTGGTTAGGGTTTGGAAGGCTGGACACCTCTGCTTTATGGTGTCTTCTTGGAGTCACCCTTAGTGTCAGTCCTCGATGGTTCAGAAAACAAACAAGCCAAAAACCCAAGCCATGAGGGAAAAACCACTAATATCTGAGAGAACCTGTGATACTGGAATGTTGCTGTAGAGGTGCATTAGCAAATGATGCCTCATAAACCTAATGATGGACTTAGTTTGAGTCTGGGTCACATCTAAACAAGGGCCCCAAATTTCAACCCCAGGGTGCCAAGGCATGTGTCCAGGTTCAAGATCTGTGGGCATAGACTGGTAGATTTTAAATGATGCTTTTAAAATCTGTTGGGTGTTGTCCTGCCTCAGCTCAACTGCAGATGTGATGGGGCTGCTTCTCCATAGAAAGTTGCAGGAAGCACTGGGCAAGGAACAGCTGAAGAGGATGCTTTGGAGTACATTCCTAATTGTTTGGGTAGGAGATGAAATTGCTTACAGCAGGAGGCAAGAGAGAACCTTTGCCTCCCTTAAAAAGTCTAAAGTTCAAATTTGGCTGTCTAATCTTCTACAGCCAGAGAACTCAGTTTTAAACACTGAGATTTACAGTAAATGAAAAAAGCTGTTTTATATTGACGTTAACTCATACGTAATTGAGTTTTTATGGGGTCACAACTGCCTGTATGTTTGTACTTTTCCTGGAACAGTTCTTTATTTGCCTAAATTAAGTGTAGAGAAGGCTGAGTGACCAGCTCTGGCTGGGTGTGCTTGTGGTTTAATTATAGCTCTGTTTATGGTGATATGTTTTCTTTGTCCTGTGATAGGAACTACCTCTTTTCCTAACAGTCACTGACCAGGCCCTGGGCATGTGTGAGTACTCTCTTGCTGGTACCTTCTCCCATGTGGACAAATGTTCCACCCTTGCCTGAGATCACAGACACAACAGTGGCTTTGTGTCATTGAGACTGTGAGTACCAGGTGCTCCCTGGTTCCTGCTCACCCACCCATGCATCTTTTTTCCCTAATTCTTATGAGGTGCCATACTGCTACTTGACCCCTTTCCACTCTGTTCTTGGGTTTGGATGGCTTAAAAAATGAAATGGCTAACAAAGCTAATTTGTGTTTCCCATTTCTGAAAGTGGCTTTTGGTGTTTTTGGTTCTTCATCTTTGGAGAAGGAATTTGTCTCCTGCCTGACTTTGAAGACAGCTCTGAGTAGGTTCTGGTGTCTCAGCTGAAGCCATTAATTGTGCTAGAAGCAATTTCCCCATATGTTTGGCAGCTCTGTCTTCACTTGGCAGCCCAGGATAAACAACCCTGTCTCCAAACCACACCATCCCAAAGCTCACTATGAATCTTGCTTCAGATGACAGGGCACCTCTGCGTAAGTAGAGCATCTGACTTCTGTTGTCCCTAGGAAGCTAGAATCTCAGTTGTCTTTTAACCAAGAGGCTGTTTTCTATTCTTCTTGTAATCCTTTCTTCTGTTGCTAGCATCTGGATGAAATTCAAATGAGATTGTGAACTTGCTGGATTGTAGCCTGTGCACAGCTCCTACTGGAAGCCCCTAGACTGCGTTTTGTTCCCCCATAAGTCTTCAATATCTGTGAAAAAAGGGAGTGCTCAGAAGTTCCTCAGAGTGTACTGTAAAGTATGAAAATATTGGGAAGATTTTTGCTTCTATTCCACTTTTTTTTTTTTACTTTACCCCATTATCTGTATGTGAGATTCCTTTAATTATGACAGAGAATTTTTTGCCTGTGATTTTACAGGATTTGATGTTTGTGTGAATGTTACTGTCAATGTGTGACGATGTAGAAATTTTCCAATTAGCTTCCTCTAATTTGTGTCCTAAAAGATCACATTTTAAGTAGCAAGTAAGAAGCTTGAGAAATACTGTATGTTTGACCTGATTAGATGTTTTTGTAGGAGTAATATACATTTTTATAAGAGAATAAATTTTTTCTCCCTGAAGAGGTAGAGAGAAAAAAACCACCTTATTTTTCCCATTTGCTTCCTACCAAGCATTTAATATGTGTTCCTGAAACTAGACAGCAAGCAGTGAGATTCCTCACTAGTGCCACATTTGTGGCTGGTGTGGAAGGTACAGTTAGCTTTGATCCCATCTCCTTCCCTGCCCTGTGGTAGCAGCCACGGTGGGAGTGGGGCTTGACTCTCCCAGTTTCCTATTGCAGAAATGTGGTGAAGGATGGGACTTAACCCGAGGGCATCTAAGGGAGGTGCTAAGTGGGGTCAGGATTCATACTCAGCTCTTCAGCATCCCTCGTCAGCACCTTCACCCAGGACCATTCTTTTTGGTTATCTGAAACTCAAGTAAATATTACACAAAGCTACTCCTTCAGAGCTATAAAACCTGTTGTTCAAATTGACTTAAAACAGGTTGAAACCAGAAAAAACCTGTATTTTTTACTTACACAGAGAGGGCTGAGGTTTTCTGAGCTGGACAGATGTGACCAAGATAATCCTGAGTGTTTCAAGTACATGCTAGAGAAGTGGAAAGAAATTATTTTCACAGGGTAGGTATTTTTTCAGCTTTCTATTGGAGGTCCATAGTTTCTTCACTGATTAATTTGTATCAAAAATCAAAGTTTATAACATGATTTAGATTAGGTGAGATCAAGTGAATCAAGTGTATGCAAAAGAAACCCAAGTGCCCACAGTGAAGTTAGCAACTTGACATGTTTTTGTGTCTGCTGGCTTGTTTTGTGTCCTTGATTCAAAGTGAGTCTGTATTCATTGGGGATTTAAATGCACCTCCCTCTCTTGAGTGGAAACCATTGTAAATGAGGAGTATTTCTGTTAGTGCCTGTTAGCTATGAAGTGTCACCACTGTAGAATAGACTGTCTTCAAAAATCTGTGGAGAGTAGGACTCAGAAAAACGTCCATATAGTAAATAAGCAGTGAAATTTTCCTGTAGCAAACTTGGCTCCAAGGCAGCTCTTTGGCTTTCCCATAAGAAAGAAGTAGGGAAATAGAAAAAGGGGCATGAAAAACCCCCTTGAGTTGGGGGCACATTGTAAAAGGAGGAAAAACATAAAAGCGCCATGATGACAGTGAAGCTCTGTGGTGTGGTGGTAAAATTAGGAGATGAATTGATGTGCTGTGTTTGTTCCTGTAGCATTGCTGCCCTGTTGGTAGGGGCAAGCAGAGCAGGAATCCTCAGTATTGAACTCTTGGGTACCAAAACACGGTGGAGCTAAGGGGCCTTTGTGCAAGGGAGGAGGCAGATGAAGGCCCACAGTCAGTGCTAAAGGCACGTGTAAGTTGTGGTTCTGATTGCCACAGTACAGGCAGATTCAGAAGGAGACCACACCAAAGAGTTAATGAGCATTGGTCATGAGTGGGCAGCCCTAATGTAGATGCAATCTGGACACTGAATGCCAGAAACAGAAGATATGGCAAGGAGTCAGAGGCTGGCTGTATTGACCCTGCTCCATGTCTGGCTGCTGTGTTGAAGATGGGATGTGGGGCAAGATGGGCCTGCAGTGTCAGAATGACTCTAGTGTTCCTTTTGCATTTCCTGGCCCACAGCTTGTCCTCCTTTGCAGGATTTCCATGTTCCTAGCATAGTGGGAACTTCCAGGGTGGCCTATTGTGTAGCTGGTGAATTCATAATATCCACTGGATAAACATCTACAGCATCTTGTCAAATGAGGCTGCAGTAAGCAACTGCAGAATATCCACTGTCATTTGTGGTTCATGGATTGAGGGTTCTGCTTTTGCTTCTTGTCCTGTGGAGTGTCCACACATGGATCACTTGAGCAAGTCTTATGCTAATTTTTATTTTTGCTTGTGACTGGCTTAAAAAGGTGTGTGTCATCAAGCATGCAAGTTCACATGCCAGCTCTGCTGCTCTTGTCTGTTTATCCTGAGGGTTCATGAATCTTTCTTGTCAGAAAAATCTTTGTGTGTGCCTGATGCCCTGAATAGTTGTGTTTGGCTGTTTCAAAGGTGGTCCTCCTGCCTGCTGGTTGTGCTTTGGTTTGGTATGATAAATGCTTGCTTTTTTTCTCTCCCCCTCTTTCTGCATCGTGCATTTGACTGTCAGCATTCCTTTACCTTTATCTGTGCACTCTTTAGGATGTCCATATAAAGTTGCTAAATGGAATTTTTATTGGCTTGGCTTAATAATCAAACAGTTTCCAGGCTGGTTCTGTCTGGTGCTGTGTGGATCCATTCTGAGGAAGAGGAGTCTCTGTTGGGTTGTTTTTTTGTTTTTTTTTTTTTTTCCCTTTTTCACAGACTTTTGTTGGGGATATTGCTTATTCAAAGGTTAGGGTTTAATTAATTTTTGGAAAGGCTACTTTGTTAGATTAAGTAAGGCCCGAGTCATATCAGCCTGAAACATCAGCATCCTAATTGGAAATTAGTTTATTGTATTGGTGTATTGTGCAGAAAACCACAAAATGCATAGTGCAAGTGGCCCTTGAAATGTAACACCAAAACAAAGAAAGGCAAATAGGATATTGTGGTGGTATAGTAAATAACATTTGGACAAAGTGTAACTTGGAGCATAAAATGGTGATAATCTTTTATATTCAGAAATTACCTAAAATTTCTGATGGCTGTCTAAATTCCATGGAACTCAGTATGCTGTTAACTTCAAACAGGTGAACTCATTCTTGTGGTGAACTAAATTATTTTTTATCTGTAAAGTGCTTGACTTTTCTGCATGGTCATGCCCACATTTAATGCGTATTAATTATCAAAGACAATGCAAGTTTGAAAAGGTAAGCAATCTATAAATCCTCCTACAGATAGGTGGAATTGCTTCATGAATTGTGATGCAGGAACTCTCTGGACTTGGGTGGGTACTACATTGTTTGTAAGGTGAGTTGCTCAAACTCTAGGCTAGGAGGAGATTACCTAAATTTGCTGTTGCCCAGAGAATGTCTGTTTAAAATAGAAATTACAGTATATCATCACCTGCCTGAGTTTTTGTTCGTGCCCCTGAAGCTTTCAATGAAGTTGGGACACAAACTGCATCTCAGGAATGTGCTATGATTTTCTGAATATTTATTACTGTCCTCTTCTCTGCCTGAGGTAGGGAAGAAGGATTGTGGTGAGTGAGCACTGGGTCACACAGATGTGCAGGAGGCTGCTGCAGCATCAGCTGTGCTGGGGATTGTTGCAAAGTGTCCATTTCAGGTGGTAGCAGAAGTGCTTTAGGTGCCCCTGTGCTTGTGTCCACTATTAGACCTGGCCTGGGCTATTCAATCAAATCACTGTAGTCTCAGCACTGGTATCCTCTGCTCCTGTCTCCATTTTAACAATGCATATTGACTTGGAAAGTTGTAGTCTGACTTGTACTAATCTGAGACAGGTGGGAAGACTCAGTAAGGGGGAACTCTGTATTTCAGCTTTGTTTTGAGCTTAGCTAGTTGTAGTCTGACTTGGGAACTGGAAATGCAGATTGTTTAGTCACACTTCCAGACATGTTCCTTTACAGATTTGGTTACCTGACCAAGAATGATCTGTTACTGATGTAGTTTTAGCAGAAAGCAGTCAGTGTGTGCCTGCTCGTGCTGGTGAGTCAGCGATGCAGGATTCATAAATGATCTGTGAATCTTGTGTGACTTCTTTGCCCTCCTTGACACCAGGGGGAGTTCAGCTTTCTTCAGGTTAGATTGCTATTCTTTGCTTTATTTTACAAAGGGAATTTGTTTTCCAACATCCAGGCGGTCATTCTTCAGAGCCCTTTTTCTCTACAGTAATAATTGTAGGGATGAGATTGTAATTCACCATTTCAGGAGTTTTGCTGTTAGCAGTGGTGGAAAATATAGGGTGAACAATGTTTGGAAGGTATTTTTCAAGGAAAAAGTATAATCCAAGCAGTTTGGTTCTATAAAAGTGCCAGTATCTGAATGCTGTCCATGCTAATAAATTCTGGGTACCATAAGCCACAAAGCAACGAATTTGCTGGAAAGCTTTAAGGGGAATAAATTAAAAACCACTACCAGAAGATGGATATGTAAGGGAACTTTGAGGAAGGAATTGGGACCAAATTCTCACTGACAGTTTTGCAGAATGGGGAAAAACCTTCATGTTTTCTGAAGCTTGGCTGGGAGCAGTCTTGTTTGATAATCATGTAGCAAGTCAAGTTAAACATTCAGAGTTCAAGGGGAAAGCAGTTAGCATAAAATACCATTTTGATTGAAGCTTTGCATGGCATAAACTGCATTCCAGAGCTTCCATCAGATGACCCATATATCTTTCATCAAAGCATGTTATTTCCTCTTTGGCTTTCTGTTTAATATTAACTCTGTCTACACTGCAGTTTCTTTTTCACTGGTCTGCAGGGTCTGTTTCTGAGTCCTTCCAAGGTGAATCACTCCTGTCAGGTGGAGATGTGTGGTGCCCACTGCCTGCCAGGCTGCAGTTCTGTCCCTGTCCCATGCAAGGGATCAGAGATGGCACACTACAGAGTTTTTGAGTGCTTGGTGCTAGTTTGAAAGGAACATGGATGATTTTTTTTTATACCCATGATTTTCTTTTGTCTCACTGTAAATGATGATAATCAGATCAGGCTGGCTAAAGAGCGAGAGTGTAGCAGTGCACAAGGGTGTCCCAAAAACCTGCTCACTTTTGAAATATTTGCTGAATGGCTGACAATGCTTCTGGTTTGACCATTGCCTTCCTCCATAGCACAGCTCATACCACTACATTTTGCTGTCCTTGTTACCCCTGAGTACAGTCACAAATGTATTTTACTGTCTCTTGCTTTCAAAACCAAAATTAATCTTCTATAATGATTAATTAGCCTCATATTTGCATGGGAATGACCTGTAAGTACAAGAGATGTTTGGCTGTGTAGGTGTGTTTGAGATGATGAACTATATCACTCTGTAGCTGGTGAAGTGTATCTCCAGACTGAACCACTGAGCAGCCTATTCATACAACATGGATAAACATGTACAGCACATACAGGTACATAGTGCAGCAGATGTGTTACTGTGTTTTAGTGCTGGACCTGGCATTCCTAGGTTAATGTTGGACTTGATGGTCTAAAGGGTCTTTTTTCTATGATTCTGAGAGAAAACCCATTTTTTAAACCTTTTTTTTTTTAACGTTAATATAACAGTGTTGATTGTGTACATATCTCTGAAATTTGCCAGGTGAACAACATTAACAAGTATCAGTGGGAACATTAGAAAGTCTTGTGACTTTAAGTGTGGAAAACCTCAATTTCAGGGCTCTGGTTTACAAAATCCACTTTTGTTGTCCAGCAGCCTTCAAAAGCAGGTCACTGTTGTAATTTTGTTTTACTTATGTGCCAAGAGATGTGTTAAGATTACTGCATGTTTCCATGGTTATTTTGGTACATCATATGGTTTATTCTCTGCTCCCCCCATGCCGTAAGTCACTTGCTGGATTCAAGGGTCATTTCCTGTTTGCAGAACTCCTACTAACATCAGTAGGGCTATTGTGCAAATATTTGGGGCTTCAGTATGGCCTCTCCTGTCCTTCCTTTTTTTTCCTTTTCCTATCTGCCAGCCAGCTGAATAAGCACAATTATCTCTCTGCTCTGTGAATATGGTCTATACTCATGTGGGTGAGATTCTCAAAGTCTGTCTGCCTCTCTGACATATCTGCTGTCATAAGTCTTGCAATTCTCTATCCAGATCCAAAAATTTAGCATTTTTGTCTCTGCTGGTAGAAGCTGCTTAGAGGGAGATAGATCTGCTTTGCAGTTTTCTGCAGGGCAAGTTCCGCAGGGACACTGGTTTAGCCAGAAAAACCAAACTGATCTCCCCATTGGTGCCTGCCTTGTCATACCTGTGCATTTTTCAGGAAAAGGGAGGATAGCAAGATGAACAAGAAAAGCTAGTTATAAGGTACACATATGCTCCATTAATCCTAATGATCCTATCCTGCCTTGGTACTGGTTGCAGGTTTATTGTAAAGACTCAGTGTAGTACAATGAGCTTTTGTACTTGTCTTAGTCATTTCTGTGTGTAAGATATTGAGACATCAGTCTCCTTTGTCAGCCTTGAAAAGATGTTTTTTCATAAACCAGTTAGCTGAATTCTGTTGAGCTGCCTAAATTCCTTGTGTGAGGGTGGTGGTTGGGTGATGGAGTGTGAATTCCCTTCCTGGAACTGGTCCTTGCACATGCTGTTATACCTATTGCTGCCTCCACACACATCTGAAGGAGTATTTATGCCCTTGGCAGAGACTCTCCAGGCCTTAGGAAACAAATTTTGCTTTTGTGGTTCACCAGAACACCTTACAGGCCTGACTGCTCCCTGAAGAAGGCAAGATTTTCCCCAGCTGCCATCCCTACAGAATCGTTCTCTGACCTGTTGTGCCAGCATCTCTTCACACAACATTGCTTTGGCAGAATTGCTTTAGCAGAAGGGACAGACAAAGGCAGCGCTGTTACAGCCATGTGGCTTGGGGGGACAACTGCCTCAAACACCCTGGTGACTTTGGAGGGTGACCAGAAAACCGTAGCAGCCCTGGGAGACAACTGTAATTGATGCCCTAATGGAGAGCTTTTAGCTACCCAAAGGCAAACCTTCCCCTCAGATTTCTGCTGTGCTTTAGTGCCTATCGATTACTGGGGCAAATGCATTATGTTAGCAAAACTAAGCTTTCCCTGATCAAACGTATGCTTTATCAGCCACATAAATGCCAGCATGACTCTCTCATTGCTACAACATATTAAACACCTTGGAAATGTTTCCTTAAACTCTAGGTCAGTCTTATGAAATCCGTCTACTTGAGAATAGGAAATTGGGAGAGTTTCAAGATTTAAACACAAAATATGTAAAGGTAAGGAGAAATATAGATTTCTTTTCTTCCTGCTACTACATACAGCCTTTAATGAAGGGCCTGACCTTGCTCCCACTGAGACAATGGAAAACACTTTGCCATTGTTTTTAGTGGGAGCAGGGGTGATGGAGTTGTTGAGTGCTAGTTTCATGGGACTATGCAGCTTGGCTTTGCAGGGTTTCAGGGGAACCTTTGTTCTGTTTTTTGTGATCATGACCCCAGAGTTTCACTATGAAAATTGGGTTCAGGGGAATCCCAAAGTTCAGTGGTGAACATGGTCAAAGCTGTGGAGAGGCAGACTTGTCTCCCTGCTGAATTGCAGCAACACGCCTGGGTTGTTACATGACAAATGGAGGGCCCAGGTGTTTACATAGTTCTGCCAGGCAGATTCTTATAGCTCCAGTTTACTTTGGTAATGGGCATAATGATGAACATAGAGAGCTTGATCATTTGGTTTGGGGGACTTTTTCCTGTTGTTTCCCCCATTGCCAAAACAGTTCAAATCCAAAAACATTGGTCTGGACCCTGGTTCTGGATCCAACCTTCAATTCTTGGCTGTTCTGCCTCAGGATTTCCTTTGAGAAGTGGGAACTAACTGTAAAATTTGTATTCCAATTTGGTTTTCAAATGTTGTTCAAGTTTAGGCCATTCCCTATTTGTCTTTTGACCCATTTCAGGTAGTATGCAGATTGGGATTCCAATTTTGCAGGTGTTCCTACTGTGGCTTGTTTGCATCTTGAAGCTAAGGTTTGATTTGGGCATTTCTCAGGTTAACTGACAAAAATTGCTCACTTACTTGATATGGAAGTTCCCAGCAAGAGTGTGGGCTTGAGAAACTGGCATGTTAGGGGTCATTAACTCACGTAAGTGTAGCAATCTTAATATACAAAAGAACATAGGAGTACTTGGGACTTGTCTGCCCTGGGGAATTGCCCTTATTCCAGCCTTTTTTCTCCAGTTATTGGCGTGGCTGCACCATTGCAGACCAGTCTTCTGTTACAGAGGCTTTCCTACTCTACCTACCTTTGTTTAACTACTCTGGGGCAAATCCAATGACTGGCTCTTAATGGCTGGAATCAAGTTCAATTCCCACTGACAAGATGTTTGGACATGTCAGCTCCGTTGGTGCAGGGACAGGTGAGCTGGCTTCCACATTTGCAAATCAGAATGGGATATACTGGGGTTGGGACATGGTACAGACATATTAAATATGGCCCCCATATGAGCCTTTTTGGGTGTTGAGGCAGTATAGTGATGTTTACATGCCATGACACCTAAGATTAGGTGGACATTGCTATAGTGCTTCCAGAGTGAATCCCAGAAAGCTGCACAGGGCTGTGTTACTCCTGTAAGATGTGCCCTATGAAGGGATAAGTGTTTCTCTCTCAGGGGTCCCTTAGGAATTTCATACACACAGTTATAATGGGTCTCTTAGGTGGACCCTTCTACTCTCCTCGTGAACGGGGGTGAGAAGCATAACAGATCAGCTTTTGCTTCTACTCTGGAAAACCAAAGTCATCTTGAGATAGGGTTCTGGATGACATTGTTGACATTGCTGTCTTTTTTTGACAGAGTATAATCCGTGTCGTTTTCCACGACCGCCGCCTGCAGTACACAGAGCATCAGCAGCTGGAGGGCTGGAGGTGGAGCCGGCCTGGGGACCGCATCCTTGATATAGGTGAGACTATTTCCTTGTGGCACCTCTGCAGTGCTGGGGACATGAGTGGTGTGTGGAGAGTTTGCATGTGTCTTCAGGCTTTTAAAGAATCCTCCATGTCTTTGGGAGGGAAGGAGATCTAGCACTGTAGGTCCCAAGTAGATATGTCTTTGGTGGCTTCGCTTTCACATGCATGTTCTGATTGTGTGGAAATGCTTTCTCTTCTTCAATTTAATATTTTTAAAATTTTAGGGGTTTTCTTCTACAGATATCCCGCTGTCAGTTGGTATCTTGGATCCCAGGGCTAGCCCGACCCAGTTGAACACTGTTGAATTTCTCTGGGATCCGTCAAAGAGAGCTTCAGCATTCATTCAGGTAAGAGATAAATCTTATTTCTATGGTGAACATAGTGGTTAGATATCTTTTAAAGAACTGGCGAGACAAAATAGCCAGTACATGAACAAGAGAGAAGGATGGTAATGATAGTCACTAACTCATGTGGCAATCATTTGTAATGAATTTGTAGGATACTCACTAAATCAATTTGCTGGCTACTTGTTAGATTACTACCTACTACTGCCAGGATTTCCTTTAAAAAATATTCAGACACTGGTGTTGCTTTCTAAGCATATCTTTTGTCTTGAGGAACTGTTCATAACCTTTGAGTTTTCCTTACTTTCCTCTTTCATGACTATTTCTCATTCTGAGCTTCAGCAGTTTTCAATCTGAATTAAGGATTTACTTTAATCAAAGGATGCTTTTCCTACTGCCCTGTTTCTTTCTGCTTGTTCTCCTGGTTACTATGTCTAAAGGAACAGAAATGAAAACGTATGAACTCTTCTGCCTCTCTTAGTTTTTTGTGAGGAGCCAAAACCTCATGTTCAGGCAGCTGAAATTCAGATGAGCACGGGTTCCACCTGTCTCCAGAGATGAGCACAGCTTCTGTTTTGCCAGGTACATTGCATCAGCACAGAATTTACCCCACGGAAACATGGAGGAGAGAAAGGGGTGCCCTTCCGGGTGCAAATCGACACCTTTAAGCAGAATGAAAATGGTGAATACACAGAACACTTGCATTCTGCAAGCTGCCAGATCAAAGTGTTCAAGGTATGAGGGAGTTTTGGCTTTGTCATCAACTAGATTAAGGCACAAGAACATGTAAAGGTTTCAGATTGTCTAGGAGCGAGGCAAATATTGGAGTAAAAAACCAGACTTTCAACAGGGTGTACTTAAGTGTTGCACCAAGACTTGTGCCAGTCTGTTGTGCCTCAAACACTCCAAAAATACTGAGCTATTTAGGGTATCCAATGTGTTTTGATGCTCCTAGGCAATCAAGACATTGAGATGTCTTCAGTTTCTTTGAATCCTCCATGAACAATAAAATTGTATTGCGGAGATCTTAAATACCTTCTTGTTGTTGTTGTTGGAGCAGAGTTTGTCTCTGTGATACCTGGAAGAGAAAAAGATTCAGAGAAAAAGCATCTTTGAAACTCCTAATGTGGGCATGGCAGGCCTATATCTACTTAACGACAAACTCTCCATAGCCTGTTTTCTCAAGGGATCTGCTGCTCCAGTTTTGTTCCTGTGAGCAGTGTCTTTCCTGTTTCTGGAAAAATGGTTCAAATGCCAGTTGAGGTGCATAACTTATGGACTGAAATTGTTGGAATCACATATCAGGACTGTGGTCAGCCTATTTTAGAATTGCAATAGGCATTAGTGGTGAATGTACAGAAACAGTGGGGATGCTTGATTAATTCTTTTGTCTAGAAAATGCAGATCTGATCTTATTTCATATGTAGAATTCCTGTAAATCTTAAGGAGGCTTTTGTTAACATATTAGATAAATCTGTTGGCCTCTGTCTCCAAACTTGTAATACTTGGCATAAGGGAGAGCCTGTGCTTGTACTTATAGCCTAAAGGAGCAGACAGAAAACAGAAGACTGACAGAGAAAAAATGGAAAAGAAGACCACCCAAGAGAAGGAGAAGTATCAGCCTTCCTATGAGACAACGATTCTCACAGAGGTAAAGTGTTTTAGGCACATCATACTACATCATGTTGAGAGATAAATCAAAAGAAAACAGCATCTGAGCCCTGGAGATTGTCTTGTGGAAACATGTATGCTCTGATCTGAGTGAAACAGAGTGGAGTGAAATTATGAAATGACTCACTGGTGAAATTTATGAAAGATGCCAAAGTTTCTTATGTTTCGGGGTAAAACCCAACCCTTAGTAGCCTGGCTTTAAAAAAACAAAACAAAAAAAACCCCAACTTCCTCAGTTTTCACTGTGCTCCTGGGCACTTGTCATGGCCCTCAGGTGCCAGCTGTATGAAAATACAGTTGTCTGTGTATTTTTTTCAGAACTGCTTGGCAAAAGCTCATGTTGGAGATGGGGCACTTGAGCAGATGAATAGGCTGTCTGGTTAAATTATTAATCTGTTTTTCTGTGAATGTGCCTATGAAGCTGTTGTTACATGCGAAATCGGAGAGGATTCCAGGTTGTACTCTAGGAATATCTTGTGTCTTGTATTCTGATGCATCTGGTGTAGAGTTGTATGTGTTTTTGCTCCTCCCTGTCACTACTAAGATGTTTGTATAAACTTACCATAGGCTGTAGAATTAGTCAGCAACAGGACTCAAGAAAGGGATTTAAGTGTTGTTCAGTCTCCCTGTGGGAATGACTTGTTGTTTTAGTCCTTATTTTTTTGGAGCAGCTTGCTGGATATCCAAAAATGATGTTAATTATTCTTAATTTAAATCAACTTCCTGTTGGTGAGATCCAGTCTCTCCCACTCCACTTTCCTCATGTTGCCAGGAGCAACCAGCATGTTTTCTGATTGACAGACCTAATTCTACTGAGTTGGCAGATCCCAGACTCTCCCTGTGAGCTCTGATGCACTTTGACATATTGCGTGGGGAAATGTGGGTTGCCAAAGAGTTAAATATTTGCCAGTGCTTGTGGAGATGATAAAATATTTGCTAGTGTTTGTGGAGATGATAAAGCTCCAAAGCTACACTTGCTGTCTTTTTATCATTGCAAACAAGGCCACTACAGAGCATTTTCTTGAGCTCTTGGTGGGGGGTGTTCAACAGAGCTAGATTTTTTTCTGCTGATTACTGTGGCTTAAATTCAGAACAGTCACCAATTCTAGCTGGGTCACTCTGGTTTTACACTACAGTCATGAAATGTGGAGTCTGACCTATATTTGTGAAGGCTTTTAGTAGCTTTGTGTCTATCTCAGATTTTCTCCATTTAATACCCATTTATGACTGGAGCTGTTTGACTAATGGCTAGAGGTTTCAGAAGGCTGGTTCAGATTCTGCTCTTTTGCTGGTATAAACCTGAAGCAATGCCACTGGAACATTTTTGTCACTCTTGCCTGGATTTAATTAGGGATTTATAATTGAGACCAGGGGTATTTCTGTATCATTGCTGCTTTCAGTCTGAGTTGACTTACTGGCGTTGCTCTGACTTACAGCTGTGCACACTTTGGCCCAGTGTTATTTGGGGACAGGCTTTGTGAAATGGGAGAAAGAAATGTGGAATGCACAACTGGAATCAATCTGGCCCCCTGACAGCCCGCTTGGAGAGCAGTGTAGAAAATCCATGGCCCATCTCCTCCTCCCAGCAGGAGTGATGAGCTGAAGTTAGTGGCATGGCAACAGCATGAATGTGGTATTAGAGGAGAATCGAATCCTTTATTTCCATCCTTATGAAAGTTTCCCTGCTGCCTTTCTTCCAACAGTGCTCTCCCTGGCCAGATGTGCCTTATCAAATGAACAATGCTCCATCTCCAAGCTACAACAGTTCTCCCAACAGCTTCAACCTCGGAGATGGGTATGTAGCCAATACATGCTTTATCCTTCCTGTTGATATGGCAGCTTTTGTGTGTCCATGCATTTCATACCATGGAAGATGTTAAGGACCCCACCCTTTCTAGCAAGGAGAAAGTATTTTCCAAAAGCCTTTAAGACCTTCCATCCAGGAATTCCCTGTAATGTAGAATACTGTTTGTATGTGCACTGTTTGTGGTGGCTGGAAGGCGAGCATCAGAGGGCCTCCAGGGCAACTCCTGGTGAGAACACACCGTGCCTGTACCAGCAATCCCCAGAGGCTTTCAGCACCTCTTCAGAGTTGGCATTTCTTTCTTGCTTTCTGTCTTGAGGTAGTTTGGGGTGCTGAATTCCCAGGTAATTCCCACGTAAAGAAATCCTGTTTGGGGCAAAACAGCCTGGGCTTTGAGATGCCATTTCAGAGCAAAAGACTAATGAAGGCATGTTTAATTCATTGAATAATGAGAGAGTTGTTCAGCCCTAGTGATTGTGGAATGCTGAAGATAATTGGTGTCAGAAAGGTACAGCATTATGAGTCCTCCCTGCTGCATACTTCCCCTTAGGAATTTTAGGCCTTTTTCTCCTGGTAGGACTCTGCCATCTTATTGCCTTCCCACACAACCTAATTACCATGTTGTATTGATCCATGTTCTATCACTAATTTTTAATGAATCCCCTCAACCTGTGAAAAAGAACAAATACTGAAATTATAAAATTGTGTGTTAGTGGAGAGATCTGCTGAGTATATTTTTCCTTTGGTAAAATCCCTGATATGTTTAGGAGTCCTGTCTGTGTTTAGAAGAATTTAGGAGAAATGTGGTTTTGCATAATTTATGGCACTTGACTATGTCTAAGATAACACCAGGGTTGAATTATAAGGTCCTTTATTCAATTTTTGTAAAGAATTATTAGACAGTGGATTTAGTTAGGATATTTCTGGCTCATAGAAATTGAGTTCAGCCATCCTGTAGGTTAATATTTTATTGCTTAGATGATGTCACATTAGTGAGTCAACCATATGGAAAAGCTTGGTTGAGGTCAATAAACCTGAGGTTTTTCTCTCAGTCTGAAGGAGGACCTCAACTCACCAATGAAAGACTCAGGTAGAGAGGATTTTTTTGATTCTTATTCTAAATTATGAACACCTTTTTCAAAATCTGATAAAGAAAAAAAAGCCAAGTTGGATGTAACTTGTGAAAGTTGAGTCAAATTGAGGAGGGGGAAGAGGATGGACACTGCAATGTAAAATTTAAAATAATATGTTTTTTTTCTCTTCCAATTTTATATAATTTCTTTTAGCAACAGTTCACCAACCCACCAAATGGAGCTCCTGCCTCCCAGCAATGATGTAAGTACTTGAGATCATGTTAATGTGGTGCTTTTCTCTTTTAGGACACTGGTGAACAGTTCATTTCAAGACCTTCTTATTCTTTTTGCAATGTAGCATCTCCTTCCTTCTGCTTCTATTCAAGATGCCCAGCAGTGGCTTCATCGTAATAGGTTCTCTCCATTCTGTAGACTCTTCTCAAGTTTTTCGGGTGAGTTTAAACAGTCCAATTATTCTGGTTTTTTTCTCTTCTCTAAGTGCAGCTCATGAGCATCTGCTGCTGGCCACTTTTGATGGGATCCTTGGTCTGATTCAGTGTGGTTGTTCTTTCATTCTTAGATTAGTTACCATTTGTCAAAACAGTTTGTAGATCTATAGAGTAAGTAAAAATGAGAGAAAATAAATTAAGATGGAAGGGACTTCCTAAGTTCATTAAGTCCAGGGCCTTTGAACATCTCCCAAGGTTAGAAATTCCACAGTCTGTCTAAACAACCTCTTCAAATACATAACTATTCTGGCAGTGAAAATGTTTTTTTTTTATATCTAATCAGCACTTCTGTCTGCTGGCTCTCATCCTGTTCCTGTGCACATTTAAGAAGCATCTGGCACCTTCACTGTACCCTCCCATTAAGTACTTGTACAGAGCAGTAAGGTGGTGGAAGGGGCAGTTGTTAGAGGTGCTGAAACCATGAGGAGATTCTCTGACTCAGAGAACGTGACAGTTACAGAAGACCAGGTCATTTAATGGCCAGTGTGAAATATCTAGCTTGTTTATGAGTTGGCTGGAGTATTTTCCAGTGCAGCACTGTTCTTTTGGCAGCTTCCAGCTTTCTGTTTCACAGTGATTGGTTTGAAGTGCACACCTCTTGGAATTTGCAACTTTTCTTTTAAATCTATCTGGTTTAGCTTTGTGGATTCTCCACCCCTTCTACCCCTGCCCTTTCCTGCTGCCCATACATACTATTTGGAAGCTAAGATTTGCTTAACTTCTGAAGAAAAATCAATTTGAAATATGTAGGTGCCGACTTACTGAAGATGTCCAAAGAAGATTTTGTTCAAATCTGTGGGCCTGCTGATGGAATTCGGCTCTTTAATGCAATTAAAGGAAGGTTTGTATTATTCCCTTCCTATTTTTTATGATCCCTTCATAATTTCAATGTTAACTAGAAGTTAATCCTGGAGCTGTAGCATTTAGACTTTCTTTTAATACTTGAGAGGTTCTCTCAGGGACTGGAAATCAGAGTGATACTCAAATCCAAGCACAGCTCAGAAATGTTGCCAAAATGAAGCAGCATAATGCGGATCTCTAGTGGTTTATTTGCTACCAGCTGATAGCTTTAATCCATTCCATGAGCTACACAGCTGACAATACCCTATGCTGCATCTCCATCAGAGGTAGCAAGCAATAAAAAAAAACAAAGCCCTGGAGCCTCAAATGACTCTTAAACTTTCATTGCAATAACCTCATAAATTCTACAGCTGAGCAGGATTTAAATCAGTAGAGGCAGGTATGATGAACTGCTTAGCAAGTGCTGTAAACTTTTTATTCTTACCTGGTCTTGAAAAGATTAAAGTGCTCTGCATCACCTCCCAGGGGTCTCTTGCTAGACATCCTAAGCCATCTAGTTACCAGCATCAAGACCATCCCTTAGTTTGTTATTTATGCACAGCCTGAATGATTCTTTCTCTTACTGTTTGAAAGCTGACTTGAAACTATTTCAGATCTACTAAATTAACTTACTACTGTTTTTGATTAATCCATAGAAATGTAAGGCCCAAGATGACAATTTATGTCTGTCAAGAACCAGAGCAAAACAGATCCCATCTCCACCAAAAACGAGAAAATGGAGATGGCAGTCTTTGTGGTAAGTTCTTGTGTATGGATTTTGTTAAACACCTGGTGGGAATGCTGCTTTCTGCCTGAGCTCCTGTGTGGACAGCTTGGTGCCCTTAGTGTTTGAAGGGATACTGTTTATCCCAGTTTTGCCATTTCTGGTTATGGTTTTATGGCTACAGATTCCAAATAGCACTGTCTGCCTGGGGAACAGACCCAACTTACAAATTATCTGCAGAATGCCACAGCAAAATCTCTATTCAGTTCTTAGGAGGGGCAATAGCATTAAAAACCACTCTTCCATCCACAGTTTTCTTTAGATTGTCTTGTTTGAAAAAATTCAGGGAAATTGAAGGTTGGTAGGTCTGGAAGTGAAGTTTCAAGAATTATAAGTTCAAAACTGTGGGGAATTTGTCGTCTCTCGTGACACAATATACAATCAAATGAAAACAAAGATTATCCTTAAGTCTTGCATTTAGTAATAAACAGGCACAGCTTTCCTACCTGGTAGCTATAATTTGAATTAGATTTCTGAAATAATGCTGTCATCCTGCATTTTGTTTTAGTTTGTGCCTATGGGATCAGTGGGTGGTATCTAATAAAATACAGCTTTTTGTGTGACATAGCACGTTTTACTATTTGATTGAATTCTTTAAGTCAGTAAAAGAAAATTATCCAAAAATATAAGCAGCTTTTATGAGAAGGCTGTTTTAGTGCCCCATGATGAAGTTATTAGTCCCCATGTTTTCCTCTGGGTAAAAGTTGCATGTGCTTTAATTGCCTGCTGCATACAAATAGTGGGTATTTTCCTGCAATCAAGCCAGGTATTTGGGGGATGCTTTAAAATACTAAGCTTTTTTTATTTCATTTGAACCTTCATATTAAACCCACTTAGTTGTTGATGCTGAGTGTCTTGGTGCCATCTGTATTTGCTGTTCTGTAACTGCTTTCCACTTGCTGCAGTGTATCATGCAATCTTCTTAGAAGAGTTGACCACGCTGGAGCTGATGGAGAAGATTGCAAACTTGTACAGCATTTCTCCCCAGCAGATAAATCGGATCTACCGGCAGGGGCCCACAGGGATCCATGTATTAGTGAGCAATGAGGTAAGGGGGCTCCAGGGGGCTACATGGTCAGAGATGTTACAGCTGTGTGACTTCATGAAGTTAGAGTGAACTTCCCCTTGAAGATGCATTCTGTAATTTGACAATTGTAAAGCCATTAATCCCAACAAGCTAAAGTAAATACTTGGAGTGAATCAGCCATACACAGCACTGATTTTAGTGTGGTTTTGCTTTGTAAAAGATGTTGGGGTTCTCATTTGGTTTTTTTAAGCAAAACAAAATTGGTCATTTATTGCTCTCTACAACTGCCTGAAAAGAGGTTGTGGCAATGTGGGGCTCTATCTCTTCTCCCAAGTAACAAGTGTCAGGATGAGAGGAAATGGCCTAAATGGCCTCAAGTTGTACCAGGGAATGTTTAAACTGGGGATTAGGAAAAATTTGTTTATTGAAAGTTTTATCAAGCATTGGAAGAGGCTGCTCAGGGAAGTTGAGTCACCATCCCTGGGGGTGTTTAGAAGTCATGTAGCTGTGCACTTGGGGGCATGGTTTAGTGTTGGGCTTCCTGGTGCCAGGACAATGTCTGTGCATGATGACCTTAGAGGATTTTTCCAACCTAAATGATTCTATGAATTTCTTTTCATTTTGGCTACTTACACACATTTTGAAGTGAGGATCTAAAGTAAGAACTTTTAAAATTAAATAGGTAAGTTGCCCAAAGAAGGTAAGTTTTAAAGTTTGTAGGCAGCAATTAGTTTTACATCTTGGCCCATGATTCTAGGCACTGGGTCTGTCACTATATACATTATATGCACACTATAATTTATGGACCTCTGCTACTGTTAGGGTCCCATTATATGATGCGTTAATTTAATCCATTCCATTAACTTACAGGTTAATAGTGAGTTGCCCTTCTTCCTCTTTTCCCCCTACTAAATTACTTACTCATTCATGCACCAGAATCACTTAAGAAGCTCCATTTATAAGAAGGATTGTTAAAACAAATGAAGCAGAGCATAGGTCTCAACTGGAGCCTAAAGTGAACGCTGTAATGCTTATACCTGAAGTCTCCTTGCTATTCCAGCCTGATTAAATCTGAAACTTTGATGCTTTATGGATGCAAAGTGCTTGGAGGCAGCCCTTGATAGGGGAATTGCATGAACCAGCCTGGGTATAAGGCTTTAAATATTTGTTTAAGTCAATCATTAACAAGGTCTATTGCTTTTCTAATATTTTTTTCTTGTTCTAGTACTATAGTGGCAAGTGTGTGGCACTCTGTGAATGTACTTCATGCATCATTAGGCAAAGACACAAACTGGCCAGAGAGGTTTGATTTGAAGGAGTAGAGGCTGGATGTTAAATCCAAAAGAGTGTAGAGAGATCAGTCTAAGTTGAAAAGGGTATTTTGATGAGAGAACTTAGAGCTGAAAAATGCACTACTCAAATGATACTCAGTGTTCAGGAGAAGGTTTTTTCACAAAGCTGGATCTCATGAACTGATCAGAGGTTCTGGTCACCCCTCCCTTCTCTGAAGTTGTGTCCAGCTTTTGCTTCAGCTGTTTGAGACACCTCCTGAAGGTAATTCACCTCCTTTTAATTGATCAGGCATGTATGTTAATAATCTCATGGACAGAGTTACTCAGGACTGTGCAGGCCTAGACACCAAATGCTGTTTGATACCTCTCCTCTAAGTCTATACTGGCCCTGAAAGAAATGTGAGTTCAATTGCTAAAAATATGTTGTGTTGGCTTTTTTCCTTCTGCCCTTCAGATGGTGCAAAACTTCCAAGATGAATCTTGTTTTGTTATCAGCACATTAAAAGGTGTGTATTGCTGCTGCTGTTACCTGTTACTCTAAAGATAATTCCTCCTTTCAATTGCACTAAATGTTATCACAAACTCAATGCTGTTATCCTGGAAAGATAAGTAATCTAATCTAGTGTAAGTCAAGGTGGTTGACTACACTATGGTTGATTATTTTTGATGGATCAATGCTTTACTCTGTTACACTGTTACAAACATTTCATGAATGCATTGACACCACTGACATAAATAAGCAGAAAACATTCAAGTAAAATGATAAAATATGACAATATGTAGGGTTTTAATGTAAATTATTTGGTATATTGTTCCTGATTGGTTTCCATGAGTGGGTTGTGAAACAACTGTACAAACTACTGCAAAGTACCTAGAAAGAAAATTTAAAGTTCTATATGTCTGGTGTTTCCTAAAAGCAATGACAATATGTTTTGCATTTCTTTGTTACAGCTGAAAGCAATGATGGCTACCACATCATTTTAAAATGACCGTGCTGCACAGAGAGACTTTAACGGCCTAAAATTTAGTGCCTCACTGAGATTGCTACAACCTAGACTGGAAACATGAAGAACCTTCTGGATAAATGTTCCTGTGAACTAAGAATTACCAAACAGCTTAAGAAAAAACTTGCTTTTACAGATAGAAATTTTTGGTGGTGTGTGATTTTGGTGGGTTTGGTTTTGGGTTTTGTGGGGTTTTTTTGTGTTGTTTTTTTTTTTTTTTTGTTTGTTTTTTTTTTTGTTTTGGGTTTTGTTTTGGTTTTTGTTTAGTTCGTTTGATTTTTGTTTTGGTTCTTTTGGTTTTTTTTAAGCTGAAGCTGAGAACATCCTCAAAACTTGTACATGTTTTTTCTTCCCTCCTTTTCTCTTCAGTCTCTTAAAAATTGTAGAGGTTTCTGCTTATTACTTAGAAACATCTGCCTTGTACTAAAGGGAAATGAAAGATAAATCCCAATTCTCTTGACCCCTCATGTTTGGGTGAATTGATTTACTTACAGTTCTGAGTGCTCTCTTGCTTTCAACACACACCCTGATGCTGATGGATGTAGACTCCCCAGGGCTCCTCTTGTACTCTTTGAGGTGGAAGGCTTGGGACTGCCTCCCAAAACAGATGGGCAATGCTGAGGATGAGTTTGGTGCTCAGCCTTTACCCAAAGTGTCAACTCTGGAAGCCCACACTCATCTGTTCTCCACCTTCAGATGTGCTCCAAATCCAGAGACCTTGGTCCCTCCTGACAGACCTTCTGTAGTACTAATCCAGCAGAAAAGTTCTGGGAGGGTTCAAGGGAGGACAGACAGCTTGAGGTGAGCAGTTCAGTACCATGTTACTATCTTTAGCTTTAGAGAAGTCTCCTTGAATGGAGCATGTGGAATTTTTCTGAGGAACTGCTTTGAACATTGACAGCTACAGTGCTCATGACAAATTCATACTATGGATTTATTCTACTCTACAGATTAGTAATTAACTGCTATCTTTACTGTAACTGGGAATTAGATATTACAATCTTAATGGATTTTCATCCTGTTACTGAAGTAAAACTGTTTTGATCAAGACCAGGTAAACAGATCATCTTAGTTGCTGCTTCTTACATTCTTGCTCTTTCATTTTGGACTCCTGTTTCCCATATCTGTTACCTGTGATCAGCTCCACACTCCTTGGTCTTTTGGGACTCCATTCCAGGCACCGTAAAGTTAAAAAGTGGCAAACTGGATCACACCTTTCTTGCATTTCACTTTTGACAGCTAAATAATATATCTGTTTCCCCAAACTGAGTGTCTATATACCATCAAAATCTGGTTCTTGAACATTTCATTTCATCCTGAACTGACATGGAAAGCTGAAATACCAAACATTTTCCTGGAATGGAAATTTTTCAAAAAATGAGAAATTGTCAGCTGAAAAACACTGAATAAAATGTTCCAGCCTTTTGAAATGGAAACATTTAATTAAATCCATTTGGCCCTTAAAGCAGCATCAGTTTGAGCTACTGTTGCAGCCCTCAGAATTGTCATTCGAGTGCCTTGCGCGCCGTGTCTCCCCTGGGCTGAGCTCCTTGGCTGGATTGCAGATCCCATGATGCTCCTAGCCTGGGTTAGTCAAGCAGGGAATGCGTCATGAGGGCTGGAGAGGAGCCCAGGGACAGAGGGGCCGTGGAGCCCGTGAGTTACAGCTCCCAGCTGACACCAGAGGAATTGCACAGACACAGACCGATATTTCTCTGACAAAAGTGATGTGTTTCATGTTTTCCCAACAGAAATAAACAGCAAAATATTGAGAAAAGCAACCTTTTTTTCATTAAGGCATCAAGTTTTGTGCAAAAAACCCCACCCTTCCCCACTGATTTTTTTTTTTTTTTTTTTTTTTTTTTACACCGAAAATAATACTAGAATAGAAAACTTGTGTTACAATGGGAAAGCCTTCAGCCAACTCAGCTAATTGAGCAGCAATGCCTGCTTAGGCATGATCTCCATCAACTGACTGTTCTGGATGCTCCATGAATTGTAGGCATGCAGAAAGGATGCTTAGGCTTTGGGACATGGTGGTTCCCCCTGATGAAATTAATAACTTGAGGCTTCTTGGCTGAGAACCAGGTTGTGTAGGTGAGGAGGAGCTCCTGGCCATGGGATTCAGGTTGTGGCCACACACAGCTGCCTTCCAAAACAGTGAATGGATTCTAGATGCTTTTGTGAGCAGGTGGGACCAGTGTGCCCATGCATACCAGGTGCTGCTTGATTTATTTTCTAGAAGGTGCTTTGGAAGATGGATGTTGGCTGTTCTGTAATACTGGCCCAGTGCATGGTGTGGCTGTCTTTGGCATGCAGCTCATGTGAATCTCATGGGAAAGGTTCTAAACAGATCTTGAAGTTGCCAGGAGAGTAGCCTGTATCATGTCAGATCCACTTGGATGTGATATCCCTGTAAGTGAGGGGACACAGCAATCCTGATACACAGTAGAGTGAAGAAGGGATAGAGGTGGATTTGCTGCCAGAGTTAGGGACTGAGAACTGTTCACTTGTTTTAAAAAGCCTAAGTTCTTCATTCTTTACAAAACAACTCTTGCCCATAAGGAATTTTATGCCTAAGTCCTGATAGTGTTTCAATAGCACTTGCTTGATTAATTTTGAACAGAAAGAAGTCTGTTAGGGCCTTGCTGTATTTAGATTTTTTTTTTTAAACAAAATAATTCTATTCTCATCTGAGGATGAATTTGACATGTATCTTTCTTTCATGCTCTTACCTGAGTAAACAAGCCCATAGACTATAAATATTTTCCTATGAGTTGGCTCTGTGTGAGCCTTTTGTAAAGCTGTGCACAAGTGAAGAACCTTTCTCCAGTGTCTAGTCTGAACTTGCCCTGACTCAGCTTCATTCCATTCCCTCCCTTCCTGCTGCTGGTCACCAGAGAGAGGAGATCAGCACCTCTCCTCCACTGCTGCCCTTGAGGAAGGTGCAGAGAGAGAAAGGGTAGGTATTACACACAGACACCCCCCTAAACTGCAGAGAAAAAGACTTGTCTCATCTGTGTGTCAAGTAATCCTTGACTCCCCTTGGATCTGCCATCCCTGAAGGGACTTGTTTGACCTGTTTGTGGAAATGGCAGCCTCCAGAAGGATGCTTTTGTTTCCTCAAGACTGGAGGAAGCACAAATGTTTAGTCTGGGATAGATATCTAAACTCTAGATAGATTAAAGGCAGGGGAGGTGAGTAGCTCCCACTCATCTAAATAGCATTTACTTTTTTCTTAAGTGCCTGTTACACTTTTTCTTTATTGCTCCTATTTCTTTCTTGAAAAGTAAGAAAATGTACTCAAAGTGATTTAACTGGAACTTTTTTCAGCTCTATGTGAAATTTGTGCAGCAGAAGTTTATAAGGACTAGGGCTTAGAATAACAGTGAGTAACATGGTTCCCCAGGCTGTCCAGCTCTTCAGTTGTATGTATGGTGACAGCCACTATGAGTAAAAGTGGGCTTGCTGGGGGTGAAAAGGCAGAATCATTATGTGGTTAATACCAATATGACTCCAGCCAGTACTGCAAAGTATAAACTTGCATTCTTGTTGGATCTGTACTGTCTGTTTGAAGTCTCATAAATTGTGGCATTTTCTCTATCAACTGAGTAAATTGATGGAGATCAATTAATACAACTCTGGTAATGTTCTGAAAACTCACAGTAATGCCCATGATACACAACTGCAGGGCAGGGAGAGGGCAAATGATGTGGTGATAAAAATTTGGCCATCTGACTGAGGTGGCAGGACTGGTGCTATTAAAATGAAAGTTCCTGTTCTTTCTGCTGGCCCTGCATGTTTATTGGCTAAAATAGAAGTAATCATTCAATATGGAAAATACTGGAATTCTTAGTGTGTCTTAGTGGGAAATTTAATGGGCTGAAGTTTCAAGACTTGGAGGTGGTGAAAGGATTCTTGCATTTGAGAAGCCCTGGATGGCACTCTCCTTATAATGTAACATATACATATATATGCATATATATCCATATATATCCACATACTTACTGTACTGTATCAACACATATTTGTGCTGAGTACATGTGTTCCTTGGCTTTAACTGTACTCTGCTTTGTTTAGTTGCAGTTCAGTGTAAAAGACTCTGGTTGATCAAGCTTCAAAACCCAGCCATTCCTTGGGTAGAAATGTAAAAGTCCATAGTAGCACCTAGGTGATTTGGACATGGTACACTTGGAGTGATGTAAGTTCAGTGAATTTCTGCTATATAAGTCCCAGGCCTTGGTGAAGATGAGCATATTCTTTCACTAACACTGCAGTTCTACATTGCAGCTTCTGATAATTACTTAGAGTAACAGAGAGATAGATTGCCCAATGCTTTGTGAACTAGTAAAGCTACTCCATAAGCAGAACAACCATATGATGACTTTTCCTAGCTCAGTGTTGTATTGCTTAAGCATTGGCCGTAATTCTAACAATCATCTGGTGGATGACTGAAACAGGTGTTTTTGTCTATCTGTTGGGATCTTTTTGATTTTTCAAGGAAATGCTTATATTCAGACTAGCTTCTCTTTCTCCTCCAGTTATGAAATGGTTTAACTTTATGCTAGTAATAGAAATATTTTCATAAGATTATAATCTGACAGCACAGGGTACTCAGAGTGGGGAGTGTTTGGCTTTGATCATCACTACTGTGGGTGAATATGAGAAGGCAGACTGGAGGTGTATTTAACATCCTTGGCTCTCTCTAACAAATGGGTTAAGCTAGTGCCTAATTTTTGTGCATTTTTGATTTGTATATATATATTTTTTTTTTTTTTTTTTTTTTTGCCATTCCCTTAAAATTCTGCTCCCTGGTGGGGGGTGCATTGGTGACCAGATGGTGTGCCCAACTTTTTAAAGTAGCCTGCTGTCCTGGCTTGCTTGGGGTGGGTGTTTATCTGTCAAAGGGGAGTTACCTCTCTTTGCTGACAATGCAGCTGTTAGAGGCAGGCAGTGGCCACGAAGTTGGCATGATGGGCAAGGGCAAGTGGAGGAGAGTGGGTGGGAGGCTGAGGCATACCAGTTGTGAGTAAATACTGCCACACTCTTTGTTTTTTCATTTGTTGGGTTTTGGGGTTTTTTTGTACATGAATAAATAATAAAAAAAAGCATATTTTGCACTGGCTCTTGTACTGTTGTGCAGAAGAAATCTGTGTGTAGAATCTGTGCTCCAGTCAAAATGCAAATAAATCTGTTTGTAAGAAGCACGGGTCTGGTCTCTGGTTTATTTGGCAGGTTGGGCACAGGAGAGCCCTGGGCATCACTGCTGCTCAGTGTGCAGCTGCCAGGGGTGAGGGAAGCAGGGTTTGCAAAGTGCTGCCCAGACAATGCCAGCTGCAGCCAAAAGTCCTCAGCGTTTTCTTTGGGTTGGGACTGACTCCATTTCCCCAGAGCACAAGGCATGAGCAGTTTGTGTTTAATCTGGGTCAGGGCACGAGGAGAAGCGCCTGGTTCCTGCAGGAGCTGTGACAATGGACATGTGCTTCACTGAAGGCACCAGCTGTGTCAGAGGGCAGCTGGCTTTGGTCTTGCAGTGCTCAGAAGCCATTTCAGATTCTGGTCCTCACTGACATCAGAGATGAGCAGAGTCCCTCCTCACAGCAATGCTCTGCCCTATTGAGCAGCTGTGAGACACGTGCTGGCAGTGAGGGTTGGGCTGTGGAGCATTCACAGTGGTTTGGCTGGAAGAACTCCAGTATCCTCTAAGGTTTAAACCATAGATCTAGTAACTAAGTCAGGCAATTAGCAGATGTTCAGTGTCATTTTCCAGTTGGAGAAGGTGGAGCCCAGTTTGGAGATAGTATCTTCCAGCAGACAAACTTCATGTCAAGGCAAAGTAGTGAGAATGGATGTGCAACCAATGTAAGGGTGCTCCTTAATCTGAATTGACCTTGAGCAATTTCAGCTCCTTTCCTTTGCTAAAGAAGTATTTGAATCTTTTTAGTATATTGCAGCAGAGACTAGTTCTCCTGATCAAATTGGAGTTTCAGACAAGTGTTGGCTTTCCTGCTCCCCAGAGATGTGTGGCCCAGGGAGGCAAGGCTGTCTCATCCTACCCCATCCTAAATCTTCTATTTTTGGCTGTTGCAAACAGTGCCACGATCTATTTTGCTGTCTAGAAAAGCCTCAGTTCTGATTTATCTGATATTAAGTAATAAGCAAGAATGATGCAGCTGGAAAAAAGTTTGATTAGCAAGAATCTAAAATTAGCTGAGTACACTGAGAAATAATTTTTCCAATGGTGAAAATTTAAATGCTGAAGACTATGCTTTAGAGAGGTGACATGCTAGAATTCTTCCTTGAAAATATTTTCAAAGCCAGCATCTCCCAGAGGAAAGAGTTCCTGGATGGGTTGGCACCACTTTGGGAATTAAGCTCTCCATTATCTTAATAGTTTAACCTGTGGTAAGAAAATAAGGGAGAAGTTAAGTAAAAAGATGAACAGATGACTCAGTGCAGGTAGGAAATCCTGGCTGAGGGTGCATGGCCAGAGCATCCCTGGAAGGAAACCCAGCACTGAGGCTTGGAGGTGCTGAGCCAAGTGCTGCTGCACAGCTGTCCTGACAAAAACATTGTCCCAGGCAAAATATTCCAGAGCGGCCCACAGTTTCCCTTTTCCACCAGGTTCACCTCATTTCACAGCAGTGCCTATGAGGCCATAACTCTTGTTTCTCCAGCTGCCATCCTTATTTACTGTCACATGCATGTCTTGAAAGAAACTAAGAAATGTATCCCCAAATAAAAACGTAGGGATAAATGTGGTGATTGTTGAAGTGATTACTGGGGAAAAAAAGGAGAGACATTCTTCTTTTTTTTTTTCCTAAAGTTTTGGCTCCCTTTTGGTCCTTCCAGTCCCTGCCAATGGCTTTGCACTTTCCAATTCTCAAACAGTTGAATTTCTGATCTAATTATGTGATGATTGTGGTCACCTGCTGGCCAGCTACACAAGCAAAGTAATTGAGAAAATGAACCTTTGGATTCTTGGAGACTCCCACTTTAAAACAATGAAAGCATTTTTTCTCTCTCATTAACATCATCAGGTGGTGTTAATCTGTCACCTTTCAGGCTCCCATGCCCACAGGTGATGACCCTCTGTCTCCCTCTGTGAAAATGCCCTTTATTATACTTAGTGCAAAGCACCTGAGCCCCAGTGGTGCAAAGAGCAGTACCAGGAGCCTGAACCCAGACCCTGGGCCAGAGAGATGGATCAGTTTTTCAGGGCTTGGGGCTGTCTAGCCTCACACTTGCTTATAAAATTAAATTCTCGTGACATTACAGCACTGTGAGACTCAGAAACCCCCAAACCACCAGACTCTTGTACATTCCTGACTGGTGGCCACCAGTCTTGGTTGAACAAGTATGGGAATATGTGGGGAAGTGATTTCAGGTTTTATAAGGGAATAAATATAAGACATGTACATTTAAAAAAGAAATTACATATTATACACTAAGCACAGGAAGAATTGTAAGAATTTAAATACTGTGGCAGCACTCTGCCAGATGTCTGTTGTCTGCAGTGTCTGATTTTTAAACTCAATTTTTCCTGTGCAGATTTATAGCTGAAGCGTGGATAAGACATTAAGTAAAATATGAACAGGCCATTTTGATAGTCAGGAGTACAAGACACTAAGTTCTATCCCAAAAGAGTGTCAAAGCCACACTACCAGGGTCCTCTTGTCACCTAAGCAGGGTGCCAGGTGGGGGGAAATCAAGGAAGCCAACAAGTAAGTGTTGTGGAAGAAATTGATGGCCATTCATTAAGAATGACAATTTTTTACCTATACATTTGAGTTTTTGGGAGGTCTTATAAGGAAGCCAGGGCTGGAAATGCCCTTTCTGCTCAAGCTGGGAGGATATCCTGGGAGGTGGAAATGAGCCAGCAGGTGTTTCTGGGTGTTTTGGTTTCCCAGATGGGCTCACAGTGGGGTCAGCCTTACTAGCTCAGAGACAAGGAACCCTCCTGGCACCTGCCTTTATAAACCAAGTGATTCCTTCCCTTGGTGGTGGGGCTGGGGCAGGGCACTCATCTCAGGTGGCTGGAGAGGCTGAGTGTGTGTTGTTAACTGCTGGTGTGCACTGTGCTTCTTGCTGGCTGTATTACTGAACCATAGAATTGTTTGATTGGAAGGGACCTTTCAATGTTAACAGCCCAGCCCCTCTGCAATGAGCAGGAGCATCTTCACATGGATAAGGTGCTCAGAGGTGTGTCTGCTCTGGCCATGGGTGTTTCCAGGAATGGGCTTCCATCACCTCCCTGGGTGACCTGTTCAAGTGTCTTACCACCCTCCTTGTAAAAAGCTTGTTCCTTATATCCAATATAAATTGACCCTCTTTTACTTTAAACCATTACTCCTTTGATGAGCCTTGCTAAAATGTTTTTACTGTAAGTCCTGAAAGCTGCAATAAAGATCCCTTAGGGTCTGTACCAGGTCTCACAGCATTAAAATCCCTATTGCTCTCCCCACCCTTACAATTATTTCCCCATTTCTGTTTGTCTCTCTCATTTCATCAGGGGCTGGCAGTACATGGCTCATGTCAGCTGTGATAGGTTTTGCTGTTAAAATGCTGGGGATGAAGCTATGGCATGGCTTGGAGAAGTTTTGTGCTGGGAATATCTAGTGGTGGTCCTTTTTTAGTGAGTGGTGCTCCATGTGCTCCTTCTGCTGTGTTCTTTAAGGATCTGTGTGACTTGAGGTTTTGCCTATCTGGTTGTGTAAATGAGACAAATCCTGAGCAACTCAGAGCAAAAGTCATCTCATCTAAGCTGTCCAGGGCATAAAAATGGTGACACAGGCAAGAAATTTTCTGTCCCCAAGTTGAAGGGCCAAACTCTTGGTGCAGCCAGCATCTGCTGCAGCTGTAAACTGCTGATCCCTCCTGGCAGGGCTCACCTGGGGATGCTCAAGGAATTGCCAGCCCAGGGCTGGCTGTGCAGTGCTTGGCATCAGTGGGGGCTGTGGAAGGCTGCAATTAAATCAATTACAGGCTAGTGATTCTGCATTCAATGAAATAATTACTCTTGAAAACTGGCAGTATGGGTGAAACTTGCTCCCAGCATTTATACAAGGTTTCACTGTCTTGCCAAAAAGTGTGGTTGACATCAACCTGTTATTGTGACAAAGGCTATAAACTCATAGGGTCATAAAATGAGTGGGGTTAGGCCAAAGGCTGCTTGGTCTTGTGCAGGGTCAGAAAGGCCAGTGCTAGCCAGGAAATCCAACCAGAGATTATGATATCCCATTCTTGCCTCAGGTAATTTATGAATCACCAAGAAAAGATTTTTTGTCTTTCCGGTGTTGGGTGGGAGAAAAGTAAAACAATATAGGCATGCCAAACCATAATTATCATTCAGTTTATCCCTTTAGAATGTCTATTTAAAAATTAAATTTGGATATATTTATTAATTAATGATTTTCCCCAGCAAATAGAAAAAATATAACTTGGCAACCATTTTTTTACCAAGTTGGGCAGTTCTTGTGATGGTGTGTTTGCCAGCTAACATGGAGCTGGGCACTAAAAATTTAAGGTTTTTCTTGCTCACAGTATTGCTTCACAGTGATGGGTAGGATTGGCAGTGTGAGGGGTCTGGGGGCTTTAAATTGGGGTGAAACTTCAATGGATGAGCTTTTCCATACTGTGTGGATGCCATCATGCTCCACATGTGCCTGGCAGAGCAGTCTATGTTTTAAGAACCTTGTGCTGTGAATGCACTAAATCTCCAGACTGAGTTCTTGTGCCATTGGTTGTGTGTGCTGCAAATTCTCAGCTCTGTCTGCTGGTTCTGATTTCTCTAGATATGAGGGGTGGCATTAACTTGGCTTTCTTTTTGTGCATGATGAAAGAACACACAATGAAGAGGAGAAATGGCTCTAATGATGCTTATCCTTAAGTTACAGTCTTGAAGTAAATAAAGATGTTAACTATTTCCAGTGCTTTTTAATTTGGATGGAGAGGCCGCAACTGGCAGAGCTTTCTACCCTGAAACCAAGACAAGCCTTACAAGCTGAGCCTGGATCATAAGCACAAGGAGCATTACATGCTGCCTTCGTGTGTCTTCTTTGAGGAAAATCATCATTTGTTCCTTCAAAAAGGAAATTCTGGAGGGCACTTGACGGGAAAACTCCTAAATCACCCAAGCTGTGACCATGGGCTTCACACTGAAGAGTCTGGTTCTGAGTGCAGCACTCTCAGATGAATGTGAGACATGCTAGAAAGGTTTGATCTTGGAAAGGTTTAAAATGTGGAAAATGGCATAATCTGATGATGATTAAAAAATCAGTGATGTATTTCAGGTTTTCTCCATTTAAGATCTTATTTGACACGTTTTCTACTCTGACTAGTCCCTGCAAACATGACAGAGCATCTGTAGATACTGTGGTTTGTTCAGTACTAAATGCATCGTGGAATTTCATTTTAAACTTCCTACAAACAGTCCACCTGTGACTGATAAAGCTTTTGAGAAAGAGAAGACCTTTTCTGTTTCATAGCTGGTAGTATTTTTTCTTTTGAGTAATTGATATTTAGGGTGAAAATACTACTTCAAAACTGCAATTCAACAAATGGTAAATTTAGCTTTTGCCATTCATAATTACTCCTGCATCATTTTCAAAATGGGATATTCTGAGACAGACTTTTTTCCCCTTGGCAGAGTATTATTTAATTCATTGTTCACCTCAGTAAATTAAAGGCAGCAGAGCAGGTAGAACACCAGTTGCTTAAGGTACATTTTTATTCATTGAGTTGTTTAGCCTGTACACTTTGTTCTCACTGCTTTGAGAACACAAACTGTTTTCTGAACAGGCATTGATGTGATGGCTTGGCCACAAGAGCCATGGAATTATGGTTGGTAGATCTGGATGCCTCCTGAGTATGGTTGCAGCATCCCTGGGACCAGCTCAGCTGAGGGTTAATAGGAACTTTCTTAGAATTAGGTTTAAGGCCATCCTGTACTAACTGATATATAACATTTTATTTCTTCACATATTTTTAATGGAGTGCCTTTGAAAGACCTTAGAAAGACATGGTGTTTGTCTGGGGGAGTTTAATGTTGTTAAGGTTGAGTTTTCTCAGCATATAAGAGGCAGCCATGCTTGGTGAGCATGTCCTAGTTCTTGCAAAAGTAGCTGAAAAAAGGGCAGGATTTTTTCTTTTATGCTTTTGGTACATTTGAATGGACTTTTGGGGGGTTGATTATCTTTCTTTCCCACATAATCTTTATGGAAAGGGAAATTCTGTAGTGTAAAAATAGTTTTGTTTTGTCAGAGTCCTGTGGCAGTAATTGAACTAGAGAAGTGTGGCTAAAGCCTCTTTACCAGAGGGGGAAGGTGGGATGGCTGTGGCTGCCCTGTGCCTGGGGTTTGCACACTGCAACCAAGGGCATCACTTCAGTGGTGGCCAGTGTAAAAATAAAATAAAATGAATAAATGAAATAACTCTGTGTCACAGAGCTGGCCAGGCAGTGCCTCCCCCCACACTGACCAACACTGCATTGTGTATCCTCGAGTAGGAGCTTTTCTGTGGCACTTGATACCCAGTGACATTTCTCACCAAAGGGCTTGCCTGAGTATTCTGATATTCCTGAGCAGATCCAAAGAATTCATTGGTTGATAAAATATTTTCCACATCAGACTGTGGCTGAGCTGTAGGATTGGTTTTGCTGAATAGCTGCAAAAATGGATGAGGTATATGTTGTACTGCAGCTGAAACACTTGGATCTTTGTATCAGCTTCCTTGAGAGTCACTGGAACTACACTTAGAGATGCTGCTGAAGAGAAAGTCCTGCTGAAGCAAATAGTGGGTGAAATTATTCAGGAGTACTCATGCTTGTAGCAATTCTGTCTTTAGATCTATTCATCTTTCTTTGTGTGTGCTGCTTTTCCACCTAATTTGGCACAGCTCTGTTGCCAGTTGGTTACTGATATTACAATGTAGGGGTTGATAAGCACTTGCCAGCATTCAGAAACTTTCCATTCCCACACTTTACAAGCTCTGGCCATTTTTCAAACCTGTCATTTGAAGCTGTTTGAATCATGGAAGAACAATGACAAGCGAGGGAGAATGTGTTACTACTGATATTTATCTGGGAGCCTCCTTTGGTGCAATTACCAGCTGGGAAGATAAAGTGTGGTGCAAAGAGTGTGTTTGGATGATGGTCAAAAAACAGAGGTTAGTGCAGTCTAAGAGAAGCTGGAGAGTGCTGGATCAGCACCAAGCAGTCACAGCGTGTCACACTGTAAGGCTGGGTCCTCCACACGGGAAAGTGAAGCCAGGACACTGCTGGGACAAGGAGCAGGGAGCCCTGGCTTCACCTGTTCCCACTGACACTGGACATTTAGAGCTCAGAGGGGGAGCACTATATTGGATCTTGCTGCACAGGTAAGGCAGGAGCCATGGGCATCACCAGCAGAGGCTCTGACATTTCCTGTCTGTGCCCCACATGTCCTCAGAGTCTTTGTGATCTTGTGAACTTGCAAGGGGTAAAATCCTCATGCAGACATGGTGGACCATCAAAGTAAACCTTTCCTCCTCCCTGGCCTTGTCCATTGTCTGGGTTCAGGTGTTGTGTGGCCAGACAGTCCCAGGAATGGATGGTGTGTTAATGACCACTCACTACACATTGTAGGTAAGATCAAAAACATTTGCCATGTGCTTCCTCTTCCACAGTATTTCTTTCCCATGCTCCACCCCCCAATCCCTTCCTTTATTCTTCTTTCAGCTGTTCCACGTGTAGTTTTCACCCTGCTCTTGCTGCTGGTCCTGCACTGTCTTTGGATGAGCTGTGCTTGGGGATGGAGTCCCACACCAGGAGCTGTCTGCCTGCTGCACTGACCTCAAGGATTCCTGCCCTGCATTCCATTTCTGCCTGGGCTGTGGTGTCAGCCCTGTGCCAGTGTCTGTGCAGAGACTACTCCAGGTTAGAAATAAATGACTGTGACTTGGGAGAATTTCTTAATCTGATTCATCTCTCAGCTACAGCAATGAGTATATTGGTCCAAGATGGGGTGTTTGAGATGGCTGGGGAAAGAAAATGCACATTCAAGTATGACAGTAGCAGCCTCAAATGAAGAGTGTGTGTCTTGTCCTCCTTCAGACAACACCAGGGAGGTTAGCAATAAAGCTGTGCTCCACCCTGGGGCAGTCACTGGTTTTCAGTGGAGTGTGAATGGGGGGCCACATCTTCAGGCTGTGTGAGTAACCCCTGTGATGGTTTCACTCACCATCTCCCTGCACACAAAGCTGTGGCTGTCCTCCCAGTCCCTTCATCCCTCCTCATCTCCCAGGATGTCTCTGGCACAGGGGGTGGCAAACCTGGATTGTGAGAGGGGTGAACACTTAAAACATTTTTCTTTAAGCAAGTCAGTTGCCTGATCTGCTCCTTGACCCCTCCATCCCAGGGTGCTGAAGCCCACCAGCAGGAAGAGCTGGGCTCTATGGCTTGGCTGTGCCCTAACCCTAACTCTTTGCTGCTGCATAGGAATGAGCAGGAACTCATCAAGTGGTTTATGTGTCTGATTGAGGTCCTGAGCCAGGGATGAGGCAATTAACCAGTAAAAAACCACAATCCCAACCACAGGCAGCACTGTGCATCCAGAGCTGGGTGCAGCTTTCTGTGATAAGGATGGGGCAGCCCCAGCTCCTTACACTGGAATTTACTTTAAAAAAAGCAATGTCAGTGCCATTGTTGCTTGATATGGGCTACTATTTAATTATCCAGTGCAGCCTTCAGTTTTCATGCTCCCACTAAGTCCAGCTCCTTAAAGGACTAATAAATTCATGGTCTTTTTTTATTTTCCCTTGAGACACAGCTGTGGAGCAGCCAAAGCCCTCAGTGTCTCTGTGATTTTGTTAGTGCTCTCAAAACCTCACACTATGTAAAGCTTTGGGATTGCTCAAACCAGGAAACCTGACACAGAACTCTCTTTTTTATCTGCAAAAAAAGACATTGTGTCATGGATTTTTAGGAACAAAGCTGAAAAACAGCTTGATGTGGGTTTTTATTTAACCAAAACAATGTGTTGAAGCATTCAAGATATCAGTTTAGTAAAGTTCATGGAGTGTGTAGAAGTCTTAAGATCTTCTACCTGCAATGACACATAAAAGCCAGCACCACTAATTTTGCCTAAATGCTTATGTGCTTTTTCCATCAGGTTTGAATCAGAACTGCTCTTTTGGGATGAGTTATGGATGCATGAATTTCCAGCAGGACAGCATGACCACAGTGGAGACAGTGCATGTGCTGGTTGATCATCACAGGTAGCCCTGCTGTGGCAAAGCTGCTTTCACATGGGATTTAGCAGTGCACAAAACAAACTGGGACATGTGGTGGCTTGGCAAAACTGAGGTAGATGATGCACAGGCCAAATCCTTACCCTGCAGTATTTTTTTAGATATTAACTGGGAAAAACCCCAAATGCAGAGTACTTGTCATTCTGCAGGGCAGCATGGAATAAATGAACTAGTTTACTCTAGGCTGCTCACAGACCTTTTCAAATCCAAACTCTGATTGCAGAGGCAGAAATTCTTCCTTTTAAATTCTGAAAATGGGCAGTGGTAGAGAAATTGTAGTATTTCAGAAGTGAAGAAGCAATTTGCTAGTAGCACTGGACTGGGAAAATTTCAGAACTGAAAAATTTACTTTTTTCTTTTTTTAATTTTTTTTTTAATATGAATATTGCTTGCTGAATGCAATTGGTATTTTTCTGTAGGGCTAATGAATAAGAATTGATTAGGAAATATTTTCTTTCTAGAAGAATGTACTGTATCACCAAAATTTCTGGTAAAGAGTGGTTTGAGTTATCCTATGCTGACAAAATTGAGAACAAGACAAATCAATTCAATGATTTCTTGCTATGAAAGGGATGTTATGATTTGTGATGTTCTTCACCATCACATATCTGAAGGTGTTTCTATATGCTGTGCTGCTGTTATTGTTATTTCCTATTGTGAATTAAGATGCATCACTTGATTTTTCACTCGTATCCCACTTGATCTAAAGCAACTAGATTCCCTGAGGGGATGCACAGGTTTGTAGATGGAGGGTAGGGTACAGGTGATCAGGGCAAAATCTGTGATAAAGACATCATCTTTTGGTATTATATTTAGAAAAGCTGTCAGGTTTTGAGGCATGAAAGAAGATTTTCAGCAGTTGTGCCTTCTCACAGACAGTGCCTTGCCTCTCCTTACACCACCACAACCGCTGCTCTTTTATCACAACATCACTTCCTTAGCTGTCTCCAAGCATCACCCAAAACACTTCTAGTTTATCCTGCAACTCAAAATACAAACAGTATCAACTTTGGCTTGTGTTCAGCAATAATCCTGATAAGATTTCTCAGGAGCCTCAACAGAACAAGTTACAGTAATTTTGTTGACGCAGTTCTGTGGTATGCTGAAATACATCAAGTTGTCATTTATGGCATACTTGTTTTCTTTCTTTGTCTCAATCCAAAGACATAAATAATTGTAATGGATTATTTGTGGTGTTTGAAGAAAAAAATGTTCTAATCATATGTTTTAGATTTCTTTCACTTTTGGCTGCAAAGTCTGGAAATAATTAAACCTGCTAGACTCAGAAAGAAATGGAAAGAAATATGGAAAGAACATATCTGGAGGTAGAACTTCAAATCTAGTAAAGGGAGTGAGGAGTGAGTAAATAACATAAAGATGAACTAGGATGGGGATCACTGGCTTTGGGCCCTGGTTTATATTTCTAGGAAGAGATAGACCTGAGGTCTATACAGTGAATGACCCCAAATCTGGGGCATCAAAAATCTAATTTGAAGCCACCTCTAATGAACATACAGATCAACTGAAGAGATGGTTTTAAAATATCACAGGGTGAGTAACAAAGAGGACAAGTGTGACACTAATCTTTTTGAAATGCCATGAATTAGGAATGTGGATAATGATGGCTGGAAATGTAATTGCATATGAATTAACCTACTGATGTGGGGGAGCAGAATTGGGGTGTTATGCACACTATTACCAGCTCCTGAAGAACTTCCAGATAACATTGTAAGATAATTGTTTGTGCAGCTGGATCTTCTCTGTCTGCTTTCAAACCACTCTGCAACCATGTGGAGAAGATTTTATTATATTTTTAATCTGCTATCTTCAGAATATTCCAATACCTCCTGAGCTTGGAGAAAAGCTCTAATTATTGCATAGTTCCAAAACCTCTGGACTGGAAACATTTGTACATTTCCATGGGAGGAATATAATTCCTAAAATGAACCAACTTCCTAAGAAGTGAGAGAGTTTCCACTCTTAAGGCCCTCTAAGAAATCTCAAGATAAGGTGTTTTCATTCTTTTAATTTCTTTTAATTTTTTTTTAATTCCTGGGTGCACTCTTAACAATCTGGCTGTATAATTGCAGGGCTGTTGAAACTACTCAGAATCAGAGTGTTATTTTGGTGGTGGATAAAACAATAATATCACAAGAATAAATAATATCACAAGGATAAATTATGGAGTAAACAAGGTAGTGGTTTACATGCTTTGAACACTGACTGTTTTGGTGGATTTTTTAGTAACAGTCATTTTTAATATATTTTACCATTCACAGATTCTTTCCATTAAAACCTTGGCCTGACAAAAAATGGCTTTAATATAAATTGATCTTTTTATTTCACATCATCAAGCTCTTAAGAAGAGAAGAACATAGCAGTGACTTGCAGAATGTAGCATTTTTCTCTTGGCAGAGGTGAGCATTTCATGTCCCAAAAATCAAATCAAGATTTATAACAAAGCAAGCATATTTTATTGAAATGAATGGGAGGCAGGAGCTGGTCAGGATAAGTAACATGCTTATAAAAAGTCTCAAACTTCTCTGTCTGACTGGATCCACCCAGAGAAAGTTCCTTCAATTCCATCAACATAACAAGAACTTCTTAACTGCAGAAATATCACTCATGCCAGCCATGAGAAAGGAAAAGGATGAGAATGGAAGTGGCTTTTGGTGAAAACAAGAGTATCTGATATTTTGTCTGGTATTGGAGAAGCTGCCTTGGTTTTTTGGTGGGAAAAAGGGATGTGTAGAAGATGCTGTGCTAAAGTACTCTTTGGAGTTCTCTGATGGGGAGCCCCCTTTCTTTCTCTGGACCCAAATCTCCTCTAGCAGAACTGGCCCCTTTCCTTTGTGCTACTGCAGAGAAAGCAGTGACAGCAAGGCTGAGGATGGAGTAAGAGCTGGAGGCTGATAGCTGCTTTGGGACCTTCTTGCAGGCTTTGGTTACTGCATTTCTTCTTTCTTATTCATTGTTTTCTTTCTGTTTTTGTTTTTTGTTGGTTTGATGGGTTTTGTTTGTTTGTTTATTTGTTTTTCCATATTCCCCCCAACTTATGTCAAACTGTCTTAGATTACAAATGCCAAGGGCTAGTTTGAGATACACTCCCATGACATTTTCATTTACTGCCTAGCAGTAATCCACTCCAGGACAAGTCTAAGACTCAGCCTTGATACAGTTTGGCCCCTTATGGAGAGGGGTTTTTGGGGCTGCACTGCTAGGGAGAAGGGCAGCTGCATGCAGGGAACCAGCTGGGCTGTGAGCAGCACAAGTGGGGGATGGATGGATGGATGGATGGATGGATGGATGGATGGATGGATGGATGGATGGGGGTGCTTGCTGCATCCAATCCAGGGAGGAAGCTGTCTGGGATGGGCTGTGAGCAGGGAGGGCACAATGAGGGGACAATACAATACCAGGCATCCCCTAAGCCCAAACTGAGAAATACTTTATCCCACCCTGCAGGCCTCAAGGAACTGCTTGGTGCAACTTGCTGCTTGGATGCAGAACTGAGCTGTTCACAGTGACACTGGGCTGTGGCTGGTGCTGCTGTGCCTTTGATGACTGACTGAAGTCTGTCAGTCACTGTGTTGGAGTGTGCCTGTGCTTTGGCTTCTCCCCTGGGCTCAACCTGCACCCACTCTATGTGAAGGAGCCCTTCCACTTTGCAGCAGCCCACAGAGGTTTTGTGGTCTGGGCAGAGGTGCAAAAGGAGCCAGCCAAGCCACTGCAGAGCAGTGCTGCAGTGCTACCCTTGCTCTCTCCTCTCTTTTGAGAGCCCAGTGCCTGCTGTTCAGTTTCCACCACCAGGACAGACCCTTTGCACCTGGCAGTGGTTGGTGTCCTTGATGCTCATGTGGTTGGCTGGTGGCATGCTTGGGGAGCAGTGTCCTCCTCCTTGTGCTTCTGCAGAAATGCTGCATTTCTGAAATGAAGTATGTTGTTTGCATGTCAAATGGCATGGGGCATTTTCACAGCTCTCCTGACAGCCACAGGCTTGGCATGTTGCAGGCTGAAGAGCTGCCAAGGGCAAGCATTTAGAAAAAAAATAAAAAAATCCCTTGCAGGCAACTGCCAGAGTTTGATGCCAGGTTGATCAGAACTCCCCATTGTCTCTCTGAGACAAATGTTCAGATTAAATCTATTGTTGTTGGGCTTGATGGGACAAAGTGTTTCTGAGTTACATCATAGCTATAATGTGGAAACTGGAACACAGCACAATTTATGGTGGAATGTTCCCTGGTATTGTTCAGAAATATCACCAGAGAAGAAGTTTGTGGGAATGATTATTTGAAAGCTGCTGGTCTAACAGTGGCTTGAGCCCAGCTCCAGGGTGTCTAACTGGGCTCTGCTCCATAGCTTAAGTAAACTACTTAACCTCCCTGTTTCTGTTTTGCCCTTTATGAGCAGTGGTGTTAAAGTGTTTGTCTGCCTTCCTGCAAGGGTCTGCTCGTGTTTCCAACTGGCTCTGGTTTGTGCACCCGTGCTGCTGCTGCAGGCTTTTGCTGTGTCTGTTGGACTGGGGCTTTTCTCCTCTGTCAGTCCAGCCTGGGCATTGTATTCTCATCACTGCAGCATCTCAGAGGCAACTTGGAGTGACTCTGAGTCCTGTCTGCTGGGCTAACATGGCAGAGAGAGCCTGGCATGCAGTGCTCCCACAGTTTGCTCCTGCAGTCCAGAGCCATGGGAAGAGCACTGGGACTCCCTGGTCCTTAAACAGTGCTGGCTTAAGGACTGTGTGGCTCTAAAACATGGAAAAGAAGCAAGGAAACTTTTGGTTGTGCAAGAAGCAACACTGATGAGACCTCAAAAAACTATTGCAGGACATGAAAGAGGAGGGAATCAGGCTGTCTTGTCTAGCCACCTTATGTCATTTAATAAAAGACATACATCCATGAGACATGTAGTGCATGAGATTGCATCCAGATTTCGTGGCTCCCATCCATCCTCATGCAGGCTGAGTGCTGCCTGGCTCCTGGCTGTCCTCAGCTAACAGGGCTTGCCAAGGTGACAGCACACCAGATAACCTGAGCAGCCTAAACCTAAACACTGAAATGGAGAGAAAGTCATTTGCCTCTTTCTCACTCACTCTTTTGTGTAGCTAACAACAAGGTTTGCGTGAACACCTTCTGACATTTGCTCATGCCATCTCTGCAAAGTGTCATTGTGCTGGAGAACAGGAGATTTAGGAGAGCAAGTAACAGGGCATACAGGGGTCTCAAGTGAAGTCTGGGTGGGATCTGGCTGGTCAGGTTTAGCATGATAACAAATCTTAGTATCTCATCTTATGTCTGTAATTATTTGAAGATGCTCTAGGCTCCAAAACTCTGAGGAAAATATTTTCATGGTGCCACCCTTTGGTGGCTCTCCCCGACCTGGCTGGGTCACCTGCTCAGATGCCTTTCTCCCTCTTGTGCAGTTTGGGGTGGAGGAGATACAACACTTCCCTTTCCTTCATCTCATCTTTGCCTTTATCTTTTTTCTCTCTGTTTTTTCTTTTGTTTTACCTGGGTTTGGGGAGGGGGTGAGTTACAAGCTAAAAAAATTGCAGCCTGTGGCATCAGCAGGGAGCTTCCATATTGTTATCTCCTGGGTTGTGCTGTCATAGCTTTGTTGGTATTTTGGACATAAACACACCACTCTCACTTAAGACACAAAGACCATGCTGTAGGTTAATTTTGCTTGGCAGTATGTGCTTCAAAAACAAAAGATTCTTTTTGTCACATGTGTTTAAGGTAGAAGCTAATTAGAAAGGAATGTTAACCTATGGCATTAGCCACCAGCTGCAACATAACAGCAAAGCTAAATTTGGTAATAGTGAAGGGGCATAACCCAAGTACCCAGAGCAGCAGACATTGGTTAGTGTTACCAAAAAGGGTTGACAGTGATATTGAAACAAGTGGGAACAGTTCAGCTGGCAGCTTGAAGATTGACATTAGCATCAGAGGTGTAGACAGAAATGAAGAAATAAAATAACGTGATGGAGCAGTTTTGGAAAGAGATGACTGCATGGGTTGGTTGCCTCGTCAATTGATGAAGCTGGTTTGAGTACCAGCTGGTGAAGCTCTACCAATGATTTTCATGAGCCATGAAAACTTATAGCTACAATGGAGGAAAGTGCTGAAAATGTGTGCAGTGCTGTGAGGAATGGATTCAAGATGATGTGAACTAGGAGTATGTGGTGTGTTCTCATCCCTGGAAGGAAAGAATAAAATAGTCTAAAACTGTTTTAGGAATAGCATCTCAATACAGACACAAGGACACAACAAAAAATAAAATACTAATTGGAGAGCTTCCAAAGAGGGGAAATTATTGACCCAGAACTGTGCTTCTTTCAAAGAGCAATGAAATTAAAGAAGTTCATAAAGACACTAGGAATGGCAAAAGGAAATTCTACCAGCAGTGAACCTGATCATGGGTCCTAAGCACTGAAATTGAATATTATAGCAATGTATTATGAGGCAGAACAATGACCTGGGTTGTTTGTGTAAGAGTATCTGGTGATGTGATTTTTTCATCGATGAAAATCAAAGAGAGAAAGTAGCTCTATGTACAGAAAGAGTGGAGCTTTCCTGAGGGGAAAATAAGGGCGAGAAGTTTGATGTGTGCAAAGGCAATAGGATGCCTCCTAACATTAAGGAAGAAATTAGTGGTTGGTGGGAGGAATGAGGCACTAGACTCAAACCTTCAGAGAAAAATAGATGTCAATTTTTGGGCTTTGGAATGCAGACATTGCATGTGGTGGATAACAGTATCTGCTGGGGTGTGACTGTGTAATGCTGTTACCAAATGCACTGAATTAACTGGGGATGTTTCTCAAGATCCAGATTTGTTAAATGTCTGTAACTCCTATATTTTTATGAGATGTACCACACTCTGCCTTTTCTAGAAGACATTTATTAGACAGAGACTATCAGTGGTCAGAACAAATGTTTCCTTGAAGATGAATTTATGATATTTTGGATGTAGTCAGATGATAACTTTAGCTAGGCTGAACAGGACTCAGGAGTCACTCCAGGCAGATGTCATTGAAAGAAACCCTCAGCACTCAGCAATGCAGCTCCACACAGAGCTGCCTTCCAGAAAAATGCCACCTCCCTTGACTGAGAAACTGAAATACTTAAAATAGACAGTGACTTTGGAACTGCATGGGACCAAAAGTGGTTTTACTGTGAGTGCCAGACCCAGTGTCTGATCCTGCTGTGTCTCAAGGCCTGGCAGAGATAAGATCTTGACATGCACAATCTGGTTTTTCATGTCAAGAAAGCTTGGATGCACTGGCCTGGAGGAAGTTGGTGTTACCCAGCAAAGGAAAATGGACCTGGTCCAGCAGATCAGGAAGTGCTTGGTCCTGCACTGTCTGGTGATGAAACCATTCCAGGTGAAATGGCAAACTGTGCTCAGGAGTCATCTTTAGCCCTCCAAAAGTTGAGTATCTTGTCTAAGGCAGTGGTTTCATATCCCACTATGGTCAGCTTGCATGGAGTAACCAGACCAGCCTGCTTCAGGTGTCCACATTTGAGTGAATCCTGTTTAAATGCAGAAGGAGCCTGTGTGACCAGCATACACTGGTGGTGAGCTTGGAAATGCTGGAGAGTGAGTTAGTTGAGCCCAGTCCTCCCTAAGTGTGTCCCTCTCTTTTCTGGAAAGTGAGGAATTGCCCCCAGTCTTCTCTGAGTGTCTCCCTGTGCAAAGCTGCAGTTTTTTATGCTCAGATGGGTCAGTGTGATGCTCTTGAAGTGGGAGAATTCCTGCAGCCTCATTTCAGGCAGACTTGTAAAGTTTGATATTACCTGTTTCTTAATATGTTTACAAATCTTGACTTCCTTTGGTCCTGGATTTTGCCTTTCCAAGTATTTTTATTCTCTGCATTCTGTTTGATAAAATGTGTGCAGCTTCTAATGGAACTGAAGTGCACCTTAAAAGGGCTAAACATGCATCATCAAAATCTTTCTAAGAATTATTTCATTATTTAAAAAAATGTTTTAAAGTGGTTTGTTGGATTAGTAGCAGTGACACCTAGCAGCTATTTGCCTAAACACCACCACAAGGTCTTTAAAACTCAACAGAGCTGTAACCTATGTGGCTGCTGCCCCCATGTCCATTGTTCAGCAAAAAATACACCGGATACAAAATCATTGCTTGGGCTGTATTATCTCCAGTTCAAGGAAATTAAAATAAAAATGCAGATTAATTTCTCACTCAGGTCAAAGAGCTGCACATGCATTGAGCTAGGAAGGACACCTTTTCTTATTCCATCAGCATCTTTGCCTGTGCTGCCAAGTTGCTGATGTTGCCCATTGGTCTGAGTGGCCCAGTGGGCTCCTAATTTCTAACTTTAGTTAATGATGTTCTTGTAAACATGCTCACAGATAAGATTCTCCCTTGGAAAAAGTCCTGGTATCAGGACTTCTGCCAGGCTTTGGACTGGTCCGTGGAGATTTGAGTTTGCTGGAAATGTCTGGCATGACATTTCAGTTGTCTCCACCCTGGAGGTGTTTAGAAGCTGTGTAGATGTGGTGATTAGGGACATGGCTCAGTGGTGGCCCTGGCAGTGCTGGGTTAATGGTTGGGCTCGGTGATCTCAGAGGTCTTTTCCAAATAAATGATTCTGTGATTCAGCTTTCACTGCAGCCTGCTGTACTCCCTGCAGGGTGCAGCCCTGCCTGCTGTGTGGCTGCAGGAGGACACTCCTGTGAGCACCCAAACCAGCAGGGTGGCACCCCTGGTCTTCCCCAGTGTGTGGAAGCTGCCTACAGTGCCTGAGGATTTTGTGTGCCCAGCTAGAGACATGCCATCAGGCACCCTAATTTTTATCTTATTGGTATTTTAAAGTAGCAACACACGTGTCACCTGTGGGAAAGTCCCTGTGACTTAGCAGCAGGACAGGCACAGACACAGAAGTGCATCATGAGGAAAACTGCACCACCCCAACACCTGAACCCCCTGGCTGGCACCTGCCCCCACCTCCAGCTTTGTGCAGGTGGTTAATGCTGAGGTCAGCTGAGGACACATCTACAACTCATACTTTCATAAATGGCTTATCTGAGATGCAGTTTATATGTGTGAAAGCATAGTAACCCCAGACTGATGGCAATCAGTATTACTGGCAAATAGTGTCCACTTATTGTCACTGTTGGGAGTAGTGTACAATTAGAAGGATTTTCACAGCCTCCCAGAGCAGTGTGTCAAGGATCATTTCCCCTTGGCTTTCCTTGCAAGAGACTGATTGCTGATAGAAAGAACATAAATTTCGACCTGTTTGAGCTGGTTGTAGCCAGTTTTCCATAAACACATTACAGTTTAAAGCCAAGGAATGCTCTTTAGAACAGAGTGAGAAGGAATGGCATCCATTCAAACCAACATGACTGAAGAAATTTTGGGTATGTTTCTGCATAATGAACATAATGCATACATGTGTGTGTGTGCTTACATATAGGTAGTACTTTCATTTACATAATTCTCAGTAAATAATCTTGGCTCCTTTTTCAGCTATCAAATACCTATAGAAATATCAACCATATTTTTCTGCTATCTTGGCCATTTGCTCAGTATTATGTAGACTTTTATTCTTCTTGACAAGATGGAAATTTTCACATAGATATGGTAACTGGAAGTTTATCACTGTAAATTTTCCATTTTTAGAGATAGGACATACAGTGTGCTAATGCTGATGCTGTCTGGAAAATGTTTTCTTCTTTCCTTTATCACAGTCTTGTTTTACAATGGGCAAACCCAAACCACTACAGCTGCCAATCAGTTTAAAAAAATTCTGAGCATCTATATTCGAAAATCAATGTATTCAACAATATAATAATATATAATCCCTATCAGAGCATTGACTTCCTCTATGAAATAGATTTCCTGTGTCCTAGTTTTAAGTCTTTCAACATGAATAGAATAGAATAGAATAGAATAGAATAGAATAGAATAGAATAGAATAGAATAGAATAGAATAGAATAGAATAGAATTTCGTGTGTGCCACGCTTGAAGAGACTCTAAGTTGTTCTGAGAAAACATGAATAATTATTGGCTATGAAGCTGGGCAGCTGTGTTTTCAGACATGATTTGCACACGTGCTCACAGGGCTCCTCCTTACACAGGCTGTAGAAGACAGCACCAATTTCCACAGCAAAGGTTTGAGTTCTCACCTTTGCCCCAGCAGCTACACGTGCTGGCAGCAGTTTTCCTGCTGAGGAGCAATTTCAAACCCAGCTGAAGGCTGGTGTTCCTGCAGAGTGTCTGGAGTAGCAGTGAACACCCTTGTTCTTGCAGGAGCTTCCAGGAAAACCTTCCCTGTAATAAGATCAGATCATCTTGTTTGGATTAGCAAGTTGTCAGTCTGGTTGTTGCTCCTGCTTGTCTTTAATTTCTAATCTAGTGACAAGCTGTGAGTTATTTGATTTGATTCTTATGGTGGATCCAGGGAAAAATGCAATGCCTTGAGGATCACTGTGTAGCTGAGAGTGAAAAAGCACATCCAGTTTGGAAGTCTGCTTTTTATGAACTCCTCAGTGATCATATGGAGTGCAAACTTGAAGTCCCTGCCAGGGCAGTCTGAGAAATACAGATTTTATGAGATACTTAAGGAATTTGCAAACATTTTTGAGGGGAGAACCAACAGTTGTTTCAAATATATTTATCTGTGACCTAGAAAAATTGTTCTTGTGGTTTTTGTGATCTAATGTGGCTTGTGCTATACACATCCACAATGTTTTTTAATAACTGATTCATTACCAGTAGTCCAAATCTACTGACCAAAGACATCTTTAACAGGCATATGAGCTCTGTGTGCACTTCAATCACATTGCACAAACAAGATACTACCATGTATGAAAGAGCTGTGTGACTTGTATTTTAGCTTCAGTTAAAATATAACCAAAACACAATCTTTTGTACATGGCCTTATGAAAGACTGAATCATGTGCAGCAGCACAGATGTAGTGGCACTACCATAAAATTAAGTGGTTGTTAAAGGATTTAAGAGATGGTCCTTAAAGTTTGAAAAAGGCACTTCTAAATGGGGGATATTAATCTCCACAGTTCTAGTAATTCTATTTTATTATACTATATCATGTTTTATTTTAGTGTGCTTTTTGTCACAGCTGAAGCAACTAGTGTGTATTTGAAGTGTAGTTTTAAAACACCAATAGTTCTTTTGGAAATTGATAGCATTTCAATGGTGGGAAAGTGTCAAGTAAGTGACTAAAATTTCAGTAGATTTGTAGCTTCTAATTCTATCATTCATTTACCTGTTTTTTTATCAGATATAGATGCTATGGACACTGGCACAGACCTTTCACCTCTAGAGCTTTTAAAATAAATTTTTAAAAATGAGTGGGGCACTGTTCCCAAAAGGGGACACTGGGAGAAGCCTCTTGTTTCACACAGATGTAAGAAACTTTCTCTATCTTTAGCTCATGGCAGGGCAGGCTCACTTTATCACCCTGAGTAGCAGCAGCAGCAGAAAGAGCAGCATGCCGTTTATTTTTTGGAAAGAGCAGCAAGATGAAGGGTTTGCAGCTGAAGAGAGATACTGGAATAAAATGCTTTATTTAAAAATAAAGCATAACTTTTAATGGGAGGGTTAGATTAAACAATCTACCATGGGGTGACATTGATTATCTGCCTCTTGGTAACTACTGAGTGAGGCCCTTGCTGAAAGGTGAGTTTTACTCATACCAAAGTACTATTTTAACCAGAAAAAGCAGTTTCAGCAAATAGAAAGAGAACTGACAAGCAGTATGGTTCCTCCTGGCTTTAAATTCTCTGAATTATCAAGGTATTGCTGGTTTTTCAGCCATGCCATTTATGAAGTTCAGTCTACCCTTCTCCAGTGTGCAGTCCTGGGAAAAGACCCAGCTAGTCCTAGGCCAGAAGCTCAAAGTTTGACGTTTGAAGTTTATTCCTTTCCACTACATTCAGCAGGTTTTCTGCTGTTATATTCTCCATGATACAGCCCCTTTGATCCTTTCTGGGAAGGTAGGTGCATGTGTGGCTTTTGTGTTGTTTTCCCCTCTTTTGGAGAGGGATGTGCCTTGTAATGAGATGGGAATACATGACAGAGACCCATGCTGACCTTTCTATGAGACACCAGCCCTGTGCTGATTATTGGGCTGAATATTTGACAAAATCTGAGTCTTTGGATAATAGTGTTACAAATGTCCAGTATTTTGTACTCCACCTCTTGGCAAACACACTCCTTAATTGTCCATTTGGTAAAAAATCCTCATATGTGCTGGTAGGAAAAAATGAGACTGGAAAACCTTTTGCTCAATTTTCAGAACATGGGAAAGAAACAAGAACATGTGAAAAGTATTTGGGAAGCACTCGGATGAGTGGTGCATGAGTGTACATTAATACATTATAATGAAAATTGCAGCAGCTTTCTTTCTGTAATTTTGGGGTTTAAATATGGTGCCCCCATGGCTGCAAGGATCATGTGTTCTCTTCAGCTGGTGAGGAGCACTAATGTCAGCAGAATCTAGCAATGCTCCCCAGCACGTGGTTCCCTTTGCTCCATGTCTGGCCTCCCATCTTGGTGCTCTGCTCTCTGTGCTTGTGTTCTCACAACTGCTTCTGGTTCCTATCATGGGGCAGAAAACCTTCCCTCAGCAAAAAGGTCCTCCCTTGACCATCTTCCTTCATCTCAGCTGTTTGTTCCCAGATGAGTTATTGATCTGGTGCTGGTAGCCTTGAGCATTGTTTCCAAACACAGAGACAGAAGCTGCTTGGAAAAGCAGTGATGAAACCAGAATGATAATTGCTGTCAGTTATGAAGCATTTCTGCAGTCTCAACCAGGCAGGGACCAGTGGGTGGCCAAGGCATGGCTGAGGGACAGAACTGGTCTCAGCACTAAGAAGTTTTCTCATTTAAAGGTGGGTCAGGCATCTGTGCAGTGCAGATGGATTGTTGCTAACAGATGTCCTTCCATAGACCTGTGTTTTCTACAGCATGAGAGAAATGGGGTGGTTTCTGGGCTTGCAAGTTGGAGACTGCCTGAAAATGCTCTTTCTTGACCATTGCCAGTGGGACCAGCTCCCCCCTCTGCCTTGGCTCTCTGTGAGCCCGCTTCTCAACAGCCTCTACAGCAATCCCCCTTCTGAAATTTATTGGAGGAAAAAATTGCTTATACTGGAAATGACCTGCTCACCTCCAGATGCCTTCATGCAGCCTGTGTCAGGGAATTTCATGTATTCTTTTTCAGCAATGAAGTAAGCTGGCAATGGAGAGTTTTCTTTGCAGACATCATTAAACAGCCCCTCCTGTGCTGGCTGTTACTGGTGTGCCCTTCTGCCCTCCTCTGGAACCAGCAAAAGGTGTGTCATGAGGGCACCATTCCTGCAGATGAATTAACCCACTGACCCATTTTCCAGCAGCAGCATTAGGTTTCTCTGTTTTGCCACCCTGGAGCACTGGGTGGATGCTGTCTGTGGCTGGGTGATGTCTCTGAGGCTGGAATGACCCAATGACCAGCCAAGCAGACTTTTGCACAACAAATGTGTGCAAGAAACTGCTTTGCCAGCACGCTGCTGCATGGGCTGCTTGGAAGGTGTTGCATTAGAGCCTCTTCCTAATGAGCTCTGGGATCTGGGAGTTGTGCATTAGGCTGATCTTTCCAGGAATTTGGCTTGAAAGCTCACCACATTTCCAAGTACAGGACATGCCCGTGCAAACGAAGAGTTGAGAGTCTGAACTCCTGTTTGACTGTATTTATTCTAGATATTTATTGGCCCTTGTTCTTGCAGGACTTTTAAAAGTCCAGTGTAATGTCAGATGTGTTGAATGCTGTAAAAAATCCCCGACTCATCAATCTTGATGGATTTTTGTTTGGCACTTATAGGTTAGGCCTGGAGACACAGCCCTTTTATAAGTGTGCTGTGTGCTTTTAAACTCATATAAGGACATTGAGGCATGAGGTTTGCATTTGCCTTGCACTGCCCCGTGCCTGAAAATGAAGCAGCTGTGAAAAACACACAGCAGTGCTGTATTCTCCTGCTCTCCCACAACCTGCTGGTCACCACCAGCCCTGTGCCCCAAATCCCTGGAGCTGGGGGCTGGCAGGCTGACAGGGGAGCAGCCTGCTGCGTGGCAGGACAGCCCATCTCCTGCTGAGCCCTGCAGTGGCAGCTGCATCACCTGGAGCCCATCCTGTCCTGGCTGTCCGGCTGCTTTTGCCATTCCAGCCCGCCAGCGTACTGCAGCCATCGGCACAGACAGACATTCCAGGGAAGTTGTGCAACTGTCCCTGCTCAATCATTAACTGGAGCTCTGGCTGTTGAATTTTTTATTTATGTCTAGATTTTTGTGAGGGGAGGCACTTGCTGGCCAGGGCAGGCTGAGGCACAGGGAGCTCAGGCGCTCAGACTGCTCTGCCCTGAGCACACGGGGCTGAGCAGTGCAAGGCTGGCCAGAGCTGAAAGAAGGGATTCCAGATGAGGTGAAGCAAAATGAAGTTACCCCTGAGGAGCACTGGCTTTGCTGAAGGCCCTGGCTGGGAGCTGCTCCGTGCTGGGTGTTCCTGCCCTGAAGGGGCAAAGCCAAGGCACAGGGTGACCGGGGCCAGGGCTTGGGAGGGTCGGGCTGCACAGCAAGAACCAAACCCCATCCCAGTGGGAGGATCCCTGGAGCCTCCCTGGGGCTGGGCTGTGTGGGGAGGGCTGCAGGGAGCTGCAGATGGGGTTTTCTCTCCCCAACACCTGGGGGTTGTGGCTCTGGCACTGGGGCTCAGAGCTCTCTTTTAGACAGCTCACTCCTGGCTGGAGGTGGTTGGTGGGGAGATCATCCCTTCTTCTGCCTTCATCCCCCACCTGATGCTGCATTTTGCTATTCAGGTGGGCATATCTTGGTTTGAGCCAGCATTTTGGCCACACTGATTGGTTTCAGAAATTTGAAACAGCAGTGGAGTCTGAATCCCTGCTCATTTTTCATGGGGTCTACTATGCTCTCTCTGATTCACTATCACAGTGGATATTTTGGAAGGTGTGAGTGACAGCAGCTACAGTGAACAACTCTTCAGACTGCTCTTTCATCTCTAGCTTGCAAGGTCCTGCCAAAGCCACAGGAACAGAGGAGCAGAGGTGAAAGCTGTCCCTGGGGCAGGGCCAGGAAGAGGAATCTGTGTTCCCATCTCCTCCTCCCTGTGCCATTACCCCTGGGACCAGCAGCAATGCAGCAAGGTTAAAGCAACATATTTTGCACCCAAAACAGACTGAGCCAGGAATCAATCTCAAACAAATCAAACAATCTCATGCTCCACAGAGAAATACTTGAGTTGTGTTTGCTGCTGTTTGCAGCCATGCTGCACTGTGGCTTCCCAGTGAGGTCACTGAGCCCTGCTGGGTGTAACTGAGGGTGGTGCTCACATTGTCTGGGTAAATGTCAGCAAGGAACAGCCACAGTTGAACAAGATGGATTTCCAAGCATTTCCCTTCTTCTGGCCCTCTTTCTTGGGTGGCTGAGGCAAAAAGAAAAGAGCAAAGTTACTTTAGATGGAAAAGTACCTAAAAGTTTTCTTCTTTGTGCATAGAATTAAACAGAAATGAGCTCTGGGTCTTGTAAACACCAACACCCAGTTTTGTGTATGTAGCCCAGCTGCTAGGAGAACAGGAGTTCTAAATCCACCTTGAGTTTAAGGAATAAATGCTCAGCCCTCAGGGTTCCTGACCATGCTTCTGAGGATGCCCAGCCAAGATTTGAGTGTAACCTGTGCTGATGTGATTCTGGCTTAGTTCACACAGGGCACAATCAGCTGGGCTAGCTCAGAGCTGCCTCTGGACCTGTTTGATCCAGGTGGGTGGTCACAGTGCTCTCTGGCAGATGGACCATCCAGGCATCCTCCTGGATGCTTCTGTTGGGTGCCCAAGGTTTCTCAGCTGCTACATCCACTAGTGTGGCTAACACAGGTAATAGCAGAATGCTGAGAAAAGCCCATGGTTCTAAGCCTTCCCAAAGGATGTGACCCTGAGTTTTAGACCAGATGTGAAAGACAAGACCTTCCTTTACCCTGTTACAAGTCTGAAAATGTCCTGGGTAAGATCCTGACTCTTCAGTGATGGTGTAGAGGGCCCTGGGCCATGCTCTAAGGGGAGATGCTGTCAGGTGAAAATCAGCTGCAGGGTCTCTAAGCAGTTAAAGACTGGCATATTTACATTGAATGTTTTGCTAATGTTGATTTTCCAAGGAACCAGTTGTAAAACATGCTGCAGGGCTGCTTCTGTAACTGTGTGCCAGACAGCAAGTGGAGCCTTGTGTCCAGGATGGAGCCTTGTGAACTGCTGTCTAGGAAACTTCTGCACAAAGCAAAACCTTGGTTTTCTGTGTTTACTGTTCTGTCTTATTGTGAAACCTGTTCTGAAATATTGTTCCTAACTAGAAATTATTTGAAACAGATTCCTTCTGCCATCCTTTTCCCAGTGCTCAGTTAAGACTTGATTTTTCAATTCTTGACTGCAATTTTATTACAGGAACCAAGATATCCAAATCAGCAGGGGAAATTTGGTCTTAACCTGACCTTCCAAAAAACATATATACAGTTCCACTCTCCTAAAAGTATGTGAAATTGGACTTGGTTTGTGTTCTTTTTATATAGGGTTGAAGTCCTCAGGTGTATGTGTATATATAAACTGAAAGTTTATCAGCAGTGGGAAAGGAAATGGACAAGTTTTAGTGTCTTCATGGACTGGTGTGACTATAGCACACAACTTGCCCATGCAGAGAACTGCAAAGCTATGATTTCCTAGGCTGAGGTGATGTTGGTGAATTTGCTTAATCCTGCAGCAGTTACATCTGTTGGGAGCCTGGCTGCACACACACAGCACAGCCAGGCTCTGGGCAGGACAGCCTGTGCCCAGTGTCTGCATTGTGCAGGACTCTCCTGCTCCCTTCTGGCCAAGCCTTGAAATCCAAACCAGGGATTTTCTCCACATCCTGGCTGGCCATCAGGATTGATCTTAGAAGTTCTGTGGTCAACACAGTCCCTGATGCTGATGGTACAGAAAATGAAGGGTAGGGATGAGTGTGACCCATCATCAAGTAAGTGGAACCATTTATGGGCTCCATTTCTCTTTCCTTTTCACCCACAAAACTTCATGGTAACCAGCTTCTTTCAGAGACCTTTGAGGTCCTCAGAGGATGTGTGCTCAAGAGTCACAGTCACTGCAGAGCTGCAGCAAGTTAGAGATTTATTTTCTCCTGTTTTTCATGCTGATACCATTTCCTGGTTGCTGTATTCCTAGTATTGAAACTCAGGGACTTCCTCACCAACCTATATCCCAGAGCTTGCAGCAATGCCACAGAACTGTCCTGTTTTTCTTCAGGGCAGCTGATTTTGATGTGGAGACACCTGTCTTACAAGAGTTGAGACCTTTGGAAGTGGCAAAGTACTGCCCATCACACCTCAGTGCTTGTCTGTAAGTCAATGTGCTTATTCTGGACCAAAATTAAGTGTACTGTTGAATTAAATGAAAGAGAGTATATAACCATGACTGAATTGTGTTTGCAGGTGAAGCTCTCACCTCTTCTGCACACTATTCAGCTGCTCTGAATAGCTGAGACAAATGGGGTCCCACGTGGGATCAGTGTCCCCTTTGAGGGACAGGAGACTTGAGCACAAAGATTCATGGCCATGTTCACACAGGGTCCTGTAAGGAGCCAAGGCCACATGAGGAGCTCAGTCCTCACTAGAGTCATTGCCCAGGCACAGGAGCTCTCTCACTGATTGGGAAAGAGGCTGTGCCACATTCAGACCCAGGGTCAGCACCCTGTGTGGCCCAAGCCACTGTCCCCAGCAGGGGCAGGACCTGGAGGGTGGCTGGTTGAGCAGGCTGTGGCTGCTGCCATGGGCTCACACTGCAATGCTGCTCTGCTCTGGGGATACAATGAGCTAATCCTGCTCACCTGGCTCTGCCTGCAGTTCCCACAATGAAAAAAATCACCTTTATCTCTAATCAAAGTTCTAGCCTGCCCAACTGACAGCCCTAAACAAAAGGCAGTTAAAAAAGAAGCCCAATGTTTATTACCTAACATGTTTTCAAAACCCTATCATGTTTAACCTAAACATACTGCTCTTAGGGGGTGTGAGTCATGTCTTTAACCACTGAGATTTGACAATGGCAGGTTGCAGTACAGGAAACCTTTCTTAGAATGTCACATTGCCAACCCTGTTGCAGTGTTGGGACCTCAGGTGTATTTTTCAAGATCCTGCCTAGGCTGTGGACCAGCAGTAGTTAGATATGTTCAAATCCTGTGCAGCTGTGCTGGCAAAAGTTCTTGTGTAAAAATCAAGAAGGTAAAAAAGGCTTTTGTTTGGATGAGTTGTATCACCCAGGCTAACCTGTCCCAGCATGAGGGCTTTTATAATCTGTCAGCACCTGTGTCTTCATCCTAGTGGAGTCACATTGGAGAAATTTCTAGAATAGACTTATCTTCCTACAGACACTCATGTCTCCAGGTGTCCACAGCATGGACTATAAATGGGTTATTCATCATCATGGACCAGCTTCTATTAAACTTTGCTGGGATTTAGGATATAATCCCATTGGTATCCCACCATCTTCCTGGCTATTAAAGGACTATTGTTTGTTTATATGACTCTTTTCTGCTACACATGTATAACCTATGTCAATATTTTGGTATTTTAATTATACTGAGAGTGCTCTCCCATCTTTTTCTCATTTTTCTCTTCCTTCTCAGCCTTCTTCAAGCTTTCATTTTTTTCATGCTAAAGGTATGGACACTAGATAGCCACTAAGAAAATCTACTGATTGATGATATTGTTGTAGATATCTGCGCTTCTTTTTCATTATTATCTCTCTTTGTCTGTCTGTACCAAGTGGGAGAGTCTTGCCTTTCAGACCATGTTTGCTATTTTCCCCCTTCATTACCTGCCTCTCACCTGTGCCCTATCAAATGCTTATGAGCATCCTCGATGTCCTTCAGCTTCTCTCATGCACTTACAAGGAGCCTGTATCCAGCAGAGCTCAGTGACAGGTCTTCAAAGGAGACTGTAAGAAACAGAGAACAAAACCAGATCATCCAAGATCTATGTCTGTAATAAATACTAATGTAAAGCACCAGTAGACTAGCAACAGCCAAGGGGGCAGCACAGATGGAGTTAATGCACAGGCACTAGTTAGCATACCTATAGATTTGCACACTGCAAACTGATGTTGAATTATATACATTTCTGCTTATATCCTCACCTAGTTCCTCCTGTGTTTGCTGCTCATCTTTATAAATTGCAAACTCTTTAAGGCAGAGGTTTTTGTATAGCACCTGGCAATCTTGATGAAGTACTGAGGACACATCTACTAAATAATGATGTTATTATTAAATAAAAGTGAGTGTGCTGCTCATGAGTCCAGGTTCTCATTTATCCAGTTTCATGATGATTTCTTGATGAGAATCTCTTTGGAAGCTGAGGAAACTGGAACGTCTTGGACTTGGCATATGACACCAAGAATCTGCAAACTTTAGAGGCTCTGTTGAGGGTAAGTTAAGAGACAAACCATGGTTTTGAATTTCTAGGCTTCATGCTGTGCAGCTGAGTCCTTGTGAGAACCTGGCACTCTTATTAACAGGACATGCCTCAAGCCTTATGAATTCTGCCTAAGGTAGCACCACAGTTGTTTTATATAGGTCAAATTTTTGGTATAGGTCTATGGGCTTCCACAGTCAGGACAAGAAGTTGACAGTTCTAAGGTTTGTCTTTCTTTCCCTCATATTGGAACTGCTAATATTTGGGCCACTCTAATCTTGAGTTCTGTTCACCACTGACTTTTTTCATTTTCTTCCTGGGCTTCATATTGCCACACTTTAGCCAAGAGGCAGGAGGTCAACTATGGGAGGTTTGGTCTGATCCAGAGAGGTTCAGCAGCTGCTCTGCCAGGAGCACAGAGCCATTAATGAACCCTGGGTTCATGAGCCCAGACCCCTGGAGGCCCTGGCCCTTGCTGAAGGTCTGAGCAGAGATGACTTACTGCACAAACTCATCTTGTTTTGACCAAAAACCAAGACAAAAAACCCCAAGGCTTGCAGCAGATTGTCTTGTTGGAATACACTGTGTTTGGGTCTTGAGAAATAACAGGAAGGGAGTTTTACATATGAGGCTTTTGCCATGTTGTTTAGATTCTGATGTATCCCATCCAAGATTTTAATGGAAATCTTTCTTCTCCATTCCTATGGGCCAGATGCTCAGCTGGTGCAAACACAAATGCCATGGCTGCTGCGTTCTTTGACGCAGGGCTGGGGCTGAGCTCATGGTGGTGTTGTGTCTGGGAATATTTTTATCCTTTAGAGATATTTGCCCCCTCTCCCCCTTGGTCTCCTCAAGGATTCTTTCTTCTCAGCAAATGTGCTCCTCTGTCTGGAACATATGGGACAAGTATTTTCTTCCATTCCTTCACTACTCAAAAGCAGTCAAATCAATTTGGTTAAAATTAAAACCTTTTGGGTTGAATCTTAGCCTAGAAAACCTCATCTCCCAGTGGAATCCTTGAAGAAATTTGTGAGCAATTTCCAAAAAGGATGGAGCTGTCTTGTAAAAAAAGTTGGGGCAGAAACCAGTTAGAAAAGCCCTTTGGTAGTAGTTACACCCATGCCTTCAAGTGTACAAATCTCACTTTGACTGTCACATGAGGAGGAATGGTGGCTGTTGACTTCTGCAGCTCTGTACAATCAATTCTAGTGGCCAAGGCATGCTCTTCCTCACTTTTTTTTTTTTTTTTTTTTTTTATCTGTGTGAATCTACACTTCTGCTTTTGGCTGGAAATGTAAATGACTGAGTATTTGGTACCAGACCTTGCAGACTTCAGAAGGTCAAATTGCTTGGAAATGCTTTTTAAGTTTTGGATTGTTTAACCCAATCCTTTGAGATTCACTGAAAATTATATAAAAAGCTGTCATCTTTGTGGATGAAATAGGGAAGGGTACACTGGTGAAGCAGCAAAAAGACCAATTTCTTACAGTAAAACTCAGTTAGTTTCATTCTAATTAAGTGAATTTTGTCCTGATAACTGTCCTTCCAGCCTAGGATTTTCTTGGATATTGAATTGAGTCAGAGTAATCTCTGCCCTTGACTTGTACCAGTTCCAGTAGTGGGTGAATCACTAGCAGTTTGATGAATTTAGTGTGGGAAAGAGCTAGCATGGGGTTGTAGCCAGGTGCAGAACATCTGATTTGGGGTGGGGGATTAGAACTTCTTGTTCAGAGTGATTCATCCAAGGAGAGGACCTATAAATAGGTGTTCACACCAAATAAACTTTCAAGTCCTGTACCACATCTGACATTAATGTTATTATAGGCACATTTCTAGCACCTTATATTGAGGAAACAGGACCTGCAACTTGTGTGAAATACCTGCTTTGCCATAGCATTAGTTTCTTAGTAGCACTGATGCCTTTGTTCTATGCACTTGCACAGGTGGGACTGAAGTCTGGTTAAATCTGACTTTTTATGTGCCTTCAAGTCTGCACAGAAAATCCATAGTCATTATGATTAGAGCAATTCTTTGTAGCATATCCAGCAGACACTTATCTAAAGGACAGAGCTTGAAGCTGAAACAAGTACTCTGACTGCCTCTGTCATGATAGAATTCCTGTCAGAACACCTAAATGATAACTTCTGGTGTTTAAATATCAGACTTTACCCTTTGCAGATGTTCTTGCCCTTTTTAGCACTTGGAATGTGTTATACTATGGTCCAGTATTTTGCCATCATGTACTGCACAACATTCACATGGTGTTAGGCATGGTCTCCCTACAAAACAAGGAAAAGAAAGAGCTTTTTGGTAAATCCTAGTCGTACTTCTAAATCCCATTGCTCCATATCTTGAGGACTGGCTTAACAGAAAACTAGAGACCTTCTGCAAATTATCCTTGCCTTCTTAGCACCCACCCCCTGCTTTGCACTCAGTCTGTTGCTCAGGGTATTGATGAAAATGTCACTATCACACATTCTGGGGACTCTGACCCACCTCTTTGCTGCTGAAGAATTATTATCCTCAGATTGGATATCAGTAAGGAAGAAAACTTCTCTAAATTAGTGGGGGGTATTTTAAATGCCTATGGACAGGAAAATGGAAGGATATAGGCAGAGCAGGGCCTGGAACCTGCAGTCCCTCTCCTGTGGGTTCTGAGCTCTGTTTGGCAATGTGCCTCCAGGCCATCCCCATGTGCTGTGCAAGTGACCCGTGCCCGAGGCATCATCCAGGGCAGGCTGATCTCACCCCCAGGCACACACAGCAGCTGATTACAGTGCCCCAGGCAGAGCCAGATGGGTTTTCTGCAGCTGAGCACAGCAACTCAAACCTGCTCTTTCAAACCATGACCTCTCCTTCTCAGCTTTCCCCCTCTGTCAACCAGAACTGTGATACTGACTTCCTTTATTAGATACCTTGACAGCAATGAAGGGCTTTTTTCCTTCTGTCAGGATTCCTAACCATGCAGAAAGAGCTGCTGGGCTGTCAGCAGACAAAACACTGTGGTGGAACAAAAAGCTGATCTCTATCCAAGAACCTGCAATCTCAGGAGAAAGTAGGCATTATGGATAGATAAATATTTTGGGTGAGCATGGGATAGGTGTTGTAGATTAGGTAATGCACTTCAGGGGTGTGTGACCATATTCTTCCTGCCCTAGTTTCACCCAAAAATGTTGCTGAGTGTGGAATATGAAGACTTACCTATTCATGCAAATTTAAATATTTACACTGAAATTGAAAGAAGTTCTTCAGGTCATTGCTTGCTTACAGTAGCTTGTAGCCATAGTGCTTCTTGGGTCATTGTTTTCACTCACACTTGCTTTCATAATGCCTGTGAATATTGAATTTCTGTTACAAACATTGCAAAAAAAAAAACAGTTACAAGAAGACCATTTAGCACAGCACACTGATAAGGACAAAAGCTCCTAACTTCAGTGTAAACACTCTACAGGGCAGCACAATGATGTGTGAGGACACACACCTCAACAGAAGCTGAAGGTCCAAAGGATTAGTGAGGGTGTGGTGTTTGTTGTAGGTGTCTTATGTCCATGCTGGTGTTAAATAACCCTTGGTTGTGTTTGTTGGTGTTAGGTTCAAGTAGTTGTCTTGCATTTAGACAATTTCCAAAATTCAGTCAAAGCATGGTGGAGAAGGGAGAGTGTGTGCTAATGGCATCCATGGAGTTTGCTGTGTGTGCAGAGGTGGGACAACAGCAGAATTCTGCCCCTGCCCTCACCTTGGCTTGGTGCAAATGCCAGGCAAGAGATGGGCTTGCTGCATGCTTAGGATGGCAGATGGGCAGGGCAGGGCAGGGGCAGCAGCTTGCTCTTCAGCTCAGTTTGCAGGGCACTTGGATGGAAACACACCTCCAGGAAAATCCAGATTAAGCTTTCTGCAGGTGAAGACTTTTCTTTGTGCAGGAATCCAGATGTGGGAACATGGGATTTGCTTCCTGTGTTTTTCCCTGCATGACTCACTGAAGCTAGGTGGATCCACCAGGACTGAGGGATGACATCTGCAAGTAAACCCAAAGGGAATTTAGTTCCATGCTTGACTTAGCAGGTCTGAAAAAAAGCAATCAATTTGGATTGAATTCCACAATGATATTTAGGTTCCTAAATAGAAATTTGGATGCACTGATAAGAATTAGGATGATAAATGCTTTCAAGATGATATTTTGAATCTGTGATGCAACAGTGTAATGAAAATAGGAAGTTTCTTTACCTCATTGAACAATTTGATAAGATCAGCCATATTAAGAATTTAGATATGTTGAGGGAAGGAGGTAACAAGTGGCAGATTCCTCATGGCTCAACCAGAAACATTCAAGAAGTTTCTGCCTCTCACTCTCTCTTTACTTGACACACTGAGATGGCCACACAGTAAGAGCACTGTGAAAGGCTGAGCCACAGCCTCCCTTTGCTGATCTCAGCAAGGTCTGGCTTGTTTGCTGTTTGTTCTGGATTTTTCAGGCACAGCCAGTGTGCACAGCTCTGCTTTTGACCACTGCTGTGAACTGAAATCATGTGGGATGTTTCACTTGCTGAGCCACCTCCAAATCCCAGACTCCTAACAATGCTCTGGCTGGAAATCTCCTCCATCCAACATGGGCCCTGCTGGTTGAGAGCCCATATAGAACAGGGGGGACATTGCCAAGCATGATGCAGTCCCAAGGAATATACTGAACTTGGTTGGATAAATGGATGATATCACTGGATCTCACCAGCCAGTACCAGTTACTGGTAATACCATTAATACAAGTCAATACCAGCTGAGGACTTGGTCTCCTGTGCTTCAAGGCAATGTTTTATAGTGCACATGGCTGGCTGAATCAAAGGATGCCTGTCCTCTGTGAAGGGAATGAGACCAGTCAGTGCCAGGCAGGGTGTTTGGAGGTACCCACACTAGCCTGGAGCAGATGGGTGCATCCACATCTCCTAGAACAGCACCTTGCAGAGATTCCCCTCAGCTGCCTGGAGTGGCATGAGCAGCACAGTTAATTATATGGGGTTTAATTAGGATGTCCTGTCTGTGTGATGTGCCAGTTGGGGGTGTATGGTGTCCCCAGACTGGGACAATTGTTCTTGCCTAAAAATAGGTTTGGCTTATACTGGGAGCTACATGCATGTGTCTATGACTGCTGAGAGAGATCTCCTGAGGATCTGAGCTGCACAACTGGAATTTGTTCAGGTCTGGAGTTGTTTAGCTGAAGTGAAGGGCAGTAAGGGAAATTTGCACTTTTTGTCCCTAATTATTGCAACATTTCTTGCAAAATTCGTAGTGAATTTCAGTGAAAACTCTCAGAATGAGCAGATCATCCATACCTAGGTGACATGCTGCCTCCCTAGGCTTTGGGACCAGGCATTTGAGTCAATGAAGGCTCCTGCTGCCTTCATGGGCTTTGTATAAATCTCAGAACCTCTGAAAGCAGCAAGCTTATGTTGAACCTTTTACTGCTGAACGTGGTATTTACATCTGCTCACATCCACAGAAAGCTGCACATGCCTGCACTTACTCAGCCAGAGAAAGACCTGAAAATCCCCATTCCATTCAGAGGACAGAGATTTGCCTTCCATTCCTCTGCCAGGAATTCTCAGTCAAATCCTATGGAAAATAGTCCTATCTGAGTAGTAAATCTCAGATGCTTCTGCATGTTTATTTTCTATTTCCATCTCATTGGCCCCAGTTCATTTTTAACCTTTGATTAGGGCAGCTAGGTAGTGGAGGCAGGCTGGGTGGGGTATGGATTTTTTTTCTTTCTAGTTATACTTTTTTTTTAAGTCACCTAGCAAAAGAGCAGGGGCAGATGGTGATAGAAAGATTGGCTTTGCTTAGCAGTGCAAATAAGTGGTCCCTCCTTCTTCCTCTCCCTGTGATAGGTTAGACTGGAACCGACTGACCTGGTTCTGCCTGAGCCAGCTCCAGAGGGATGATAACAGCCGAGGGCAAAAAAAAAATTAAACACCTGCATGGTGTTTCAGTGTTGCAAACTACAGTGTTTGCTACAAAGCTCTACAGCAGTTTGGGTCAAATTAAGACCCATCTGACCAAAAGAATTGATTTTATTTTATGTGGTACTCACTCTTTGACTTTTTTAGTATATAGGCTGAGTTTCTCACCCTCATTCAACTTCAAGTGGGCTCCTGAAATGCCACCTAAATTCAATTCAGTGCAATAATAGACATGGGTAACTGCCTCTAAAATTTCTATAGTTTGCAATTTGGGCCATGGGCTGGGGCCCAGATCTGCCTTTACAACAGCTCCTTGCTTCCTCTGGGTATGAAGAATTAAAATTATTCCCTACTAGAACAGAGTTGTCTTGGCAAAATAGAGGATCAGCAGATGGGCAGTGCCACTTGTCTGTGCTGCAGACAGGCTGCCTGTCGAGCTTCTGGGAGCTGATGTGGACTCTTTATAAACAATCAGCTTCCTGTAAGAACCTACACAAACAAGGTACTTTGCTCTTCTGTGACCACAGCTGTATAGAGAAATAACTTTGCACTGTAAATCAATCACTTTAATGTGCATTTTCCAAGGGAATTCTGCACAGGGAGTGGTTGTTCCCCTGTCCAAATGCTGCTTTCCAGTCTAATTCAGAGATGGCATTTCAGGGGCAGGATCTGGTCCATAATCCTAAATAAATTTTTTCTCCAGTACCCTAAAAACTGTTGATAAATAACTTGAACCCCAAAACACATTTAGCCAGAATACAAATGCCCTGAAATCAGTCTGGTGCCTCATTCTAGTGACTTGAGGTGAACGAGTCCCTGGGACATGATTAGACACCTCTGCATATTCTGAGGGAATTGGTGGATGGAGTGGCAAAGTCACTGTCCATCTTATCTGAGATATCATGGCAGTTTGGTGATGTTTCCACTGACTGGAAAAGGGGAAATATAATTCCCATTTTTAAAAAATGAACAAAGGAAGGCCCAAGGAACTACAGGCCAGTGAGATTCACCTCTGCTCCTGGCAAGATCATGGAGCACATCCACCAGGAAACTAGGCTAAGGCACATGGAAAATAAGGAGGTGATTAGTGGCAACCAATGTGGCTTCATTAAGGACAAATCAGCCCTGACAAATGCAGTAGCCTCCTACAACAGGGTTACAGTGTTGATGGGTAAAGGAAGAGCAAAAAGATTGTGATAGAGATTGCCTTAGATTTACCTAAAAGTTGTAATATAGATAAAATCAAGTGAGAACTGCAGTTCATGCTGGTGCTGTGATGCATTATGAAATGCTTAAGTTGCAGCATCTCACATGGAGTGATGCTGAGCTGGGAAAGAGGCAGTATGAAAATTTATAAATTCTGACAGTTGGTAGCCCCTATGGAAGAAATGCCATGTACAAACAGAGCTTTGTTTGCAATGATGCTGTCACCAGTATTTCAGGGCAACCATAACTACTGGGGCAGTAAAGCCTGCCAACTGAGAGGACCATTCTTTAAATCAATTGATGAGTTAAAATAAAGCCTAGGAGTTATTACCTCTATAATTGTTCCATACAGCATTTCTCTATATCTCCCTTAACCTCCTGCACAGAAATGTACATATTGATCAGTATGAACTTCCATCTCTCCTGAAATCAAGCTGAAGTCAGGACCTTTGACATGATGAAGATGAGTGTCCCTGCATTACCCTTCTCTTGCACCTGCATTTCCCTGTTGGGCTCCCCTTGTCCCCTCATGGTGCTGTGGTGTCTGGAGAGGCTCTGCCAGACACATTCACTCTGTCCATAACTTGCTGGTCTCCAGCTCTCCCTTGCTTGGATGTGTCACTATGACTTCCAGATGTTGTGACAAACCAAGTAAACTATGTCTCTCAGCCAGCTCATTCTGTAGGCAGACAAGACAAGATGAAGAGGGGTTTTGCAATAAAATTTTTTTCTAATGCTGACAGAGGAATCCTGTGGGCTTTAAAATGCGTAGAAATCTCATTCCTAGAAAATTTTCTGAAGCAGCTGGAAGTTGGTTGGTAAAGGAAATATGCACAGGTTCTTATTTTAGTTCACTCCCTTCTGATGCTTTGAGTACAGGTATAGTTTTCCTGGCAGATGATGGACGGTTTGCATGTGGCACTGCTGAAAAGGAGTCTTTTTTGCTAGCCAGGCATGTACAGGAAATACATAGCTTTCTGGGATTTATTAAAAGCACTGTTTTTAATAACTTATCTAGTGTGACTGATGGGAAGGAAAAGCTCTATAGTCACACAGCAGAAGATTCCAAACTGTCTGAGTTTGGGGGAAATAGGAGATTTATGTAGTAGTTAACATGCAGCTGTTTCAGCAACCATTGTGAAAAGCAGTGATGTACTGCAGTCAAGATGCAGGAGTCATCAAGCAAGTCTGCCCTAGTATTCAAGGGACAGCTATCAAATAATGTAAAAAGCAGTGAAAGTCAGGAGAAAAGTTTTCTGATGGAGAGTTCACAGCTGGGGAAGAAAGATTTCCCCAGCTTCCTGTGTGACAACAGGGCAGGGATGCTGCAAAAGATTGTTAGAGATTGGATTTTATCCTTTGAGCAACTCTGTTACAGTGACACAGAGCTTTTAAATTCAATTTCGTCTGACCTAAGTCTAAAGACAAATTTGTGGGGTAGTCTTAGGGAGGTGAATACATTTCCATATATAGATAAGTGGCCAGTTTATCCTCTGATGTAAATGATCCATTTATCTATTTATTTCTAACCATTAGCTCAATGGTTGTGGATATATTCCAGTGCAGTGACCTGGCACATAAGATTTAGAAATGCACAAAATCTGCTTCTCAACTCAATGGCACCCATGTAACTCAACTGGCCTTATTTGGCTCTGCTGGTATTAACTCCAGCAAGTACTTTGCATTTCATCTCTAAACAGCTTTTGGTCTTTCATCAGTTCCTTTTCCATACATGGATTTTGTCATATACCCTTCACATCATTAAAACAATGATGCAAACAAGAATCAGAAGAAACAGAGAGCCCAGGGATTGAATAAAGCTTGAGTGCTGCAATCATTTTACTTACCCATCTCTTTGGGGGACACTAATCTGCACCCAAAAAAGCCCAAAGCTGTGCAAAGAACATCACATAAATATTTGTGCTTACATAAAAAAAGAATGTGTTTTTAATAGTGGAAGAACTCTAAGACATGTGCCAGATTCTCAGCTGGAGTAACTGAGCACAGCTACATGGATTTACATCATCTGAAGATCTGCCCAGATGTTTGGAGATGGGTGGAGAAAGAAATCTTCCAGTTAAATGTTATTTAGATTGACAGCTAATTCCCAAGCTTAATAGTTCTTCAAAGGTGCAGAAATATCTTGTAAAAAATCCAGATATAATTGTCAAATCTGCATTTTTTTCCATGGATCCCAGGAAATGCAAAGGATTGTTGGCTCATTCTGCAGTCTTGTGGGTGAAGGCTGCATGAACATTGTAAACCTACTGAAATATCTCTGATGCCTTAAGTTTTAGCTTTCATGTTTTCCAGATTCTGTACTGCATTAGTATATAACTCTGAACTTCATATAAAGTGTTGGCAAGTTCTCTTCTCAGTTCAGTTAGACAGAACAATCCTTTTCCAGCCTGAGAACCAAGGACACCTTTGCAGCTTCAGGTCCAAAAAGTGCAAACAGCAGTGAATTGAGGAGAGCAATCTGGGAGGATGGGACTTCATAACCTGAAGCTGTAACTGGACAATTACCCCCAATATGTAAATGGACCAAAACTTATAAAAGGGGTGAAAACTCATGGCCAGTCATCCATTTTACATCCATCTTGGAAAGAGCTACGGCTGGGATCTTGTCCTGCCCAAGGTGTATCCTTTGAAGGCCTTTTATTAAATACCTCCTTTAACACTGTCTGGCCTCTGTTCCAGGTCAGCCTCCCCAGGCATCACATCCACCCAGCTTGGAAAATGGATTCTGAGAAGGATTCGTGGGCAGGTGTGGGTCAGGCAGAGTTTTCCTGGAGAAATGCACTTTTGTTGTGTCATGGTAAATGCTGGAAGGTGATGTGCAGGGGCAGACTGGAGACTGACTGGTCTAACTGGGCTGAGGGGTGGGAAGGGCAGGGCAGAACCATCACCACAGGGAAGGGAGAGAGAGAAAAACATGCTGTGCCTGGTAATATCCTCAGGGGAGAATGGGAAATACAAAGGGCAAATGGAAAGAGTTAGCTCATACCACTGCTGCTCTGTGGAAATGTTTACCAAGAAAAGCTTGAGATTGTGTTAAGATACTGACTGACAGAAGTGTGAGATCAGATAGAAGATGAAGCCTTGACTCACAGCTTCAGCATTTTTGTTGTCCCCTTTTCAGCTGAGCAAGGACAGCACATGTCCCCTGCTGGATGGAGCCCTGTGGAAGTGCCACCACATCTGTTTGCTTCACTTGTATCCAGGTCTCTTGCAGTGCAGTGGGTGCTGTGCTTTCCTCTGGGCAGTGCCCTGCTCTAGCAATGTCACTCATTGTGCTTTTCCCCCTCAACAAGCCAGCAGCAGGTGCCTCTCTGCCTAAGCTCTCTGAGGTCTTCTGTCCTTTTCAGAGTGAATGAGATGTTCTGAGACTTGTGAGAGACAGCAGGGCTTTCCCTGCTTGTAGAGAATAGAGATAGGGATGTTACAGTCTGTAAAGTTGTATTTTGGATGCTTTAGAAGGTTTTTAGAGTCCCAAAAGCCTTGGCAGAGTGAAACAAGTGATGGCTTTAAGCTGAGGGCATACAGATCCCTGCAAGATGTGCCAGTTTGGCTTCTTGTGGGTCAAAATTTGTGCTCCCAGTACCACATCTGGCAGGAGAAAGCACCTAATGAATACAACAAATCACATTCTTACCAATTTAGCTGGTATTTCCAGGGACAATAGCTGTCTTCACCAGACTGCAAAGGCTTGTGCACGTGATGAATCATAAGGCTGTGCTTAGAGATGCCATGGCTGATTTTATGTGGTGCACCCAATGACTGTATGCCTGCTGCAGGACTTCTCCTTGACTCGTGGGCTTCACCTCTTGACCTCATTTCCAAGCAGAAGTTAAACTGTAACTGAATTGCTTTGCAGGTTGGTACAAAGGGAGCCTGAGGCACTCCCTGCATTTTTCTCAATTAACACAGAGAGTGGAAGCACTTTGGACAGTGGAACAAGCCCCAGAGACGTGGCATGGCCAGAAAAGCAGCTCTGCTTGCTGGACCTATGTGCTCTGCCTATGGATCTCATGGGCCAGAGATAAGGAATGCAGGTTATTTCTGACTGCTCCATAGGAACTGGGGTGTCCAATAGAGCTTTCCATGCTGGATAGCTTTTACCTCTCATGTGGTCAGGAACTAGTTTGTGCTTCTACATTTCCACAGCACTGACCCCAGTGAGAGCACTGCCTGTGGTGGAGGACTCTAGGTCGAATAAATATTTGTATTAATATTGAATGAATATTTGTATTAAGATGCTGCTGACAGCAGTTGAAGAAGAGGAGGAAAGAAAAGCATAGAAAGTGTGGCTTTCAGGTGCAGTCTTCAGTTCTGAGTTCCCTGGTGTTACTCTCCCACAAATCCAGCCAATCTCCTATTTTTGTCTGTTTGCAAGGCAGGATTAATTACAAAAAAACCCCAAAACCAAACCCAAAGGCTTTCTTCTGCTCTGACTCACGATGATGTTTTTTTCTTAGTTGGAAAGAAGCTGTGGTAATGGGACAATACAGGTTTGTATTGCCTCAAGCACATTTGGGTTTTTTGCTATTGGTGAAACCTCTGAGCTTTTGAATATATATTGTGTTAATATGTGGCACTGACATGTAATTTGCCTTTCACTCTTTAATTACATCTCTTCAAGCACAGGGCTAACCCCATTAGTACCTGCCCCTCCTTCCTCTACACACCTCTTGAAACAACCTAATTCAAAATAGCTGGCAAAGCGCTGTGCATTGCTCAGAATGCTGAAGCCCTGTTTGAGAGGGGCCACTTTGTTCCTCTGATATTGTGAGGCTGGCAGGAAGTTTTTGGAGGTCTTGGTTCATTTCAGCAAACACACTGATCTTGGCAAGCCTTTGTCTTCGTGATGGAGAGGCAGGGTGTGAGAAAACAAGATTAGCAATTGCAGAACGGCTTTGCTGCTGCAGCACCTGTGGCTTTAATGCACACACAAGGTTCCCCTCCTTGGGCTTCCCAGAGGGACCCTGACAGCAGCACCCCACTGCTCTGTGTGGCACAGGGCCCTCCATGGACTGTGGATCCCCCTCTGCATGTGGAGACCAAGTGACTGCAGTCAGACAGAGACACAGGGGCAAGAGCCACCTTTTCCTTTTTTTTTTTTTTTTTTTTTTTTTATTTGAGGCTATTGATACAGTAGCAAAAATCCCACTAATAATTTCATTTATTATGGGAGACACGTTAGAAAATTCAAGCTCCATGTAAAGAATTGGTGGGGAAAGATTTTGCTCTGCTCAGAAACAGAATCTGCATTTGTGCTCCTCACTGAAATAACATTACTTGCTGGAATGCTGGCAGCTCAGCTCAGACCCCAGCTCTTCCTTTACTTCTGCATGACTGTCTGCTGTGATGTTACCATGGGAAAGCCTGCCCAGCTGTTGGTGACAGTCAGAATGTCCTGAAGGATTTTGGAAAACATCTGTGCTTTGTCTTCATTCAAGCTCCTCAAATGGCTCTGCAGCTCTGGCACTGTGTCACACAGATGTCATTTTGCAGCCTGGAGCAGTGGCTAATGCACAGACAGAGACCTGTGCATTTAATGGCATTTAATGTGCTGAGTGCAGATATTCACCCTGCTGGTGTGCAGCCACCTCTGGGGCTCTGGGACTGCAGCTGGCAAAGGCTGCACAGCAGTGTTAGGTGTTGTGTAGGAGAGGAGGAGAAGTAAACAGAGCCCTGCTGAAGTCTGTATGATGTAACACGGTAAATAATTGCTGTCAGTCATAGAACATCCTGAGTTGGAGGGGACCCACAAACATCACCAAGTGACCTAGGTCCTGCTCTGTGATCCTTGCTGAGTCTTTGGATTTACTGGAGGTTCCTTCCTCTTGGAAGCAGTCCCTAATCCCTCTTTCAGCTGGAGCAATATTGTTTGCCCCTGTCTGTTTGTTCTCATTTAGACTCTGAGGAGAAAAGACTCTCTATTACTCAGCCTCCCAGGCCATCCCTTTTCTTCTTCTGGGTGTTTTCAATGCTTGAGTTTTCCTGAATTTGCAGATCTGTCTCACTGACTACATTTCCAATAAACTAGTTTTGGTCTATGTGTGCTCCCTCTGTTTCTGACATTTGCATGTGGGCAGAGAACCAGTCTGATCCAATGTGCCTGATGCAGCTGATCCCTGCCTGTCCCAGGGAAAGCTGAAACCTCACTGTGTGCTGGGAGAGGAGCAGGCTCAGAGCTGGCAGGTGGATCTGGGTCCTTCTGCCTTTGCAGCCACTCTGAGCTACAAGGTGAACGTGCATTTGGGAGCAGGGACACACCTGGGCCAAAACCCTCCCAAAGCTTAAAATGCCCTGAACTGTGTAGGGGAGGTGAAAGAACAGTGCTGTTGGTAGCTTGGCCCTAGGCAGGAGGCACTGCATGTCTGGTTCTATTTGTCTGGAAGTGGAAATTATATTCAGCTTTGGAAGTGCTCAGGAAAGTTTGCAATACTTCATGTGATTTTAGTGAGCTGGCAATTTGGTGATTATGCTGATTAATTGGGGGTAGGGGAGTTGATTCAGGAGTTAAAGGCACTGACTCCTGTGGGCTCCTCCTGCCACTTGATACTGGTTACATACAGCTCTTCCTCACGTGGATTGTCCCCAAAGAAACACTGAAATCAGTGAACATATCCAACTGAGTAAATCAAAAGCAAAGAATACCAAAAGTGAAGATTCTTGGTTTCTGTGTCTCAGTTTTTCCACCTGTAAAATGGTGCTTGGAAAATACTTTGATAATGCAATTTGAAAATGTGCTGATAAAATGAACCATGTATAATCACTACCTGTCTTGCTTAGCAAAGCATGTGCAGCCACAAAGAGCTGACAACATCCCACCTGTTGGGCAGGGCCCTGGACAGGAATGTCCTGTGCCAGGTGCTTTGCTGCCTTCCTCAGGATGAGTTGTCACAGATACAACATTCCTGGAAGATCTCTGTGTTTTGAGGAGCTGAGCATGAGAGATGGGACAGGAGGAATGTGGGTACTGCTCTGTGCCTGGGAGCACCCAGGGGTGTGTTAGGGTGCATTTGGGTGGCTTGGGAGAGTGCTGTTCTGCACTGAGGGGCAGAGCAGCCATGGCTCATTGCTGGGCACTTGAGCTCATTTTAATGTTCCTTGAGGTGAGTGCTCTACCCCTACATGCTGTTTGTGCCACATCATCTCCTGTCCCAACCTCTTCCTGCAGCTGGGATTGAGATCTGCATGGTGTGCTCAGCCTGCAGCCCTCAAAACTTGAGGCTGCTCTTGGGAGGTGACAGGGGGGAATTTTTACAGCAAGCTTTCTTATATTTCTTTATGTATTTCCTGTCTTGTATTTATAACTCTCTATACTGAGCTTGCTTTCCTTCTTATGTTAGGCTTGCTTTCTTTCTGTTGTATTACTCAACCATCCCCATCAGGCCCTGCTTTTGCCTAAAGCCTTCCTGGATGTAAACCAGCACAAGGCTAGCCATTATTTAAGTTATACATTAATTCAAAGCTATAGTAGGACTCCATTACTTGCTCATAACAGATTACTTATAAATAGTAAAATATTTAGTGGTTTTGATTTTGTTACTCCAAGAAAGTTCAAATACTTAAAGGCAGACTGTATTAACAAGCAATGTCTGGGGAGTTAAAAAATAAGAGTTAAAGGAGTTAAAAAAGGAGTTAAAAAATATTTACAAGGAACTGATGTCTCCTCATACTTGATGATGTGGACCTATCTTAGATATTATTTTATCTTCAGTGAGGAGTTTGTGACAAACTCTGCTTTCTTCAGACTTGTTTGTGCTGATTTCAGGTCAACTAAGCAAACACCCAAGACAAATCCAAATAAAAGCTCTGCCAGCTTTTCTCAGATTCAGCCTCATGATTTTGTGAAAAAGAATAAGAATTTTTGCAGTTTTTCACAAAAAAAAAAAATAAAAAAAGAAAAAAAAGGCAGCTTAGTGCCACCACTGGGAGTTGTCACACCTTGAGCCCCCTTGTGAAGATGCAGTTTATGGTCACAAGTCACAGCTCCCAAGCAGTAAAGCTGTCATATTGTTCCTGCTTCCCAGTTCCTTATTTATAATGTAAACATACATCCTTTTGGGAACCTGACCTTTTCCAGTATTAGTGCTTGATTATAATTGAACTATTTGCATAGGAGACCAATTTTCATTCTCTGCTCTTGTGGCAAGTACATCATGTTTTCTATGAAAGGCGTCGGTTTTCTGATTACTGAGGAAACTAAGAAGGTTTACAGACAATAATGTCATAAAACATGCAAAGTTCTTAAAAGTACAGCCTATTCTTTCATTTTATGGGCAGACCAGGATGTTAGAGGAGTCCTTCTCCAGTCTCCCAATCCCTGCCTGCTTGTTTACCAAAGTGATCAAAGTTCCCAGGCTCAAAGTTCTGCTTTGCCTCTTGAGGCTGCTGTATGAAGGGTTTTAATGTCTGCTCCCTCAGGCTTCAGCCTTGCAAACCAAATAGGGGTTCAGGAGTTAAGCCCTGGATTTTCTGCATCATTTTGGTTGATTGTAGCAAAATGTTTCTGGGTCATGTGGGTTTGTTCTGGTTTGGCTCAAATAGAAGAAATCCTGTGAAGGCTGGGCTTGAGTCAGCTGTGATGCATGGGCTCTTCTAGATCCTGTGCCAGCTCAGGCAGTGATCTGTACCAGCTGAGCTGGCTGAAGGGATAAGCTAAATATTAGGAGAAATCTGCCTGCAGAGCCTCTGTGTCAAGGTTTGGAGCACAAGGTGGTTCAGCCTTTAAGGCAAGAGCACAGGAAGAGCTAGTGGTGGCCTGGGGTGACCTCCCATGGACCACAAAAGAAGCATTGCAGGGTAAACCAGGCTGGAAGGACCTGAGGAGGTCTGTGGTCCAAATCCCTGCTATAATCAGAGATTGTGGGTGAGGTTGCTGGAAGTGCAGGGCTGGATGCCCACAGCTGCTGGAGGTGGGCAGGCACTGTGAGCACCCACCCTGAGAGCCCACAACTTCCCAGGCTGTTTACCTTCAAGAAACCTTTTAAAATCTCTCTCTCTTTGTGAGAGGAAGCTGACCTGGGGTGCAAAGGAATTGCCTGTCCCAGGGTAGATGGTAGTGGGATACAGCAGGGTGTAAGTCTCAAAGGAGGAGCTTTTAGGGCATTGTGCTGCCCTCACTCAGGACACAGCTGTCCATTCTGCCACACCCCATGGAGGGCTCAGGTGCCTCTACCCACCTTGTTCTGCTCATCCCCATGGTGGGGCAGCCAGCACTCGTGAGCCTTGCCTTGTTGAAGCCAGTTTTGCAGGACAGAATGTCACACGACACCAAGTCATCTGGGGACAGGGTCGCCCAGGCCAGATCTCAGAGGGTGCTGTGCTTTGATCTTCTTTTCCCCCCAAATGCAAGAAACCACAAAGACTTCAACTCCCTCAGAAATTGCCACGAGATGAAAATCCTGTGGAAGAACAATAGCTGCAACATGGTTAGAACAGGCTTTTATTTTTGTCCCTGCGTGTTTCGTGCAATGTTAGGCTGTGGTTATGCTCGTGGAGAAAACAGCCAGTTCCCTACTGCTGTTGTGTGGCAGAAGCACTCCAGAGATGTGAATGTGAGAAGGAGCCATTGCAATCATGTGTTGGCTCACATGTGCCTTGAGCAAAAACCTTCTCCCATTTCGGCTGCCCTGAGCCCATAAATTAGATGGTAATTGGGATGGCCTGGGCCTGGCCTGAAGAGCAGCTTCATCCAAGCTTCATCCAAGCTTGCCAGGGTGTGCAGGGCTGCTGTGATAGCTCAGGGTGGGCCCAGCCCTGCACTGAGGCTCTGAGGATGGTGTGATAGCTCAGCATAGTGTACATGTAACTGCACTGCAGTTGTGGCAGGAGCAGTGAGTTAACTATAACAGCATGCATACAGCTTATCTTTAAATTGAATTATTTTAGAAATGTTTTAGGTATGCCCATGTCAGACACTGGGATGTCAGCCAGCCCTGCCCTCCTGAAAAATCCCACAGGAGGACATGGATGCATTGAGGGTGTCAAATGCACCCACCCCCACAGACGTTTTGTTGATTGTTACTCTCACAGTTAAAAAATAAGCTAAGGAGGGCTGTGTGTCAGCTTATTTCACTTCAGTAATTGCTTTATTCTTCTATAAAATCTCTCACAACCTGGGTGCTGGTGTGTTGAGCATGGGGTGGGGAGATGAGTGAATCTGTTGCAAGGTCAGCCTGGTCTTGCTGGCTCTGGCACACTTGCATCAGTTTTTATTTCATTCTTTCCTGTGTGCCAAACACCATCAAAGGGCACTCCACACCTATAAAACCTCAGTTAATTGTAATCACTTACTTTGTAAGGGAGTTTTATAGTGTACCAAAGCAAGTGTCTAAGGAAGCACCTCTGGGAACATCCACTGGGGCCAGCCCCAGAGCTCTGCTCAGGGGGCTCAGAGCTGGCAAATTCTAACTGTGCCAGGGGGGACAGACCCCAGAAATCCCCATATTCCCTAGCTAAGCTGTGGCTCTCCCTTCTGGTCACAAGCAGGACATTTCTGACCTTTGGAAGCTTTTGCAGGCGCTGTTAGGATGGTGGGTGTCCTGGGGGGCTGCCAGGGGGACCGGGGGTGTAGGAGCTGGGATGCTCCAGAGCCCATTTGCTTGGCAATTCCCCGATTTCCCTGGAAGTGGGGTCTCCCTGAGTGATGCAGGCAGGGCTGCAGATGGAGTCTGTGGTGGCAGCAGGGCCGGGAGCTGAACACTGCATCCCAACCTCAGAGCATCCCTCTTCTGCAAAAACCAGCCGCTCCTGCCCTCTCCCAGTGCTCTGGTTAGAAACAAACATTTCCCTTTTTTTCTGTGTGGCCAGGAAGGAGAGCTAAAAGCCGGGCTGAGCAGGAGTACCCATCTCCCCAGAGCCCAGGGGTGTCTCTGTGTTCCCGGTGCCGCTCCCGGTGCCGCTCCCGGTGCCGCAGCTCCACCTGCTGTCGCATCCCTTCTCCTCCCTTAGCTTTGCTTGCTCACCACAAGGGGCTCAAGGAATTGGGAATGAACATTCTTCCATCTGTTCTGCAGCAGGCAGAAAAGTTTTAGGCTTTCCTTTCCAGCTCTGTCTTGCTCCCAGCCCGCCAAGATCCTTCCCGGCCCCGCAGCAGTTTTGGTGCCATCAGCACTTGGTGGCTCTGAGGAAGGCTGGAGGTGAGGAGCTCCAGGGCAACCTCAGGACCTGCAGATGGCTGAGAACTTTTTTGGGAATTTTCCTGGGACCCAGAGATGCAGCATCTGGTCCATCCTGGTTGGGAAGCCCACCCTGACCCCCTTTTTTTTTTTTTTTTTTTTCTATGTATGGCCTCAAAAGGGGGGCAGCTGGTGGCAGGGACTGGTGTAGGGGCTGGAACCACACCTTCTCCCCAACTACTCTTGCAGTTTTTAGTCAAATAAACATACCCCATGGTTTTCAGGGTGATGGGACTGATAATTTGGAAATAACACAAAATTGTTTTCCTCTGAGACAAGGCCAAAAGTAGCTGTAAAGTGGAAAATGTTAGAGGATTATTTTTTCTTAAATTTCATTTTTTACAAGCCCTTCTCCCACTAGATTTTCAGATCAGTTCCCTGTTAGATAGTGGGAAAATGCCAGGAGTCTGTTTAATTACCAATATTTATTATTCATAACTTGAAAAGATAATATTGAAAAGATTACAAGCACAAATTTTAAAATTACCCTTCTCCATGCTCTGGTCCAGATTTTAGAGTTCTCACAACTTCTTAAAATATAGAGGGCTGTCCATAAACCTTTTCCACTGATACTGAGTAATTTCCTCTATGCCAGTGATAAACATCCTTTAGACACCTGAGCTCTCTGTCTCTGTTTTCTATCACTGAAATGGGGTTGACACCCCCTAATCTGGAGGATGAAAAGACTCCTAAGAACAATGTAGAGCTGCTCAGTTACCACAGTAAGGGCACTCCCTTTTGCAGGCAGCTAGAAGGCAGTGTGCTGAACAGCTATCACAAGTGTCTTTGGACATCTAATGCAAATTACTCTGCCTTTTTGTTGAGAGCAACCTGAGCACAAGATACTCATACCAGTCTGCAGCTAATGTTTTCTGCTTTTCCCTGTACTTCAAGAGCTTGCCTCCCCCTGCAGCTGTATTTTTATCTCAGCTGCTCCAGATGTTGGGTAACATCTGCACGCTGCTCCTCTCCCCTCTCTGCAGGCTCTTACTAGAGTGCACCCCCAGCGACTCTGTGGCTGGAGGGTGACCTGAATATAAAGGTCTGGCCTCTGCTGAGAGGCCAAGGACAAAGCCCTAAAATCTTCCCAGCTCCTAAAGCCTCTGTCAGTTCTGCCAGAGGTTAAGCCAAGCACTAATCCTATAGGAGCTTTGAAGGTTGTAAGAAAACCCCAAGCACAAAGCTGCTCAGAAACCTGAGGAACGTGAGAGTTGTCTTTTGGGCAATTGGACTTTGAGGAGCAGCACTGCACTGGAGTCTGTCAAGTGTTTAGACTTGGCTTCACCTACTCCAATGCTGAACAAATGCCAAAACTGTCTAGCCAGGGAGTCAGAGAGAGGAAAGGCTGTTGCAGCTCTCCCCTGCACACAGATGCAATGACTGGGCTTTCTTCTGTCCCACCCTCAGATTCATCATTCATTAGCTGGTTGGTTACTCATATGGCCAAACAGCAGGGCTTCTCTACTGAGGAACTCTAGTTAAGTCCCACCAAGATGGAAGAAATCCAGATAGTCTCTCTATAGCTCTGTCTTTTGAGGATCTTGAGATGTGATGTTCTCTTTTTCTTGGTGTAAATCAGTTGTCTTTTGAATAGTAACACCAGCTGATACTGGAAGACTAATTTTTGTTGTTGCTCCAAAGTTACCTGTTAGTTTTTTCAAGCCTGCAAATCAAGCTGAAAGCTTAACAAGTTCCTCAAAGCTGTGTGTCTGTGGGAATGACACTGGGCAGCCCTTTGGAGCCACTTGACATGACCCTGCTCTCTGGCCTTGCACCCCCAGCAAGTCCTCGGTGGTTTGTGTCAAGAAGTGATTTGATTCATGAAGTTAAACCTAGGCAGAAATCTGTTCAAAGGGAGCCTTTCCTCCAGCAAATGTCTCCAAAGGCCATGGAAAGGAGCTGATTTTAGCTGGCAAAATTGGAACACATGCCCTGACACCTGTGGTGGGGATGGTGCTGGGACTGGGTGCAGCTGTGGAATGGTGCTGTAGCACAAGCCCCTGTGGCCTTGCTGCTGCTTTACCCAGTGTGGGGGGACAGGAGCCAGCTGAGCTCCTTGTTTTGTTAAGAATGGGCAGTTTTAACAGCTGCTGGAGGCTCTGGCCCAGTACAACCCACCTGGAGGTGACCCTCCTTGCTGTGGATCAGGAGGGGGATCGGGTGCCAGATGGATGTTCTGGGAGATGCCCATGAGATCCATGAGGCTGCTGTGCCCATGGTTTCCACCTCTGCCCATCACTGGTGGGCAGGGCAGGAAGATCACACACAAGTGAGAAGAATTAACAGCTTTAAGAATGAAGTGTCAAGCTTCTCACCTCCAGTGCTGGAGAGTGAGCGTGGTGATGGGTCAGAGCATCAGGCAGACATGCACAAGCACGTCAGGGATGAAGCAAGTCAGGGACCTCTGGAGCCATATCTCTGCAGTTCTGTGATGTAGCATTTAATATTTTTTTTTTTTTTTTAATCCAAACAACTTTCCATCTCATCAGCTGAAGGATTTTCTGGGTCACAATGGACTCCCTGAATGGCCCACACCACGAGGCCCTCGGTCACAGCAGCCAGGTGTGCTGGTCCCAGGGACAGGAGGACATGGTGGGGGATGCAGGGTAACATCTCTGGACCTGTTCCCTGAAACTAGGTCACCTCCTGTGACAGTAGAAGTGCCTCTCAGCACAGATGGCAGGTGGGACCTGGGAATGCCCTTGCCTTGTGGTCATTTTCTCATGCAGAGATTTAGCTGGTGCACTGCAAGCACGTGCAGCAGGTGCTGAGCTCACTGTGGCCAGGTTGTTTCTACAGCCTGGGATATCTGGGAAAGCCACTTTTGCCTTGTGGCATAGTCTCCCCCTCCAGAACAGAGGTGTCCTGCCCCACCTCACCACAGAAAAAGACAAGTCCCTTTCTCTTCTGCTTTTCCTTTCATGCAGCCTGTTCTTGGAAAGAGCATCCCTTAGGAAATAATGGGTTGACACAGTCTGCTCCACCTCTCAGCCATCAAATCCAGCATTTTGAAGGAAAGAAAAGCAGATCATCACTTATTACATAGAGACAGCTGAAATGTTGGGAGGTCCTTTCAAAACTCACCAATTTCACCCATGTCTAGTTATTGCTGGGAAAGGTCAGATAGTACAAATAATGTAGGTGCTTATCTCACCCAGCCTTAGTGGGCCATTTAAAATGCCTTAAGTGAGCTCAAAAGTGGTGCTGTTTTCTCTCCCTTGAAAATACATTTAAAAGACATTACATTTGTTTGAGAATTTTGCTGATTGGCTCTAGGTAAAAATAAGCACTATTGTGTATTACATTGTTATGCCACATAAGCACCTTGCATAATTACCTTAGCCCCAACATAATTTTAATTATGTTAGAATTAGTGCAAAGAATTTTATCTGAGACTCATGTAAATATTTTGTGCTCTCAATACTTTGATGTGCCTAGAAAGAGATTAATGTTTGCTTTGATAATTAGTCTGTTGCATGTGGCCAAAAATTCATTACAAACACAGTTAATTAAGTTGTCAACAAACCTTTGGTCTCTGGCTGGTGAGAATAATTCAATAATTTTGTTCAGCTTGACAGGGGATTTTCTTTTTATTGCTATCAACCCCAGCTGTCCTTGGGGGCCCATGGCACTGCAGCATTTCTGGGAGGTCATGAAAAACTGGACAGGACACGATGTGCATGGTGCTGCCCTGAGGCTGTAACACAAGGAGAGAAAGTGAAGTTCCACCTGAACACAAGTAAGAACTCCCTTGCTGTGCAGTGACCGAGCCCTGGGAAAGGTTTGAGATACTCCAGAGCTGTCTGGACACCATTCTGTGCCAAGTGGCTCTGGGGTGGCCTTGCTGGAGCAGGGAGGTTGGGCCAGGTGACCACTATGGTCCCTTCCAGCCTCACCTGCTCTGTGATTCTGCCACCCCAGATGTGGCATCATGGCTCTGTGCCACAGGGGATAGAGGTGAACCTGGGCTCTAGTTCTGAGCTTGGGAAAACAAGGGACACTAATGTTTATCCCCCAAAAAGTTGTCTGCTTCTGCTGAGGGATGAGGAGCCCCAGTCCTGCTGCTTGGAGCTCACAAAAGATGGTGTAGAGCCTGCCTTGTGTCTGGGGAGATGGTCTGCAGCTTGCCTACTGGCTGTTAATATTGTGGGCCACAGAGGGGCCACCATGTGCTCTAGTAATACCCCTCATGCCATAGGAAATCAAGGTCTTTTTCCCCAGCAGCCTTTCTCTGTCACAGAAACTCTTCAGGGGACTGTAGCCTGGCAGGATTTCTCTGTACCCCTTTAGCCCCCTGCCCCAGTGCTGTGTCCATGCTACAGTGGGAGCACAGACCTCTCTGGTGCCAAGGACCTCTTAGCACCATGCTCACACTTTGAGCTGGTGTGGCATCCCCCATCCTTTTTGTCTGAGAGCTGCAGTTGCCCCTGGACTTGGACTCAGCTAGGTGACAGAGAGCCCCAGGAGCAGTGTGGGTTTGGGGCATCACTCAAGGACCAAACATTGAGAACCTCCAAGTGACTCATTTCCATTTCAAAGAGCCCATTTGTTTTATCTGGCAATTAGCTTGCATCCTCTGTAGAAAATTACTCCATAAATACCACCGAGCTCCCAGCCAATCTCCCCCTTTAAATATATTTTAAGTGCATGATTAATACACTTTCCCAGCCCCTGTCTGGGACTGTGCAGGGAGGTCAGGGAGCAGGTAAATGAAAGAAAATGGCTTCACTCGGCATTGACTGGGCTATTAATCACTGCCCATTTTCTATAAATCATGGCAGATGGCAGGAGCAGGCAGGCACTCGTGGGAATGGCACACGGTGCATGACGGGAATTGCGGAGCAGACCACGGCAGCGGAAGAGGCTGCTGTCCCCAGCCAGGGAGGCCCTGGCACTACCCCTGTGTCACCTCCATGTGACAGCTCTCCCCTGTAAGAATGGATGTAAAAGTGTGCAGGAGCCCTGGAGAATTCACAGCATCACAGCTGGGCTGGAAGGGCCTGTCTGGGGATGGCTCTGCTCCTCACCAGGAACAGGGGCAGTGGACGGGAGGATTTGCTGCGTGGGTAGTGAGTGTTGAGCAGGATGAGTCCTGAGAATCAACGACTTCTAACCACTGTGGGCAGGGATACTTTAAATCAGGGCAACAATTGAAAATTTTGCTCCTGACACTGAATGCTCATGATTGCTTTGACTCAGAGCAGATCAGGTGGGAAACGCGCAGGAAGAACTTAGACTGATAAAGTGAGGAGACAGATACATCCAAAAATGAACATGCATTTGGCAGCAGCGCTCATCTAGGCATTTTCTGTGCTGTAGTCTTGGAGGAATCCCCTTTTCATGCTTGGGAAATGCAGGCTCTTCCTCCTGGAGTGGATGATCTTCTGATACTGCCCAGCAATGCTGTGGGAGTTGTGCTTCCCTGTATCTGTACTGCAGCTATGGGTGGTGGAAAGCAGCTACTTTTTTTAGTACAGACAATGCTATATGTATAGATGAATGAAAAGAGTATTTTATATGAAGGCTGTATGAAAGATAAGAAAAATAGAAATGATGTGCTCTCTTCTCCTGCACATTGCCAGGCTCAGTGAAACCAGTTTAAATAATCCCCCTCTGCCTTTGGTACTTCTTCCACAGGGAATGGGATTTTTCCTGTCGCCTCTCCTTTCTACCAGAGAGGCAGAGGGAAGTGTTTTTCCCTGCTTTGATGCAAGGAGAGCTTATGTTGAGCTAATCACTTTTGCTTTCCCTAGCCTTGCATTCCCTGCTTACCCTGGCAGACCTGCAGCTGGACACCCTGGATGCTGCTTGGCAAGGAGAGTGTCATTGCTGCCCACAGCACCTCCTGCACAGCTCTCACCTCAGCCCTGCACACAACACCAGCACCTCCTGCTCTGCTGGCAAAATAGTTGGAAGAGCAAACTGGGCTGGCTGCCGGGGAATCCCAGTTAAGCCACCACCAGCAGGGAGAAAATGGTCCAGAGAGGGGAAAACCAGGATCATCTGCTCCAAGGCAGAGTCTGTTCTGTCATCAGGGAAAAGAATGGATAGGGGTAGGGTGGGGGGATGGATTTAAGAGCTGTGAAGGACAGCCTCTGTCCATCCCTGTGAAGGTCATGCAGAATGGCTCCCTGGGGGACACAGTGGGTAGCTGAGCGTGCTGAGGTGTGTGTGCTGCTGGGCAGGGGTGTCACAGGGAGTTGCAGGGTGACAGATGCAGAAAGTAAGCACCAAAGTAATCTTGGAAGTGTGTGACCAGCAAAGGAAGAAATAGCCTCAAAGAAGCCAAAAGGACCCATAAAGTCAGCGAGTGGGAGATGTGAAGCAGAAGGAAGACATGTGAGATCAGGAAAGGAGAGATTAATATGCCTCAGCCAAGAAAGCTTCACGTTATAAAGCACAGGTGGGGTGGAGGGGATGGCATGGGGGCTCCAAACAGCAGCTGGTGGTCTTGGTGCTGGCTGCAGTCATCTTCCCCAGCCCAGGAGCTGCCTGGGGATGCCGTGTGGCTCCCGCTGCTCCCACCAGCACAGCTGGATCAGGCGAGGAGGAGGGCTGGTCGCCTGCACAGGCAGCTGTGGGCAGATGTTCTCCACTGGGGGAAGAGCAGTGAGAGCATAGTTTGAAAGGGAAAAAATCATAGCAGGAGATGGAGAAAAATCGTTGTTGAAGGAAACCTTGTTCTCAGGCTGTCTGAAGCAATGCAGGGTGAACCCACTTTTTTATGGCATCGAGGGTCTTCCTTCCACTCAATGTTGTTTAAACCGGATGTTTTTTATCCCAAACAAGACTCCCCAGCTGCTCCACATCCCCACTGCCCTGGCTGTGGCTGGGCTGGAAGATCTGCAAGGAGAACTGGGGGGAGGGCTGGGTCTCCCACCCCTTCCTGATCCACTCCCCAGCCCCACGGGAGCCTAATATTTGTGCATGTGTGTTTTAACGTGGCATATGCTCTTCATTACACACAGACTTCTCGCTTCCATAATTATACCATGATGGGAGTTCCTGTCAAAGCCATAAAGCAAATTCTCTTCCCCCCGCCGTGTCCCTCCGCCCCCATGAGCCCTCCCCATAAAACTGGCAGGGGTCTCCAGTTTGCCAGGAGAACCCTCCCTGGCTGGTCACATTAACCCTTTGCCTCCTCCCATTGCTGGAGGAAAGCCAAGCTTTCCCCTTGGAAAGGGGAAAAGTGTTTCCCAGAAAAGGGGAGGGTGTTGTCCAGATTTTGGCTGTGTGAAGAAGAGCAGAGAGAACCATGGTGGGGAGGTGTGGAGGCAAGCAGCAGCCTGAGCCAGGGCCCTTGCTGCCTTTCTGTCACCATCCTTGGAGCATCCACTGGGAGCATCCACTGGGAGCATCCACCCCCATCCTGCCGAAATCCCAGCCCTGTGGGCAGCACGTGGCAGCTGTTTAACAGCCCGCTGCAGCACCTCCCCAGGGCTCAGGGCAGGAAATGAAGGCGGCTGCATCTGCAGGGGAATGGAAGTGCTCAGACTGCAATTACCTGGGCTGGAGCTCGGCCAGAGCCCCGCTCCTCCCCGAGCATCGCCGAGCACGGCTTGGGACCCTGCGGCTCATGCCCAAACCTTGTCCGGGCTGGATGGAGGCAGGCAAACACGGGGAATCTACCACAAGGGGAAAATTCAGCTTTATTTGTATGTGCATGTGAGTGCTGCATTGAGAGGCATTGAGATGATGCAAATTTAGATGCCCTTTTTCTTGGTGATTGATGGGAAAATAGGCTTGGACAGTCTGTAATTGCACTAGAAACAGTGAGTCATGGAGGGGACAACTTCTCCCAACAAGTGTTTCTGGCCCCTAAGCCAGGGTGCTGCTGAGAGTCAGGGAAGAAACCATTTCTGGGGCTGCTTTAGCCTTTTGGGATATCCCCCGTGGGTATGGGCTGCAAAGGGCTTGCTCAGGATCACAGCAGAGATCTGCTCTGATCCGTGCTCAGCATGACACGAAAAATTCCATTTCCCACTAGGTGGTAGAGAAGAGCTTGGCTGAAAATCCTCCAGCCTCTCACAGCTGAGCAAGAAGGAAGGGGGGGGTTGTATAAAACTGAAGACCTCTGTTTTAGCCAGGACTCCAGCAGACCCAAAAGTAAGGGGGTGTCACTGCAGAGGGCTGGGGGACAGCTGAGGGGTGGCCAGGCTGCTGAGCAGGGCACAGGTGGCACCCAGCAAACACTGGTCCTGCTCGTCACCAGCCACTGCTGTGCCAGGCACTGGTGGCACACTTCTTTTGACATCTGTGGATATTTTATGACCCTTTACTGATTGGTCTTGGAGAATGTGGTTTGAAATGGGTTGTAGCTAATAAAAGAAAGAGGGGAGCAGGGGAAGTGTGAGCTCTGCCCACGAGCCTGCACTGCCTGCATAGCAGTGTCAGTACCTTTAGTGTTTCCCACTGATGTTAACCCCTGTATCTCCCTGATCTTTCCCTCCCACGAGTCAAACACATCTTCATTGACAGCAGTTTTAGCCAGGTGCAGGAGTTATTCCAAGGCAGGATTCATGCCCAGCCTGGACAGAGGGAAAATAATATTGACAGGAGGAGTCCTGACATCTCAAGAAGGTGGTTTCCTATTGAGATCTCCAGTCCTCCCAGAGACAGCCCAGGGCTGGGATTTACAGCTGCCCCAGACAGCTGCCTGGGCTCCTTTCCCCACACCCTGAAAGATCAGAGGAGTGGCAGGGGTTAAAGAAGTCACACCTGAAAGCAGGATCAGAAACACCTGGCTCTTGCTAGACAGGTGTTCATTCATCTGACCAGTGCTTGAATGGCTCTAATGAGGTAATTCTGCAGCTTCCCCAGTCTGCATTACCCTTGCAGAGATTTTCTTGTTGTCTAACTCGAGTCTTTTTCACCACACTTGATGCCCCTGACTTCTTTTGCAATACATCCTGGGCAGGAAAAGTGGTTTTCCTTTTGGCAGTAGTTTATTGCATATCTGTGGCCCACAGCTGCACTCAGACACCAGCATTTCCTGATCTTTCCTCTACCCCTTGCACACATTTGTGTGCTCTTCCCCATTATCCAAATAATCCTTGGTGTTTGGGCTCAGCAGATCCATTACAGTTTTCTAAGCACACCAGTATGGATTGGGATGGAGCACGATGAGAGGTCTGAACCAGCTGGAAGTGCCAGTAATGCCTTTCAATCTGAAGGTACTTTCAGTCACTTTGGATGTTTTCTGCAGCCCTGAGGTGATTGTTTTCATGGCATGAGGATTCAGAGGCAGTGTGTTCTGTGCTGAGTTGCCAGGTAAGTGCTTAAATAGAAATGGCTCACTTTTTTTTCAGACAGGCTCATGATAATGGTAAACATTTCCTAACAGAGCCTGAGAAATGGTGGACCTGAATTTTAGGTGCTTTTTTTGTCAGTCAAAGGAGGCCTAGCTTGTCTGGAGAGAAAGGTCCTCTTTCAGGAATATGCATGTGATGGGTCCAGAAGGAAAATAACATGCAGCATGATGCTGCAGATTGAATTGGAGGGCATTCAGTCCCAGCTGGCTCCACACTTCTGGAATTGTGGCTGCCTCCTGTGAAAGGGGGAGGTCCTGGAAGCCTCACTGTCCTGTGCTAAAATACAAAACCACAGTCCCCATGTGATGTGACCCTGGGCAGTGCACACTGTGCCAAAACACACTGTTGGAGTGAGATTTCCTCCAGGACAGACAGCGATACAAGCCTTCAGGTTTGAGGGATGATCAGGTGGAAGGAAGGAGGGTTGTGTGCTTGAGGAGTGGGGTTATAGAAGACAGGGATCTCTAACCCCAGCCCTGCAGGAGGTTTGTGCCAGGAAGTGCCTGCTGGTTTGGGGGCTCAGTGGGAGCTGCCCTGAAGCCACAATAGAGCAGGGCAGATGTTTTTCACACATTTGACACCTGGGGCTGAGCCCTTTCAGACTATGTGGCTCCAGTCTTTGCACTTGGGTCAAAGAGCAGAGAAGTCTGAAACCACCAGACTGTCCACAAGGAGAGCTCTGAGTGGTTGGCAGTAAAAGCTCCTTGGGGAAATCGGTAGGTTTCACTTCTTCTTGAGCACAGTTTTCACAATAGTTTCCAAACCTCCTGTTCCTGAGAGCATTCCTTGATGCCCACACACTGCACAGTTCCCTCTGGAGAAGGGAGACATGCATTTGTTCTGCTTTAATTTTAACCTTCAAACCTCTCTTGGACAGTGACAACATGGACTAAACAAGCCTTGTGTTGAAATGCACTCCTCCTCAGTGCTAACTTGCTTTTCCTATGAAGAATCTTGATGCACTTTGCTCTTTAATGCATTAATCTTCACAAGATCCCAGGGAAGCTGGGAAATGCTGCTGCTTCTCTCTCCCTCTTCTTTTTACAGATAGGGAACTGAGACCTAAGTATCCCACAAACACCTAAATGCTGTTGAAAGTGCTTTTTTTTTACCTTTTCTGAAAACCCAGAGACCAACAGGGTGGGGTATGTGTGCTATGGAGGTGGACTGGACCAGAATTGATTGGAGTGAAGAGTTTGTATTGACCTGAGGGGTTTTTTCCTGCAAAGGAGGGTCTGAGGCTCCCACTGGACTTTGCTCACCTCCCAGCACAGAGCAAAGCTGGTGTCCCCTGGAAATGGGAGCCAGCAGGTGATGATTTGGTGGTGTCCCTCTGCTCTTGAGGTATTTCCAGCTGCTTTGAGGCTCCTGCTGCATTGCCTTGAGCAGCCAGACAGCTCTCTGACACAGCAGGACTTCTTGCCTCCCTTGTAATGCTTTGGAGAAAGGAGCTTTCCAGACAGCTGTGATGTCAAGTGTCCATGCTGGTGGGAAGGGGGTGAGAGGGGACCCTCCATCACTGGGAGTGCTACTGGACCCCCCAAAGGGCTGAGAGCTTGGAAAGCATCCACACAGCCCATCACTTCCCTGAACTCTCTGTGCATCGTGAGCCTCCAGCTCATGAATCTTGGAAGGAAAGACCTTCTCAGGAGATTTGTGGTGTGTCCAGTCCCAGCTAGAAATACCACAAGAAAAGCCTCTCTTGGGGAGATCCCAGTTCTAAGCAGGAAATGCAGACTGATGTGAGAGTGAGAAGAAATCCAGATGTGGCCACTATCTGTTTTATTTTACTCTGGGAAACCAAGTTTTCTTTTGTGGGGTATAGTTCTGTCAGGCATCATTGTCAAGCATATCTAGCCCTTGTGTTTGCCAGTTGTAATTGAGTCAGACCCACTTATCAAAGCTCTGTGTGCGTGCCTGTGTGTGGAGACAGCTCCAGCAAATCCCTTTCTGCTGCTTTTCTGCTCACAGGCTGAACTGAGCTACTCACTCCCACATACAGACAGAGCTCTGGCTCACACAGCTGCCTGGGGAGGAGCACTGCCTTTTCTCCTCTTGGGCCACTCTTGCATTTTCAAATTACTTTACCAAGAAGTGTTCAATTATTTGAGTTTTTCAAAGTGAAGCAGTTTCTCCACCACCAAGCCTTTGTTTCCTTGCACAGCTCAGAAGTTTTCTTTGCAGTGTTACCTTGTTTGCAGCCCCAGCCCAGCCTGGGAAACATGCAGCATAGCTCAATGCTGAGGAAAATAACTCTTTCCTTTTAAAAGGGACTTCTTGGCATGAGTGACAGCCACCCAGGGGTGGGAGATATTTGCTGGATTTTGGAGGTAAGCTCAGGCTCTGGAGGGGTAGCTACAGGGAAGGAAAACATCCTGGACTTGCAAGCTGAAGACAAGTTTGGGAAGCATTTTTTGACCTTGTGTGATGTCGGTGCTTGCAGTGCTATGTGAACTTTGCTCTCCTTGGCTCTTGATCTGTGGGGTCACTGTGATGTCCAGGCTCTTGTGGTGCCAGGGAGCAAGAGAACATTGTACACATATCCAAGAGCAGCCAAATCTTTATTAAACCTCAAAAAGATCATTAATCTCACCCAAATATTTGCTATTTCCAAAGTTTAGGTAGGGGGTAAATACCCTCAGGTGTTTGGCAGCTAACACTTATAATTAAAATGAATAACAGGAGCAACAAAGTGGAGCTGCTGGTCATAACTCCCCTGCCCCTCACACCCTTTATCTGAGTTGGCCCCAAACCAGTGCTATTCCCCTGCAGAAACTTTCCAGCATTTACTCATCACACACAGAGTTGACAAGTGCCTCCAATTCTCTAGTTGCCAATGCACTAATGAACATCTGCTAGTCTTTCTTGCAGGTTCAAGGACTTGGGCAGGGAGTAGACTGGGGACTGAATTTCTCTGTGTGTCTGAATAAGGTTAAAAGTGGATTTTACATGAGGGCAGAGCCTTACTCTGGGGTTCCTCATGCTTCTCAATTAATGGCTTCCAAAGTCCAAACCTTTTGGTTAATAGCTGCTTCTGAGAAATGGGGCTTTGAGGGAAGGAGTGTCTTGAACTATCAGAAAAAAAACCCCAAGAAATAGAGATAATTTTTAGCTTGTAAGTAAGTTAAACTATTCCAAGTAATCTTTGCTTTTGCCAGTCCTGGAGAGCTTGAAAACTTCTGTCAACCATGCAAGATCTTGCTTTGCTACCCTACCTCTTGCTAGTGGGAATGTAAAAATCACCCAACAATATATACAGTCAAACCAACCATCAGGTCCCACAATGAGTGTCTCTGAGAGACAGCTAAATTACTTCTCCAAAACCTGGGAATATTTGCTCTGGAGAACCATCATATAGGAAGATCTGTCCTATACAAGAAAAACTGCTCTAGAGTTTCTGCACTGTCACTTCAGTCCTGTCACTGTTTTATTGCTGGATATTACATACAGGAAAAAAATTCAGCTTTGACTTAACCCTTTGGAATAACAGCAGGTACAGATTGCTGTGGCATTTAACTCAGTCTTCTAGAAAGTAATTTATTTGTATTAATGATTTTTGTCTTCCTTACACCAGCCTTTTAACTCTCATTCTGTGCCTTGTCACCCATTACCACCCAGCATGTTGTTTTCCAGTGTGAAACTGAGGTGTGGAAATGGCTGGAAATAGGGAACCCAGCTCAAAGGAGTGTGTGCTACCTGGTGGGTATTGCTCAGCCATGCAAGGAGGCCTAAGAGCTCTGAAAAATAAGGAAGGTACATGTGAAAGTTGCATTTAACCACTGGGGCATATCCTTTAGGAGGTCACTGTCAGCACTTTCCTGGAGCTGTCTGTAGGTGGCTGGTTACAGGTGCCTGTGCAGAGCAGTGTCGCTATGAACTGCTGTGCAGCACACAAATCATTTCTGATGAAAATTAAATACCCAAAAAAGAAATTCCACTACCAATGGAGTGAGCAAATCATGCACAAATGACTAATAAATAGCACTGCAATCTCTCCTTAAGCTGTGATTTATCTGTCTGGAGACTTATTAAAGAAATGTTCCTGCTGTTTGCACAGTTTTTATGATGGTGCTGCTTTTTGACCCTCTCCAGTGTCAAAGCCTCTTTCCCTGCTCTGGCAGTCCCAGAAAAAGCCCCACACATCCCCTCCAAGTGCAGTGCTTGAGAGCAAGAGCACCCACACCCTGATGCCCTGGCTCTGCTCCCTCCCACCACTGCCCTGTGAAATGCCCTTCTTGTGCTCTGTGCCAGTGAAGGAGCTTTCTGTGTTTTGTCCCCTCCTGATCGAGCACAGGACTCAAGGGAATGGCAGGAAGGGAGTCAGGGGAGGTGTGGGTTGGGTGTTAGGGAAAGGTTTTTCCCCCAGAGGGTGTTTGGGTACTGGAACAGGCTCCCCAGGGAAGCTGCCACAGCACCAAGCCTGTCTGAGCTCAGTAAGAGTTTGGACAATTCTCTCAGGCACATGGTGGAATTCTTGGGATGTCTTGTGCAGGGTCAGGAGTTGGACCCAACGATCCTGCTGTATCCCTTCTGACTCAGCATGTTCCATGATTCTATGATTCTCTTTCCCAGGGTTGTTGTATCACTGCTGGGGGAGCAGCTTATGCAAGACCTTCCTCCTTCTCCCAGGCAAAACTCACCCAAGTCTGTTTGGACCATGACTTTTGGGATGTGAGTGGGTCAGGCTGTTTTGGGCAGAGCTGTGGGAGCTGTAGCCTGGCTGCTCCTGCCCCCTTGTCTGTCAAGGGCTCTCTGCACTCTGCAGTGCACTCAGAAATACTGAGCTAAGGCCAGATAGAGGAAAACCTCAGACACATGACTTTGAAAATAAACGCTTTTTTCTTTCTTTTAGCTAAAATGTGCACTTTGCATAGCTGGCTCATGAATTCCAGCACATTTGGGGTCAGCAATACTTTGAGGTGCCAGTGTCTTGCTGACATTATTGGATGATGGGGCAACAAACCCCTACATGTCTTTTTGATGTGTGGGATATGACAGAAGCAGCTAAAGCTGTTCTGACTCAGCCCTCAAGCATTTCTGACATCAAAGTGTAGACACAGGCAGTGCTGAATGGTCAGGACTTTGTGTTGAATCTTTTCTCACTGATGTCTGGGGAAAAAAATCTTTAGCTGCCAATGAGGTTGCCTTTCACTCTGGCAATAGTTCACCCTGTAGAATATATAGTGACATGTAGAATTTATGAGACATGTAAAATTGAAGTATGATGTAATTTAGAGGTTCCTGCCCTCTTTATGAGATGCACATCAAATGCACATAATAATTAAATTAATTTTAATAATTAAAGCAGTGGAGTATTTAGAAAATTTCAGTATTCAGTGTGGGAAACAGGAGGAGAAAAGGGCACTTGGGGTATGAGCTTTCACTGCCCTTTGCAGTGCAGGACAGGGAATGTTTGCACTCAGGTATGTGTTGTCCCTGATGCATGGATCAGAATTGTCTCCAGCCTCCAGCCCCTGCACCAGCTGAATTAGCAAGCCCAGCTACCCACCCTCCTCCTCTCTCCCCATGGCTGAAGGACTCTCCCAGGAATCTGGATATCATTTGGCTTCCCAGATGTTCCCAGGACTGCACACAGGAGCCACACTGCACGTTGGACCATCACATTCCTGACTGCAGGTACATCTGCAGAGGCTGAAACCTTGTGACAGCAATGCTAGGAACAGATCCAGCAGAAATTAACTTTATTTCATGGAAAAATTCATGCAGGAGATGCTCTTCAATAAAGTCAGCAAACTCTCTAGATAGCTCTATTTACTTTTTTTTAATACTGTTTGTAAATCATAGCCCTCTGTGTCAGGACCTTCAGGAGCACCATCACCCTTCAGCCAGGGCTGTAGGACTCCATCTCTGGGCTGTGCTCCCTGCTCTGGCTGTGGTCACCAGCTCCCAGTCCCACTGGGGTCCTGCCCTGGGGCACAGCACACCCCCATACCCTGACAAACAACACCCAGCTGAGAAAGCTTGGAAGTTTCCTGCTTAGTGTCTGCTGTCAGAAAATGCTGCTCTGCTAAAACTGAGCCATCCCCATGGGAGTGTGTCAATTCGGACAAACTTAAGTTTAGGGAAAAAAAAAAAATCAGAATAACTCATTTCAATAAATTCAGAGCAGTCAGCAGGCAGCTGTCAGAATGGCACATCTCAAGTTTTCAGTCTCAAATGCCTTCTCTTTGGCACCACTGTGCATTAATGTATACCAGAGTACAAATTCTTACATGAAATAATGCAAAATGAATTACAAAACAGAATAATACTATACAAATCTGGACTGGAATAGAAACATGGAATACTCAAAATATGAAATATACATTAAATATAAACATAATGGAATGGAAAAGAAAATAAATAATCCAAAAATGCAAACAAATACTTCAGTTGACCTGAAAGTGTTTCCAGAATATTGTTTTATAAGGGATTGTTGATGAACCCGAATTTCACCTTTCCTATTCAGTTTTTAGTCTTATATCAGAAATCCTATCTGGAGGGAAATCCAGGCCAGTAAATGCATGAATGTTTTTATAAACATACATAGATATAACTGTATGTTTTTATTCTATTTGTCTGTTTCCTTCTTTTTCCTACAGCATCTGTCCCATTGTGAAAACTGAAGCTGTTTTACTTCCTATGATGGAGTTAATTACAAAGCAATTAATTGACCCAGTTAATCATGAGAGGTTTCGGCCATCCCTTGGATAACAGGACTTCAACTACCTTTTATTTTTCTTTCATGTCACAGCTAGGGCAATCACAGAAAATCTAGTGGTAGCACCCATTTGCCCAGGAAGGTGGGGAAGGTTGACCTCTTTCCATTTCTTTGTTTCAGGGGGATTTTGGTGATCCACAGTCCATGTGCTGGTCCCTGTGGATGCTGGTGAGTCTGACCTGCACTGCAGGCACTAGATTCAGTGCTGGCATCCCTGCATGTGTGTGGAGACAGTGTGAGCACCTGCTGATGTTTTGAAACTTTTTGCAAGGCTTAAGAGACACAGGTTGCTGCTTTTTTGACCTAAGAGGAGGAAACATAACTTTACTGTAAGGATGGCCAAACCCTGCATCCAGCAGTGACTCTCCTGCATTGCCACAGGTCAAGGGCAGGGTGTTGGTTTGAAGGTGGATGTTTCCTAATGTGCAGTCATTGGTAACCTAAAGCAGGTTTATGACAGAGCCAAGATCAGGCATTAATGCAATAGACTGGTAATTCAATCACTTTATAGAAGTTGATCTGTCCTTTTTATTACAATTATTGTCAGCCCGGGTGTTTCGTTCCATCACTGAAAATAAACATCATTTATCATACTTGTAAAGATTAGCCCCTGACAGCTCCAGCTCTGCTTTGCATAAATGTGTATTAATGCTGGCTCTGTCTGAAGTGGGGAGAGGAGTCTATATTTCACAAGAATGATTAGACAGTGTCACCACTGCTTTAAGTAATGTCTTATCATGACGGATAATCAAACTGTGAAAAAAACAACCAAAAAAAGGCAATTTATTGCATATGCATTTTTTGCTTTATTGGGCTGAGAAATAGCAATATTTTTGCTACTGCATTTTGAGGTTTGTGATGTCCAGGCTCTGGGCTGGTGATACTTCTCTGGGTCTCAGGGACATGTGATGCTTCAGCTCTTCAGCAGAGCTGGTACCTCCAGCTCTCTGCAAGGCTGCCTCGAGTCTTCCCATGTGAAGACCCAGGAGTCTACAGCTCTGCCAGGCTTTCAACAGTCCACACCTTGCGCTGAGCTAAATTTGGAAAGTTTCAAGCTAAAATGATGATGGCATTGGTTAGAGTGAGACTAAGGGAAAATATGATGCCCAGGCTAAAATATTTTTGCAGCTGTTTTCCAGAGAATCTCTGGGACCTTGAAGCAAGAACTCCACACTTGGCATGTGCCTGCCCTCAGGCCAGGGCTGCACTTTTGCTGCTCCCATCAAAATGCACCCACATTAACTGCAGGAAAAAAAATAGAAGTGTTTGTCAGTGTGTGCTTTGGAGATGTTAGAGCTCAGCAGCCAAGCTCTGTGTATGAGGTCTCAGCTAACAAGAGGGAAGGATCCCTGTTCCAGTGACTGTGTCTCCTGGAAGTTGCCATGGAAGATGTCTCTCTGGCATCCAGAATGAAGAAGAGCTAAAGACACGAGCTGAGGTCTCACTCTTGGCAATGCCAAGAACGTTCCCTTGTCACCTGAGCCATTCAATCTCTGAGAGGGAGCTGTGCATGGGCACTGATGCCCATCACACACTGACTGCAGGTCAGCTCTCTGCTGCAGTGCACAAATCAGCTCTGTAACTTCTGTGAAGAACTTCAGAGCCAAAGCACAGTCCTGATCATCAGTACCAGGGTTGGTACTGGGCCTGTTTAATCAGTTTTAGAAACTGAAGAAAGGGAACTGAACCCAACCCCATGTGTGTTTTCAGGTGCCACTTTTGTTTTGCTGAAATCTGAGTGGTGCACTGGAAAGCCTGTGATTTCTGGGCATTGCATCTGGGTTTTGTGAAAGCCCCAGGCTGTGGAGTAAGGGTGTTTTTGTGAGAGTATCTGCTTTCATTCTTGCTGGTTTCAGAAAGTAATTTCCAAGGTTTATGCCTTCATGGGGAAAAAAAAAAGCACACAACAACTTGGAGGCATGAATCCTCAAAAGGAAATGTCAAATAAAACCTTTTATTTATAATCTTATAATTTCTAAGCCAGTCACCTTATTTTGGAAGGCTTGTGTTTGAGATCAGTGTTAATTGAAGATGACACCTCAAAATTAGCCCACTGTGGAGGTATCTCATTGAATTAGATCCTAAAGGAGCAGTAATACATTAAGTACCATATATGAAAATAAATAAACCTCTTCCCTGCATAACTAATAGCTACTTCTGCTATTAAAGCTGAAGCATTTAAAGCACTGGAACTATACTGAGTGCTTATACTGCTGTTTTTCCCTTCTTTCTTTTTTTTCCTTTTAATGACAGCCTCAGTTTATTCCCTTTCAGAGTACAGTTACCTCCAGTTTTACCTCCTCTGCTCTGATTTAGTGGTGATGGTAATACAAAAAACACTGTGGCACAGCTTTCCCTTTGCTAAAGAACCTGAAACTGAAACTTCACTCTGGAATAAAACTGGGGGAAAAAAGAGAAAAACAGGAAATGCAGTGCAGTGAAGGAGCCAGTTGGTTGTGGTGGAGGGAAGGGGTGGGTGAGGATGGCACTGGGACCATTAGCAATTGAAGAAATGCTGGATTTAGCCAGTGGTATTAGCAACTGGCACTTTTTAAAGTGCTAAAAGCTTTGGACACAGATTACTATGTGCATATTTCAATTTCCTTTAAATCCAGGGAGATTTCCTCTTAAAGCACACACACATACACACACTCTCTGACTCTTTTTTTTTTTATTCAGCTAGATTGTGCTTGATGGGGACTGTTAACTGAATGCAGCATATTATATATTACTTCAATAAATCACCGACAGCCGAAGCATTCAATATCATGCAGAGCAGTAATCAGGGGAAGTCTTAATCACACTTTAAATGGTTTGGATTTATGCTCTGCTTTCCATGGGCTGCTGCCACTGCTGGAAAGGCACAGAGCACGGCTCCGTGGTGGCCTGCCAGGACCTGGTGCAGCCAGTGCCAGGGGCAGGGTGTGTGCCAGGGGTGCAGTGCTGGGGCCAGCGAGGATGGACGGCCCCCAGGGCTGTCCCTGGAGCTGTTGGTACCTGTGCAATGGTCCCTTTAGATTGCCTGGGCATTTTGGTGCAGAGATGTCACTCTGACAATGTAAACAGCATCAAGGTTGTACAGATGAGTGGCAAGTCCTGGCTTTGTTTTGACTGAAAAAATGTATTTTAACATGAAATTAATTTCCAAAGAAATCCTCAGATATGAGCAAAACCAGCTGCTATATTCCTTTGCCTTTTGTATTGTGTCCAGAATTATGACAGATGATTAGAAACGCCTCCTGAATTTTTGTCAGGGAGTGGGAGAAGTAAAGAGGAAGGGCTGGCTTAAAAAAACTAAACAAGTCAGAAAATCCCTTAAATATAATTTTTAATTTATGAGTGGTGACCCACTGAGGCTTTCCATGGAAGTAAAACTTTCCAGCTGGGGGCTGTGGGCGCGAGGTCCATGTGGGTCTCACGGAGGTGGGTGCCAAGTGTCAGCCCACTGGCAGAGGATGAGACCCTTCCTTCAACCCTCACCTTCACCTTGCAACGATTCACAGCTGTGCAGTGACCTCCGGGAGAAATCACAGCAGAAGGCAATAGCCCTTTCTGGGGGGAAGTTAATAATTTGGGTTGAGCCCGTGGGCTGGAGCGTGGCACAGACGTGGGCGCAGTCTCTGGCCACCAGCTCTCTGGGACGGGGACACGGGTGGGAGGTTAACAGGCTGGTCAAGCACATCTGGCTGGGAGAGCCCTGGGCACGCTGTCAGCTGCTTTCCCAGCTCAGAAACACTTTGTGGGCCCCCTCAGCTGGAGAGAGTGAGTGTCCCTTCCAGTGACACTGCAGTGACACTGCCTCCACCATAAATTACTGCTCCAGCAGTGGAAATGTGGACAAGACTCATGCAGGGCAGAGATGCAGCAGCTGAGATGGTTAAACAATAGCCCTGCATGCAGGAAACCATCCCATAATGGTGGATTTAAGTTCCAAGGAGCTTTGGTTTCTGACCATTGGGTTCATTCCCTCCACCCCCTATTTTGTTTTTCATTCAGTTCCATGTTGTTCGTGTCTCTTAATAGGGCATCCTTCATTATCATTATCCCTAATAGTGGTTTATTGTATTAGTTACAGTTAATTTAAATGTTACCGAAGCATTGAAAACAGATTGCAGATGTTTTGAAACAGATGTTATTTTAATGTTAAAACAAAATCATGAATATTTATGGGTCATTATTGCCTGGGTTGAATTAAGCTCTTTAAATAGTAATGTATGGGCTTAATGTCTTTTGAAGGAAATGCTCCAAAAAAAGGTGAATGGAAAAACACTGTCATACAAAGATGTATATATCATTTCCTCTGGCAACACTGTTTTTCCTCTATGGACAGACAGAATTAATTACTGTTATATTACTAAAACAGGTACTGTTCTTGTTCTCTAGCTGAAGTTAATATGAGACAATTTTTTGAGCTCAGAGGCACTTACTGAGCTCTCTGTTTCGTAGTGAAGGGGCCCACCTGCTCCCTGGAAGCAGACCTAAAGTTGCAGGAATATTTTGAGGTGGAGTCATCAGCTTTAAAGGAAAATAAGGTGAAGATGACGCAAGCACACAGCTCACTTGGTGTCAGCCTTTCCTACAGAAACACAAAGAGGGTTTGTTAATGCCACATGCAGGCTGTCTCTGCTTGAGTCATATTTCTCTCTTTATGGAGATGGAGTTAGTCTTTAAGGCAGCAGCTCAAAATGGCCTTTCATTCATTACAAAGTTATTTAGTTATGGGTAGGTAACTCTGAATGACATTTCTACATCGTGGACTTTATTAGTTGATCCTAGCTGCTAAATGACATGGAGAGATCAGCATATTATGGCAGGGGAGTTCAGTTGTTTTGGCCAGTTTCAGAAGTGGTCCAGCCTGCTGAAATTGAAAATCTTCCTCTGAGATGACGAACATGAGGGGTGCTGATGATGATTAACTCAAGAGGAAGGGGGGTGAGATAATACAGTGGAAATTTTAAAATGATAAGTCTGTAAACACATGGATGATTTCCTCCTCCACAGACAAACAACACTTCCAGTGCCATAGGATGAGTCATGTCCTATTTAGAAGAGGAGCAGCCCAGGCATTAGCTTGTGAGCACTGAGTCTGGATGATGCTGGGATAGGAATGGTGTAGGCAAGGGGAGGGACGTGCAGCCACAACCCTTCTTTTCTTGTGTCCACTGGGACTACGTGCTCTAACCTGCAGCACTGAGTCTTTGTGTCTTTGTCCTTTTTTTTCCCCTTTTCCCTCTCCAAATTGATACTTTGGAGGAAAGCCTGAGTTCTCCTGAAGCTGGCAGAACTCGTCTCCAGTCACGAAAGCCCTGAGCAGATGGGCACAGGTTTTGGCTAAGCACAGTGGCAGTTGTTGAGCATTAAGGTCTGGAATCTCATCCAGGAGCAGCTGAGCATTCCCCTTCTCCCTGGGCTGAGGGGAACAAGCATCTCCCGTGGTGCCCAGGTCCAGCACAAATATCCCACTGCAGCCACAGTGCAGCTTTGCCCCAGGGCTCAGGACTGCATGGCCAGGAAAGGAAGCAGGAATGTACCAGCCTCTCCCCTTCCAGTGTGTGTAGGTACAGGACTCACAGGAGAAGTGCTCCAAGCTGCACTTTGCATCTCACTGCTGACCTGAGCAGAGGCTCAGGTGTAGACAGATGGGATTGGAAACATCAGACTTGGTTTTGCTTTCCAGAAGTTGGTCAGGAAAGTTTTCTATTGAGGTCTAATCTCTTGATTTAAAAGCCAAACTGAGAAATCACATACATCCAGTTGAAGAGGTGTTCCTTCAACAGCTTGGACTTGCAGTTTCACTGCTTTCATGTCCTGAGTAGAGTCTGGTACAGTACATTATATTCAGTAGACTGCCAGAAAGGGAGTTCATTTAGTTTGATGACAGATTAATACTGATTCACAAATTAATTTTGTCTCTTTGTATATCAAGGGTGTCCACAACTTATTTAATTTGTAATAAATATAATTATAGAAATGAATGAGCTATCAAGATTTTTAAAGTATGATCCATCAATGTTGGCATGACTTGTAATCCTGGTCATTATAAATAAAATGGGTCTTTTGCAATATGGAATGCAATTTTCCCTGTAGTTTGTCTCATTATTTTCTGACATGTGGGTTAATATTAAATTACAATGCCTTAATTTTCAAATCAGGGCTCAATTTGTAAATAAGAGGTTAATGAATAACCTTTCCAGCTGGAGGCCTTATTGTGACTTCATTAAAATAAACTTTTAAATGAGATGAAGCCTTGATGGTACCCACATTGTCTCATCCGGTACATTGCAAAACAAAAAAAATAATCTCCAATGGCTGCCAAAAAAACCCTACCCAAAGTCATTGTGCCTCCAATACATTCCAGTGGTCTTTTAAATGTCCCACACAACTGGGCTATCCCTGGCTTGCTCCATGTCCTGCTCCCTGGCACATGGAGCAGATGCTGAGCTGTCCTTCTCTCAGTGCGACCTTGAGCACACTGAGGGTTTTTGTCACACCTTGTGCTCCACAGTTTTCTGGTCCCTCAGCTTGTCATTCCTGTCACTAAGCTCAGGCCCACCCCTGATTCTTTGTCTGCTTTCTGCCGCATTTCACGTGAGGTTTAGATAGGATACTAGGAAAAATTTCTTCACTGGAAGGGTTGTGAAGCATTGGAATAGACTCCCAGGGGAGTGGTGGAATCACCACCCCTGGAAGTAGATGTGGTGTTCAGAACATGGTTAGGTGGTGGATTTGGCTGCGTTAGTTTTATGGTTGGGCTTTATGATTTTTTAGGTCTTTTCCAACCTAAATGATTCTGTGATTCTCTAATGCTCATGGTCGTGTCTCTCATTACAACTTCCAGTGAAAAAGAAAAGACTTTTCTCAACAGGTGCCACATTCTTCACAGGAATTTCATGTTCTGAGCTGGATTTCTGCAGTTGCAGAGATGGAAGGAAAACTCTGACTTCTCCATTGAAGGCACACACCCATGACTGGCATTGTTTGGGCCCTGGACCTAAACTAAGCAGGTTTTTTCTTTTCCCATTGCTGATTGCAAGCTTGGACAAAGGCTATTATCCTTGTAAAGGGGGAGTATCCCCTGAGAAAAAAGTAATATATGCAAGTTTATTTAAAAAAAACAAACCCCAAACCCCAAAACAAGAACTCCAAGATATGGTAGGAAAACTCAAAAAATCAGCCTACTCTTAAAGGAGTTGTTGGAGTACAGGCTGCTCTGTGAGACAGAGGTTTAACTAGTTTTGCCCATGAGTGCTGTTGCTCTGTGCTTTAACTGTGAGAAATGGCAGGCTCAAAAATTGTTGTCTTAAGAAAAAACAAATGACCAAAAAAACCTCCAGGTCATTTGAGGATTTTTTTTCACCTAATTTGAGTAAGTTTTCATTTACTGTAGTAGAGAACAATGATGCATGTACACAAGACCTAGTTTAAATTGCAACCCCCTGATGTTTCTCCTGCTATTTTTATTCAAAAAACTATTTTTTTTCCCAGTAGTACTAAAGGCATTTGAAATATCTAAAAATCATAAACTTCATCCTCTCTATCATTGGGGTTTATTATGAGGGGAGAAAATACCCTTTTTGTTCACCAGTTGTGCTCACAAAAAAGCCATTTCTAAGCCCTGCTGAATCTGTTGGAACATCTGGGGGCCAGTGCTTTGCCTGAAGGACTTTGTCAGCACTTAAATAAGGGCTGGGGAAAAGGTCTTACCTCAGCTAATCTAATTGTAACACAGTACAGTATTTTGGTGTTATCTGGAATAATTTTGAACACCACTAAAATGTGGTTTTTCCTGTTAAAAGGAGGTATGATGCTAATCTAAAAGGCCCTCAGCCCCTTCATTTATTTTACACCTTTTTCTTTCTCAATCCCAACTTCCTGCAAGTGAGACAACTCTGAAGAAAGATCAGGAGTGGAAAACAACTCCATGTGAGCTCCTTAGAGACTTAACTTTTCCTGGTACTGATTCACCTGTGATGAAACCAGCCCATGTCTCTGCATAATACATCTTCCTTTTTTAAAAAAACATAAATGACAGTTAAAACATTATTGTAGAAATGTGCAGATAATAGTTTTGTTGAAAATCTCTTCGATGTCACTTTTGTGCAAGGCTACTCGAGAAGCCATGTCTCAGCCCCATGCTCTTGTAAATTCAAAGTTTAGAGCTGGAGGGTTTTTAGAATAAAATTGTTGATGTATTATTAGTATGTGTTAAATTTTGGAAAAGCATTTGAATGGATTCAGGTTATAAATTTCCCTCATATTTGGGCAAATACAGACCATTTTTTGGAAGTGCTCAATCACCACAAAACTGGCTCTTGTCTAAGAAAAAGACCAAACTCATTGGTGTGCTTGGTGCTTTCAACACATAGACCACTGCTGATTTGTTCAAAATGCTCCCACTTATTTCCAGTTAATGATGGAAATGCTGGGATCTATTTTCTTTTATGCAATTAAATAGAAACCTTCGCCTGGCTCAGCCCCAGTTTCTATTCCCTGAAAACATTTTTCACATTCTCTGACAAATCTCCTGACGTTGCTGAGACAAGCAATCATTTCCTGGGAGCTCCTCAAGCAGGATGAGACCTGTTTGGTTCTTGGATGGCTGCTGACAAGGGAAATTCACTGGCCTGCAGGATGTGATTCCCATCACCACGTGGAGCACCCTCTGCAGCTGCTGCTGCTGCTACAGGGTGTTCAGCCTTCTGGACTGCAGAGAAAAACCCATTTTCTCAGCCCTCCTTAAGATCTCCCAGATATGGTTACTGAAGCCCTTTTTCAGAGTGCCTGGAGTGATGTTTAATCCTCTGTGCCTTCCATCGAATTTCACTTATCGTCATTATTGATGAGTGACACAGAGGTTAAACGATTCACATCAAGACATTTTTCTCAAAAAAAAAAAAAAGAAAAAAAAAGGAAAGAGGGGAAGAAGAGAATACATCAGTTTTGAGTCAGTGGAGACACTTTGCTCAGATGCCAATCACACAGGTAAGTGCAGCAGGCAGGTTCCTCCTCAGGGGCTGCTTTGCCAGCTGGGAAAGGGCCCAGTGAAGACACCTGGAGATTTCCAGGTTGGTGCTGTGCAGTAAGAGGCAGAAAGGGAGAAGAACACTTGTTTCCTGCAGCTTGGCTGAGCTGCAGAGCCTGGGAGTGCCTTTGCTCTGAGCTCTGGAGCCAAGGGCAGGGTGCTGGTGCTGCCAAAGGGTGGGGCAGCCCACCTACAGATCCAGGCCCGGGGCTGGAGCTCCTTTCCAAGCCTGCTGCAAATCCATCCCAGCTGCCTTCCTCGGCTCTGTCACTGCCAGGGTCATTTCCATGGGAGCAGGTGGCTGAAGCTCTCTGCTCACAGCACCTCTTCAGGGGATGGATGGCTGCTTGCACCACTGGGCAACCCAGTAGCTGGCAAAAGAGGTAACAGGACTAAAAATGGTGCTCTTGTTCCAGAAGTCCTTTATGTGAAGCTCTGCAGATTTAAATTTTCCAAAAATAGATCTCTCTCACACCCCCATAAGCATCACTTCACTTCTTTGTTTTGTTTTTGCCACGGCCAGTTACACCTCATGGCCAATGGAATTTTCCAAGTGGAAGACATACTGGGAGACAGAAAGCCATGAAGAAAATTAGCCCTGCTTTGTCCAGAGTTTTGCTTCCTTTCCCCCCCTTCATTTGATCTAGTTTAACCACCACCACACTGTAACACAAACCTTGGTGCTTTGGCCAACATCCAGCTGTGAAAATTGTGCTCTCCTGCATGATCCACTCTGCAGGTGTCAGGAAAGCTGTTCCTCGTGCTCCTGAGTCAAAAAATGTCTGTCTGTCAAAGCCTGGCAGAGATGTTTGTATGGGCAGAGCACTCCAGGGTCCTTCCCAAAGAGGAACAGAAAAGGGATGGTGACAGGGGAGAGGGGACATTTGTAAGGCTGTCTTCATCTGTGCTCTTTCTGTACAGCAAATGCAGAAAGGGAGAGAGAGTCCTATGAAGACATTCAGAGCATCAGACCAAGCTGCTGCTTCAAACTGCTTCCTTAAACATTCTTTTCTATGAAGACTATCCTGGGCTGTAGTTACTAAGAGTTAAGGCTAGACAGAGGAATGTAGATCACAGATTTATGTAGTCCCTTTCCCTGTTTTTCAGTGCAGAAACTGCCTTTTGTGGTGTGTTACTACACCTTCTGCTGTCTGCTGATACCACCCTACACATTATGGTAAATGTGGGATGGCAAAACAGCCTCTGACAGGCACAGGTATCAGCCACAGAGTTTGCTTTCTGGTAGGCCATCAACACTTGGAAAGATGTTTCCAGCAAGTGCACTGAATTTGTGTGCAGCAGCTCTTCCAAAGGTGACAGCAGGCATGCCACCATGGCCCCTGCATATCTGCCTTACAGTGTGGGGAAAATGGAAATAGGGAGACAAAGGGACCCATGTTATGAATCAGAAGTGCTGGTGCAGCTGGAGAAAGCTACAGTAGCCACAAACCCTCAGCATATGTGAAAACATTGTTTTGTTTTTCTTTTTTATTTTTTTTTTTACAACAAACATATTTAATATGGCCATTTCAAGTTTTACATGAAGCATAAATCAAAGGGAAATAAGTGTACTGGGCACAACACGGACTGTTTTGTAGCTTCTAAATTTCTTAAGTGTTAGGTCATTTTACTTACAAGTTAAATGGCTGTCTGCAAGAGGCCTTGGTTGGTCATAAATTGTCCTTCCAATAATATAAAACACACCATTTGTTTACCACACGTATGCACTTCCAAGCAGATCCAGCAGCTCGTAAAGAACAGAGCCCCTATGTCATCCCTGCAGAGACCACTGCAATAAAGAGCTCTTGCAATGACTCTGTGCTCAGTAAGTGCAATCAGATCCAGCAACAGTAGCTTTTATGGGCTTTTTTCTCCCCTCCAGGAAAACCTGAGATATTAGTGCAATATTAAAGAGCTGTGATGGTTTTACCCAGAGTGGGATCTTACTCCTCCTATGCTCCCACTGGTTTAGGGAGTGGAGTGAGGTTAACACTCACCAAAGAAGGTCAGAATCAGACCTGTTAGGATGGCTTGTTTTCATAAGGGATATGATTGATTAAAAAGAAGGTTAATTGAATATTATGCAGCTGCCACAGTAGTATAAACTCCAAGCTCTGGCTTATAAACAACATTTGTTGCAGAAGGGTTATTACCTGCTTACAATTGGAGCAATGAGCCTTTTGTTCCTTGTTTATTCCAGGATGGTAAAGCAGTGAAAATGCACATGCTGGTACATGACCTCAGGTGGGCTCCTAGGAAATCTTAGCCCAGTTTAAGTAATAAATATGTTCTCACACTGGCAGCGGTGTGCCCTGATTGAACTCTGAAGAGAAACACCAGCTAAAAGCAGCATTTGATCTAGATTAGAAACCTACTTTAAGTGTTTGAAGTAGAAAAGCAGTAGGAGCTGATCTGCGCCTCCAAAGCCTCTTGTCAATAGAAAAGATCTGAACCATTTCCTTTTAATAATATTACTGCATTTTTCTTATGATTTCTGTAGTTCTTGGACAGTACAGATGGCTATGATATTTATCCAGTGGAGTTACAGGCTAACAGGATCACTAACACATTCACTGACTCAACCCTGGATCATGCTGAGGGTGACCAGATTGGTGTAAGAGATCCACAGGAATATGTGATTCACTGGAGAAGGCATCTAAGCTGGCTGCTTGGGATCTCTCTGTAATCAATGTGGAGAGTGACACATGTCTTTCAGAGGAAAAGCTCACTCCATTCCACGTGCCTAAAACATGAGAGATTAATTTCACAAGAGGGATGTGCTTTGAAGAAGCACTGAAGGAACACAAAGTGTTTGTCCCATACATAGGAATCCTGAAGACAGGGTGAGGGTTTGTCCCACAGGTACTGGTTCTACATACCTGACTGTGCCAGTCAGCTCAGGAGGGATCCCACAGAGAGGAAAAGGAGTGCATCCCCTTCAGTTGCTTCTGCAAGAAACTGCTGGCTCATTTGCACCAAGTGTAATCCACTGATTCACTGGCCAACTGCTTTGCTCAGCAGCTTTCATTCCAAACTCATTGCTGTGCCCATGAGGATCACCTGTGAACAGCCTCCTCACCCTCCCTTAAGGCTCTAGCCCTGTGCACACCAACCCACCTCCACAAAAACAAGTTGAAAATCAGTCTCTTGAGTAGCTGAGTAACTCTTGCTGCAGCCAAATTAAATCTTTTTCATCGAGGAGCTGGATGAGATTCTAACTAGATCACAACTGATGTATCTATTAGTCGCTCACCCAATAATTGCCTCCCATCACATACATAATGCACAGATTAATTTCTCCTTTCTCCAAACCCAATATTCAATTTGCCACTGTCATGGCTCATCACAGCTCTGCTAATCTGTCCTATTTCTGTCTCATTTTGGACAATGACCAAGTCAGTCAACAAGTTATTTTTATGATAAATCTTCTGGTTGACAAATTTGTCCAGCCCTTGCTCTGGCCCCTTCTCCTGTAAGACCCCTGCTGCACTACTGTCCTTCGAATCAGCTCTGCCAAAAGGCAGTGAAGGACACCTGGGCAGCAGGACTGTGCTTGCAGCACACACTGACCTTGCTGCCTCTCTTTCTGCCACCTCCATCTCATTGCTAAGTGGAAGCTCTCTTCAAGCCAAGACCATTCCACATCTGTGCTGTATCACACACCTGCCCTACCAGCTCTTTACCACCTAAGCACCACCAGAGTCCAATTGTGCTGGTGTACTGAGCACAGGCCAAGACCAACCACCATTTGCCAATAAAAAGAAATAACAACAGACACAATGAGTTATGAAAAAAAAATTACTTTTTAATGTACAAAAGGTTTATATACAGGTTCAGCATGTTACCTCCATTCTTATGATGTAGAAAACAGCTAAAAATGTTCTTAAGATATAAATTTGACAGAACAATTCACCTACAGTACTTTTAGTAATGATGTCTTCTATACATAATATATACAGTGCTGGAAAGATTATTATAATACTTTTTCAGTAAAGGAAGGAAGACCACCACTGGAAAGTCCAAAAAATCTCAAGTCATTGGAGATTTGGTTTTGCTTCTGTATTTGAACTTTTGCTAATGAGATATCTTTGAGGAAGGACTCAGGAGCCATCGTTGGCCTTTGCAGCTGTTAAAAAAGTCAGATTAGCAATCAAAGGACACACGAAACCCTGATCCATCTCAGCACAAGGGATGCCCAGTTATACTCCAAGCATCCAGGACAACATACAATGTCCTAGAACATGTACTGCCCTCTTTTCATAAATGCAAAGGCAAGGGCAAGGTCAGTAACTGCAGGAGAATATATACAGCAGACTATAAAACAATCCCTTTAAACACAACTTTCACAGGAGACACAAATAAACAGCCAGGCACCTTGCTTTGCTCCCCTGTCCTCATGCACCCTGGACATCAGCAGGAGTCACTGAGGGGTGAAGGGCAGGGCTGAGAGCACCCTGTGTGCACCCTCTGCATTTGGGATGAGGATGGATGAGACTGCAGGATGCTGAGCAGCACCTCCCTGCACCAGCTGTGCCCAGGGCTACCTGGCAGCAAAGCTGTCGTGATCCACCAGTGCCAAGCACAGCTCCTGCCTGTCTGAGATCACAGAGTTTGCCTGGAGGTAGCACGTGGCATTTTCACGTCAGCCCCTGGTCCTACTGGGAGGACTGACCCTGACATCAGCTTGTGCAAAAGGAAAGCAAAGATGCCAGAAAACACTTTTATAGAGCTGTCCTGGTCCTGTGCAGGGATCAGGTGCAAATGAGAACATCACACTGATACAACAGGGAGATGGGAAGGAAAGAGTGAAGCTCTACAGATGCTTACTCAGTCCAGCTGGAAGAACCTGGGGGGGATGTCACACTTGTTCCCTGCCCTTCAACAAATGGGGTACAAAGTATTTGAGGCTATGAGAGCAGGATGAGAGGAATTGTCCTTGTCCAACACAGTCTGACATTAGGAAAGGCTTCCTCCCAAGTACGTGCACCCCACTGCTTCTACCCTTTTGTCTAACAACAGCAAAAATAAATAATGCAACAAAGATCAACTTACTGGCAGGTGGGACTGTCCTGGAAACAGCTGATCACTACTACAAGCAGTTATATTCTGGTGGAGAATTTGGCTTTGGGAGGCCCTGCTCCTCCTAACTCCTCCCAGTGATGCTTCCAAGAGATTCTCACTGACCAAGCTACTCTGACTCAAATACTTGTTTTGAGACTATACACACTGAGTGCTGCAGGTGCAGTCTGCTAGTGCAGGTGCTGCAGGATGCAGGTGCAGTCTGCTAGTCAAATGAACAACTCAGGTTGACTGTGATACATTTTTTGGATACAGCAGTTTTTTTCACACTGTGGGACATGTTAAGCTAGCACTGGGTGCATGCCAACAAGCCTAATAGTGGGGCAGCGTGTTTTGGCTTATTCTTGGCCACACATCAGTGCAGCAAGGTGCCTGTTGGGCACATGGAGCCCAGGCAGAACCCTGCATTGAGCACATGACACAGACAAACCCTGGCAGATTAACCTGTTCCCCCAATGCTGCCACAGTGCACACTGTGCTGGAACGACTGTAAACTCTATCACCATCACTTGTTTATGTGAGCACCTCATTATGGAAAACCCACCAGAGAGTGAAGCTGCTGCAAAGCTGCACAGGATACAGTAATGTGTGCTCCAGCACTCTGACATTAAAGATGCATGTGGGGCACTTGCAGAAAGTCACTGTGTTCAGAAGGTGCAAAGTTATGCATGTGTGTCAGTCTGCACGCCAGAGCCTTCCTGCCACGGGGGATTATTTCCCAGTGATTGCTGTTCCCAGACCTCTGCTCCACTCTGCACATGATATAAACCACGTTGTAAACACATCTGATCAAAGTGTGCATTCACCTTTTATGTGTCTCATCAATGTGTCTTTCCAATGTTTTCTCAGAAACACCACTATGTTTTTATAAATGTACATTTTATATACGCTTCTGACAATACACTATATTTGATTTTTAAAGGAAGAGAGGCCTTGGCTACTTAACAAGAAAGCATGGTAAGGCACTTTGCTGAGAAGCCATTTGGAAACATTGCTCTTTGCAAGGTACAAAGGTATTTACTGTATAAAACAATACTGCTGGCAGAGGGCTTGTTTGGAGACGTTAACTAAACCCTACTCTCATCAGAGCAGAATACATAGTATGGCTTTTATTCTAACCAAAACCGCATCCTCCCATTTCTTTCTGGGGCGGGCTGAAAACGGAATTTTTTTGCAACTGTAACTGACGGAAAATGATGGGGAGTGCTATTTACAGGGCTTCCCGGAAGGGAGGGTTTCATCTCTAACCACCCTCATGCTGTCTCCTAGCTTGGTGGTGATTCCCTTCAGTGCTCCGGGAAACCAAGCCCAAAAAATAATACTAGAGGTGCACCCTTGTGGTACTGAACTGCCTGCATATAGTTTACATAATTCTGTACACAGATTTTTAAAATTTTCAATTTGAAATCCTTTAACGTATTTAACACTTATAAAAAACCCTACTCTATTGAAACAGATTATTTTTGAAAAGCACATTCATACAGCTGCTTCACGCAGAGCCCCTTGGATAGCACCAAGGCTTTGTGCTTTACCATTACGACATCATGTTTAGAAATTTACTCTCTTCTGCCAGCGTGGTTAGCATGGAGCTCATATCACCTATTGCCATATTGCTTATCCCTGCAGGTATGGTGGGCAGTGTCAGAGAGTTTCGTGGAGTTGTCAGGCGAGAGGAGTTCTGGGAGAGGTTCTGCAGGATGCTGGGGCTCAGGGTTCCCGACATCAGGCTCGAATGGTCCCCATCGTCCATGATGGCATCAAAATCTATCTGGGGCGGCTCAAGACCTTGAGAGTCCACTGTGCTGGACACCTGGTTTGTTCCTGGGGAAGGCAGAGTGGCTGGCTTGCTGCTCTGTGAGCACTGCTGCTGCCTGACCCGACAGTCCGCGTGGTTATCGAAGCCGTTGTTCTGCTCGTACATGTGGATCTGGCCGTAATAGTACATCAGGCTGCTGTCCCTCGCGCCGTCTGCGCACGGCTGGGCTGGCGCCAGCAGCATGTCGCTGGCTCTTTTATGCATGGCCTCCGTGGTCTCCTGGCCAGGGCTGATGGTGGTGGTGGGATGGGGAGTTCTCATGTAGCCCAGCTGCTGGGCGGTGCGGACCCCGCGGGGTCTGCTGCCCGGGTTTGGCTCCGGGGGAGGACGAGGCTGGATCATGCCAGGCGGATACGCCTGCGCAGCTGAACTCATCACGCTCTGCTGAGGCTCAAAACTGGGCTGATTGGAGGTCATGATGGGCTGAGGAAAGGTCTCCTGAGCCACGGGGAAGTTCAGGTGGCTTGGCTGAGATGAGTAGTTCTGCTGACTCGGTTCGTGCATGACCTGTCCCAGCACTGCGCGCTCACTGTTGCTCCTGACCATCAAAGAAGGGTCAGTCGCCATGTCCATCTGCTGAGGGTGAAGGTGGGGTCCAGACTTTGCTGCCATGTTGCTGCAATTAGGAGAGATCTGATTTGGATTGCCACTGATTGCACTGGGGCTCAGCATCTGATGTGGTTGGTTATACCCTGTGTGCAAGCCCATGTCGGGGTTCATGCTGGGACCCAGGCTCATGGGCTGCTGCCGCAGCTGCATGCAGTTTAGCCTCTGCCCATCCATGCCCACGTTTCTCTGCATAAAGCTCTGCTGTGTTGTGTTCATGCTGTTGTCTGGTAGCTGCATCTGCTGCTGGTTATAGTTCTGGTACTGACCAAAGTTCTGCTTCTGCTGGACCACCGCTAAGTTCCCTTGTGAAAACTGCTGCTTTGACTGATTGGACATGATATCAACTGTGCCCGAGCTGACTTCATTCCACTGGACAGGCATGTTATTTTTATTCATGTCTGAAGAAGTATCAAAACTCATGGAACACTCTGACATCATGGGTCCCAAGTGGCTCATGCTTGCCTCAGCCACCGCCATCCTCCGCTGGCTGGGCAAGGCTGGAGGCTGCAGCTTCCCACTTCCTTGGAAGTTCTGCATCTCATTGCTGTACCCCATGGAAGTGCTCTCGGCCACCGTCCCATTGCTCTGGGATTTGATGTACTGTACCACATCATCTGGCAGCACAATGTCATCGTCTCCAATGGGCACGTCTGTCTCCCCAGGCATGGCTTCCATGGCGATGTTTTCACTGATGCTCAGGGGTCGGGGCGAGTAGGAGTGGCGGGGCAGGCTCCCATCCGAGCGCCCGTAGCTCTGGAGACCAAAATTCCTCCTGTCTGTGGGGTGTGGGGAATGGAAGGGGTTCACACTGTTGGTGCTGTTGAAGCGCTGGACTCGTGGGAGAGCCGGGGGGTCTCCGGGAGGTCTCCTCACGGGGTCGCTTGCCCGTCTCGTGCAGTTGCCCTGCACCTCATGGGGAAACGCTGGAGCTGCTGGGTAGCCATAGGTGTTTCCATCGCTGCAGCGCCTGGGGCCTGGCGGGAGGCGGATGGAGGGCAAGGTGGGGTCTGGCCCATCCATAAGTGAGATCCTGTTCTTCAGGGTCATCCTCTCCATGTTTGGCAGGGGAGTGGGAGGAGGGCCCCCTGTGGCAGCAGCATACTTGGCCTTCAGCCTGTAGTGCTGAGCCGGCGTGAGGTTCAGCAGCCCCGGCATGCCGCTGCACTGGCTGGCCTCGCTGGAGCGGCGGGAGGCGTCCGTGGAGATGGGGTCGTAGGAGTCAGCGGAGCTGGTGTTGTTGGGCCGGTGCCCCAGGTGCGAGGCCTCGCTGGAGCGGCGGCTGGAGAAGTACGGGGAGATCCCCGAGGACCTGCGGCTGACGGTGTAGGCAGAGCTGACGGTGCTCGTGGTGCTGTCACGGCGCTCGTGGAGCTGGTTCAGCATCGTCACCTCGTTGACAGACAGCTCCATTATTCTGGGGTTAGGCAGCATAGCAGAAGAACCACCACTGTTTTCTAGAACAGAGCCTGAAAGAAAGGTTGCAGGGAAGGAAAAGGGTTGATTAGCTGAGCAATTTCACTTTGAAGTGCTCTAGCTGTCAGAATATAGACCCGCAAAGTCACCTCCAAATATTTCATACGAGTGGTAGTGAATTCCAAGTTTCATTTCTAGCTCTATGTTCATGCTAGAAGTCTGGGGAGAGAAGTTAAGAAGTCCCTGCTGGAGAGTGTTTGTAACATGCACACCCCTTATACTCAACCTCTGGGGAAATGTCTCCACATGGGTTTCCCTCAGTAGGAATAGGTAAGACTGGTGTGAACAGTGCCTCAGGGACAGCACCAAGCTACACCCATAGCTACTCTCTGGGACAGGTGCACAGCAGCCAGGGAGAGCAGGCTGAGAGCCCAAAGGCTGACATTCAAGGGCTCTTCCAAGAGGAACCCAAGAAGCTCTGAGATCTAGTATAACCCAGGCACTACGCCTTTGGATTTCTTGGCCAAGTTAGAGGATCTTTACACGGTTCAAAAAGATGCTTTTACCAAGAATCACCAGCCAATGGGAAACGACTATATGAAGCTGGAGGCAATAGCCAGGAGCTTCTGAGTGACAAAAGGCCTGTCAGAGCAAGATTATGGAGGGAGGTCTTGTCTGGATTGCTGCTGTGCTCCAGTAGTCTCCCAGGAAGCACATGAGCCCTTGGGGAACTGTTACTGCTGAAAGAAGTCCAAGCAGTCTTGCAGCTGTAACTGGGACATTGAGGACAGCTGTGTCTGGGCTCTGGGCAAGCTCAGAAACAAGGACACCAACACCTCTGTCTCCCTTCATAGGTCTGTAGAACTGAGCACCTGGGTTTCTCTTGCACATCACCAGATGGCTGTGTTTACACTGAAGCTGTCCATGTTACCTGACATCTTTATCTATCAAAGCATGACTCAGAGGCAATAAGAAATGATCCTCATTCCTCCAGGGCAGACTCTTGGTTATGAAACCAGAGTCAAACTCTGGAAGGCTCCTACAGGACATGGTCCACTCCCAGGGCTTACCATTTCCTGAGATGGGAGGCAGCTTGGTGTTTCTGGCTTGTGGAGCTGGGCTCACCCATGAGCAGGAATCCTTAACTGTCTTGAGTTTCTCTTTCTTGAGCTGTTCAAGCCGTTGCATGGTTGTCATGTGTTTCCTTAGCTGCAGGCTGACTGCTGAGTTACCAGATGAGACGGTTGAGTCCACGACAGGAGCGTTGTCATCCAACGCCGTCAGATCTCCCAGACTTCCCCCGCTGTGCATGTTCATTTCTACTCCACTGTCATTGTTGTTGGTGCTGCCAAGGGGTGATGGCTCACTGCTGCATGATGACTGGCCACCAGGACTGGACTGACACATCTTGGGGAGGGAAAAGAGGAAAAGGAGTTGAGCAGGTGAAAACATGGATGGAAAGACATCAGGAGCCCAACATCCCCAGTGTTAGTCCTGGAGGCTAGGAAAGTTCCTATCCTAGGCTCTCTCTTGTCTTGTTACCCCTTCCTGCTGCAGGATCTCAGCTCTTCCAAAAGTCAGGTGCCTCTTCCCTGTGAGGGGAGGATGGGACAGCATCTCACAGCTGGAAAAACCACGGTGATTCAACTGCAAGATGGAGAGAAACCAAATGCTCTTCCTTCAAAAGAAGGACAGATGTTTCTCGAAGAAAAGCAGCACATCACCTGGTTGTGCAAGGTCTATTGCAGCAAACACTGGCTTATCTAACATGGGATCAAAGCTTAAGTATTTCAGACACAAGGTACTTCTGTCTTTAAAACACCCTAACATATAATTAGGTTAGCTGACAAACTTCCCCGCCAGATAAAAACCCGGTTCACTGTTTGCAAACTCCCACTTGCAGATAAGGCAGATAAGCACCATAAATATTTATTTTATTTACATTAGGAATGTAAACTACTCACATTGAGTAGTTTATTTGCAGCAGACACTAAATGGTCTGAACTTGCTCTGCTGCTGCTACCAAACAGGATGCCTGACTTTTCTGCTCCAGGCCTGTGCTCCAGAAAAAATGGGAGTGCTGAAAAGGCAAAGTATTCTGCCCTGGGCCAAGGTGGGAATGCTGAATGCTGCAGTGTTTTTACTTTACTCCATAGCAGCCCCCATGGGCAGGGTTGACTGGCTCTGATTGCCCTTCAGCCCAGATGACAGAGATTGCAATCCCAAGATTTAATGGAAAGTTGTGATGATGGGCGAAAAGTGGCAAAGGGAATCCTTGGGCACTGCATCCTTCCCCTTTCTGCACTCAAACAGATTTCTCCTATCCCTCCCCACTGCCCCACATACTTCCACTTCCACCCTGCAAGAGATAAATGGGGACAGAGATCTGCAGGAGAGCATGCTTTCTACAGCTATTTTAATACAAAGGATTTCTTTGCTCACCTTAGTACCGACTGTCCTTAGGAAGGTAGAGTAAGGAAGGGTAAGTGGGAATAAAGAACAGGTTGTTAGGACAAAGACAGCATAAACAAAAAAGACCAGGTTAGTAAAAGGAGGAAGAGAGGGAAATGCAGAATACAGCACAAATTACCAACAGATCCCCCATTCCCATACCCCATCTTCCCTGCCTTCCCTCTTCAGGGGAACAAATAAAAGCTCCTAGGAGAGACTTTCTACCTGCTTCCATGGGTTTGGGTTGACACACAAATAGTGTTGAAACAAGGAGTCTGGGAATGATGGGAACCAGTGAGGCATCCCACCCCTCCCACCACCCCAACCTTAACCCCAGAACGTGGATGTGGACCCAGCAGATGAGATGCCACCTGTCAGATGTGCCCAAGTGGAGTATGCAGACCCAGAGTCCTGCTGCCAGTGAGATGGCTTGGCTGGAACCCTGGGAGCACAGAGGGCTAGGAAAATAAGCCCATACCTTCAGGAGAAGCAGGGTGGGGAGCTGTAACTGTGTCAGTGTTCATAGGAAAAAACCAATAAAACACATGGAGAAGAATATTGGAGAAAGGTCATTCTGTCCAGTGGTTCTCACACTCAGCTTTTGTAACACAGTACAGAACCTCATCACAGGAAACTGTTTCTTTAGTCAATTAGAGACATTCTGGATGTGTAAATACTGAATTTTTTCCTAACTGAAACATGCTGCTCATTAGTAATTTGTCCAACAACACATCCCCTAACCACTCTGAGAAAATCTTTGTAGCTCTCTTTGTAGCTTTCACACTAATAACAACCTTTTAGCCTGGATTCAAATCAAGAAAATATATATTTTGGAGCTCAAAGTCCTTTTCGCTCAAGTGAGAAGTCTGGGGAGTATGTAAACACTTCTTTGCAGGTGAAGGTCTTCTCTTCTGTGTCCAGCCCATACCCTGTCCCACTTTGAGCTGGTGCAGCAGACCAGAACTTTGGGTACAAAAGTGAAAAGAAATATCAAAAGGCAAAAGCAATTTGTGTGTTGCAAGGCTCCACCTCCTCCTCCATCCTGGATGGGGTGGAAGAGGTTTGATGTGTTTGAAACCACCACTATACACAACTCCTTAGTACCACTGACCACACTACTGCCAGTTGTGGAGCTGCTGTAATGGACAGAAAGCTGATAAATGGTCTTTGCTTCAAGTGCTGGAGCCGTAAAGCCTGATCATGGTTGAGTGACAGCCTGTACTCTGTGGAATAAACATGCTCCTATGTTTATATCTAATTTCACTCCCCTGCCCCATCATCCTGCAGCAATTTTCTATGGGAGCTGGGATTCACGTACTGAATTTCTGTATTCCTGAGTAATCTGCTCTAGCCAACCTTGACTGATCAGGGAGGTGGGACTAGGTGATCCCAAGAGGTCCCTGACAACTCCAGTGATTTTGTGCTTCTGTGTATGGTGGACAGAATCAAGGAATTGAACTTGCTTTAAGATACTCAACAAAAATAAAACATCTAGTTTTATCTCCACAGGCTTTATCAAACAGCAGCAGACTAGAAAGAAAAGGAGTGAAGGGTGCAGGGGGGAGGAGAAAAGGGACTGCTTAAGCCAGGACCTTTGCTTCAAGAAGCGTTCATCCATTTGTGCCCTGTGGTCATAAACTGGTGAGGTAGGTAAAGCTCATTTGACCACAACACTCTAGGGTTTTACCCACTTTCACAGCACAGGAATGCCAAGCTCAGCAATGGCCCCCATGACTACAAGGGCAGGAATTTATGACGCTGGGTAGGAAGGTACAAAATGTACTGGACTGTGCCCTGACCTGCAGTTTCATTTCTGGACTTGAACTCTAGGGGTGAAGGGCACCTGCCCAGAGACGTAAATGGAACACAAAAGCTTCATGCCACTGCATCAGAGAGATCAGGACCACGCAATCTCTGCCAAAAGCAACTGCTCTTACCACAGAATTCTCTGTTTTTATCGTTTTGACTTGTAAGCAATCCTCCATGCTCCTCGTGGTGCTGTTGGCCTCGGGGCTCTCCTCGGGCCCCTTGCTGCTCTGCTTGGCGCTGGCCTCGTTGTCCCCGTTCTCCCTGAGGGGAGGTGGCCTCGGGTGGACGTCATTGCGCTGCTTCTTGGTGACGTGGGCGTCGGGGCCGTGCACCGTCTTGACGTGTTTCCTGAGCGAGCTGGGGTCTGTGTAGCGCTTCGTGCAGCCCGGGATCTTACACACGTATGGCTTCTGGCAACACAAGCAAACCCTGGGTTATATTTAGAACCAGCCCAAATATTCCAGGTGCAGCCTACGGGCCAAGGAAATACAATGAGCGTAGCAGCAGCAAAAGGCAGAGCATCTGCTCCGCAGGACTCTGCAAGACTGAGATATGGAAGATGTGATATATGGGCTGCTGCTGATCCACACAGACTTGGCTGGTCATTTCATGTTGGCTAAACTTCTTGTTTTCAGTTTCTGGATCAAAAGACATCTAAGAATTCATGAAATATTTTCCTAGTATTACTTTCCCATGTATGTATTTGCTCGGGTGGCCACAGGAATGTTTCCTGATTAAGGATGGGAGGGAGGTGATGTAGTGGACTGGGCATAACACATTTGCTCTGCTAAGGTGGGGTCTACACCAAGAAAATGTCTGAAACCTCCTGGCTGATGGAAGTCCAGTGAATTCAAGCCAGACTGGATTCACCCTACTCAATCTATCATACCACTCCAGCACCTGTCACCTTGAAATCTGCTATTGTGCAAAACAAACCACAGGCATGCAATGTTTTTTTCAGACGACAGCAGTCTATCCTGAATTCATGAATCATTGATTGCCATAGGAAAACAAGGCTGAAGCCATGCTTCTGAAAACAGAAGTCAGCAAACAGATACTTTTATCCTTTTAACTTTTTTTTATTTTACCTAGTCTCCAATTCCAAAGTGTATTAGCACTGCAGTTGTTTGAGCTGGTGCTGCTGCGCTGGAAGCTCTGAATTCATCTCAAGTTCTGCTTTTGGCCTCACAACTACTGTATGTATTTTTCTGCCAATGCACTAGGATAGATCCATGAGAAAAAAACAGACAGATGTTATTTGAAGGCTACCCAAAATGACCATTCCTATTCATTTTAAGAAATCTGTTTTGTAATTTTGTCCAGGAAATTAAGTGAAAAAATACAAAGGAGTATACATTCTTTGCAAGAAAGCCAGCATCATCACATGAAAAACGCTGAAAGTCTGTTTTGTATTCAAAAGCATGCTTCCTGACTGATCTTGGCACATCACTCAAACCAGCTTAGTCCTCGTAACACCCCACTGAGGTAAATATTTAATATATTTTAAAGCTGGGTAAACCAAAGCACAAAAATTAAAATAGTTTGTTTAAAAATATCATTCAACCTTTTGCACAAGCATTACAGAAATATTATTACTGCTATTAAACCTTATTATAAATAACAGAGCCCCCACCATATGTGCTGAAAACATCCACTATATGAACAGCTCAAAGATTTTTTTATAAATATGCTTTAAGCTCAACAGTTCTGATTTTTCAGACCCCAGCAATTAGGGTAACATGATCACTGTTGCTTGGACAGCAGATACTTCACCTAAGGGGATTTATTCATCCTCTTCATCAGGCCATACCCCTTGCAACTGAGCTGAGCACAACTCCTGTTTCCCTGGTGTGCCTTCATCTATCCCTGGGTTATCTAGATTCTCACATCTAGTGATATCTTCACCCTAGTGAAGTCAAGAGTTTAGATACCTCAGATGCCTCCCTCCTACTCTCATGCACATACAGGCTGGGAGAACTGCAGAACTCCCCACACACTCAGCAGAACTGGATTTATGTGTTTTTACCCTTGTTCAGCTGGAGTTGCTGAAAATGCCACTCTGAGTCTTTGGCTGGCCATGAGCTCATGCCACTCCTCTGTGTATGCACTGGAGAGTGGTCACAGGATGAAAGCCCTTTTCCCTTTTTCCAGGTGTAACTTTGAAGGTATCCCCTGGAGGGATTCAAACAGTCACTGAAAGTTTAAAATGCAATAGTGTGCATGACATTTCAACAATCCAACCAGAGCCAGCATGGTGACATATCCCCAGCCTTGAACTTCAGCATGTTTGGACCATACACCTACGTCCTGTCACACAATGATAGTGACAAATACAGGGAACCTGGAACTTCCCCCTAGAGGAGACTTGGATGACTAACTCTAAGCTGGTGTATTCCAAGTAAACACTGCAAGCAGAGGAAAATATTTAGAAGGTAACTAGGAACCACAATAGAGTTACCAATGGGTAATGGGAAATATTCACAGCCACAAACTTCTGCTTTGCATTTGTGTGGTTTTGTGAGCCAAGGTCTCAGTGCAGTTTGCTAAGCCAGTGCTCATGGCCACAGCTGGACACAGGACCCTCTCCTGGGCCTGCTGCCCAGTGTGATGAGCTTTGCTGTGAGAGATACCATCTGTTGTAAAGGATCCTGTTATATGATCCTCAAAAAGAGGGTGTCAAAAACATGGCCCAGAGAGCCATTGTATGCAGCCTACAGATCTTCCACAAGTCTTGGGGTGTGTCTGCACTGCATCAAGGAGTGTTGAACAGCACTTCAGGAGTGAGCATGACTGCAAAATGTAAGATTGGATAGTGCCTTATAGTACCCGTGGCAAGGCCAGCTGGACTGGTACAGATCCTCCACTAGTGGCTCTGCTGTTCCTGCACCAGAGAAGGGGTTGGTGTCCCTCAGGGGAAGCAACTGCAGAGGATAAAATCCCTATCTGTTATCTGACTCTTTGATTTATTTGTGCTGTTTGAAAGTACCTCGTACCAAATGTCAGCATATTTAGATCAGAGTTCACAAGAGACATGGAGCTAGATGTTCCTGCCCTACAGCCTCACCTTCTTGCACAAGGGGAACCCAAATAATCTGACTTTCAAGTGTGTTCAAGCTCTGCTTAGATGAAGTGAGCAGTCATCCCAGATCCAATGCAGTTCCTGATCTGGATCACTTGGGAATCTGAACCCACTGGAGAAATTACATTTAGTAACACATTCAAAAGGAAAATTCCACATGGGACATTAGCTGGCTCAGATGGGAAACTGCCCTGTCTAGCAAAGGTCCTGGTAAAGCTCCAGGGATCTGAGCTCAAGTGATCTACAGGCAAAAATGTCGCTCACATACTGTCAGTGTGCACAGACTGGGCTGAGTGAGTCTGTATCCAGCACTGAAAGCTGTACTGGCAGTCTTGATCCATTCATTCAGAATCCTTAGGCATGGGAGAGAAACACAAATTTCCTTTAAAATGGGAAAAAAAAGTTGCAAAAATGTAAATCTCCAGTGGCTTGATCGATTTATTCAGCTTATGAGTGAGAATATGGAGAATGGCTTAATACTGCAAAATTAAGAGGTGGAAATATCAACAATGAAAGGGACACAGGATCCAGCACTGGAGGAAGGCAAAAAAGCATCTAGAGCTGGAGAATGAGCAATTTCCAACACCTAAAATGTGAGATTAAACCACAGTTGCCCACGTTTCAGGGGAAGAAGCTTTAACATAGAAAAATGATGTAGTCAGACATCACTTACTGGGAATGCAGGATGCTGAGCAGACTAGAGGCTCCAACCTATCCTTTTGGTCCCTCTGAGCCTCAAGGTTTGTGTAGCCTTAAAACAACTCCAAACTACCCAGTTCAAGTGTGGATATGGGTTAATTTTAACCTGTGTCTTGCTGGTGGAGAACAATCCTGATGTTTGGGCTCATACTCAAACCAATTCAAACAACCCTGTGATCCTGGTCATTCACTGGTCCATCCCAGCATCATCTCAGCATGAAAGAGGATTCTAGATTTTGAGTCCTTATTCTGACTCAAACAGAATCTCTGAAACCTACAGAGCTTTGGTTATCACTGACTGATACTATGCCAGAGATAAAAATACTCCCAACAAGCCCTTTGTAGACACAGCATCGCTTCAAAAGGCTGTCAACCGTGGCAACTGCGTCCCATTCTCCAATAGTCTATATTTAACTGTTGCAAATTAGGCTACAGACTGAATTCTTTATGGCTGAAAACACTATTAGAACTTTAGAGTGTTGTTTTTTCTTCTCCTGTCAGCTAATTAGTGGTAATATAAATTTCAATCGTCGGCCGTAGTTGATTGCAACAGACCATCACATGTGTTACAATAAAGGCAATTTCCTCTGCTCCCCAACTACTAATAGTGGGTCTTAATTATCCAAGGTTAACAAAGCATTGCATTGTGCTCTATCACTGTACATCAAATGATGGAGGGAGCATTATTTCCAGAGCATCGGGATCCAGGGTAGCTGTTACATTACTGCAAGTCTGCTCCACAGTAATATTAAACACCACTTGCACAACTGTACTACACTATCTGTGCTATTAAAAATTATGAATTTGGAAAATGCTTGTTTTCATTTCCAAAGTCGATTAAAAAGTTTGCATACTTTAACATCTGTTTATGATTTCAAACACAGCTTTCATAAATGTGGTCTGGCTCCCCAGCAACATAAATCCTATTAAAAAATAAGATAAACCTCTCATTACAGTAGGTTTCTTTTTACATGTGTCCAGTGTGTAAAGTGTATGTTTATTGTCAGCAAAATTTAAAAAAAAAGCCCTCAGTTGAGCTGTGGTGAGCCCAGGCTTACCTCATTGGAATGTGTCCTGTTCTGGTGCTTGGCTCTGTCCGAGGCATTGGAAAAGGCTTTATTGCAGCCTTCGTGTTCACAGACATAAGGTTTTTCTCCAGTGTGGGACCTCAGGTGTGTCTTTAAGTTCTCCAGGCGGGAATAGGCTTTGGAACAACCCTCAAACTAAAATTAAAAAAACACATGAGGAGTGATTAATTAACCAGAAAAATTTGATTTTCCCCCTGCCTAAACCCTTCTCATCTGTTTCTCATTCTTTCTTTTTTTTTTCTTCTTTTTAAAGGGCTTGTGTTTTAGGGAACAACATCCACTTTGTTGGGAGAATTTGCTTCCCTAGGCAGGCTGACAGTTTCAGCAGTGAGTCATATTTGAGGTGCTACTCCTTGTTGGGTACCCACCTGACATTTCAACAAGTGACTCTTTTTTTCCAGCAGGGCTAAACACCCCTCCACTCCTCCCAGAGCTCTCTTAACCCCTCCTTTCCACCTCTCTGCATCTAAAACACTCAGAAACAGGGGCCCCCTCCTTCCTACCTAGGGAACTGACAGCTTCTCCACAGTCTGACCAGCCTTGAAACTTCACTAGCACCAGCACTGGAAAGGGCAGACAGTTCCCAAACACACAAACAGAAATCTAGCAAGCTTTAAAGTGTCCCAAATTACAGCTTGGGTCTACTCTTGGAGGATGCTGTGGTCAGGCTGTCTGACATTACCAGTTTAAAAAACAAGACTCTCAGTTTTGAAGACTGATGGATTTTTGGATGACAAAACAGGCCAGGAATCTTCCTCCTGGAAGGAAACCAGCTGCCCACACAGTGAGAAGGGGCAGCCTGGGAGACATGGTGAGGCTTCAGGTGATGTGAGTCCTGCCACCTTCCCTTCTGGCTGGGCTGGAGGCTTCTCCCTGCACCTGCCCTGTCCCAGCATGGGAAGATTTCACCTCAAACCAAGGAGGCTCTTAAGTGCTCTTTGACAAAACAAGTGGGGGGTTTTAAGAAACTCAAGGCTCCCTTGCAAATTCTAGCTAAATGTTGCACTGCCTGTTCAGCTGGGAGCACTGAAAAGCCCAGGCTGTACTTCCTATACAAAAAATACCCTTTAAATTTCGACAAGCAGCCCCTTCTGCTGTCATGTATGTGTTGTATTTCAGTCACATCACTTAAACATGTCTAAAAGTTCAGTCCAGTTGTGACAAGACTTCACATTGCCTTGTTGGAGTCTTGGCCAGTGAAGAAACTGGAGTCACAGCAGGACAGGTCATGCTCTGTGTCTGATTTTCCCATGGGCAGCTGAGTGCTCCTACACATACAGGTCTGGCCAAAGGCACCTGCATCCAGCAGCAGCAGCACCTGTTGCCTTGTGCTCCACGTGCCCAGGACCTGCTGGGCTGCCAGGGAGGCAAACGTGCAGCCCATGGAACCCCATGAAGCACAGGCTGATCACATGCAACTTTGCTGTGCTGGAAAAGAAGGATTACTTATGATCCCCTTTGGCACAGGGATGGTGGACATCAGGCAGATTTGCACTGCTCTTGGGATATCCACATCTCTTCAAGGACCAGGAGGAGCATCCTGCAAGAGCTGATTCCTTCCACAGCTTTGTCAGGGAGAAATGGATCCAGTTTTTCTTCCTCAGACAACTTTCATTAGCCCATTTGTCCCACAGAACATGCCACAGCTCTGAGGTTGCACAGTATATATCTTTCTTCTCTTGCCCTGTACAAACAATCCTTTACAACACAAGTTGCTTACAGTTATTGAAATACATAATTCCTCTTGCTGGAAAACAAAGGGAACTCAGCATGAGACAGCTCATGTGTCCATTCTAGTTTTGCTGGATACTGACACAAAAATGCAGTTGCTAAGAGCAAAAGTTCTAAGGCCACATTTTCAAATAAGAACTTCTCAGCAAAGCAGCCTGTGCATGTTCAAAGCAGTTGTTCCCACTCTTACGTGTGGATTTGATTATGCCAGTGGGAGTTCTGGCTGTCATCTGCTGAAATAATCCTTGACCAAACCCCAGGCTGCAATTGGGCTCATCTGTAGCTTTATGCACACTGCAAACTTTTTGTCTGAAACAAATGTTGCTTTGAAAAATCACTGCCAGACTTGGACAAGGAATGCTCTGCCACAGAAGGGCACAATCTGCAGAGCTGCCATTATCCCAGACAACTGGAGAATGGTGGTTCTCCAGTTTGGGGACAGCTGCTGCAGCATACTGCACATGGAGGGCCTGCAGTTCTCCAGGAGGCAGAGGACAACCTGGGACTCAAACACAGCCTTGCCATTGCTCCAGTGACAAAACTGGGGCTTGAAAAGGGCAGGATTGTGCAGCAGTGTTTTTTCCTGCTCCACCACAGCACTGAAGAGTATGCAGCCACTGCTGTTTTTGTCTCCTGAGTCTCCTGAGCCTCTCTGCCTACAAGGGCAGGCTAGACTTGCCCTCAGTGCTCACTTTGTATGCACCAACAATCAATATTTCTTGATACTTTTAAGGAAGATTGGTATAGCACTAGACTGGGCAAAGTGCTTTAGAAGATTAAAACAAAGGACATGGCCCTGTGCCCCGGGGGAGCTTATGCTCTAAATTAAATGAACACACGGCTGGAAGATTGATAAAGGAGTCATGCAGCAAGCAAATCATACATATCCTAATATTTGTAAGCAGGAGCTGGGGAAGAGCCAGGGAGTGAGTAGGACTGGAATTGGCTAAAGGAGCAGAAGAGGAGGAAGACACAGGAGGAGGGCTCAGACATTTGCTGAGCAGGAGAAGGCTCATCCCCAAGACTCTGGGGAGAGGAATAGAGTAATGCTGACAGCAGAGGAGGTATGAAACACCATCAGGGGGAGAAGGCAGAGAGCAGAGGATATCAAAAGACAGGGATGGACCTCTGGGAGGAATAAGGGCTGGAGGAGATGAGGAGAGAGATTGTGAACACTCCCATGAACTGATCACAGTCACTGAGCTCCATAACCTTGCTTCCCTCTTGTGCCCTGCATCAGGCATCCTTGGCTGCCCCACACAGTGGGCATGTGGTGGGAGGCTCCAAGTGTGAAGGCACATATGGGATTTCGTATCTTGAGGCTTAGGAGGAGAGCCCAGCACTCCCATGTGGTCAGTGAGCCTGTACCCACAGGGCTGAGATATAAAATAGTGCCCCATACTCTTGCTCAGGCAGTGTTTAACACAACACACAGTGCTGCTGGTATGCAGATCTGGGACTGAGCTCTTCTTGGGGTTTAAGCACTGATGACTTAACCTCCCCTCTGGATTAAAAAAGCAGAGGCAGGAGGTGTTGGCCTAGATTCCCAGGCTGGAAAGAGGAATGTGTGCATGCTTGGGTCTGTGGCTGAGGGAATCTTGCAGTCCCAGCAGCTGTAATGGGTGATGCCAGGTTCCCCACAGTGTGGTGTTACTGGATTTCTTTCTTGGCTGGATTTTCACCTTAAGTGACTTGTCCTGTGTTGCTCTGGATCTCTGTGGTAGATCTGATATAATTCTTCCCAAGGGAATGCTGTTTTGCCCACTAACAACTCAACCACACTCCTTGACCTCTTGTCCTGCTCCCAGGGTCTACCCTGCAAGTAGCTGGTACGCAGACACGGAGGGCTGGACTGGCTCTGAGCTGCTGCCAGTGCCTGGCCTGGTAAAGCCCTACCTGAAGCCACGTCCATGTCTGCAAACACATTTCTGTGACCACCCCAGCCTGGTATCCCCCTGTCCAAGTGAGATGCACCACGTGTCCCTGCCAGCTCACCGTGCACTTGTGTGGCTTTTCTCCTGTGTGCCTTCTCATGTGCACCACCAACATATACTGAGCCTTGAAGGGCTTCTGCTCCCGTGTGCAGTCCTGCCAGCGGCACACAAACTCCTTCTTCTCCCCGTGGATGTGGTCGTTGTTGATGTGCTGGTAGAAGAGAAAGGAAAACCAGGTCACTCCTGGAAGAGCTGATGCCAGTGAATCATGCACAGTGCTCCAAAAGCCAGATGTTCCCTCCCCAATGCTTGTCAGCACCTGGGTGCCAGGTGCACAGGTGACACCAGGGACACAGGACCCAGCACTGGGGTCTGGTGTGTCCTGCAGAGAAAGGTGTGCAACACTCAGCTGCACAAAGGTACAAAGGCTAAAAATGGGAGGTTTGCAAAAGCAGTGGGGACCCACGGTGCCAAGGAGAAGGAACCCCTCTCACTGTGCCCCCAGCTTCTTGATGGGGGATGACAGAGTAATTTTTGTTTCTGCTGAACTCTCCTGTGCTGCACTTACACACCTGAGACCCTTTCCTGGGGCACTGTTGGAGGATGGTGGACAGGAGGAGACAAGCCTTGGTTGGGTACAATAATCTTAAAGGTCTTTTCCAGCCTAAATGATCCTATGCTTCTAAGTCCATATGCTGGCCCCACGACATCCACCTGCCTTCCAGAGCTGGTGGCTGGCAGGAAATGACAGCATCTAAGAGCTATGCAGCAGGGAGAGCTCAATTACTGAGAATTACTCTGGCCCATGAAATTCTGTGCTGGAGTGTTGAAAAGCCAGACCCAGAATGGTGCCTTGGTCCACCCTGGTAGGGAGAAGTGGGTAGTTTTTTCCCAGTGCAGGGCAGATGAAGCCCTGCTGAAAATAAACAGAGCCAGAGGCCAGCCCGTCGGCAGCGTCGTTCCCGCGGCGGCCTTGTCTCTCTGAATGGGGTCTCACTGCCAAAAATAATGCCTGTCCTCGCTCCTGTGTTTTCAGAAGACATTCACTGACAGGAAATCCTAAAATAAACCACTTTGGTTTTGGGTTTTGGCTTTTTTTGTGCTGAGATTTTTTCCAGCCCCCGCCTTCGTCCCCTGGCCAAGGCCAGGCACACATGTTGCAGCCAGGGATGAGACTCTCTTGGGGCAGGGAGGCAGCACGAGGACACAGAAGCACATTAGAACAGATTCATCAGCCTCCACAGTCCCAGCTGAACCCTGTCTCAGCGTTCTGAGTGCTGCAGTCCAATCCTGGGGTCAGGGTCCCAGCTCTACCCAGGGATGAGAGGAGGTGTGTGGGGCTCAGCTGGTCTCCTGGGCACCACATGTGAACACTGAGAGCCAAAGCTGTGTGCTGGGAGAACTGGGGGAGCCTGGGTTTGGGAGTGGTTTCATAGGGGTTTAGAGCTCTGCTGCCTACAGTCCTGGTTTTACAACCTGGCACTGGTGTGAGATTTTAGCCTCAGATGGTGGAAATCTGATGAAACTCCCCAGAGACCCATGGACATGCTAAACCATGGCCAGACCAGGCTGGAGAGATGCCTCTCCAGGCTCTGTTTGTGTGGGAGTCTAACTTGAAATGAAGACTACACACAGCAATGCTGGGAGTGTGGGAGAGCACAGGCTTACCCTTTTGGTCCTGTTTGAGCCAGAGGAAGGACATTTATGAAAGGGGAACTACAGCCCCCATTCAGGACTATTCACTCCCTGTCTGGCCAACATCTGCTTGAGGGAGCTGCATAGCCCACCCCACTTCAGCTACAGCTCCTTAGCCCCCACCTGGCTGAAGGCTTTGCTTGGGCTTCTCTCAAATTGAGTGTGACCTTTGAGGTTGGGAGCAGCAGTGATGCTTGCAAAAATATGTCATCACTCCTGCTGCTCCCTGTTGACATGCACTTCTCCCACAAGCACATTGTGTATGGGGAACAGACCCTGCCCACCCTGGTACTTTTCTCTGCACACAAACCAGAGTTTTTCCATGCATGGTGAGATGGCACCTCTCAGAAGCTGGCCCACGACATTTGTATTTCATCTGCATGTGTGTTTTGGGCATTCCAAATCCACAACCCCATGTTGCTAGTAATCACAGAAGTACAGAAGACTCAATTTTTGTAACCTTCCAAATTTAGGAAAATCTTGGGATATTTCATCTAATGTTTTTCTTTGGGGTTTTTTTTTCTTTTTTCTGGAAATAAATTGTGCTGAGCTGCCTGGTACTCTGCACTTTGCTCTGGGCAGAGTTAGTTTTTCTTACATCTGAGAGGGAAACACAGAAAAACTGCTGAACAAATGTGAGCCCAGCCCATCTGACAGGCATGCTGTGGTTTAACCCCAAAAAAGCAACGCCCCATGGCATGCAATGTGCAACCCATTAAGCACCTTATCACTCAATCAGCTTTGAAAATCGTTTCCAAATCTGTCTGTACTCAAGGACTTGATGCACTGAACCAGTGTCTTCTGGCAGAGGTGGGCAGGCACTAGCCTTAGGTGGAAGAAGAGCATGTGCTCAAAATTACAATTTAGAGTGTAGTCCCTCTGGACAATGTTTGTGAGCAGAACTTGGGCAAATGGTGACTGATGCCTATTTGGGGGCATCTAAACATATCTAAAATGAGGATATATAAAATATATATAGCCCTCAGGAAGGGGGCTACATGTGACTTGCACATGGGTGGCCCCTGGCAAGCTGGGAGCCCAGTTGAGACAAGCAGCAAAAGGATGAAGGAAAAGGAGAGGGTAGCAGCTCCTGCTGCAAAATGAGTTTTGTTCAAAACTTTGCAGAAGCATCAGGGCTGCTGGGCTGGTGAATTCCCAGCAGATATGGGCTGTCTTCAAAGAAATGGGACTTGCACCATTGACCCAAAATATGGACTGTGAGGGTGCTGGGCTGGGAGCAAGATGGGGCTTAGACACAGATCATGTCTGATTTCACAGGCACTTCCCTGACTGGGAGCTGACCCCAGAAGCCAAAGGAAACCAAACTGGATACCCAGATGAAGCACAGCATACAAAAGGTTCTTGGAATTAATTAGAACTGAAAATCTGATTAATGACTTGGTTTAGGGGTCCTTCAGAGAGAAGTTTTGACACTGGTTTGGGAACATCACTGTGATTATGGAAGTCCTGTTTCCCAAGTTTTAGAAAATCAACCCACTTTCTCTATTTCAGACACTGGAACATATCTCCAAACTCTGAAAGTGCTCTGTTTCTGTGGGAGGGATGAGCTGAGCAGGTCAACAGCCTCGAAGTGATATGGCTCCACAGCTCATTAAGAGCAGCATAAAAGGCTTTCCCAGCCTGGATTAGGACTGAGGACAGCATGGATGATCCCTGACCCATAGCTGGTGTAGCTCTGTGGGAAGGCTCACTGAATATGGCC